>NC_133002.1:46898182-47633182 GCF_048564905.1 Vicugna pacos
CGAGAGTCGAACTATCATTCAAGACAAGAATTGTTCCCCCAGAGGGGTGCACCGTTCCTGGAAGTACTGCAATACCAGGTCGATGCGTGGAGTGGACGGAGCAAGCTCCTATTCCAACTCCCTGCTCCAAAAATCCATTTAATATATTGTCCTCGGATAGAGGACGTATCAGATATTAAACTGATAAGAACAGATACTACACTTGATCTTAGCCAAAAGGCCGAGAAGCGATACTGGTCGACCCGCCCTCCCCGCTACCGTCCTCCCTGCACCCATGTTCAACTCACGGTGAGCATTCTAACCCGCACTGTCTCATTCCTTTTGCGTCGTCCACACCGCTGTCACTAGACTCTTGAGCAGACTTTTTTTGTTGTTCTCTACATTTTTAACGAGAAATCCTATATCCCTTATTGTTCCGTCGTTCCCGCGCCCAACAGCCACTGTCTAATCTGCATGCCCCGCCTTCTGCCTTCCGAGGAGTTGCGGCTGCAGCCGCCTGACTCCACCCTCCGGACCGCCTCCGGGCGCCGGGAGCCAGGACCCCATCCGGAGCCCGCCTCCCCGCCCTGGAAGCACTTGCAGCCGAAGACCGGAGAGGAGGGGCAGCCGCCCCGGACTGCGAAGGAAGCGCTGACACGGTAGCAGCTCTCACCGTTGGAACCCCAGAAATGAAGAACTTGATTTTGCCCACCGTTCTTTCGCCCGCACGTATTGCACATTCAACAACCGTTCAAAGAGCGTGCCTCCTACACGCTCAGCCAGTGCCCGACACGTCACGATTAGGACGGCTCTTCAGCCACCACCACACCCCCTCGCCTCTCCTTGCCCAGGACCTCTCTGCTCTGCTTGCGTCCGTGTTCTTCTGCCCGTTACTGCCCGACGGTTCGAGTCCCCGGGTGGTTTTGTCCTGAGAAGGGATGTCCTGGGGGGAGGATATAGTTCAAGCGGTAGAGCGCATGCTTAGCATACACAAGGTCCTGGGTTCAATCCCCAGCACCTCCTCTAAAACTAAAACAAATGAGTAAACTTAATTACCTCCTCCGCCCCGCTCCGCCCCCCCCCCCAAATGAGGAGGAGGAGGAGGAGGAGGAGGAGGAGGAGGAGGAGGAGGAGGAGGAGGAGGAGGAGGAGGAGGAGGAGGAGGAGGAGGAGGAGGAGGAGAATGTACTGAGAAAGGATGTCCTGGAATATAGTCCCTGGAATGGAACATCGCCCGTCGCAAATCAAAAACTTGGCATCTCCGTTTCCTCAGCGCCATTTACGCCCGCGGAGTTCGCTCGAATCGACGTGCCCCAAGGGCCTGCGATTCGCCCCGGGCCCCCCGGCACCGCGCTCTGCGGAGGCCCGCCGGGTGCCACTGCGCTCTCACGGTGGTGCGCGGCCGTCGCGGTCTCGGTCACCCTCAGTGCAAGAAGCCTGGAATTTCGAGAGATCAGGGGCGGTGACTGGAAGAGTAGGGCAGGTGTTCTCGGGCAGCGCCTCTTTCCGCAGCCTCGCCAGCAGCCCCGCGTGGCATCAAAGTTGGGAATGCTTTTTTTGTGTAAGGTTAAGGGCAGGGGGACGAGGGGCTGATCCCAGAAGTGAAAATGGTACCGCAGCGTAGGGTGGATTTGCAGTTTTCTGGTCCTCTGAGCGTCCTCTCCTGTGCTTCAGAGCCGCGTTTCTGTTCTCTCTGTGAACGAACCCTCTCATTCGGGCGGAGACGGCGGCCCTTTTCTTACAGGATTTTTGGTTGGCCTTGGTCCTAAGGGCCTGTATCTGCCATCTCCACATGAAGGGGGCTGGCCCTTCGTCTGTAACGTAGGCGGTGACTATGTTCTCCTGTTGGGTATCTGTCTTTTGGCTTTGCTTAAGGTTCCATTCAAAGTTCTCTTTATAAAAATCGTCAGGGTGATCGATTTAAAACTGTCTTTCGGATTCTGAGTCGACTTTAGAAAGGACTTATAAGGTAATTTCCTAAATCTTCCTCAAGGTCTTCTTTTCTCTTCTTCTCAACATCCATCTGAACCTTTGAGTCGTGTGGTGCTTACTCTGGAGCACAGAGTACATGCGTGAATGTTTCCCTCACAAATTCGAGACGCCACCTTTACTCCTCACCAGCGTCACGTGCACATTTCTGGGTCATAATCCTGAAGTTTTCTTTGAAAAGAAGCAGAACACACTGACCTAACCACCTTTGATTCTGAGGCCAGGGACTCAACCACGCATGCAGACGATGGTTGGTGCACCTATCAGACGGAGCCCAGCACTGAGAGGTCACAGTGATCAGACTGCTGCCCCCTAGGCGACCTCGGTCAAGTGGGGGGGTCACCTATAGGGGTGAGCCTTCTCCTGAGAACGGATGCGGGTTCCGGAAGTGACGGGCACTACACAGTGGACAGACTCTCTGCCCGACCAGGAGACCGGGTGAAAAAGCTCCTGCCTTTACCCTGGGGAAATGTGTTTGCCCGGGAGGACACAGCTGCCAGCGTCCCAGCTGGGGTCCGGGGTCCGATCGCAGCAGACTCTCGGCCTCCTGACTTCACTACCTGTTCCAGCTTAACCAACGGTCATCGATCACCTGTGACTCAAGCCGCCAGGGCCTGTGCTTAGTCCCGGGAGTAGAGATGGAACAGACACGCTCCTGTCCCCGGGGAGCATCCAGCCAGGGCCAAGTCACCAGGACACCAGGTCTGATGAGGATGAACACACGGGCGCGCCTCCCACAGGCGGTGACTCCCTTGAGGCGCCAGGCCTCTCCCACTTGGCTCGGGGTCCCCGCCGAGAGCGGGCGGTACATACCCAATACATGAGAAGGTGGGAAGGAACACGAAGGCGGCTAAACCAGGAGGGCCTTCCTGACCTTCGGGAGGGCTTATAGGGCAAGTCAGGACTTGGGGGAGAGGGGAAGCATGTTGATACAAGCGGGGAACCTGGGCCTTGGAGCCTGAGGCAAAAGCATGGACAAAAATACAGAGGGGTAAACAAGGGGGGGATCTGGGGGAATGGAGGGGACTGGTCTGCACACCGCTGACCTGCCCAGCCACTGGAGGGCCTCAAAACTGCTCCAGGGAACACCTGCTTCTGGTGGGCTCCTTCCCACTATAATCGTCCCCCAACCCTCAAGTCCATCCCCTCACGGGCTCATCCATATCTCAGACTCGGCCAGCTTGTTCAGCTTCTCTCGGAGAACCCGCAACCCCACCCCCCAACCCCCCACCCCACCCCTACCTCAGCTCTGGCCGGAGCCCTCCTTAGATCAGACCGAGGCAGTTCGGCCCAGGAAACCTTTGTGTGCAGAAGCCGAGACTCTGTTGGTGGGCCGACAGACTCTGACCCGATGGGCGTTTGTGGACTGTCCACCGTGGAAGGCAGGCTCACAGAAGGTCCCGAGACCCTCTGTTCGGCGCCCGTCGAAGGCGGCTTTCCACCCACATCTCCTAGAGGGGAAAGCAGCTTGCAGGGTGTGGTGGAGAGTCTGACCCTGTTTTGAGGCTGGGCTGTTGACAGCTTTTAAGCCTCGGCACTCCTCCTTCCTCACGCCTTGCTATGTCTGAGCCAGCTGACGGGAAAAGCCTCACCCTGGCCCCTCTGCTCACCGCCAACCTGGCCTCCTTCCCTCCCTCTCAGACCATTTTCAAACTTGCTGGGGGAGCCACCCTGCCGTCCCTGGAAAGCCTCATTACGTGAGTTAAAAAGCTTTTCACACCCCCTTGGTGCAGGTGGGTCTGTGTGTGTTGGGGGGAGGGGTGTCATCAGTCCCGACTCGCAAAACAAACCTGGGGTGGGTGCGGAGGGCCACACAACGTGGAAGCTATGGGACTTGCCCTCAACATATTCCAGCATGGGTCCGTGGGCCTCCCCACTAGACTGGGTGGCCGCCTGTCTGTGACACAACTGGGAATTCAGTAGTTCCTTGTCCATCCACTCTTCACTGAGTGCCTACTGTGTGCTAAACGCGAAGCCAGCCTGGGACTGTCCTACACCGATACATGACTGGATTGGCAGGAGCACAGCAAACACTTTCACTGTCACGGAAAAGTCAGTATGGCAGAACAAGGGGGCCTGCGGCCGGCGTTTTCACTGGACGCTCTAAGCAGTGCTGCTGGGCGCCACAGGTGCAGCAGAAACATTTGGAGAGTTGAGAAGTACGCCGAGCCTCCGGCCGCACCCGAGAGATCCTGGGGCCGTTGCTGCCCAGTGGTGCTGGGACACCTGGACGATTTCAACCAGCCTCGCCCCCGGCCCGTCCCCAACCACCCCCCATCCCCCCCACCCCCGCCGCCAAGGTACACAGATAGATAGATAGGTAGGTAGAAAAAATTTTCCTTCCCTATCAGAGAAGACCCTTGCAGGTATGATCTCAGTTACCTGTAATTCCTTCTGGAAGGCAGGGGTCCTGGCAGAGCCGGTTTGAGGGCTACCTGAAGGAATCCGGTTTCAATCACCTAAAATTGGAGGCGGTGCTCAACTTATCGACATGGGCATCCGACGTGGGTATTTCTACCAGAAACTGATCTTCATTAAGTTTTCCGCCGGCAGGGTCAACCTCAGGGGCAGAGGTCGAGTCAGTAAAGCAGGCATGTCAAGAAAACACTTAACAAATGGGCTGTCACTTCACACTGGCCAGAATGGCCATCATTAAAAAGTCTACAAATAAATGCCTGAGAGGGTGTGGAGAAGAAGGAACCCTCCTACACTGTCGGTGGGCATGTAAATCGATGTAGCTCCTATGGAGAACAGTAAGGAGGTTCCTTTAAAAGCTAAAAATAGACTTACCATATGATCCAGCAATTCCACTCCTCTGCCTATCCGGGGAAAACTCTAATTCGAAAAGATACATGCACCCCAATATTCATAGCAGCACTGTTTGCAATAGCCAAGACACGGAAGCAGCCTAAATGTCCATCAACAGATGAATGGATAAAGAAGATGTGGTATATGTGTGTGTGTGTGTGTGTGTGTGTGTGTGTGTGTGTGTATGCATGTATGTATGTATGTATGTATGTATGTATATACACGGAATATCACTCAGCTTTAAAACAGTGAGATAATGTCATTTGCAGCAACATAGATGGACCTAGAGATTATCATATTAAGTGAAGTAAGTCAGACAAAGACAAATATCATATGATATCACTTACATTGTGGAATCTAAAAAAAAAAAAGTACTTACAAGACAAACAGACTCACAGACACAGAAAACAAGCTTCTGGTTATGAAAGGGGAAGGCTGGGAGTGGGGTAGGGAGGGTAAACTAGGAATTGGGGTTTAACAGATACACACTCCTGTACATAAAATAACAACAAGGGCCTCCTGTATAGCATCTATATAACACAGCGAACTATAGTCAGTATCTTGTAAAATAACCTATAATGGAAAAGAAATCAATGTATGTAATGTATATAATACAGAATCACTTTGCTGTACACCTGAAACTAACACAACATTGTAAGTCAACTATACACTTCAATCCCCCCCCCCCCCCAAAAAGCAGCAGCAAATACGGCAGCTTTGGCAGATCACGGAGTTTCAGGAGGTTCGGGAGGAGGAGGTTGGGAGGCTGAGAGATTAAACGAGGAGGGAGCAAAAAGAGACTGGTCCTGAAGGCTTCGCACATTAGCGTCAGCAGACATGTGACTGTGAACAGGTAGAACGCCCGTGGGGAAAAAGCTCGTCTTTTCTGCTCACCTCCAGCACTTCAAGCCCTGAGCTCTGCTCCTGCCGTGGCACTGCCGCAAACCTCCCGCCTCGCACGCGGGGTTCTGAAACTCTGCCTGTGCCTGGCTCAGAGCAGTGCTTTCTCCCGACACTGAACACGAAAAGACGCCCGACACTCTAAAGCTATCAAGCTACGTGAATACCGCCACTTCTACTGGGAGACTCGGAAGGTGGTTAAGAAACGGCTGCTCCTGAGCCAACCTTAAGACAACAGCCCACGCTGTGAAGTACTTTCAGCAACCCGCTTGTAGGCTGCGAGCGGCTTGCCGTTACGACGAAACTAAAAGCAAGAACCTCGAAAAACTACCGGCAGAGTTTCTACTAGCAAGTCTGCTTTTGGCATTACTATTTTATGTCCCCGAGACGGGGTGCACCGTTCCCGGAAGTACTGCAATACCAGGTCGATGCGTGGAGTGGACGGAGCAAGCTCCTATTCCAACTCCTTGCTCCAAAAATCCATTTAATATATTGTCCTCGGATAGAGGACGTATCAGATATTAAACTGATAAGAACAGATACTACACTTGATCTTAGCCAAAAGGCCGAGAAGCGATGCCTAGCGACCGTCCCTCGCCGCCACCGTCCTCCCTGCATCTCCATGCAACTCACGGTGAGCACCCTAACCCTCGGTCGACATTCCTGGCTCACTGTCCTGTGTAACTCCAGACCTGTGACGCTCCAGTTGTCTCCCGCATTCCTGGTCAATTTTCACATCCCTTTTTTGCTCCTGGGACCCCCAACCTTCCCCAGAGGAAGACTCGCTATTTGCATGCCCCGCCCTCCCCCGCCCCAGGGGCGTGTCCACACCGCCGTCTGGCCCCGCTCACGCTGCACCCCACCAACTCCGGGCGGAAGGCAGGGGGTTGCCGTTGGGCGGCGGGAGCCGGTTGGTGGAAGGAGTTGCGGGCCGAGAGCCGCCCGCGGGCTCCCGAAGTGAGTCGCGAAGCGAGTCGCGGAGACGTAGCTGTGCATCCGGGAGAGCAGTGTCCGCCGTGGACCGCCTGGCAAGGCCCGGCCCTTGGGCAGGAACCGTCGTGACTGTGCACCTGTCTCCGCTCCGCCCTCCTCCCCAAGCTCCTTAACTGAGACTCCGGGATCGCCACGAGGGTGGACAGTCTTTCCTCGGTTCTCCGCAAAGCCTGTAGTGTGAGCTGTAGGGACTGGGACACTAGCACAGTCGGCCCTTGCCCTAATGTCTCATCAGTTCTGTCCAGTCTGTGGGAAACGAGGGAAAGGAACCCTGAAGGCTCGACAGTCACGTGCCAGGCACTGCGCTGCATTCTTTGTTTGATAGGTTTGAACCCACTTGGATCCTGGAGACCCTAGAGCGGATTGACGCTGTTACCATCCTCATTTCACAGACGTGATCGCCAAGCCCAGAGAGGTGGAGACACTTGTCCAGAGTCACACAGCTAGTAGGCTGTTGACCTGCAGGACTGATCACCCTGCCTCAAGACAAAGCCCTGGTCTGGAGCAGAGGCCCCGCTAACTGATGGGATTCCACAGGACGGAAACCGTGAGAACAGGAAGTCGACCCCGGAGGGGAGGAGGGCTGCTGGTGGCACACACACGGGTTTGCTGGCGCCAGGTCTGTAGCACGGCGGCTCCCGTAAGGGCAGGTGGCATCTGGGGTCAGGTTCCTGCCTCACCCTGCCTTGGCTCTTGGCTCCCGGACTCTCTGCCCGCCTGGCTTTTTTCTCTTTTACGTGTTCTCCCGGAACCCTACCCACCCTCCCGACAGATTAGCTCCGAGGCCCTCTGTGGACATGCCCAGCAGGAGTCAGCCCTCCACTAGCAAACACTGGGGAGAAACAGCGTTTTGGCCAGATTGTTCTCTGAACCTTCATCTCCTCGCGGGAACCCCGGCCCTAAGAAAACCTAACGGGGCCTGTTCAGAGCAACTTCCCTCCCCACCCTCACCGGAGGCGCCCCCCGGTGCCCCAACCTGGTCTGGAGTTTCTAAGTAGCTGCGGCAGACCCGACATGTTTGTATAGGTGCTTTGCTTTGGCTGTAACCCTGCCTCCCCCACTCTCCGACCCTACCCTGCCCCCACCTCAGCTACTGGGAAGATTCCCACTCGGGCTGCGTTTTCCACCACTTAGATCAGTGCCCGGCACGGATATACTTGTGAAATGCAGGAGTCGATGGAGAAGGATTAAAGAAGATGACATGGGGAGGTGGTTCTGGCTTATACATGACTTGGTGTGACCTTTGTGCTATCTTGAACAGCCTGTCTTGAGGCCTAGCAAAAGTACATCGTTGCTTTCCTCTAACCACGGAAGAAAAGGGTGCATTGTCCAGAACTAAAGAATGTTGGTTTTGAAGAGAGAGACAGAGACCTCCCTTCCCGAGATGTCAATGCTAGGGCTTCTACGACGATGAGGCTCCCGTCCCAGGCGCCAAGGCCAGACTGGCTCCCTGTGCCCATGCTGATCTGTCTTTTTTGGAAACCTCAGAGGAATGTATCCCTGTCATGGTTTATGCTCTTTGCTGGGACAAGACAGAAAACTCTGCGGAACACCACCGTGCTTCCCTGGAGCAGCTCATCAGAGCTTGAGGGGCTGCCTCCCCCTCCCAGACTGTAGCTCTCAGTTTGGCTCTAACAAAACTCTCCTCTATTCTTCTTATAGATTAGCTTATTGATTGTTTCCATCCGCAATATCAACCAGCTCGCCCAGCCCCAGGGTGTGGGTGGGTATGATGACCGCCCTTCAGGCGTCCCCAGTACAAGACCTCTCTGCTTGGTTCCATGTTCCTCAGTGGTCACTTTATGGTTTCCCACCTATTTGGGAATCGCTGCCAAACTCACAGGTTATGAATTATACCTCAGTGCCATTTAAATATGCATTTCTTTCTTTTATAGGTAGGTGGTACATCTTTTTGTATGTGAAAAACCATAATTTATTATCTTTCCCGTGGACTGTGTGATCTTTGTCCGCGTTTTACTGAGTGGTTTGGTTTCTTCTGATCACATTCTCAGATTTCATTATAGAATACTGAGATAAACCCTGCCTGTGATACATCTGCAAATATTTTCCCCCAGTTTCATTCACCTTTTTTGACCTGTGCAGATATCAGTGCTTTGCAAACAGTTGACTTTTGGAGTCTGGGTCATAGCATGGAGTTGGGTCATCCTGGAAGTCGCTGAGACCCAGTGAAGAGTGCAGGAGGTTGATGGGGGGGGGGTGCTTAATGCTTTGAAAAAGTTGAGGAAGGGAGGAAGCAAGGATGGGCTTGGCCAGTTAGAGGGAGGTTCTGAACAAAGATGGCGGCTAGAGGAGCCCCGAATCCCCCCATGCCTCAACCCTAGAGAGGGCCAGGCCTAGTGCCTCTCTGAGTTCAGGACTGAGGGCCCATTCTGGACTCCATTGCTGCCACAGTGGCCCTCTGTTCATGTGCCCATCGTGCCAGACCCGGGGGGACCAGCTATACGTGCTGGTGGAGTCATCGTGTACATTGCTTGTCCACTGCCTCTCCTCCTCCTGCTCAGGCTCCGTCCCGGCATGTCAAGTCCATCACAGGATGGCTGCTGCCGCCGCCCCCTTCTCCAACTGTCCCCTGGACATTCCTTTTGGGATCCCCTCTGACCTCTCATCCCCTAGATGCTGAAGGCCACTCGAGCGCCCTTCCTGAATGCCTGTCCTTCCTTGGCCTCAGGCACTCTAAGGTCTTGTGGGTTTTGTTTTGTTTTGTTTTTTCCTCCCAACCCCCATGCTGGATCCTTAGGGACAGATAGGTTTCGGATTTCAGAATTTTTCAGATTTTAGAAATACGGGCTGTTTCTATGAAACACTCTAGTTACAATCAAGCACGTTAATATCTCTGCATCAAATGACGTGAATGTTCTCAACAAGCAGGATACAAAGAAACTAATGCCTTGCAACAACTGAGGGTGTATTTTGCTGAATCGTGAGTGTGGTCAATTCCTGAACTGACCGGAAGGGATTTCAGGAATTTCGGATTAGGAAAGTCATGTGCACTCATAATGAATTGTTGCTCTGTTTTCTCCAGGGGAGACTATCAACTTTCTCAGAGCAGGGCCTGTCTTTTTTTATACCCGTGCACCTGTCACTGGGTCTTAGCACACGGTAGCCACTCCATACATTATTTCTTGAATGAATAAACCCTAATTCATACCATTCCCTGGAATCTGATCTCGTGTGTATCTAGGGGTGGGGTGGGGGCGGATGCCTTGGGAGGAGAGGTGTACGCCTCCACTCTCTTTTCGAGTCGAAAACTTCTACAAGCACCCTCTTTTCCTTTCCACCCTCTACCCCGAGCAAATCCCTAGACTGAGAAGTTCAAATAGGATGATCACCCACTGTGTATGAATCATGTTTTAAATTTTTCTATACGTTGAATGCTTGACATCTTGCGGGCCTGCTGGCCTGGAAGAGACTGCCCCTCTCAGGACTAGCTAATTCCTAGAGATGCAACCGACTTGCCTTGGGAGCCTGCTGTCATGGGCAAACCAACCTTCCAGCACGCATATCTGCAACTGCCCCCTCTATGTACGCTCACACTCCAGCTAGTCAGTCCCCTGAGCTCTGCTGTCTGACAGCTAGAGAGCAGCCCCATATATAGCCCAAGGCCCACGGAATCCCATGGAACCCTATTCCAATTGTCCAACCCTAACCTTGCTCAAACTTTCTTACCCTGCCTTTGTCCCCTCCCCCCTCCCCCCTCCCCCGGCCATGCTTTCTCTTCTCCTGCCTCCCATCCAAGCAGGCTGAGGCCCTACGTGGCTCTCTGCATGGTGTGGACGGCACGTGCATCTTCCCTTACGAACTGTAAGTAACAATAAAACTTCAGTGGCCCTGACCTCTCTCCTTGTTAGTCACCAGTAGAAGTGAAATCCGAGGGCAATCAAAACACACGTAAGTGAAACAAGCCGGGCGATTATTGTGGCTCTCCCCGGGAGCTGCCAGCTAGGATCTTTCCTCCATCTGTTGAATCAGAAAACTTTTAAGAGGGGAGTAACATTACAAAAAGTGTGAAGCCAGAGGACTAGAGACTACAGACGTGAGACTCGAGCTGGTGTTCTCGCCCGCTCCCTCTGGGAGCCCGCAGCGGAAACCAAGAACCTCAGAAAGCTGTTACTCGCAGAGCAAGAAAGATAGGGTAGGCCCTACAGCCCCCGAGAACCGTTGAGCGAGAACGAAAAAACGGTCCGGGACCCACCGAGCTACGAAAAGTAACAGCCTCGGCGCGTCTGCACACTATCGCAGTGGAAACACCGCTCTAGCCACCAGTTCGAAGACAACATTCGGAAGACGCCTGCGGCCGTCAAGCCATCGCCGAGAGAGCTGCTAAGCACGTTCCGGTCTGCCTTTGGTTGACTCAGTTGTTTCCCCCGGAGGGGTGCACCGTTCCTGGAAGTACTGCAATACCAGGTCGATGCGTGGAGTGGACGGAGCAAGCTCCTATTCCAACTCCCTGCTCCAAAAATCCATTTAATATATTGTCCTCGGATAGAGGACGTATCAGATATTAAACTGATAAGAACAGATACTACACTTGATCTTAGCCAAAAGGCCGAGAAGCGATACTGGTCGACCCGCCCTCCCCGCTACCGTCCTCCCTGCACCCATGTTCAACTCACGGTGAGCATTCTAACCCGCACTGTCTCATTCCTTTTGCGTCGTCCACACCGCTGTCACTAGACTCTTGAGCAGACTTTTTTTGTTGTTCTCTACATTTTTAACGAGAAATCCTATATCCCTTATTGTTCCGTCGTTCCCGCGCCCAACAGCCACTGTCTAATCTGCATGCCCCGCCTTCTGCCTTCCGAGGAGTTGCGGCTGCAGCCGCCTGACTCCACCCTCCGGACCGCCTCCGGGCGCCGGGAGCCAGGACCCCATCCGGAGCCCGCCTCCCCGCCCTGGAAGCACTTGCAGCCGAAGACCGGAGAGGAGGGGCAGCCGCCCCGGACTGCGAAGGAAGCGCTGACACGGTAGCAGCTCTCACCGTTGGAACCCCAGAAATGAAGAACTTGATTTTGCCCACCGTTCTTTCGCCCGCACGTATTGCACATTCAACAACCGTTCAAAGAGCGTGCCTCCTACACGCTCAGCCAGTGCCCGACACGTCACGATTAGGACGGCTCTTCAGCCACCACCACACCCCCTCGCCTCTCCTTGCCCAGGACCTCTCTGCTCTGCTTGCGTCCGTGTTCTTCTGCCCGTTACTGCCCGACGGTTCGAGTCCCCGGGTGGTTTTGTCCTGAGAAGGGATGTCCTGGGGGGAGGATATAGTTCAAGCGGTAGAGCGCATGCTTAGCATACACAAGGTCCTGGGTTCAATCCCCAGCACCTCCTCTAAAACTAAAACAAATGAGTAAACTTAATTACCTCCTCCGCCCCGCTCCGCCCCCCCCCCCAAATGAGGAGGAGGAGGAGGAGGAGGAGGAGGAGGAGGAGGAGGAGGAGGAGGAGGAGGAGGAGGAGGAGGAGGAGGAGGAGGAGGAGGAGGAGGAGGAGAATGTACTGAGAAAGGATGTCCTGGAATATAGTCCCTGGAATGGAACATCGCCCGTCGCAAATCAAAAACTTGGCATCTCCGTTTCCTCAGCGCCATTTACGCCCGCGGAGTTCGCTCGAATCGACGTGCCCCAAGGGCCTGCGATTCGCCCCGGGCCCCCCGGCACCGCGCTCTGCGGAGGCCCGCCGGGTGCCACTGCGCTCTCACGGTGGTGCGCGGCCGTCGCGGTCTCGGTCACCCTCAGTGCAAGAAGCCTGGAATTTCGAGAGATCAGGGGCGGTGACTGGAAGAGTAGGGCAGGTGTTCTCGGGCAGCGCCTCTTTCCGCAGCCTCGCCAGCAGCCCCGCGTGGCATCAAAGTTGGGAATGCTTTTTTTGTGTAAGGTTAAGGGCAGGGGGACGAGGGGCTGATCCCAGAAGTGAAAATGGTACCGCAGCGTAGGGTGGATTTGCAGTTTTCTGGTCCTCTGAGCGTCCTCTCCTGTGCTTCAGAGCCGCGTTTCTGTTCTCTCTGTGAACGAACCCTCTCATTCGGGCGGAGACGGCGGCCCTTTTCTTACAGGATTTTTGGTTGGCCTTGGTCCTAAGGGCCTGTATCTGCCATCTCCACATGAAGGGGGCTGGCCCTTCGTCTGTAACGTAGGCGGTGACTATGTTCTCCTGTTGGGTATCTGTCTTTTGGCTTTGCTTAAGGTTCCATTCAAAGTTCTCTTTATAAAAATCGTCAGGGTGATCGATTTAAAACTGTCTTTCGGATTCTGAGTCGACTTTAGAAAGGACTTATAAGGTAATTTCCTAAATCTTCCTCAAGGTCTTCTTTTCTCTTCTTCTCAACATCCATCTGAACCTTTGAGTCGTGTGGTGCTTACTCTGGAGCACAGAGTACATGCGTGAATGTTTCCCTCACAAATTCGAGACGCCACCTTTACTCCTCACCAGCGTCACGTGCACATTTCTGGGTCATAATCCTGAAGTTTTCTTTGAAAAGAAGCAGAACACACTGACCTAACCACCTTTGATTCTGAGGCCAGGGACTCAACCACGCATGCAGACGATGGTTGGTGCACCTATCAGACGGAGCCCAGCACTGAGAGGTCACAGTGATCAGACTGCTGCCCCCTAGGCGACCTCGGTCAAGTGGGGGGGTCACCTATAGGGGTGAGCCTTCTCCTGAGAACGGATGCGGGTTCCGGAAGTGACGGGCACTACACAGTGGACAGACTCTCTGCCCGACCAGGAGACCGGGTGAAAAAGCTCCTGCCTTTACCCTGGGGAAATGTGTTTGCCCGGGAGGACACAGCTGCCAGCGTCCCAGCTGGGGTCCGGGGTCCGATCGCAGCAGACTCTCGGCCTCCTGACTTCACTACCTGTTCCAGCTTAACCAACGGTCATCGATCACCTGTGACTCAAGCCGCCAGGGCCTGTGCTTAGTCCCGGGAGTAGAGATGGAACAGACACGCTCCTGTCCCCGGGGAGCATCCAGCCAGGGCCAAGTCACCAGGACACCAGGTCTGATGAGGATGAACACACGGGCGCGCCTCCCACAGGCGGTGACTCCCTTGAGGCGCCAGGCCTCTCCCACTTGGCTCGGGGTCCCCGCCGAGAGCGGGCGGTACATACCCAATACATGAGAAGGTGGGAAGGAACACGAAGGCGGCTAAACCAGGAGGGCCTTCCTGACCTTCGGGAGGGCTTATAGGGCAAGTCAGGACTTGGGGGAGAGGGGAAGCATGTTGATACAAGCGGGGAACCTGGGCCTTGGAGCCTGAGGCAAAAGCATGGACAAAAATACAGAGGGGTAAACAAGGGGGGGGATCTGGGGGAATGGAGGGGACTGGTCTGCACACCGCTGACCTGCCCAGCCACTGGAGGGCCTCAAAACTGCTCCAGGGAACACCTGCTTCTGGTGGGCTCCTTCCCACTATAATCGTCCCCCAACCCTCAAGTCCATCCCCTCACGGGCTCATCCATATCTCAGACTCGGCCAGCTTGTTCAGCTTCTCTCGGAGAACCCGCAACCCCACCCCCCAACCCCCCACCCCACCCCTACCTCAGCTCTGGCCGGAGCCCTCCTTAGATCAGACCGAGGCAGTTCGGCCCAGGAAACCTTTGTGTGCAGAAGCCGAGACTCTGTTGGTGGGCCGACAGACTCTGACCCGATGGGCGTTTGTGGACTGTCCACCGTGGAAGGCAGGCTCACAGAAGGTCCCGAGACCCTCTGTTCGGCGCCCGTCGAAGGCGGCTTTCCACCCACATCTCCTAGAGGGGAAAGCAGCTTGCAGGGTGTGGTGGAGAGTCTGACCCTGTTTTGAGGCTGGGCTGTTGACAGCTTTTAAGCCTCGGCACTCCTCCTTCCTCACGCCTTGCTATGTCTGAGCCAGCTGACGGGAAAAGCCTCACCCTGGCCCCTCTGCTCACCGCCAACCTGGCCTCCTTCCCTCCCTCTCAGACCATTTTCAAACTTGCTGGGGGAGCCACCCTGCCGTCCCTGGAAAGCCTCATTACGTGAGTTAAAAAGCTTTTCACACCCCCTTGGTGCAGGTGGGTCTGTGTGTGTTGGGGGGAGGGGTGTCATCAGTCCCGACTCGCAAAACAAACCTGGGGTGGGTGCGGAGGGCCACACAACGTGGAAGCTATGGGACTTGCCCTCAACATATTCCAGCATGGGTCCGTGGGCCTCCCCACTAGACTGGGTGGCCGCCTGTCTGTGACACAACTGGGAATTCAGTAGTTCCTTGTCCATCCACTCTTCACTGAGTGCCTACTGTGTGCTAAACGCGAAGCCAGCCTGGGACTGTCCTACACCGATACATGACTGGATTGGCAGGAGCACAGCAAACACTTTCACTGTCACGGAAAAGTCAGTATGGCAGAACAAGGGGGCCTGCGGCCGGCGTTTTCACTGGACGCTCTAAGCAGTGCTGCTGGGCCGCCACAGGTGCAGCAGAAACATTTGGAGAGTTGAGAAGTACGCCGAGCCTCCGGCCGCACCCGAGAGATCCTGGGGCCGTTGCTGCCCAGTGGTGCTGGGACACCCTGGACGATTTCAACCAGCCTCGCCCCCCCCGGCCCGTCCCCAACCACCCCCCATCCCCCCCCGCCGCCAAGGTACACAGATAGATAGATAGGTAGGTAGAAAAAATTTTCCTTCCCTATCAGAGAAGACCCTTGCAGGTATGATCTCAGTTACCTGTAATTCCTTCTGGAAGGCAGGGGTCCTGGCAGAGCCGGTTTGAGGGCTACCTGAAGGAATCCGGTTTCAATCACCTAAAATTGGAGGCGGTGCTCAACTTATCGACATGGGCATCCGACGTGGGTATTTCTACCAGAAACTGATCTTCATTAAGTTTTCCGCCGGCAGGGTCAACCTCAGGGGCAGAGGTCGAGTCAGTAAAGCAGGCATGTCAAGAAAACACTTAACAAATGGGCTGTCACTTCACACTGGCCAGAATGGCCATCATTAAAAAGTCTACAAATAAATGCCTGAGAGGGTGTGGAGAAGAAGGAACCCTCCTACACTGTCGGTGGGCATGTAAATCGATGTAGCTCCTATGGAGAACAGTAAGGAGGTTCCTTTAAAAGCTAAAAATAGACTTACCATATGATCCAGCAATTCCACTCCTCTGCCTATCCGGGGAAAACTCTAATTCGAAAAGATACATGCACCCCAATATTCATAGCAGCACTGTTTGCAATAGCCAAGACACGGAAGCAGCCTAAATGTCCATCAACAGATGAATGGATAAAGAAGATGTGGTATATGTGTGTGTGTGTGTGTGTGTGTGTGTGTGTGTGTGTGTATGCATGTATGTATGTATGTATGTATGTATGTATATACACGGAATATCACTCAGCTTTAAAACAGTGAGATAATGTCATTTGCAGCAACATAGATGGACCTAGAGATTATCATATTAAGTGAAGTAAGTCAGACAAAGACAAATATCATATGATATCACTTACATTGTGGAATCTAAAAAAAAAAAAGTACTTACAAGACAAACAGACTCACAGACACAGAAAACAAGCTTCTGGTTATGAAAGGGGAAGGCTGGGAGTGGGGTAGGGAGGGTAAACTAGGAATTGGGGTTTAACAGATACACACTCCTGTACATAAAATAACAACAAGGGCCTCCTGTATAGCATCTATATAACACAGCGAACTATAGTCAGTATCTTGTAAAATAACCTATAATGGAAAAGAAATCAATGTATGTAATGTATATAATACAGAATCACTTTGCTGTACACCTGAAACTAACACAACATTGTAAGTCAACTATACACTTCAATCCCCCCCCCCCCCCAAAAAGCAGCAGCAAATACGGCAGCTTTGGCAGATCACGGAGTTTCAGGAGGTTCGGGAGGAGGAGGTTGGGAGGCTGAGAGATTAAACGAGGAGGGAGCAAAAAGAGACTGGTCCTGAAGGCTTCGCACATTAGCGTCAGCAGACATGTGACTGTGAACAGGTAGAACGCCCGTGGGGAAAAAGCTCGTCTTTTCTGCTCACCTCCAGCACTTCAAGCCCTGAGCTCTGCTCCTGCCGTGGCACTGCCGCAAACCTCCCGCCTCGCACGCGGGGTTCTGAAACTCTGCCTGTGCCTGGCTCAGAGCAGTGCTTTCTCCCGACACTGAACACGAAAAGACGCCCGACACTCTAAAGCTATCAAGCTACGTGAATACCGCCACTTCTACTGGGAGACTCGGAAGGTGGTTAAGAAACGGCTGCTCCTGAGCCAACCTTAAGACAACAGCCCACGCTGTGAAGTACTTTCAGCAACCCGCTTGTAGGCTGCGAGCGGCTTGCCGTTACGACGAAACTAAAAGCAAGAACCTCGAAAAACTACCGGCAGAGTTTCTACTAGCAAGTCTGCTTTTGGCATTACTATTTTATGTCCCCGAGACGGGGTGCACCGTTCCCGGAAGTACTGCAATACCAGGTCGATGCGTGGAGTGGACGGAGCAAGCTCCTATTCCAACTCCTTGCTCCAAAAATCCATTTAATATATTGTCCTCGGATAGAGGACGTATCAGATATTAAACTGATAAGAACAGATACTACACTTGATCTTAGCCAAAAGGCCGAGAAGCGATGCCTAGCGACCGTCCCTCGCCGCCACCGTCCTCCCTGCATCTCCATGCAACTCACGGTGAGCACCCTAACCCTCGGTCGACATTCCTGGCTCACTGTCCTGTGTAACTCCAGACCTGTGACGCTCCAGTTGTCTCCCGCATTCCTGGTCAATTTTCACATCCCTTTTTTGCTCCTGGGACCCCCAACCTTCCCCAGAGGAAGACTCGCTATTTGCATGCCCCGCCCTCCCCCGCCCCAGGGGCGTGTCCACACCGCCGTCTGGCCCCGCTCACGCTGCACCCCACCAACTCCGGGCGGAAGGCAGGGGGTTGCCGTTGGGCGGCGGGAGCCGGTTGGTGGAAGGAGTTGCGGGCCGAGAGCCGCCCGCGGGCTCCCGAAGTGAGTCGCGAAGCGAGTCGCGGAGACGTAGCTGTGCATCCGGGAGAGCAGTGTCCGCCGTGGACCGCCTGGCAAGGCCCGGCCCTTGGGCAGGAACCGTCGTGACTGTGCACCTGTCTCCGCTCCGCCCTCCTCCCCAAGCTCCTTAACTGAGACTCCGGGATCGCCACGAGGGTGGACAGTCTTTCCTCGGTTCTCCGCAAAGCCTGTAGTGTGAGCTGTAGGGACTGGGACACTAGCACAGTCGGCCCTTGCCCTAATGTCTCATCAGTTCTGTCCAGTCTGTGGGAAACGAGGGAAAGGAACCCTGAAGGCTCGACAGTCACGTGCCAGGCACTGCGCTGCATTCTTTGTTTGATAGGTTTGAACCCACTTGGATCCTGGAGACCCTAGAGCGGATTGACGCTGTTACCATCCTCATTTCACAGACGTGATCGCCAAGCCCAGAGAGGTGGAGACACTTGTCCAGAGTCACACAGCTAGTAGGCTGTTGACCTGCAGGACTGATCACCCTGCCTCAAGACAAAGCCCTGGTCTGGAGCAGAGGCCCCGCTAACTGATGGGATTCCACAGGACGGAAACCGTGAGAACAGGAAGTCGACCCCGGAGGGGAGGAGGGCTGCTGGTGGCACACACACGGGTTTGCTGGCGCCAGGTCTGTAGCACGGCGGCTCCCGTAAGGGCAGGTGGCATCTGGGGTCAGGTTCCTGCCTCACCCTGCCTTGGCTCTTGGCTCCCGGACTCTCTGCCCGCCTGGCTTTTTTCTCTTTTACGTGTTCTCCCGGAACCCTACCCACCCTCCCGACAGATTAGCTCCGAGGCCCTCTGTGGACATGCCCAGCAGGAGTCAGCCCTCCACTAGCAAACACTGGGGAGAAACAGCGTTTTGGCCAGATTGTTCTCTGAACCTTCATCTCCTCGCGGGAACCCCGGCCCTAAGAAAACCTAACGGGGCCTGTTCAGAGCAACTTCCCTCCCCACCCTCACCGGAGGCGCCCCCCGGTGCCCCAACCTGGTCTGGAGTTTCTAAGTAGCTGCGGCAGACCCGACATGTTTGTATAGGTGCTTTGCTTTGGCTGTAACCCTGCCTCCCCCACTCTCCGACCCTACCCTGCCCCCACCTCAGCTACTGGGAAGATTCCCACTCGGGCTGCGTTTTCCACCACTTAGATCAGTGCCCGGCACGGATATACTTGTGAAATGCAGGAGTCGATGGAGAAGGATTAAAGAAGATGACATGGGGAGGTGGTTCTGGCTTATACATGACTTGGTGTGACCTTTGTGCTATCTTGAACAGCCTGTCTTGAGGCCTAGCAAAAGTACATCGTTGCTTTCCTCTAACCACGGAAGAAAAGGGTGCATTGTCCAGAACTAAAGAATGTTGGTTTTGAAGAGAGAGACAGAGACCTCCCTTCCCGAGATGTCAATGCTAGGGCTTCTACGACGATGAGGCTCCCGTCCCAGGCGCCAAGGCCAGACTGGCTCCCTGTGCCCATGCTGATCTGTCTTTTTTGGAAACCTCAGAGGAATGTATCCCTGTCATGGTTTATGCTCTTTGCTGGGACAAGACAGAAAACTCTGCGGAACACCACCGTGCTTCCCTGGAGCAGCTCATCAGAGCTTGAGGGGCTGCCTCCCCCTCCCAGACTGTAGCTCTCAGTTTGGCTCTAACAAAACTCTCCTCTATTCTTCTTATAGATTAGCTTATTGATTGTTTCCATCCGCAATATCAACCAGCTCGCCCAGCCCCAGGGTGTGGGTGGGTATGATGACCGCCCTTCAGGCGTCCCCAGTACAAGACCTCTCTGCTTGGTTCCATGTTCCTCAGTGGTCACTTTATGGTTTCCCACCTATTTGGGAATCGCTGCCAAACTCACAGGTTATGAATTATACCTCAGTGCCATTTAAATATGCATTTCTTTCTTTTATAGGTAGGTGGTACATCTTTTTGTATGTGAAAAACCATAATTTATTATCTTTCCCGTGGACTGTGTGATCTTTGTCCGCGTTTTACTGAGTGGTTTGGTTTCTTCTGATCACATTCTCAGATTTCATTATAGAATACTGAGATAAACCCTGCCTGTGATACATCTGCAAATATTTTCCCCCAGTTTCATTCACCTTTTTTGACCTGTGCAGATATCAGTGCTTTGCAAACAGTTGACTTTTGGAGTCTGGGTCATAGCATGGAGTTGGGTCATCCTGGAAGTCGCTGAGACCCAGTGAAGAGTGCAGGAGGTTGATGGGGGGGGGGGTGCTTAATGCTTTGAAAAAGTTGAGGAAGGGAGGAAGCAAGGATGGGCTTGGCCAGTTAGAGGGAGGTTCTGAACAAAGATGGCGGCTAGAGGAGCCCCGAATCCCCCCATGCCTCAACCCTAGAGAGGGCCAGGCCTAGTGCCTCTCTGAGTTCAGGACTGAGGGCCCATTCTGGACTCCATTGCTGCCACAGTGGCCCTCTGTTCATGTGCCCATCGTGCCAGACCCGGGGGGACCAGCTATACGTGCTGGTGGAGTCATCGTGTACATTGCTTGTCCACTGCCTCTCCTCCTCCTGCTCAGGCTCCGTCCCGGCATGTCAAGTCCATCACAGGATGGCTGCTGCCGCCGCCCCCTTCTCCAACTGTCCCCTGGACATTCCTTTTGGGATCCCCTCTGACCTCTCATCCCCTAGATGCTGAAGGCCACTCGAGCGCCCTTCCTGAATGCCTGTCCTTCCTTGGCCTCAGGCACTCTAAGGTCTTGTGGGTTTTGTTTTGTTTTGTTTTTTCCTCCCAACCCCCATGCTGGATCCTTAGGGACAGATAGGTTTCGGATTTCAGAATTTTTCAGATTTTAGAAATACGGGCTGTTTCTATGAAACACTCTAGTTACAATCAAGCACGTTAATATCTCTGCATCAAATGACGTGAATGTTCTCAACAAGCAGGATACAAAGAAACTAATGCCTTGCAACAACTGAGGGTGTATTTTGCTGAATCGTGAGTGTGGTCAATTCCTGAACTGACCGGAAGGGATTTCAGGAATTTCGGATTAGGAAAGTCATGTGCACTCATAATGAATTGTTGCTCTGTTTTCTCCAGGGGAGACTATCAACTTTCTCAGAGCAGGGCCTGTCTTTTTTTATACCCGTGCACCTGTCACTGGGTCTTAGCACACGGTAGCCACTCCATACATTATTTCTTGAATGAATAAACCCTAATTCATACCATTCCCTGGAATCTGATCTCGTGTGTATCTAGGGGTGGGGTGGGGGCGGATGCCTTGGGAGGAGAGGTGTACGCCTCCACTCTCTTTTCGAGTCGAAAACTTCTACAAGCACCCTCTTTTCCTTTCCACCCTCTACCCCGAGCAAATCCCTAGACTGAGAAGTTCAAATAGGATGATCACCCACTGTGTATGAATCATGTTTTAAATTTTTCTATACGTTGAATGCTTGACATCTTGCGGGCCTGCTGGCCTGGAAGAGACTGCCCCTCTCAGGACTAGCTAATTCCTAGAGATGCAACCGACTTGCCTTGGGAGCCTGCTGTCATGGGCAAACCAACCTTCCAGCACGCATATCTGCAACTGCCCCCTCTATGTACGCTCACACTCCAGCTAGTCAGTCCCCTGAGCTCTGCTGTCTGACAGCTAGAGAGCAGCCCCATATATAGCCCAAGGCCCACGGAATCCCATGGAACCCTATTCCAATTGTCCAACCCTAACCTTGCTCAAACTTTCTTACCCTGCCTTTGTCCCTCCCCCCTCCCCCCTCCCCCCTCCCCCCTCCCCCGGCCATGCTTTCTCTTCTCCTGCCTCCCATCCAAGCAGGCTGAGGCCCTACGTGGCTCTCTGCATGGTGTGGACGGCACGTGCATCTTCCCTTACGAACTGTAAGTAACAATAAAACTTCAGTGGCCCTGACCTCTCTCCTTGTTAGTCACCAGTAGAAGTGAAATCCGAGGGCAATCAAAACACACGTAAGTGAAACAAGCCGGGCGATTATTGTGGCTCTCCCCGGGAGCTGCCAGCTAGGATCTTTCCTCCATCTGTTGAATCAGAAAACTTTTAAGAGGGGAGTAACATTACAAAAAGTGTGAAGCCAGAGGACTAGAGACTACAGACGTGAGACTCGAGCTGGTGTTCTCGCCCGCTCCCTCTGGGAGCCCGCAGCGGAAACCAAGAACCTCAGAAAGCTGTTACTCGCAGAGCAAGAAAGATAGGGTAGGCCCTACAGCCCCCGAGAACCGTTGAGCGAGAACGAAAAAACGGTCCGGGACCCACCGAGCTACGAAAAGTAACAGCCTCGGCGCGTCTGCACACTATCGCAGTGGAAACACCGCTCTAGCCACCAGTTCGAAGACAACATTCGGAAGACGCCTGCGGCCGTCAAGCCATCGCCGAGAGAGCTGCTAAGCACGTTCCGGTCTGCCTTTGGTTGACTCAGTTGTTTCCCCCGGAGGGGTGCACCGTTCCTGGAAGTACTGCAATACCAGGTCGATGCGTGGAGTGGACGGAGCAAGCTCCTATTCCAACTCCCTGCTCCAAAAATCCATTTAATATATTGTCCTCGGATAGAGGACGTATCAGATATTAAACTGATAAGAACAGATACTACACTTGATCTTAGCCAAAAGGCCGAGAAGCGATACTGGTCGACCCGCCCTCCCCGCTACCGTCCTCCCTGCACCCATATTCAACTCACGGTGACGAATCTCCTGCTCACTCGAGGCCTCAATTCCTGTGCCTCCTTGACTTTACTGTGAGTATCACTGCACTAGAGACTTCTGCAGCTTTTTTATTCCCTAAATTGTAATAGAGAAATTGTGTGTATGTTGCGGCTTCGTCCTTCTCGGGCTGAAGCGCCATCTCTAATTTGCATGGTCCGCCCTTTCCCGCCCGAGGAGGCGTGGCTACGAGGGCCGACTTCCCCCGCTCGGGACCGCCCCTGGGCGCCCAGAGCTGAAGCGGCTGGGCTTGAGGGGGCGCTCCTCTTTGATACAAACGGAAAGAAAAGACAGGCAGAACTGGAGAGGAGGATACAGGGCGGCCAAGGGGCCTGTGGAAGGACCTGCTGCCCGAGAGGTTTCCCGAAGACAAGGTCCCAAGACATATTCGCTAGAAGTGCCCAGACTGCAGTGTGTTAGGTAGGCCTCCGCCGGCGGAAAGACGAGCTCCGTGTGGTCGGAAGAGGGGCTCATCCTGAGTCCGGGGAGCGGGACGTCTGGAGCGGGGCTTCCCGGAGCCGGCAGGGTAACCTCTTTGCGAGGCGGCAGGCGGATGGGCAGGGCCAGGCAGGGCAGCTGGAGGGATTCTCTCCAAGCCCGGCACCTGCGTCTTTTCGGTGCTTCTACCAATGGACCATATCCTGGGCTTCGTACAGAAAGCTCCCTCTGCCTGAGACTTCGTGTGCCTACACCTTCTCCTTACCTAGCCACTTCTTACGCAGATCCTCTGCGCTCCGCTGGGCTGTCACTTCCTCCAGGAAGCCTTCCTTAAGAGCTCTTCCGCACCCCACCCCCAGTCTGATTAGCCGCCCTCCTATATAGTTCATCCCACCCCGTCATTCATTTCAAGTACACCATTCACCACCCTTTAGGTCAATTCTTTATCGTCTCCACTGAAATCTGACATCACTGACGGCGGTGACCCTGGTCGGCACTTATCTCTGGATCCCAGCTCTAGCCCAGTGCCCGGCCTGTAGTAATAGGCGCACAGCACGCGTTTGTTGAGTGAATACAAGATGCACAGAACAGACTGAATCAAAGAAGCAATGAGGAGGAGGGGACTGGCCCGATCCAGGGGTGAAGAGGGAAGATGTGCCCAGGGTGGCAGGACACCAGAGAGGAGACGACTGCCAGGGATGCTCTGGGCATCCAGACCAGTCAGTGCAGCCGGGCCTCTGGCCAAGTGGGGATAAAGCTTCCCAGCGGCACAGTTTCTCCGTGCCAAAGGCTGCTGGCTCCCGCAGTCAGCATTTACCTTTCCCATCCTCCTTCCCAACAGAACTTCGCTTTAGTTGGGGAGTTTCTATTTCTTTCATTTGATCTCGGAAATGCCAGCAGGTATCATGGAGGTAAGACTGAAACCCAGTCGGTCATTTCACCCTGCAACACACACGGCCTGATGCCAGGTGCTGCCTGGGCCCCTCCCAGTGCCCGCCCCTGCGCGGACCACCCTACCTGTATTAGCTCATTTAATTCCCTCAGTGGCTCCATGTGGTGGTTATCGTCGTCATCGTCGTCGTCGTCGTCATCATCGTCATCGTCATCGTCATCCGGGGCCAGGACTAGGGTGAGGCCAGTGAGGAACTTGCCTTGGGGGGAACACTGAAGGGAGTGCCAGCCAAAAAACACTCTTCGGTAATCAAGATAAATCATATTTTAGCACAACTCATCTTATCTTGTGTATCAGGTGATCGAGCTGTTTATGTTGATTACTGGGCTTTTGGGGGCTCCCTTAAACTTTTTGGCCAAGGCAAGTGTCTCCCTCCTCTCCCTCCGCTCTAGTCCCCGCTTGGTTTTTCTCCTCCCCGTTCTGCTGCCCTGAGCCGTCACAGCTACCGGCCGCCTGTAGCCAGGGAGCACTGGAACCGTGGTCCGCCCTCCTCGAGATGTGCTGTAAGTGAAAACTACCTATGGGATTTCGAAGAATTAGGATTCAAAACTCCAAGATATCTCAGTAATTTTTATATTAATCACAGACTGAAGTCATAGTTTAGATATCCTCAGTTAAATAAACAACGAAACTGAATTCCACCTGTCTCTGTATTTTTCTCCTGTGTCTAAGAAAATTTAAAGTTCCACGTGTGACTCACGTATTTCTAGTGGAAAGCACTGTCGTAGACTGAAGTGCCGAGAGGCTGAGCGGCTTGCCAGAGGTCACGCAGCTGAACGGGAGCACAGTCAGGGTTTGCATTGGAGCGGCCTGCTAACTACACGGGGCCTCCGTTTCTTTAAACTGGAGAATGGGGAGAATGACAGTGCCGCTCAGGTTCAGGGGACTTGTGAAGCTACACGTGGGAATGCGAGTCCACGGGAATGACTTAATACGTGCGCTCTGGGGAAAGTCACTTCTTGGCTGTAAAAGAGAGGTAATTCCGTCTTACAGTGCTGTGAAGTACCTCCACCTACCCCCCACTTAGCGTTCCTGTTTCACACCCCACTTTACCTGGTTTCATTTTTCTGCCGGCTGCCAAGTCGTTATTGACACCCATGGTTGCCACATGACACAGATATGCATGCAGATACAGACGTACGGACACCTAGATCTAGCCGTAAATTCACAAACACGCAGACGGCATGGCTGCACTGCCTTTCACCTGGATGGTACAGAGTTTGATTGCTGTTCTATCCTCAGCACCCAGGACAGTGCTCGGTACGTCTGTCCTTGGCACTCGATCAATGTTTGTTGAACGAACGGAAATGAGGGTCAAATGACACGATATCCAATGTGCTTAGCCTGCGCCTGACATGACTCTGAAGGCCTCTCGTTGTCCCACGATCTCTGTTCAGATCTGTGTGTATCAGGCCGTCTGACGCCCACTCATTTGGTTTCCCTGAGGAGGGGGTTGCTGTGGTCCAAATACCCCAAGTGTTCCTCTCTCTCTCTCTCTCTCTCTCTCTCTCTCTCTCTCTCTCTCTCTCTCTCTCTCTCTCGTCTCCTCCTGTGTCCTGCCTGCTGTTCTGGCCACTTTCACACGTGCTCCGGTCCCCATCCTGGGTTGGACGCACCCTGAGGGCAGGAACGGCTTCTGGCCTGCCCTTGTCTCCACCCGCCCGCCTGCCTGTGTCACGTCAGTTATGGGCGATTGATGACAAAACAAGTAGAGTAAGGATAAGTATTTGCAACCCAAACCACAGAAAAAGTACTTATCTTTCTACTATATAAAGAGCTCCTGGAAGTTACTATAAAAGACCAACCATTCAATAGGGAGCAAACGGGTGAATGCCAGGCGTTGCAGTATTTTCCAGTTCCTAGGAAACAAAAAAGCGGTTCTTCAGCCGACGTCTTGTATGAAATAAAAACTACACCGCGATGTAAGTTTTCCCCACCCCTCATCCCCCCACCCCCACCTGGGCTGGCTGCGGACCCTCCTGGCTGCCCTGACCCCCGACAGGCAGCTCGCTTCCAGGTCGGGAGGCCAACAGGAGCCTTGGATCAAGGAGTTCCAATTCACAGGCCGAGACACTGGGGCCGTGTTTCAGCGCCGCCGTGTGTGAGCCAGGCCCTGCCTCGGGCACATTCATGGTCATCATCTCACTTTACCTTCACGGTCGCCGGGGGACGTGTTTCATCCCCACGTCTCAGAGGGAGAGGGGCTGCCTGACTCACCCACGACGCTCCCAGAGGCCTTCCAAGTCCAGAGCTCTTCCCACGAGGCCAGGCGGCCCCGACTGTCAGACGCAACCCTCGGCTCGTCCACTCCTTTCCCTGACAGTGATTTGCTGAGCGTCTCTGATGGGCCAGACCTGTTAGGGGTTGGGGACGGCACGAACAGACCTCTGTCGTAGATTTGCAGGAGACCATTTAAAGTCCTCCTCATCAGGGAAAATATACAGCCTTTCGGGGAGCTTTCCAGTCATCTGTTCCAGACCCTTGCTGCTCAAAGCGTGGTCCACGTACAGCAGCGGCCGCACCACCCGGGAGCTGGTGGGAGACGCAGAACGCAGGCAGCAGGCCGACCTCCGCTCCCAGTTTGGTAGGGCCGCCGGAACAAAACGCCACAGGCCAGGGGCTCAAAGAACAGAAATTTATTTCCTCACAGTTCTGGAGACTGGAAGCCCCCCGTCGGGGCGCCCGCCTGAGAGGGTTCTGGTGAGAGCGCTCTTCTTGGCTTGCAGATGGCCGACTTCTCTCCGTGTCGTCACGTGTTGGAGAAAGCAGCAGCTCTCCGGTGCCTCATCTCACACGGGGACTCACCCCAGTAGGAGCCCCGCCTCCCCGTGACCTCGTCTAAACCTCACTGCCTCCCAAAGGCCTCATCTCCAAACAGGGCTTCAGTAGGTGAACTTCGGGGGCGCGGTTCAGTCCGTCACCCCTGGTGAACCAGAATCTGCATTTTCATGAGGTCCACAGGGGACTCGTGTCCACGTTAAAGACTGAGGAGCCACGCTTGAGGTCACACACGCTGGAAAAGAAACGGCAGTTGGTGGTCAATTTGTACACGTCACTTTGTATCTTCTCTGAGGAAGGTTAAACTGACTCCCCGGGCCAACTTTTTTTTTTTTTTTTACTGGTTGAGATAAACTTAGAGCTGCTAAGAGGTAAGTATTTTCATCCCATTTTATAGAAGAGGTTGAAGCTGAGAGACATAAGGAATCTGCCCCGAGGGCTCAGTGGGAAATGTTAAGGCTGGGATTGGAACTCATCTTCCAAGCCAGCGGTCCTTATAGTACAGTTAGTCCCCGGCCTGCGCAGCATCCGTATCACCACAGGACTTGTCAGAGATCCTGAGCCCGAGAGCCCAAGACCGACTGAGTCGGAAACTCTGGAAGTGGCCCGAGCAATCTGCTTTCATCCAGTCCTCCGGGTGATTCTGACGTAGCCTCAAATCTGAGAACCACTATTCGAACCTACACTCCTTACGACGTAGGCCAGACAATCATGGCTGACTTGGCAGAGAAATCTCCTGTCAAGTAAAAAAACTGAATCAAACATATAAGGTCACTGGGGATTGGCCCCTGTTGTGACAGCTCCGAGGAGCCCAGCAGCTTGGACAACGGGGCGGTGGGCACGTTCCCTTCGGGCCGTGGGTCTGGCTCTCTCCCCTCGCCTCTGCCCCGCCGCCTCTCTCTAGTTCCGTTGTCCCTCCCCTTGGAGCTGTTGCTTCCGGGGGCATTATCACCCTCCCTGGGGCTCCAGTTACTGTTTCTTGCCAATCCCCCCAGTCCCCTGCTCCAGCCGAGGCCTCCCCAAGTGTCAGGCTCCGTGCAGAGGGATGCTGTTCCCGAGCCAGCTTCGTCTGCGCCGAGATGCTGAGGTTTGCGGCAGAGAAAGCGTTTATTCACAAGGCAGCCAAGTGTGGAGACAGACAGACAGGAGAACAAATCTCAAGTCTACTCCCGCAACGTCAAGGGGCTTGAGATCTTTGTGGGATAAAGAAGCAGGTTTGGTCTCAGGACTGGGGAAGGGGGATTGGAGGCCAGGAAGAGGTGAGGTAACCCGTGTTCTGCACCAGCTTAGCTGAGTTTCATGCTTCTTCATGGGAAGCTCGTTAAAAAAAAATTTAAAAAACGGAGGGGCTTAGCAAGATCCGAGGGTGGAGTTTTCATCCCTCTGATGTCAAATAGTTGTTCATCCCACACCTGCGCGCGCCCGACTTCAGGGTCTGTGGGCCCAGCCGGTCCTAGCCAGCTTGAAATGGACAGGAGCTGACTCCAAGTTCCCGGAAAGCAACCGAAGCCCCTGTTACCACAGGGACCCGTAGGTCAGAGGTGTTATCTGTCGGGCTGGTTGAGAGGAGTCAAAAAATAACTAAGGCACGCTTGGTCAGTGAAGGCAGGTTACAAGCCAAGGGGTTTTTAGAAAGCTCTTCCTTCCCTTACCTGTATTACGAACTCAAGAATTTCTGTTGGTCACCAGTTTCTGTTAACCCTTTGGGGCACGGTTTCACATCTGTCCCCGCAGACACCACCACATGGCTGCAAGTGAGCTCCTCGAACCTTCCCCGCCCTGCAGCCTCCTCCTGCCTCAGCTTGCCCTGCCCCTGCCATTAGGCCCTCAGAGGAAAGCATGGGAAATGTAATTGACACGACATTTCCCGCTCAAATGATGTCCCTTTAAATATGATCTCACCTCCAGGGAAAAACTTGAAAGGGTGGATTTTTTTCTTCTCAACCTCAAACTGTAGGAAAGGCCCTGTTTGAGAGGAAGACTCCAGGGGGCAAAGCAACCCGTACAGCTTCACCCCCTACTCCTCCAGTGCTCTTCAGGGATCAGGCAGTGACAGACACATCCACCAGGGGACAGCATCTGCTCCTTTCCAGCCCTTGGCTGGGCCTGGCACTTGGTTTAGGGGGGAGTTCCCTCTGAAAGGGCGTCCGGTAGGGGAAAAGGTACCTGAAAGGCCCTGTCACACTTTTTTTTTTCTTTTCATGCTCATTCTCAGAAGTAGGTTGTGTTTTCCCCATTTTATGCTTAAGAGGCAAAGCAAAGCTGGGGGTTGAAATATGGGACCTGTGATTCCCAGGCTGCAGCTGCTCCCGGGCATCCGCTTCTCCCCCTCCCCACCCTACTCCTGCAGACCGTTCTCTTCCCTTCGCTTGCCACTCAGACAGGGACTTGGTTGGGATGCTGCGGAGACAAGGATGTCCCCAACCGTTTCCTAGGTGAGCTCCACCCACCCTGTACCGTCCCCTGCTCTAGCGCGTGGGTTGTCCTCGGGAAAGGGGTAGGGAATCCATAAGCGCCTCCTACACACCGAGGAAACCGAGGCTCCCAGGGGAAAGTGGCTTTTCCAAGCCAGTCTCCTGGTGAGGGACTGGACTCACGAGGACTCTCAGCCCAGGGTTTCAGCCCGCCAGGCCTTGAAGGGGGGGGGGGCTCTCTCCCCCGTGTCATTTCTCCCATGGCTTCTGTTATTCTCCTCCAAGAAACCCCTTCTCCCCAGTGAAGGTCTGAGAGTTCAGTCCTACCCAGACCTTGCCTAGAGGTGCAGGGCTTTACAGGCATTCCCTGCCGACCCCCACCAAGGTCTCAAGGATCCCAGAGCAGGAGACCTCCAGCTACGGATGGATGCCCCTGGAGTACCTGTAATCATTCCATCACGCAGTCGTGAATTCCCACCAGATTTCCCGTCCTGATTGCCTACAGTGCGGCAGGCACAGTGGCTGGGCACTGTGGAGCTGTGGATGGGAAGAACCAGCCCCTGGGCTCAGCGCTTAGTCTGGTGGGGAGACAGCTCTGAGGAAGGACGTTCACTCAGCAGCTGGCATCTGACCCAGCTGGGCGAGCCAACGCGGGGAAGCGGGTAGGTCCCAACTAGTCTGTCCCTCTGTCTGGAATGCTTACCTTTCTCTTTGTCACTGAAACCTCGGCTCTAATGTCGCAATGGAGAGCCTTCATGAGCCATACCCCTCCCCCATGTAGAGGAGTTCCCTCCCGCGGTCCCTGTCTAGCACATCTCCCTCTTCTGTTTTCCTTCATGACACGTATCACCATCTGCAATTAACTCCTGCAGTTATTGCCTGTCTCTCCCCTCTCCCCTCTCTAGCGTGTACTCCATGAGGCAGGTCCTCATCCATTTCACCGAGTGCCGTGTGCTCAGAAGCTACAGCGGTGCCTTCAACCTAGCAGGCACTCCATGAACATGTGAATGCTCAATGTAGGAATGGTAGAATGGTCTCTGCAGCCAATCCTCCACGCTCTAGGTCCTGGGCTGAGCTCCTGTGGGGAGAAAAGGCTACAGCTACAGATGTGAGGCTGTCAAGACCTACTGCGGTAGGTCCGCAGTATTCGTGCTGCTATGACAAGCTGGGCCCTTCGTTCCCTCTGACCCTCCTCATTCCCATTTGTTCATTAACACCTTCCCTGGCTGACACAGAAGATGAAGGTTGGGGTGAGAGTGCCACTTTCATCTCCTTTATCAAATAATCAAGTGACAATTTCCTTCTTGAGTGTCAGGCCCAGGTGTAAGAGAAATGTTAAAGAATTTCCAAGACTGTAGACCAGTCACAAGACAACCTGCGTTCTCAGTTTCCACGTGTCCCTCTGTTCCTCTTCTCCCTTTCATAGCATTGGTTCAAAGCTAAGTTTGGCTAATTTCTAGTTAGGCGAGCTAGGACAAGTTACTTAATTTTCTTGTGGTTTAGTTTAGTTGTTGTTGTTGTTTTTAATAAACACACTTACTACTTGGGTCGGATTGTGCGTTTAGGAAAGTTAAAGCAAACTTTCCAGAGCAGAGAACCTTTCTTGTTGAACTCCATCAAACCTACAACAGAGAGCAAAGGTATTAAAAAACAAAGCATTTCCCTTTCACACCATATAAAAGCCCAAGTTAAAAAAACAAAAGAAACTAACAGGACCTGCACCGGTAAAAAAAAAAAAAAAACAAAAACACGCCATATTTGAAAGATCACGGGAAGAATGCAAACCGGAACACACTCAAGTCTGCCGTTCACGCTTCATACGAGCGCACCGTTCCTGGAAACACTGCAATACCAGGTCGATACGTGGAGTAGACGGAGCAAGCTCCTAGTCCAGCTCCCTGCTCTAAAAATCCATTTAATAATTTGTTCTCAGGTAGAGAACGTATCAGATATTAAACTGATAAGAACAGATACTACACTTGATCTTAGCCAAAAGGCCGAGAAGCGATAGCTAATGGACCGCCTTCGCCGCCACCGTCCTCTCTGCCATCCACATTGAAGTCACGGTGAGCAATGTCACCCCAGTCGACATTTCTGGCTTTCTGTCCTGTGTAATCTCCAGGCCACTGAAGTTGTAGTTGTCCTCCACATTCCTGGTCAACTTTCGCTCCAACCTCCTTTTGGCCCCCCCCACCCCGCCTCCATCTTTCCCGGAGAACGAGCCTCTGTTTGCATGCCCCGCCCCTCTACGCCCAAAGGACGTGGCCACCACGGTGCCACCTTGGTCCCGCTCCGCCCCTGGCCTCGCGACTCCGGCACCACAGATCTGAAGAAGACGGCGGGGAGCTGGAGGCAGCCCCTCCCGTGGCACAAATACCAGCTCCTGGCTCAAGACGGTTGCTGCAGCTGGGCGACCGGAGAGTGATGTTTAGAGGGAGCTGTGGTCTGCTTACTCCCGAAGGAAGCCCCGGGGCCTTGACTGGGCATCCGGGAGATTAGAATCAGCCGGCGGGCGCCAGACAGAGCTCCGACCTTGGGCGGGGAGGGGACTAACAGCCGGGGCAGGAACCACCGTGACTGTGCACCAGCCTCCGTCTTAATGTCTTCCCGAGGTTCCCTGAGACCCCGGGATCGCTAGGGGAGCGCACATTTCTTTCCTTGGTTTTCCACAAAGCCTCTAGTGAGCTGTAGTAGGGACTGGGACACTAGCCCAGTCGGCCCTTGCCCTAAACTGACTCATCAGTTCTGTCCAGCCTGCGGACTGGATCCAACCTTGATCACATACTTGACAGTCACGTGCCAGGCACTGCACTGCATTCTTTGATAGTTTTAACCCACTTGGATCCTGGAGACCCTAGAGCGGTTTGACGCTGTTACCATCCTCATTTCACAGATGTGATCGCCAAGCCCAGAGAGGTGGAGAAACTTGTCCAGGGTCACACAGCTAGTAGGCTGTCGACTTGCGGGGCTGATCACCCTGCTCCAAGACACAGCCCGGGTCTGGAGCAGAGGCTCCGCTAAGGGATAGAGTCCACAGGAGGGAAACCGTGAGAACAGGAAGTCGACCTTGGAGGGGAGAAGGGCTGCTGGTGGCACACACACGGGTTTGCTGGCACCAGGCCTGTAGCACAGCGGTTTCCATAAGGGCAGGTGGCATCTGGGGTCAAGTTCCCACCTCACCCTGCCTTGGCTCTTGACTCCCGGACTCTCTGCCTGCCTAGGTTTTCCCTTTCTTCCATGGGGGAGGGGATGATCTCTCCTTCTCATCTTCTCTCTGAACCCTAATAACCTTCCTGACAGATTAGCTCTGAGGCCCTCTGTGGACATGCCCAGCAGGAGTCAGCCCTCCACTAGCAAACACTAGGGAAAAACAGCGTTTCGGCCAGATATTTCTCTGAATCTTCATTTCCTTGTGGTACCCCTGCCCTGTGAAAACCCAACGGAGCCTGTTTTGAGAAACCTCCCTCCCCACTTTCACTGGAGGCGCCCCTAGGTGCCCTAACATGGTTTTGAGTTTCTGAGCAGCTGCCCCAGACCTGACATGTTGTATAAGTGCTTTTTTGTGATCCTACCACCTTCCCCCACATCTGACACCCCCACCCCGTTACCACAATCCAATTTGGACTGCTTTTTCCCTCACTCTGTCCCATTCATTAGACCAGTGCCCAGCACCTACATTCATTTGTTGAAATGGATGAGTAATGGGTAAGTATTAAGGAGATAATATATCAGCCACACTTACCTAACTGGTGGCATGTGGTTATTGTGACGGCTCTTCAGGCTTCCCCAATACAAGACCTCTCTGCTTGGTTCCACGTGCCTCAGTGGTGACTTTATGGTTTCAGATAATTACATTCTTGCAAAGGAGCGTCTCCCATCGAGGTGACTTACTTTACCTTCTGGCCCCTTGGGAGCTTGGTTTACTTGAGTCAGTACTTCTCTCCCACCATGCCCTGAAGCCTGCTCAAATAGATGTGCACAGGCAGTTATGCCCACAGAGCTACTGCTGGTACCACATACACCTCATCCAGCTGTCATGTGCCTTCACTAAGGTGTTGCACCCTCAGGGTCCCTGGTATTGTCGCCCCAAGGAGTCAGGAGTAACAGGTCAGGACAGGGACTCTGGGACGCCCTGAGAGGTCTCATGCAGTTCCTGTTTCTGCAACCTGGAGAACCCAGTATGTTATCAGACTTGTATATTTGCCAAAGTCACAGGTTATAAATTATATTTCACTGCTATTTAAATATTCATTTCTCTCATTACAAGTAGGTGGTACATATTTTTGTATGTGAAAAAAGACATTATCTTTCCCATGAACTATGTGATTTTTAGCCATATTTTATTGCATGGTTTGTGTTTTTCTGATCACATTCTCAGATCTCTTTATAGAATACTTTGATAAACTGTGTGTGATAGACCTGCAAATAGTTTTTTCCTGTGTCATTCATCTTTTTTTTTAAAAGATCTCTCTCTTTTTCAAAAAATACGTATTTTTTATTTGTTTTTTGTTTCAGGGGAGAGGTAATTAGGTTTATTTATTTACTTATTTATTTTAATGGAAGTACTCGGGATTGAACCCAGGACCTTGAGCATACCACTGAGGCTCCCGCCTTGTCTTTTTGTGTGTGTGCAGGCGTGAATTATATATATTCAAATTGATCAGTACGTTTTAGGTCCATTGTGGCCTCCACTGCTGTCCTGGCGACCCCACTGTTCACTTGCCCATCGTGCCAGTCCTGGAGTGGCCGACTACAAATGCTGGTAGAGTCATTCCACCTGTTAATGGTCCAGTGTCTCTACTCCTGCTCAGACTCAATCCTCAAGTACCATGTCCTTCTTAGGATGGTTGCTGTTGCGGGCCTAACAGAGGTCACAATCTTGGAGACCTGCTAGAGGTCTCTGATTGTCCTGCAGTTACCATCCGGTTCTACAAAATGCCCAGTAGTTTACCAGGAGCTGCTTTTCAGAAAGTGGAGAATTCTCTACCGCAGGTGGCTGACCTGGCTCTAGAACCCGCAAGGCCCACGAGGTGATCCTCCCCTCTGGCTTGCCACCAACTCCAGCTCTTTTCCTTTACTAGCCTGTTACCTGTCCCCAACACAGTAGGGTCCACAGATTTTGGTGGCCCAAGTAGCAGGGCTGCTCCACCACACTTGGCGGCTTTGGAGCTGTCTGCTCCGGGCCCCGCTCCAAGCTGAACATCTTTTGTGTCACCTGGCCTATGAGCTCAGGCAGGATTTCTTTGTGTGGAAAGTGTTGCTTCCAGAACCTTGAGAGGCCCAGCAGGCCCTGCGCTTCCTTCTCCGTGGTTGTTGTAGAAAGAGGAAACAATTTGACTGTGGTTTGAAGATGTCCCAGCCAGTCCCAGACAACAGGAGCCTCTAAGCTTAGTGCTGCCCCGTTTTACTGTAGCGTCACTTCTCTCTCTGTATGGAAAGCGAGAAGGTCGTGTGTCTTGTGAAGTCTCTGCTGTGCCAGCGCCCCAGCCCATTAGGCTCCTCCAGTGATGCCACCGATTGAGGAAAGAAGGGCAGAAGATGGGTCAATGTGAGAGAGTTCAATACGCGGGTGTCAAGAACCCTTTGTCCAGAGAATAGAGAACACATAATCCACAGCTCGGGTTCATACTCTCATCTCTTGCTGTGGTGACTGAGAACAAAAAAATCTTTTTAGTTTCCAACGGCGGGTATGAACACACACCTCCCCTCCACTGAAACGATGTCAACTCACGGATTAAGAAAACACTACTCGAATAAAACGCCAAACAGCAGCCCTTAGAAGCTTTACAAAAACCGTAATTCTTTTCCCTGTAATGAACGCAAACTGCCAAATTGGATGCTACTGTGTTATATAATCTCCAGTGTTCCACCACAAGCTTAAAACAAAATCGTTTTTAACAGCCTAATACACATCGTAAAGCAGCTAACCACCGAGCAAAAACTTTACTTGCCTCTTTAACCATTTGACTTTCTCAAAACAGAGGACTGCTTCTGGAAACCACTACAAGAAGAAGTCAGCCCGCTGGTCGGGTGAAACAAACACCTACTCCAACTACCTGATCCAAAAACTCCATCCCCGGGAACAATATACTTACAAACAACGAACAAAAACAAACATTAACACATAATCCCACACATAAAAAGTTAACAAAGCAGCATACCCGGGAGCTCCCTTCGCCGCTGCTGCCGTTCCTGCATTCATATTCAATTCACGGTGACGCATCTCACTGCTCACCCGAGGCCTCATTTCCTTTGCCTAGTTACAGTACTGTGGGTGCCACTAAACTAGACTCTTCTGCAGATTTTTATCACCAAATTATAAAAGAGAAATTGTATATCTCTTGTTGCTTTGTCGTTCTCGGGCTGAAGCCCCATTTATAATTTGCATGCCCCGCCCTTTCCGCACGGGTAGGCGTGGTCGTAGAGGGTGGCTCCGCCCGCTTCTCGACACCACCTCTGCGCGCATGAGTGGAAGCTGGGCCCGGACCGAGCTTGTCTTTGTCCGCTCTCATCTAAGGACAAAACCTAGGAGAATTGGGGTTGAGCGAACGGAGGAAGGGGGTCGGTGGAAGAGTTCAATCCCCAGTACTTCCATTAAAATAAATAAGTAAATAAACCTAATTACCTCCCCCCATAACAAAACCAAAACCAAAAACAACTTTTTTTTTTTTTAAAGAACACAAGGGAAAATATCTCAGGCAAGTCACTTCTCTGTAATTTAGCCTCTTCACCTAGAAAATGAGAATATTAACAGCTGGCATATAGTCCTGTGCTTAATCCTCCCTCATTCACCCAGGCCCCCTGTTCTCCCTCACCTGGTTTTATTTTACACCATAGTACGTATCACCTGATATTTTATACATTTATTTGTTTATTGCCTTTTAGCCTAATAGCATGTAAGCTCTGGAGCAGGGACCTTTGTTCCACGTTTATATCTTCAGTGTTTAGAACAGGGCCTGGCACATACTAGACAGTATATTTTGGTTGAATAAACGAAGGTATAAACATTAAATAATGCAATTTTTACATATAGAAAGCGATTAGCAAACCTCCTGGCTTGTAGTAATTATTATGACCCTCACCGTGTTTCACTACCTTTCAGCTTGCTTCTATGTTTATCAGGCCATCTTGTGCTCACTAATTTAGGTTCCCAGCTATTTTGATCTTCACAGTGAGGTGCCTTGGATTGCAGACATGCATGTTCTGTCATTGCAAATGACAATCTCCTGTTGTACATTAAAAATATAGCATTCTATTTAATGCACCAACTTCTTGTGAGTTTAGCTAATGTGAGTCATTGCCCCTCCGCTGGCTCACATCCATGTTCAGAGACCAATGTGCTTGCAAAAGTTCAGGCAATACCAGGATGTAGTAGTCTGGTGCACCTTTGCCTAAGTGTCCTACAATCTCACTATGGACCCACTTACCATTACTGCAGGGAGCTGGGAATGACAAGCCAGGAACAGAGACTTGAAGAGCACAGGTAGCTTTCGCAACCAGTGCCTGTTTCCCACAGCCTTGCCCAACAACCATGTTATCAAACTCTTCCATAACATCCAATGGTATCTCTTACGATGAGCAAGGTTGTGCATCTTTTTGTTTGCTTAAGAGCCACTATTATTTTCTTTTCTGTGAACTGAGTGTTCATTGTCATTTGAATTGTTGATCTCTGTATTTTCATCTCCAACCCACTTCTTATTTGTCCTAGTATTTGAGTTCAGGTATAGATCTGACTTTATTTTTCCCGAACGGCTACCCAGTTGTCTCAAAATTGTATATAAAATAGTCCATCTTCTCATCAGTTTCAGATGCCACCTTTATCATATTAAAAAGTCCTCATACACATGTATGTATATTTCTGGACTTCTCTTTTTTTTAAAAAAATCTTCTGATATCATGTTTTTTAAATTCTTGATTCAGCTGATTCTTTGGTATCATACCAACTCTGCCTGTCTCTGTGTAGGTCCTGGGATCATGCAGGTGAACATGACCTTGTCCCTGTGGTCAGCAAGGGGCATATGTGGTGCTCTTCTATCCCTCCTCTGGCTGCCACTCAAGCTTTCAACTACATCCACTGCTCTTCGTTGTTAGGGAAGCCTGTGCAGAAAAGGTCTGTCCATGCCAAGACTGCCAACTTCAGGTGTTCCTAAGTGTTCCATCCTTGGGCATCAGAGGGCTGCCGGATCCCCCTGCCAGCTGGGGAGGATGGGCCCTTCAAGTCCAGGCCTCAATTCATTTTTTCCTGGCCCTGCAGCAGCTCTACCTTCACTTCAATTTTTACCCTGCCCTCTTGGACAGCTTCAGGTTCCTTTCATCATGTCAGCTTGCAGGACTAGTTGAAGAGCCCTCGAGGAAGATACCATTTTATTTTCTCTGACTTCCTCTCTCTTCTCTGTGACCCCTCCCTCTCCTCCTCAATTCTCCTTTCTTCCGCCTTCTTTTTCACAGTCACAAAACAAAAGCTTCTACTTTTTCGAGTAGCGGAAGAACTGGGTCAGTCGATCTGACTTTGCAGGGGGCGGGGGGACTATTTTTCCAGGAACATAATGAGGGGTGTGCCTGGATCAGCAGAGTGACTGCCTCCCCCCACTCCTCCTGAATGTACTTAGGATCCTACCCTGAAACATAAGACTTTGTGTGCCAGAGAGCAAGTTTCCTGTCCAGTTAGACTGGATCCATAAAACTAATTAGACTCATCCAAGAACTGGGCTTTTCAAAACTTACCTGACAGTATTGAGTACACACTGTGTGCCAGCAAATCCCCACATCCCCACCCCCATCTTTCAACAGCCCTAAACAGAAGGTGTCACACTTCATAATGATGCCTGATTGTGTTCATTCTAAGATGCACAACTGTTTCACATCTTGACATCTCAGAAACCGGGATGCCAGGGAAAGAACTGTGCTGTTTACATGGCAGCATGTCTTTGTTTCCTTCATTCTTTTTTTCTTAGGGGTACACAAATTGTAACCTCACAATTGATGGCATCTGAAAGTCATGAAATACTATAATACTAAAAGCCTCTTGTGTGTGACATGGATTATTTCCTTTAATCATCACAGTACCTCTAGAGTGGAGGTATGATTATCCCTACCCTGCAGGTAAGGAAACTGATCGGAGGACTAGAGTAGCTGGATCACATTCGCACACCTAATAAATAATGCAGCTGGTATTTCACAAGATTTACCTGGCCCACGATTCTAACTCTACTTTTCCTTTCACAACAAAAGATTCTGGGTCTTGAATAATAATACGCTTTATTTTAAAATGCCAATGTGTGAGTGGCTACAATCAGGTAACAGCAAGGGAAGTTCCATGAGGGCCAATATGAGTTAAAATCCAGACTAGAAGGGATGAAGTGCAATGTGGAGTTGAATCCTAAGTGTGGAGGGAGGTCTGAGGTCAGTGGTGGGGTTGGGAGAGGCAGTGTGCAGAGGGGAGGAAGGAGAGGCCCTCAGAAAGGGAGATGAGAAGGAGGAGGGTATGATCTTGTCAGATTTACCCTGAAAATCCCTCCTCTGGCAGGAAGACTGGCTCAGAGGGTTGGAAACATTTCCCCAAGTTCAGCCCAGTCCACCTCCCCACCCTGAGCTTCTCCCTATCTGATTCCTCTTCTTTCTAGGGTAGGAGGAAAGAGGGAAATCGAGAGAGGAAGAGATACAAACAAGAACCCACTTCCCCCTTTGGCCCATTTAATTATCAAGACAGTCAAGTGCCTTTCTCTTCCTCTTACAATAGTTATTTTCCACTTAAATATCTGTAGAATTAGTTTATAGGAAGATAAATGTGCTGTGAAAATAACAAGCCTCAGCTTCATTTTTTGTATCTGGAAATGCTTGTGAATCTATCATTGCAAATGACACCCCTATATGCAAGGAGGAGAAGGGACTAGCTCCTCTTTTAAAAAGGAGATCTAGCAAGGCTCAGTGCCCCATTGGCCCCTCAGCAGAGCTGGGGATCCCTACCAGCTGACCACGGCCACATGCCCACTGTGACAGCAGGCACTTTCCAAGCATCCCACATTGACTTCCGGCAATCCTTACAGGAAAGGCTCAGAGATACTGAATGACCTGCCTAAGTCCCCCCAGCTAGTAGGTGAAACAGCCAGGATTGAACTTGAGTCTGTTTGACTCCAGAACCCAAGATGACTCCACTATATCCGTTGCCTGAACTGACAGATTCTCTGAGAACTTGTTCTCTGGTTCAAGGGCTGCACCTCCACCACCACAATGTTGAGGTTGAGGATAGGTTTTTTGTTTTTGTTTTTGATGGAGGTATTGGGGATTGAACCCAGGACCTCATGCATGCTAAGCATATGTTCTACCACTGAGCTATTCCTTGAGCACATTGGGGCTGAGTTCGAAGCCTCTTTTTTTTTTCTTTCTTTTCTTTCTTTCTTTTTTTTTCTTTTCTTTTCTTTCTTTTTTTTTTTTTTTTCCTTATACCTTTTCCCTGCTTCCAGCTGGACTCAGGCTCTGCTGCTTCTAGAAAATTTTTATCTGTCGGTAAAAACAGGTATATGTAGGAGGCAGGCCAACAGTTTACCCAGTCCCTGCCTCAGAAGCCTTCCTGGCCTTCATAAAATGATCCCCTCCCCTGGCCACTCCACCTACTAGAGACCAAAGGAGTTGAGAACAAGTCTCCCCAGAATGTGTCGTTTTGGCATGGGTTATTTTGAGCCAGAGATGATGGAGGCCCAAAAAGACACAGGAAGAGCTTTTTACCTCTCCAACCACCTAAAAGAATTTACATAGGGAATCTGGCTCAGAGAGAGCTATTCTCAGAGACACATTTTATCTGAATGACCTATCTGCATGGCAGAGCAAACATCTCATTACCAAACACCTGCTCTTCTTTTTGTCCTGTGAGGTACCCTTCTCCACTTCGAAGCATAAGCACTTATTCCGTTCCTTAGCTCAGGACGGTGTATAATCCTCAACTGCCTTTGGGTCTCATGTTCTTATGGGATCCCTGAACATACATAATTAAATTCATTTTTCTCCTGTTCATCTGTCCATGTCAATTTGATGATTAGACCAGCCAAAAACCAAGAATGCCGGAGGATGAGTATTTCCTCCCTGGCAGGATGCAAATCAAGTAGGATAATAAATAATACCAACCTGGAGATGAGCAATTTTATATTTCAGCTCATATGTTTCTCATCCATTAATCCATTTTGTCCAGTCTGAACCCTGTGAGGAAGGTAACAAGTACTACGCTTCTGGTTTTACAGGCAAGGAAACTGAAGCCCGGAGAGGTAGGCTGAGTCCAAGGTCAGAGGAAGAGATAGAAGGTAGATTTGCGCTTGGCCTATTAAATCCCCAGGACTATGATACTTTCTAATAAGCCACCTTGCCTTCCCAGGGCTCAGACCCCAGTAAGAGTTGGTTGGATTTTATTTTTTCTTGACTCAGCACAGGGGGAGGAGGTGGAGGACTGAGGGAAAGGTAACTCCAGAGGACTTTGAGAGGAGGGAAGGGAGGGGTCAGCAGAGGACCAAATGAGGATGCTGGAATCCTGGGAATAGTGGGAGAAAGAAACCAAAGAGAAAAGCCAGATCACTTTGGAATTGTCCCTGGGGAGGTCCATTGAAACTCAAAGCTAATGTGGAAAGGCATCTTCTACCTGCTCATGGCCCTGGAGAGAGAGGTAATTTACAGACGTTTCCTAGGAGGCTTGGGAAGAGCACCTCCCTCTTTCCCAAGGCAGGGGGGGTCCTGCCCAGTTGCCCTGGTAGTGGCCACATTGTGAGGTGGTTCTGGTTACAGGCTCTGGGGTTGAGGTGAGAGGAGACCGGTAGTGGGGGCAGTGACAGCCTCCTGGGCTCTGCCTGCCCCTACCCCCTGCCTGGGAACTGCTGCTACCCCCACCATCATGGGCAGTGCTTACCACTGGGAGGCCCGTCGCCGGCAGATGGCTTTGGACAGGAGGAGGTGGCTGATGGCCCAGCAGCAGCAGCAGCAGCAAGAGCAAGTGCGTGAGAGGGGCCAGGTTCACTGGGGTCCTTGCAGGGGTAGGGAGGGAATGGGGAGGGAAGACAAGACTCCTGGGAAGCTGTTTATTATCTGGTGAATTTTGTTTTGCTGGGGGCTGGAGGAAAACAAGTTCCTTTGATGTTCTCTTGTTTGTGTGTATGTGTATTGGGTGGACTCAACTTTGCTGTTGTATTAGACTGAGGCCTGCTATGGGATTGGAGGATCAGGCTTGGGAGATTTTAAAGCTGTACTGTACTATAGCCTGGCTGCTATAGACCTTGAAATGTGACTAGTGGGACTGAGGCACTGAATTTAAAATTTTATATATATTTAATTTATTTAAATATCAATGAAAAAACCCACACCCAGTTTACATACCAGAAACTTTCAAAGTATGTTTGGAACAGTTTGGATATGTGAACCTACTTTTTTTCATTGTAAATTATATGAACTCTAAATATAGATTAGATATCTTTAATCAAAATGTAGTGTCTAAATTAAGATGGGCTGTTACGTATAAAATGGATCTTGAAGACTTAATACAAAAACAAAGAATATAAACTATCTCACTAATTTTCATATTGCTTTTATGTTTTGGATGTATTGGATTGAATAAAATATACTATTAAAATTAGTTTCACCTATTTCTTCTTACTTTGTTATGTGGCTACTAGAAAACTTTGTTACAGTTAACCAGCATTATATTTCTCTTGGACAGTGTTGTTTCAAAGCGTTTGCAAGAAATTATTCTTTACCCTCTAGCACTGCAAAACTTTCAGTGTGCAGCTCCCAAACTGGGAGGTAGGTGGTCAGAGGCAGCTGTTTCCTGGGCAGGGGCTGTGCCAAGGGGTATTGTCACTATAGAAAGGGTTCCTGGGTGTTGTGGTGGGGGAGGGGAGAGAGCTCTGCTCCAGCCTCAGCCTCCAACTCCAGGGAACAGAGACACCCCTCCCGCCAGCCACCTCCATCTCTGGATTTGCTTGCCTTGCTTTCTGCAGTGTCTCTGGCAGGTGGGTGACTGCGTGGGGAGGGAGGAGGGTGCCACTTGAGGGGCTTCTTGCCAGGAACTGAAGAAACTCCAAGAGGATGAACACCAATCTGAGAAAAAAACCCAGCCATCTCGGCAGTCGCGGCAGGAGTCGCAGCCATCCCCGGTGCAATCACAGTCGCCAACGGCGCAACCACCGCCGGCGCCGCCGCCTCCTCAGCCAAACCAACGAAATGCTCAAGACCTTCTTACTCAGCTCACCTCCCAGTGCATTCTCCAGGATTCCAAAAGGCCAGATCCCCAGCTTGGCTTGGTGGGGACCCATCAAGCTGGAGGGCAATCCAACCTCTTTAACAAGGACACTTTCCAAGGAGAGATGACAGATCCTCAAGGTACTGGTAAGTGAGATGCCCCAGAGTCCGAGGTAGTGAGGAGAGAGCCTCTTGCTCCCATCCCAGCCCTGTGGTCCAGAATCCACATCTGTCACTCCACCCCCTGACTCTCTCTGGCACCTTTACTTGGGGGTCATTCCCTCTGGGTGGTTTTGCACAAGCTAGGGCTGCAGAGAAGCCTGACAGCTTCTGCAGAGGGTGGCTCAGAAGATGTCAGTCTCTCCTCCAGGGCGAGGGTGACAGAGCAGGTAGGGGTGGTCAGAGGGTGGGCCACAGGTTGTAGGCTTAGCACAGATATCCTGAGCTTAGAACAGGCAAGCATAGCGTGGCTTCCCAGTTGAGAATTTTCAGGATAGGGCTGGGTCTGTGACCCCAGACACATGGTAAAGAGTCCAGCTCTGCCATGTTCCATTCTCAGAAACTGCCGGATGAGTAATATGTGCTTTGTTTCATCATCAGGTTTCAGGAAATCATTCCAGTCTAGCCCAGATAAATGCACCAAGTACCCACAATTGACGGTGAGACAGATTCAGAGTGTGAAAGGCAGAAAGATTCTGGCTGCATGTCTGAGTGTGATTGCGTGGAAGCGTGAGTGGATTCTAGAGAGGCTTCCTTGGCAGGAGTCAGAGGAGGTGACTGAAGTTATTCAGTCACTTCTGGATGGCCCATTCCTCCATTCCTCACCCCCATAAAAATGTCTAAGTAGAGCCTGCTGCTCAGTGCTAAGTGAAGGGGATGATAATCTATCTGGAAAGATAGGGCAGATACCAACGGAACAAAATCAAGGGGCTGTTTGAAACACTGATTGGGGGAGAGCCAGCTGGAGCAGGAGGAAGGTAAAACCTGATGTTAGAGGTTATGGGCTCAGTCAGAATCACCACTGCCTGGTAGCATGATTCAATCTCTGAGCCTCAGGTGCCCCATCCAGAGAATAATACCACCTCCTTAACTGAGGTGTCATGAGGACTGAATTAAAAGGGAAGGCATCAAAAGCACTCAGCTAGGACCTGGCTTATTGTAGATCATCAAACCCAGAAAGACTCCTCAGAGTCTTGAGAATTACATAAAATGGTATGAGCTTTGGAAAGGTTTCTGGCACAGGTGCAAAGGATCCAAGAACTGATTCTAGCCCTTTTAAGACGAGGACTGGGGGACCAGTGAGGGGCAGTCCATATAGCTCAGTGGTAGAGTGCATGCTTAGCATGCATGAAGTCCTAGGTTCAATCCCTAGTACCTCCATTAAAAAGAAAAAAAAAATGAGGACTGAGCTGCTACATTTCAGTTTGATTCCTCTGGATTCAAAGGGCTTAATACAGTGTTCTGAACCCAGCTGGCCCGGGAACTGCTAACTTGTTTTGTCTTCTGTCTCCCTTTTCTCAGTCAAGGGATTACACACAGCAGTGGTGATTCAGAGCTAGACCCCAAGACCCCATTGGCCATCAGCAAAAATCAGATGAGCAACCCTACCTCCTCACCACCCAGCAACATCTCCACTCCAAACGCCAACCCCTCCTGACCCACTCTAGCTGAGGAGGCTAGCCAGGAATAAAATGTGATTTCTTCCTGGAAAGAATCAAGAGACTGGTGGGGCTCTGTGAGACTGGGATGAGGGGGAGGCAGCAAGAAGACCATTGAAGGGGATGGGAAGGGTTTGAGAAGAAAGGAGAAGGCAATTTCTTACTACTCTTGGCAAAGCCAACTGCCCCTCAAGTCTACAGCTCCACTACTGGCCCTCATTAAGCAGTGACAGGTCTGCCAGGGACTTCAGACTTATGACTCTCACTGGAGCCATCACCCTTTCCCCCTAGCCGATGGGGAAGGAGGGGTTGCATCACACCAGAGCAGGCCTGGGGCAGCATTAGAAGAAATGGCAGGCAGGGACCTCCCCACAAGATCAGTGTAATGCCTGGTCCACAGTGGGCACTCTGCTGTTGAAAAGATGGGAGGCAGGGGTGGAAAGAATTGAGGAAAGGGGGGCTATAGCCTCAGGCACAGCACCTGGCCCTGGGAAGGGGAGGGGGACTAGCCACCTCCCCAGATCCACAGGCCTCTTCCTCCCTGGGTCCCAGCCTTTCCATGTAGCAGACACAACCAAGAGGCTCCAAAAGCCCCAGCACCCCCTTCACCACTTCCTGAAACTGACACATCCAGGGTCCCCCAGCCCTGCCCCCTTCCACCTTGGACTGGTGAGGGGGGATGCCAGGGTCCTTTCATTGTAGCCCACACAGCATCACTTTTGGGTCAGGCTGAAGGAGCCCCCAGTACAGTGTTTCCTGAGAGGAGCAGTTGGGGCAGGTGAAGGGAGGGTGCACAGAACAGGAATGTTAAAGTCGGATGGGACCTCAGAGACACACAATGAGAGAAAGGGAGAAAGGGATAAAGCCAGTTCCTAGGAGCAAAATCTCAGAAGCCAGAGAAGCAGGGTGTGTTATCGAGGGGCTCAGGGCCTGGGGAAGAGAACTTAATGCCCGCCTGGACATTAAGAAACAGCCTGGGAGAGGGGGAGTGTCCACCAGCTCTCTTCCCACTCACAGGAGACCTTTTTTTTTTTTTTTTAATACTGTTCAGTTTATTAAATACAATATAAATCCCTTACATTTGGTGAACTGCACACAGCAGAAGCTCCAGCCTGGACTTCGTGGACTTCTGTGCTCTTGCCAGCACCACCTTGACCCCAGTTACCCAGGCATGAGAGCCTGCAGACAGGACAAACTCCCTTCCCCTCGTCCCCCCAGCCAGCTAGTCACTAGGTTCTGTCACCACTTCGCCCTCTCTATCCATCCTACTTCAAATTCAGCTTCCCCACCACCTAAGCTCATCTCTCTGCCTGTCTGAGTGATAGAAACCAGAGCCATCTTGAGTAAGCAAATACCATTCTTGTTCAGATCAAGAGCAGGAGCCTGTGGGAACCTGGGGGTCACCTGGGGCTTAGCTGCATCTGAGTGACAGCAAAGAGGAGAGGGTCCAGACCAGTCCCTGCTGATAGGCAGCTCCATACTGTCAATGTCAAAGCAGAGGCCTCTGGGAGGAGAGGGTGGGCCCTGGTGCTAAGCGGTGGGTGCAGCAGAGCCCAGCAGTTCAGCTCTGCAGGCTTTCAGCAGGGGCGCAGCTGGACCCACCATTTGACCTGCCTGTGTCCACTCATATGGTTCAGGGTTGTGGTTTCCTTCAATAAATACCTTTTAAAATAACTCTGGCTTTGTCTCGGTTTTTCCTGGGAGTGCCAGGTGTCCCCCGCCCCTTCCCTTCCACTTTGGTTCCTACTGTGAAGAGAATAATACAACTTTTATGGAGATGAGAAGCTTTAGCTGGAGAACAGCTCTGACTTCCTAGGAAGCCAGACAGTCTTTAACCAGGAAGGATGCAGAGCCAAAGGGCCTTGGCCAATCTTGCTGTCAGATGGGTGGGGACAAGTTACCAGAAGAGAAGTCGGGCATCATCATCACTTTGTCACATGACCAAAGCAGGGAGGCATACAGAGTATCTATGGTTCCCTCAAGGGCCCTGGGGACAGCCCTGGCTATCCCACAAGTCATTTTCCCATCACTGGGTGGAGAACCTGAAAAGGACCCATATATTCAAAGCCAGATAAAATGAAAGCTTTCTCCACATTCAGGCAGGAGGAAGGCCAGCCCTGGAGGAGCTGGGCAACCAAGGTGCTCAGCATAAAAGGGTGGGTGCCAGTCCGTGACTCTAAGGCAGCTTTGGGGAAACATCAGGTCAGACTTTCCTCCAGACAGATCAAGGAGAAAATCTGGTGCCAGACTATAGAACTAGGCTTCTGTTCCTGTAGAAATTAGAGGGTGTGCTGAGGGCATATGGGTGGGGAGGGTATGACAAAGCAGGGCTTTTCCTTTGGCAAAGTCACCAGAGCCCTACTGGGCATCATAGACTGTCATGGGAGATGTAGACCCGGCGGGTGCCTGGAGCTGGAGGACAGCAGACAGGTCATGGCGGGTGAGGGACCAGCAAGTGTGGCCCTGATGTGTTTCCCCGGCAGTCCACGTATTCATAGCTCTGGAAAACCAGCTGCTCTGAATGGCTCAGGTAGGAGCAGGTCAGGGTGCCCCTGGAGAGGAAGCAGACTCTGATGCTGTGTCTGGGAGGAAGAGGAAAGCCCTGGCCCTGCTGCTTTCTGGGGAGTGTTGGATTCCTCAGATGCCCAGCCCTTCCTTCTGCTCCCCACTCTGCCAAGGCCACTGGGACAGCTGCCCTACCTATGTTCTGGGCAGCCCTATGGCTGTCATATCAGTAGCCCGTTAGCAAGGTGGGCCCTAGAGAAGGGGCTGGACCTGCTATTCCTAAGAGTCAATAGAGATTCATGGGGTCAGCTTGGATGACTCTCCTCCCACAAGGTGGAGCTGCGGGGAGATGGAGTCAGAAGTGGAAGAGGGGCTACCAGGGCTCCAAGCCCTACTTACTGGATGTGCAAAAGCACGTGGTGGACTTTGATTTTCAGCCAGGTACAGATCTTGCTGAGAGAGACAGAGAGAGAACAGGAGACCACGTTTCACACTGAGCAGCCTGTCAGCTCAGAGGAGACCTATGGTCCCAGCCCTCTCACCCCCTGGGCTCCTCTCCATCAGGGGCCCCAGATGCCACTCCCATCCCATCCCTCTCCCTCTGTCTAAGGTAAGCACGTTACCCCTGCTTCTCCAACCCCCACAGCTTGGCCCACACATGTGCTGGCCCTTCCCCCAGCATAAAACAGGACATTCATCTTCCTCAGTGAGTCAGGGTGAGGGGCCCAAGGTCATGTACTATAAGGATTAACTAAATTCTAGGCTGTTTTTCATTCCAATCTAGGTCCAAACAGGCAGAGGCTGGGGACCCTGAACCCTTGAACACTGCAGTCCTTGCCATGAGAGACCAGGCCAGATGCTGGCTGTAGGGTTTGCTAAACAATCAGGAAATCTGGGGATTCAAACTGGGTTTCCAATCAGGAAAGAGGCTCAGGGAGAAGAGATCAAGGGCTACTCACTATGTGTTTTCATCCCATATCCTGTTGGCTACTGCATAAAACATCTGTCAACCAAAGGGGCATAGAATTAGCCCCAACTCCAGCCGCCCCCTTCCCACTACCACACACTTCCACACAGATATGGATGGGGCTGCCAGGGAGAAGGAGTCACCTGTTCACTGGCTAAAGGGCCGATGTGTAGGAGAAGGCTGTCAGAGACCTGCCCCACCACGAGGGACAGGTGCAGAACCTCGATGGTCAGCTGGGTCACAGTGATGGGGTAGTAGTTGTTATTGGAGATGTTCAAGATATTCTGGTGAGGAAAACAAGGGAAGGGAGGGGTGAGGGTAGCCATCCTTGGAAAGATAAAGTCAAACAGTTTCAAAATACCTCCAGCCTGAGCCCTACCCTCAATATGTCTTCAGTTGCTGAAGCTCCAGTGCCAGGAACCCCTCTGAGGGGCTCTAAATGGCAAAGGGTCACCTTTAACGAAGACATTAAACTGCTCCAAAATCCAGTCTCCCCCTGCAAGCCTCTGTCCCGTCGGTCCTGCCCACCCAGGAGGTCTCAGGCACACCACCCCCACTGCATCGTGATTTACCTCTTTGGCCTCGATTCTGACCCCTCACTGTCCCAACTCTACACAATCTGTTAGAGGGCTCATGGTTGCCCCTGCTTCCCCCCAGGCTACTGACACCCTCCGGGTGCCATAAAAGCCCCAGCTACTCATGCCCAGGGTCATAACACTGGACGAGGGCTACAGAGAAGTGTTGCTAGGAAGGTGGATCGGAGCCCAGGAGCACAGGCACCCACCCACCGTTATGTTGAGATGGATGTCCGACTCGTCAATGACCACTGTGGAGGAATTGAGGCCCCCAGGCTGCACGGCGATAGTCCGGGGAAACAGGAAAAAGACGATGAGGGAGGAGGTCACCAGGCAGACGAACACTGCCAGGAACACGGAGAGCTTCCTATGGGAAAGCAGGATCCGGGATAGAGGAGTGGAGAAGTCTGGACACCAAGGAAACCTGGGCCAGGAGGGTTCAGACACTCTTCTCTCTCTCTCTATACAAGGCCCTCCTCCAGGTTCCCCCTCACAACTGTACATTTAGCTCCCCAGATGTGGAGGAACAGCATAGGCTCAGATGTGGCCCAGAGCGGTAGAGGAGCACAGGATTGAGAAGCCAGAGCCTGGCTTCCATTCCCAGCTCTCTGTACCCACTGGCCCAGTAACTCTGAACAACCTACTTAACCTCCCTAAGCCTCAGTTTCCTTGTCTATAAAATGGGAAATAACTGTACCTACCTCATACGATCTGTTATGGGCTAAGGCACTAATCCCTGGTCCTGGCACGTAGCAAAGGCTTAACTAATGCTAGCTCCTATCACTGGAACAAGTAAGTCTACATGAATTTTGAGAGCTCTGAATTTTAATATGCATATTCAGAACAGGACATCATCTGTCCACCTAATTCAAAATTGAGATATGCATTAAAGAGACAGCACCTTGTTAGCATCTTAAATAAGGGGCATTGCCAGATTTGGATTCTGGTGCAGTGGTGGGGGAGGGCTGGGTGGTGACTCCCAGACAGAAGTTGAGGACCCTAGGAGGAGGTTGTGGGGATCCATGTCAAAGGGAACCAGATGACAAACAGGGTTACAGGTCCCCCAGTGAAACTCAGGGCTGCCTCTGAGGTTCTAAAGTGTTCCAGAACAGGGAGCAGCTGGTTTTCCATCCCTGTGGGGAAGAGAACAAGCAGGTCTAAACTGCCATATAGCAAGGGAAGCTCTTAGGAAAAAAAAAATCACTTCCCCAAATCAGTTGGAACCAGAGCCACTCCCTCCCTCCTGGAAGGACTTGCAGTCAAGAGGTCCTCTCCTTCTTCAAAAAGGAGCCATGCTTTTTGGAAGCAGTGATGTTCAGGGAAAGGATACTAAGTAGCCTCCAGGTGGTATCTGCTGTGCCCCAGGCTTCTTAATTTAGCAAAATCCTTGGAAATAGGGAGCTAATACATCTGAGCCCAATGAGGCTCAGGCGTTCTAGGGGAGAACCAAAGGAGAAAAATTGGTGGGGGAGGGAGAATGGGGGAGACAAAGAGGAAAAACTCCCAGGGGCAACACCCTGCAGAGCTGGGGTAGGAAGAGGGCCTTACGTGTGCCTGGGCTTCAGCCTTTGGTCCCCATAGGGGATGAGGGCCACCAGCTGCTTCTCTAGCTCTGTAGAGAGAAAGAAGGTAAGAGGAAGGGCCACAAAATGTTCATGACAAATGTTTCGTGGCCAGTTTGCCAGAAGCACTCCTCCATCCCACAGAGCAGTGTCAGATGCATGCTGCTTCTGCCCTAGACCAGGACTGGGGACACTGGGCTGTTAGCAGCTCAGCTTTGCCATCTCTTGAATGGAGGTGAGATTTTCATGAACAGGTGTGAAGAATCTCTGCAAGTCACTATTAATCAGAGCAGCCTAGCTTCTTTGAAGAGGTCATTCCTAAGGCAGTGTTGCTAAGGGAGCAGAGAGGCTGGAGACTCCCTGGGATTGGGCAGAAGGGGCTCTCTGCAGGGAGCCCAGGGAGGGTTTGCATCTCCTTGACCAGCCTGTAACTGAGGGACTAAAAGCTGGGAGACCTAACTCCATTCAGAGGAGACTGAGGGGCCTGGCCCTGGCCAGCTGGCTGCTAAGAGCGTTTCTTAGATCCCAGGTTACTTCCAGAGCCTGGGGCCACTCACCTTGAGGGATCTCCCCACTGCCCTGGCAGGTGGGACAAGTCACAAAGCTGGCACCAGCAGCCCTTTCACAAGGCACACAGGAACAAAAAGACTTGCTGCTGCTGGTGCTGGAGTAGCTAGCAGCCTTGCTGCCAATGGCTGGGTTGGGGGCCAGGATTGACTTGTTCTCATCCTCCCGAGACCCCAGCTGGGAGAATGTCTCACCCATCATTCAGGGGGATTTTTCACTGATGAGAAAAGAACAAAGTTCAGTTAGCACTGATGCTGGGCGTCACCCTGGTTTTAGGTTCTTGAGACTGGCACAGAACCCCACCACGATTTCAGTAAGATCAAACCTAAGGAAGTGAGGGTATGGAAAATCAAGAAGGTATACATGACCCTCGGATCAGAAGTCTCAATGCATTTTAGCTCCTTTCAGGAGAGCTCAATCTGCCTACAAGAGGGAAAAGCAAAGCAGAAGTTATTTCACTTTAAGGGACTTTCCTAAGTGAAAGGCACAGCACTTATTTTGTTCTGGGGAAGTTGCTGAGCTGTCATTCATTTCAAGGGAAGGAAGTTAGATAGGGCTGGCAGGCAGCAGCCAGGAGAGCCCCTTCATCCTCTGAGACAAGATAACTCTGAAGAGGTCTCTAGAGCACCGGGGCAGAAGTGCCCGAGGTCTCCCAGCCCAGGTGTGGAAGGAAAGCTTCCATTCCTGAGCCTGGGGAGGTGCTGGCTTAATAGGAAGGCAGGGATTCTTTGAAATAAGAGAAAGGAGGCCAGACTGGTCACAGGTGTGGCTAAAAACCCCAAAATGGTCCTGGAAGGGAGCATAAACCTCCTCTTCATTACTTTCTGAGGTGGTGTGGGAAAGAATGCCTGGGGGAGGGTGGTAGCCATGTCAGGGTCAGTACTTCATTAGGAAAGGTCAAAATTAAATCCAGATTCTTCCCAAAAGACTGGTGGCAGATGAGTGGGCAAGATGAGCCACACTCAGACCTTTTGGGCTAAAAGAAAGGCAGCCTCACCTGGTTCAGGTCTGAGATCCTAGGGTCCTCTCAGCTGTGGGCAAGATTTCTGGAGTGCGTCTTTGGGGAGGAGGGCCCGTAGGGCAGGGTGGCTCAAGGGGCCACTGGCCCCCACCTCCAGCAAAGTCCTGCGGGAGCGAATGTGCTGTTAGGGAAGTGGGGAGCAGCGACTCTGGCCTCCCCAGGGACCCAGCTGCTTCACGCCTACCCTGGGGCTCTGCCATGGGTCGGAAGGGTGGGGCGGGCGGAGAGGCTTCTTTTCAGGATTTCAAGTCCCACCAGAGACCACCAGAAGCCGTTAATGGAGCTTGGTAGCCGCGTGTGCCCGTTGTGTTGGGCTATGAGGAGGCACAGAAGGGGCCTAGGCCCTTACCTCCCAAAGGGAAAGAAGGAAAAAGGGGAGTCCCAGAGCGCCTTACCTCCGGGCGACCGCAGCGACAGAAGCGGCTGCAAGCTGAATCGAAAGTGCGGGAGGCAGGAGCTCGCCCCGAGCTTAGACTCAGTGCCTTGGGGAGCTCCGCCCCGCCCCCTCCCTCCCAAGGCCCGCCCCACTCACCACAGCGGTCAGAGAATTTCTCGGCTCTTAGGCCATGCGAGGTCCTGGACGCTGCTTCCGCAAAGACCAGCCAGTCCAGGTAAGAGTTTCAAAGAACCTTTATTTCACCATTCTTTAAACGGTTATGTACAAGTACAACGGGACGGACAACTGGACCCCAGGGCCCTCCTGGACCCCCAAAATACAACTCAGATGGTTAAGACAAGTCCCGCCCCAAATCAACCCAATTAATTACACACACCGTGCCGCTCAGCCTCTACCCAGAAGTCCCCTTAAACACGTTTTAAATAATGAAAAGCCTGGTTGGCTGGTAGTCTGAATCCTGGTTTATTTAATAGCATTCTGCAATACTGTAAATAAACATCATTATGGCTAATGATTAATTTAAATCACCATTCATAATACCAACCAGGTTAAACAATACTATTTTACTATCCTTCCCCCTTTGGGCTGGGGGTCAGATTCTTCTTTTTCTGCAAGTAATTTTCATGAATAAAAATCTTTAGTGTTGCTTATTATCTCTTTACCAATTGCATCCAAGACGCCCTTCTGTAAAGAGTAAGAACTTGGACCCTTGTAAGCAAGCTCTTTCCCACTCACTTACCCTGGGGTTAAACCAAAACTCTTTCAGTGAGTTTGCCCCCATCCAAGTTTTGTAAAACACCAGCCTCTTTTTCCTGTTCTAGGCTCTCTAGGGCTAGATACCTCTGAACAGATTTCAAACATTCAAGAGGCCATCAGGATTTTCCAGGCCTCACACACACTCATTTGTCCGCCCTTGAACTTTACTGAGAGATCCATACAGGAGCCTGCCTTTCACTTTTCTCATGTGTCTATGCCCACTCCCACCCCCCCGGAAATAAGAACTGTCCCTTGACATAAAGAAAAAAGGTAACTGTTAAATTTACTTTTCCCTTTAATAGAATAGTTTTTTTCCTTCTTTATAGGATTAGCAAAATATTTCACACTACCTAAATTTTTCCCTTAAATAAAATAAAATGTATGCAAAATTACTACAATAGACACTGTTCAACAGGTGCTGGTGGGTTAATTAGCATACTCCCCCCTTCTTTCACTGAAGTCCACCCAGAAGGTGGACCCATTTAAGAATATGCATCAATGGGGTCTTTAGAAAACAACAGTGCCAATTAGTAAGCCTTGCAGGGAAATGACTTTCTCCTTGAGAAGGGAAGAGTAACAAAATTCCTGTCACACTCTGGGTGTCATTTTAATACCACATAGCTATGAGGCTGGGGATATGTTAGAGAAATTACAATTCTTGAAATGACTTCCAAGGTTAATTTCCTTTAAAAACTGACAATTAACAGATATCCTCATAAAAACATCCACATTAAGCAAAGAAAAATACTCAACTTCAATACAAGCAGGAAGAAAAATTGTTCTATAGGAAATTCAAGGTATACTCTTCAATGCACTAAAACAGAGGAGTTTTATCCAAATCAATTGAAAAATGCTCTTCCTACAATTCATCCAATGTCTAAAGTGAAAATGTAAGTTCTGGTCTTTGATTTGCTCCAAAAAATACTGTAATGCAGGTATTGTCTTGATAGTTCAATGATGGGCTCTATATAGATTCATCAGATTAAAAAATAAGCAAGGGCCTCTACCCTACACCCCAACAACAGAATAAAGATCATCTCTGAGCAGCAGGCAAAGTTATTTAATACAAGGTCACTCCTCAGTAGCGGTGGCTGTACCAGTCGTTGTTGTTGACCTGAAGGAGTTCTGTCACCACCTGCAGGATGTTGTAATTGTGTTTCTTCAGCAGCCTCAGGTTCAGCTGCCTGTCACAGAATCCCATTTCAAAGAGGTGGGCCATCAAGGCTGCTGTCTGATCCTCAGAAACTATTGGCTGTGTAGAGTCAAGAAAAGCAGAACAACATTTCCTGCGTAAGTTATGTGTTTATCTTGTAACTTTTTATTATCTTGTTAAGTCATATTAATCTTTCCAGATTTATTCAAAATACTAGGTAAACAGGTGCAGGGCTATGACACTCCTGTCCACCTGATGCTAATGGGTCTTCTGAGGGGATAAGAAGGACTTGGGAAGGTCCTGTTTGGATTAGGTGTGTTTGTACTCAAAACCAGGCGACTAATGAACTGTCCTTAGAACTAGGCTAGATGAAGGGAAAGATGCAAACTCTGGAAATGCTGTGAAGATAAAGGTAATGATGATGATCAGGCAAGCAGAAGTAAGAGATTGGTATTGGAAGAAAGTATAGAAAATTTACTCAGATGTGCAAAGGAGTCGGACAAGAAACTACCTGGGAAATTACATCCTGGGCAAGCTTCTTTGCATTTTTTTTTTTTTAAATAAAGAATAGAACATTCACTTACCTCCCTCTCTGGGGAGGGAACACATAAACTTCCTAAATCCTCCTAACACTTGGGACACCCTAACTCTTAATGTTTACTTACCAATGTTGTTGAGTACCAGTTTTCTTATTTATGAAAATGGAGACACAGATTATCTCCTATTTTGCAGGGTTGTTCAGCAGACTAAGATGAGAAAGTGTCATGTCTCTGTCTCTGTCTCTGTCACTGTCTCTGGTATTTTCCTCTTCCACTGTTCCCATCTTCCCTCTTATAATCAGAATAAATTATCCATCCTCCTTTCTGGGTTAATCCTTCCACAATGGACTTTACTTCGTATCTCATTATCTTTTGCGAGCCCAGAAATCTTTTTCTATAAATTATCCTCTCTCATTTTGATGGTTAACCTCCTTTGCTACTGGCTCACCCATCTTTATTTTTAAAAACTAATTTATTTTTAATTTTTTAGGGGGGCATGGTAGTTGGGTTAGGTTTATTTATTTATTTTTAGAGGAGGTACTGGGGATTGAACCCAGGACCTCATGCATACTAAGCATGCACTCTACCACTTGAGCTATACCCTCCCCCTGGTTCACTCATCTGACACTGCTGGCCAAGTCCTCTCCATTAAAACGCCCTTCCCTAAGCTCCAGCACAGAACTCCCTCCTTCCTCGTCTTCCTCCTAGTTCTCAGGCTTCTTCACAGGGCCCTCCTTCTTTCCATGATCCTTAGAGGCTGCTTCTTGCTTTACTCCCTCTTCCTGGAAAATCTCATCTAACCACAGGCTTCTGCTATAACCTGTACATAAATGACCTTATTCCTAGGCCAAATTTCTTCTTCCTGTGACCCAGATGTCTAAGTCCAACTGCACTCTGGATAACTTTACCTGGCTGTGTCTCAAATTCAACACTACCCAAAACTAACCTAATTTTCCTCTCCTCCTGACCAAATATATCCTCCTTCTGGCTTATCTCCTCTTAAGGAATGGTACTATTACTGCCTAAGTCAGCAACTTTTATTTTTGATTTCTTTCTAGCCACTTAATCATGGTCTCCAAGTTTTGCTATTTCTGTCCCTTTATTTCTTTTCTATCTTTCTTTTCCACCTACACATGGATTCCCAAATGGATTTCTTTATGGGTCCCACAGCCTCCACACTGCAGTGGAATGGAGTGATCTTACTAAGAACAAATCTGACAACCTTAATTACTTTCCTAAAACCCTTCAATGGCTTCCCACTAGTCTTAAAATAAAATCCAAACCACTTAATGCAGCATCCCGCCTACATCACTGCTCTTTTCTCTTCCTACTTTTCTCAGCACGAATTCACCTTCCAGGCTCACATTTCCAAGTCTTTTTACTGGCTACTCTCTGTCTACAGTACTCTTTCTGTCTCCTGGCAAACACTTATTTTGTCCTGTAGGATTGAGTTCAGTTATTCTCTACCAGCAAGCCTTCCTGGCTCCACTGTGGGACTGACACCAGGTCGAGGTGTTCCATCCGTCCGAGAATATCGGCACAGTATCTATCTTAACGCTGCACTATAAACGTCCAGGTATTTTTTTCAGTTGAATGAAAGATTCTTTAAATTCTATAGTGCTTTAAAAAGTTTCACAGATACCTGTCTGTTTACTTCCCTTGTTTCCCACCATTTTGGGGCAGGAACTGGTGTCTTATTCATCTTGTAGTGCTGGCACTTGGGAGAACTCCCCACATGAAGTAGGTCCTCGGCAAACATTAGGTCTTTTTTCTTTCCTCCCTGAAGTAATTAAGCCAAAGTCATAGAGCTGGAAAGTGGCAGAGCTCTGTGTTAACCAAAGACTAAACTTAAAGCTCATGCTGTCTACAAGGCTTTGCTACCCTCCAGCCCAAACAGATGTCATCATTTTCACTGGTGACCTGGATTTGACTCAGGAAAATAAAATATACACTGACCTGTGCAGTGACTGGTGGCCCAGCAAACAAGGCCTTGTATGCAGAGGCAGCCACAGACAAAGCCCCCTTCACCAGTCCTCCAGCAATGCTGCTTCCATGGTGGTGGTGCCTGGGGAGGAAAACCAAATTATCTCCCTAAGGAAACGTAAATTATCTTCCTACAAAATAATCTGGGCTCTAATCCTAGAAAGAAAATGAGATTTCCTTAAGGGAAAAAAAAAAACAGCTATAAAAAGAGAATTTGATTGCTTTCCTATCAGTTTTATAGACACAAGCCTGGGCCCAGCTTTGCGGCTGCAAGATACAGGCACTGCAGAAAACACACCACTCCGGTTAGCGTGCCAGCTTTCAGTCCCAGATGAAAATTAATGTGGTCATGGGTACAGTGAGGTACTGGCAGTCTGCCCAAGTGTGAAATCAGAAGAAACACCTCCCAAAGGAAATGTGATTTTCTGAACACTGTAAGTAGGGGAGAGCCCAGCGAGACACTGCTTTGAGATGACTGGGAACAGAGAAACAGCTTTGTCTAAGAAGAAGTTACAAAAATGCATGGTGGGCTTGACCTTCCTGCCTTCTCCTCTGGTACTAAGTATGAGTTGAACTGGATGGCACTTCTTCCTGGTCTGGAATGTGAACACTCTTAAACATCAATGTTATTTATAGCTCTCTGTTCAGTGTCGCTCACAAGCTTTAGGAGAAAGAACAAGAAGGAATGATGGCTCTCCTTCTCCGCTCTTGGGAGGTGGTGCATGCTTTAAGAGACTCGTTTAGGCAGAACTAATACTAGGATATCCACCAGCTTCTGAAGAAGAGGCTGCACAAGGTCCAGTTACCTTGAGTGGTCATAGCTCTTCTGTCTGCTGTTTACAAGTCCTGATGAGCCTCTGAGCTCTAAAAGCAAAAGAGCGGTTGGTTAGATGCAGCATCCATCACTGCCCCGTGTTTCCTAATTTACAGAAAGGCTATTTCTGAGGCAGGTGGCAATCTGATCAGAGTTTAAAGCCTTTCTTTCTTTCTTTTTTTTAATACTTGAGAAATTCTGGAAGTGGTTACCAGAAAAACTGTTTAGAATGCAGTGCAACGTGACTGTTTATTAAATCTATAATCCTATCACACTGATTACTAGTTCTTAAGTACTTTTAGGTTTTGTTTTTTGAGGAAGAGTGGGAAGTGACTTTGAGGGTCTACCCACAACTTCAAGGTGCTATCATCCTTATTTTTGTAGATAAGGAAACAGATCTACTGAACCACTGCAAACTCAAACAGTGAAGAAAGGTGGAGCTGGGGCCGGAGCCTAGACTGGTCTGGCTCCAAAGCCTGTGTTCTTTCCACTGTAGCACAATGCCAACCTCTATGAGGTCTCATTTAATAATAAATATTAAGCTAGAGGACAGAAGAAGGAGAAGAGGGAGGAGCAGAAAGAGTCACAAGGCAAGTTTCTAAAAACTGCCAAGAATCACAAAGAGTGCCTATTTATACCCAGTTTCCATTAGAAAGGAGCATACAAAAAGAGAGAAAGCTTACCTCCTCTGATCTGATCAGGGACTGAAGAAACTTCCGGTATGGTAACTGGTAAATCCACTCCTGGGGAACCATGATGCTGGGCACAAGGAGAACTCCTTTCAGAAAGACACAATATTGAAGTAAGTTGAAAAGGCACCTATGGTAACGGTGGAGAAACAGTAAACACAGCACAGCAGTGCCAGATTCCCTACATAGGTGTCACATTTCTGATCCAGATCATGTCTGAATTTAGGGATCAGGTGAGAAGGGCTCATTCTAGTTCTGGTTTTCCTCTTCAGCCACAGTCAAACTATAAAGACTGGCTTCAGACTGGTCACCGCCCCTACCCCTCCCACCTCCCCGCCACCCTATCAAGTGGTGCTGATAAAGGGAAACGCCTAGCTGCCTGGGAGAGTGGTTTAAGTTACAGTCAAGGCTCCACCATTTTCCCGACTGAGAGAGAGAGCAATGACACAGACAGATCCCACGGTGAATTAAAAATAACAACTTCTACTGGTTTTGTAGTATATTTGTTTCCATCATAGATTAAACTGCTTAATTATGCTTTGCGCCAGCATGAGAATGAGTTTTTGCTGCTGTTGCCCATGGGTCAACAGAACACAGAGGAAGGTCTAGGGATGTATGTGTTTAAAAACTGGCTTTTAGCAATCACAACATAAGTAGATTATACTTAGACAATGAAGGTTAACTAAAACATAAATTAAATCCGGAATCCACAAATACCAGGAAGTATAATTTTTATTCATCTAGATTCAGACTTTACTATTGGAAATAGTCTCTTCCCCTGCTAGCAAAGAAGTAGGTTTTGAGATCAAGTTGATTTCTCTCTATTCCACCTCTGGAGAACAGCCCAGCGGACAGGGGTGTGGACGGTACCTGGGCAGCTGTAGCAGAGGCCCCACCACCTCTGGGGTCAAGGGCACTGTGTCCAGAGTCTGTGAGGTCATAAGGATGTCATTGATGCTGTGCCCCGGCGGCTGGTTCTCCCCTCCAGGGGTACTCTCTCCAGCCTCGGCTGGTTCCTGCCCAGCCTCAACCCCAGGCTCGCCTTCGGCCCCTCGCTCTAGGCCAGGCTGTGAGAGTGCAGAGCTGTACATGGAGTCCCCCAGGGGGCGGCTGGTGTCAAAGCACTCAGGCAGGATGATGATGTAATCCTCTGAAGAAGCAGAGGACTGACTCTGAACTTCATCTTTGAGCTCATCATCCTCCTCCTCCACGACAGCTTCTTCCTCAGCAATATGGACAATCTCCTCCCTCTCATCGCCAAGTGGTCCCTCTCCAGGTGAGGCAAATTTCACTAAAAGATGAAAGCAACCAATTTTAAGGTACAGGTTAAAAGCAGCTCCTGGTGGTAACCTTACCCTACTGAGCCTTGTGGGTCAGGAGCCACAAATATGAGAGCTGGAGGAGAGGGACGAACAATGAAAGGGCTGCTGCTGAAACCATCGTCATGGCCACATTCTAAGTCTGAAGGCTACATAAAGCTGGACAGAACTGAAGTTCACAAAAACGAGGTCGGCAGAAACATCCAGGCTCTGAGAACACTATGAAATTTTGAAACAAGGAAACCCCATCTATTTCCCTCTTCACGTGATGGTTAATATACTGAGATGGGTTCAGATCAAAGTTGATGGGGGGAGGTACAGCTCAAGTGGTAGAGCCCATGTGTAGCATGCCCGAGGTCCTGGGTTCAAGTCCCAGTGCCTCCTCCAAATATAAATAAGTAAGTAAACCCAATTACCTCCCCCTCATAAAACAGAGGAGGAAAAAAGGCAAATCAAAGCTGATGTATTAGCTAACAGTGGTATAAAAAGAGGAAGTGTTTGGTGGAAATTACTGCAGGACTGTATGACCTCTTTTCTCCTCTTCTTTGCAAAATAATGAGTAGTTACAATAGAAAACTGACAAAACATGGATGAGGAAAAAAAAAGGAAATAAAAAAGTACCTATAATCATATCAGTGATAACTACTGTAAACATTTTGGTATATGTCCTTCCAGGCTTTTTTGTTATGCATTTATACACAAGTGTTTGTGGGGTGTGTGTGTATGTTTTAAACAAAACTGAAATAAATCATGTTTAAAGGCATAGATCAAATTTCATTATAATAAACATGAGAGACTTTTCCACATTATTTTGACGTAGTAGAATTTGACTCTTTGGATAGCATTTGAAATATGCAATACTGGTTCTACCTATCTGACGTCTAGACATTTCTGCCATAAAGAAATTTATTACAGCAGAATTTAACCTTTAGAAGCTTAGTCTGGTACTCCTGCTTCTGCCCACTATTTCCTGGACTGCTGCCCTTGGAGAATGGGGACACCTCAGCTGCCAAAGGAGGTCTCAGCTGGGGAGCTCTGTCAACTTACAAGAAGATTCCTTACTGCAGAATCCAGGCAGCACAGCTGGCTGCTGTTCCTCTGTGGCGTGTAGCTGAAATTCTGCCCCTGGGAAAGTGCAGAAATGAGTTATGGTAGCGCTGCTTTGCTCCTGATGGTATAAATAAAATGGTCAGGTAGCCTTCGTGGAAACAAGCATGATCTGAATTCTAACAAAGATACCCTATCTCCACTCTCAGTAAAGAAAAGCTCTTCTACCTGCTCAGGTCTGGCAATCACAAGTTAGGTGCCACTTGGCTGGGGCGGGGATGAGGTGGTTGGAGAGGAGCAGGATGCAGGGACACTCACTGTTTGGAGACTTCTGTCTACAAGGTGGTTTGTGATCTGGGGCAGCATCCAAGGTAAGGGATCGGATTACAGTCTCACACACAAACTGGGTCCCACTCAGGTCATCTTCTGCTTCCTCCACTGAAGAAATTTTCTCAGCCCTCTTCTTTACTGACACTGTGGACTCTGAAAGAGACATGAACTTTGCACTTGGTGTTTAAAGTGTTAAAGGGCTTTCTCCAGTCATGTACCTATGCCAATATGATGCCAAGGAATAGCTGCTATCTGTGCCATGTGAAGGTGAGAAGACTTCAAAAAATGAGATCCTACAGAAGACCCATTCACAAAGGGAAGGTTAGTAGCCGGTATGTGTAGCAAGAGGATGTGGTATGGAAGGGGAGGGTGCAAATACTTCACAAATATTTAGCCCCTTACCAGGAAGTCCTTTAAATCCCGCCCCTTCACTCTCTTCCTGTATCTGCCCCAAGCCTGGCTTCTCTATTATAGGACTGTCATGTGGCAGAGGAGACATGCAGGGAGTCATATCTGGAGAATGAAGACAGGAGAACCATCAACCAAGAAAAAGCATCACATCATCAACAGTCAGTGTCCACAGTGTCCACTCACAGGCTTCCTGCCTCCTGCAGGGCTAAAATAAACCCAGGTATGCTTCACGGCCTATTTTAAAGACTTTCTCCAAGGAGGGAGGGTATAGCTCAAGTAGCAGAGCACATGCTTAGCATGCACAAGGTCCTGGATTCAATCCCCTGTACCTCCTCCTCTAAAAACAAATAAATAAATATACCTAATTACCTGCCCCCTCCAAACAAAACAAAACAAAAAACAAACCAAAAGAATTTCTTCAGATCATCAGGTACATATCTCAAGACAGATCAATCAATGCAGGAAGGATCATAAATAGTTGTTTGGCTTTGGAAGACCAAAGCCAAGACACAGAACCATGAATGTAAAGGAACAAAGGGACACAAATATCTCAAGAAAAATGAAGAGGGTCCCTTTATGGTGCTGGGATAGCCTTGTACAAACTTGTATTGTTGCCTCTGGCAGACAACAGGGAGAAGAAGGAGAACGGACCCATGGGTGCAGTTTTAGTGTCACATTGTGGGAGAAATCCTTGCCAGTTATTTCCTTAGAGTAAAATACAAACTCCTAGAGTCTACTGCAGTACTTTTGTGCCTGTTAATAAAATAAACAAGGTGGACTGAGTAACATTCTTACCCACAGGGGTGTTGTGGGGCACTCTCTCCAATTCTTGGACAATGTTTATATCCAACAGCTCAAAGGACAGCAGGTCCTGGGGAAAAATGGGCTACATTAGGCTATTGCAGCACAACTAGAGCCAGGTTTTGTCTTGATGGGACCTGCAGGTCATTGAGCTCCACATCATTCTAGATTTCACTCTGTTCAAATTCATGCCTCACCTCAGTCAAGTGAAAACAAGAAGAGTTAAGTGGGAACTAGATGTTCAAACAACCACATGGCAGGAAAGAGAGAAAATGCAGTGGGGGTGAAGGTGAACCAGTCAGGCAGAAATGAAGAGGGAACTAAAGGGAAGCTGTGGGGGAGCACAAGATGAGGTCCCAATTCAAAGAGGAAACACTTAGTTTAGAAACTTGCTTCTCCTGGTGATCTCCCTCCCATTCAGATGCATCTCCCTCCCATGCATCTCACTAGATCAAAATTGGCATATCTCTAACTTCCTGGGCACCACCTATGGCTACACCACCTTCTTTTCAAAAGTTAAGAAATCTGTCCCCAACACTTTCTGTCCCTTGCCCCTCAAAGTGCTCACCTGGGCAGTCAGGAGGTCCACGGATGGGATGTAGAGCTCCCTCTCGCTGGCAACACTCTTTGCCTTCTGTGGGATGCAGGTTCCTGTCCCTTCTGTCTGCTCTGATGTTTCACCGGGCTGAATTTCTTTTTTAGCCAGAAGAAAAGCTTCCTAGAGACAAATCATTGGGACAAATTTTAGGCCCTTCAACAGAACTCAGAAGGCAAGCTGATGGTTGCCTCCCTAAAAACGAAAGCACTGCATCTTCTAAAATGTTTTGTTTTGATATAATTTTAGACTTATAGAAAAGTTGCAAAAATAGCACAGAGAATTCACTTATTACCCACTTCACCAAGCTTCCCCTAATGACAATAGCTTAGATTAAGCATAGTAATGACAGTCAAAACCAGGACATTAACACTGGGTAACTAAATTTAAGGCAGCAGACACTCTAAAAAAATTCCCCTACTAAGGCAGGGAAGTTGCCTAAAAAAACAGGAAGTTGCACCAAATAACAACCAGGGCAAAACTTCATTAGTATTCAGGAAACACACACAAGGGAATATTTAAGCAGCAAAGCCATCAGCCCAGCAGTTCCACAGGCCAGACAGCCCTGTCTTCCCTTGTGCAGCAGAGAGGCAGGCCACACATCACTACAAAGACATACAAAAGCACTGAGGGACGCCTGCACCAAGATCCTAAGGACACGCAAACAAATCCCTGAGGACTAGACCCAACATAAGCATACTGATGTGTTCGGGGGAGGAGAGAAGCTAGCCTTCCCAGATTTCTGGAAGAAGCACCAGCTATGAGTGGGCTCCATGGGTTTTAGTCACCCCTGCAATGCTTACCTCTTGCTGGCAGGTAAGATCATCAGCTTTGCTTGAGCTGTTCATGCCCTTTTCATTGTTACCAGGGCTCTCTGTAGAGGGGAAAGGATCCACTATGATGCTGCACCAAACCCGAGGTCCAAACTGCTGGCCTTTGTGAGAAAGACGCCAATGGGAAGTGTACGTTCCCTCCAAGGCTGGGGCAACGAACTCCACAGACACAACTCCCACATGACCGGCCTTTAGACAGGGAACCAAAACATCCTTCTTTTCTGTAGAAGCCAAAGTTAAGTTTCCCCACATGAACTTGAGCTGAAAAGAATAGTGGCAAGAGAAAGTTAGTTTGTCAGCTGGAAACTCTGCCACCTCAGATCATTTCACCTTCACATTGTGCGGGGAATAATACCTTTGTGTCTGTATTCCACTTTACATTTCCTGTATTTTTCATCCTCCAGTGTTTGATAAACTTGGTTCCTGGCTGAAGGTGAGTCCCATCAGGTAAATTCTCATCCACAAATGCTGCACTGAGGGTTGGCATCATTGGGGCACAGGGCTGCAAGGGGAGCCTGAACAGAAATTCAGATACTTAGTCACTTGCTGTTGGGTACGACAGCTTCTGAATAGCTAATACTGTGGTTCGAAATACCGTGACCCTGGAGAAGGTACTAACACATTTGCCTTAAAAAATAATACTAACAAAATTTTTTTTAAAAACAAGAGGACAGGGTGGGGTGGGGAGAGGACATAGCTCAAGTGGTAGAGTGCATGCATAACAATGCATGAGGCCCTGGATTCAACCCCCAATACCTCCTCCAAAAATAAATGAATAAACCTAATTACCACCCCCACCACACACACACAAACACCAGAAAACAAACAAACAAACAAAAAAAAAAAAAGAGGAAAAAACCTGACTCCTGAGCTAAAACCCACAGTGAGGATAATTGAAAGGGTCCATAAGAAAAACAGCTACAGAGTTGGACTCTGAAAATATTCACTCCTTTCGCTTCAAATCCAGGCTGCCTCCAGGGAAGAGAGGTCACACCAGCTAGTTCTGAACCTTGCTAATTTCCTTCTGAAGAAGGCAACAAAGCAAGTGTCAAAGATAACTACCAAACCTCCCTTTAAGAACACTAGGATCAGAAAATGGGGAGTTTTAAGGGTTTGGGTGTTATGGCCTGCCAAAAAATAAGACAGAAGTTGGCTGAAGTTCCAGTTTTAGAGGGCCTGGGCCTAAAGCCCTGGCCCCCACCCTGCCCCAATCCTGGCCCGGGGCTTACGTCAGGGTGTTGGACTGAAGCAGGCTCTCGGGTCGGCCCAAAGGAGACCTGGGGCTCTGGAGCCCATTGATCGAGTTCCACAGATGAATCTTCCTGTGGAGTTTAAGCTGCTTTTTAAGTTCCTTGACCTCTGCTTTCCGCTGTTTCTTCTCAGCTCGCAACCTTTGCTTTTCTGCCTTAAGAAAGTTCTTGTCAACCTGTTTCTGAAGCCTGTGAGATAACAAATGAAAGTCTTATCAACCAAACCTCACAAACAAATCCTGAAGTTATTTTGAGCCCCTTGTGGTCTCCATCAGTGCCAGCCTCTAGTTTAGTTTCTTAATTTTTTTCTATGGTCCTTATTTCCAGCTCATTATGAGCTTTGGATAATCACCCCCATCACTGCGCATCAACTGGAAAGGAGCAGGAACTAAGGAGACTATTTGTAGTTCTGTGATTCACACCCTGTCACCAAAACCAAGAAGCCAACCAGAAAACAAGCATCCTGTGCACATATGGTTTCACCTGGCTTGTTCCAGAGCAGCAGGAAGACGAGGGGTAGACAACCTTGAGTGAGAGAAGGGTTCAGAGGAACCAGCAACAGGTCTCCGCAACTTCAGCAGCACGTGGTTGGAGTCATGGGCATACGGCCCTGACTCACAGTCTTCACAGATATTGTAGGGTGGGCAGAGGCTGTGAGGAAAAGAATGGCACAGTAGGAAGTACCTGAGGTTGGGAGACACAAACCCAGACTTCCATATGTGCTGTTACCAGCTAGGTGGTAACCTGAGTACGTCATCCAACCATGCCAGGTCTCCATCCTCATTAATAAAATGAGTATCATAATACTTAGCCTATTTTTATTTCAAAGGACAATCTATGGGAGGGAGCAAGATGTGAACACATTTGGAATAGGGAGACAATCCTTGGTTCTGGGGAACATAATTTTGTCTGGCTCTGTTAAGCCAAATGTATTTCCAAACATAATGATCTTAGATAGTCACCCTTTGAATAGCTATTTTCTCTTGTGGGTAAAGACTAGCTTGTTTCCAATCCAGAGCTGCAATGTCTCATGCTCAGAGGCAGAGCACACCCTTTATCTCCCAGAACGTCAGCAGGCCTGTTCTAAGGTCTATGAATAGCTATTCGTTTCCAAGTTACTGCTTTACCTGCACTGGTAGCGCACACCGATGATCCTTCTTTGGCAGTTACTGCATGTAATCTGCCAGTTGAATTGGTTCTCTGGCAAAAACAGTGTTTCCTCTGAAACAGGCATTGAGACTTCTGAGGGACAGGAACCCAAGGATGGATTCTGGAGGACAAGCTTCTCATGTAATTTCTGTTCAAGCTTCTCAACTGTTTCTTTAACCACTTGCTCTCTGAACTAGAATACAGAGAAGATGGGGGGAAAAAATCCTCAGCTCCAAGACTGGAAAAAGGCAAGAAAATATCACACAGACCTGAAGCCTCACCATCTCTGGTATAACATTAACAACATAATAAACAAATAAGAGCTACTGAATTCATGGACAGAAACACAGCAAAAGGTGGTCTATTCCTTCCACAGCTAAACTGGTTCAAAGAAAACACCAAGAAATCCTATGATGAGTAAATTTCGAACTCTTCCTTCTCAAGCATAGAGATTTATCCCTTTCCCTTACATCCTTAGAATTAAACTCCCTCTTTTTCTAGTACATCATTGCAAAAGCTAGGTGCTTTCTTGACTGGAACTGCTCCAGTCTGGGAATTATTAGCCACCACTCTCCATTCACCTGCCCCAGAGGCAGCAGCCACTGGGTTCAGCTTTCTATTTCTTCCACATTCCACCTGTGCCAACACTGCTGCTAAAACCCAAGCCAGAGAGAACACTCACTGTCTCTAAATAGCTTGTGAACCAGTCTGGGGGCTTGTCTTGAGGCTGGTCTGCGTCACATGGAGCTGGTGGAAACTGCTGCAAGAAAACACAATCCAAGATCTTGGAGGTTACTTTTTGTTCTGTTTAAAGTAATTTTCCTTAAACATTATTTTGAGGTTTCTTTTGTCAAACAATATAAACATACGGTTAAAAAAAAAGCATGAAGGAATACTGGAAAACCCCAAAGTCTCTATGTCACCCTCTTTGTCTCCTTTCCAGAAGTAAACACTGTTACTAGTTTCAAAAAGTCAGATGGAGATGGTCACGGTAACTTCCAAATCTGAGGAATTGCTCAAATCTCAGACCAGAGACAATGAAACACAGGTTAGAAAAATAGAAGAGACAGGTCCATTCCCTTTGTACCTGTGCTGCAGGCTCCTCTGGGGTCTTCGTGTCTGATCCCAAGACTCTCACCAGTGAAGAATAATGCGCAAGTGGCTTCTTCCCTGTCCTTGCAACTGGTCGTTTTTCTGCTCCAACTCGGGGTGAGGCTTCATCGACAACACAGTAGCCTTCATAGACTTGCATCTGCAGTTGGTTTCCCTGCTTCACTGCCATCTGAGAGCATACATTGTGAAATAAAAACAATATTGTGTGACTCTCCTTTCCTAAATGAAATTTCAAAGACACCTAAACAGAAGAGGTGTGGTGAAAAATGCTAAGAAATTTCAGGATGTTTGTTTTATTAAATCGAATGACAAATTTGTTAATACTCAGCTTGCTATTTCTTTGCCAAGAATGTTGACTAGAAACAGTTTTGTTATTAAAAAGTGGGTTTTTACTATAGCATTTTATTAGGTGAGATGTTTTTATTTACTGGGTTACTACTTTCCTGTTTAATTATTTTTTAAATTTAAGTGTAACAAACAGATTATATTAGTTTCAGGTGTACAACATAATGATTTGACATTTGTACACACTGCAAAATGATCACCGCAAGAAATCTAGTTACCATCTGTTAACTGGCTTTTATGCAAGACTCCACTTATGGATTCTAATCTCAACTTTTTAAAAGTCAATCCTAGAACCCAAGAAACTTAAAGCTATGTCCTATAATTAAGCGTCCTTCCCACTACAAATAGTATTTTGGAAAGTATGTTGAAGTGGTCACTTCTTTTTGAACAGCATCATCTTAAATATCCTATTTTGAAAACTCTATTTCAAGGAGCATTTGAGGTTCTACAAAGGTACTTCAGCATCCAGGAAGAGATTAGGGGTCAAGTCCATGGGGTTCTGGCTCTTTCCACTTGTTACCCAGTGACAAGAACTGTTCTCCCTTTATCTATTTTCACACATTAGACTTCCTAAGATTCCATTTAAAAACAGCATTCTATGGCCAAAAAGTTTGAAAGCTATTATCTTAGGTCAGGGATTGGCAAACTTTCTTAAAAGGCCACATAATAAATATTTCAGATTTGCAGGCCATACAGTTTGTGCCATAAACTACTCAACTCTGCCATTGTAGCACAAAAGCAGCCACAGACAATACATGATGAATAGGCACAACTGTCTTCCAATAAAACTTTACTTTTTAGAATATGTGGCCAGGATGAGGCCAGCAGCAAGATGGCAGTCAGGGAATTTTGGGACATGTAGTAAAGAAATTTTTACCAGTAGGATTGAGAAATAAGACTGTGAAACAGAGGATATTGTGACCTAACCATCTGTAGGCCTTTCTAGGGAGCATTCGCAAGGGACAGAGCCTTACATTTTGAGGAAAACTAAAGAGTTAGCAAAATTATAAGAAATTGCTATGGCAAGAAAAGGCTCAAATTTCACAGGCATCTCAATTCACAGGTGTATATCCTGATCATCTGAAACACCTCTAATTAGCTGAAGAGGAAAGACTCAGGAAGCAACTTAGAAAAATTGACAAGTCTTTGTCAGAAGAACAAGATGACCAGCCTTTGTCAGAAGAATGAGCTGATCAACCTTTGCTAGAAGAGCCACATAATAATGACCAGGCTTTGTCTGAAGAACACTGTAGCTTTGAGCAGCCTCAGCCAAAAAACAATGTACCATAAGAGCAAACTGTGTTACCAAAGTAAAAAGAAAACATCAAATCAAAAAGCACAGGAAGAATGTGAACATGTACCAGCTAAGCGTGCTGTTAAATAACAAGAATTAGGAAGAAACAGAGAAGAAACTCAAAGGCTTTACAAAAAGAAAATGGAATTATTCAAAATATTGAGCAAAAATAATAAGAAACAACCAAACAACCCAATCCAAAAATGGGCAAAAGACCTAACCAAGCAATTCTCCAAGGAAGACATACAAATGATCAATAGGCACATGAAAAAATGCTCCATATCACTAATTATCAGAGAAATGCAAATCAAAACTACAATGAGGTATTACCTCACACCATTCAGAATGGCCATCATTCAAAAATCCACAAATGACAAATGCTGGAAAGGCTGTGGAGAAAGGGGAACCCTCCTAGACTGCTGGTGGGAATGCAATTTGGTGCAGCCACTGTGGAAAACAGTATGGATATTCCTCAAAAGACAAGGAACAGACTTACCGTATGACCCAGGAATCCCGCTCCTGGGCATATATCCAGAAGGAACCCTACTTCAGGATGACACCTGCACCCCAATGTTCATAGCAGCACTATTTACAATAGCCAAGACTATCGGAAATAGCCTAAATGTCCATTAACGGATGACTGGATAAAGAAGATGTGGTATATTTATACAATGGAATACTACTCAGCCATAAAAACCGACAACATAACGCCATTTGCAGCAACATGGATGCACCTGGAGAATGTCATTCTACGTTAAGTAAGCCAGAAAGAGAAAGAAAAATACCATATGAGATTGCTTATATGTGGAATCTAAAAAAACCCAAAAAAACAAAAACAACAAAAACAAAGCATACAGAACAGAAATAGACTCATAGACATAGAATACAAAATTGTGGTTGCCAAGGGGGCGGAGGGTGGGAAAGGATAGATGGGATTTCAAAATTGTAGAATAGATAAACAAGATTATACTGTACAGCACAGGGAAATATACACAAGATCTTATGGTAGTTCACAGAGAAAAAAATGTGACAATGAATATATATATGTTCATGTATGATTGAAAAATTGTGCTCTACACTGGAATTTGACATAACATTGTAAAATGATTATAAATCAATAAAAAATTTTAAAAAAATTGAGCAAAAAGACTAAAAATGACCAACCAAACTTGAATTTATAAGTGGAGTATCCTCTTTAAAAAAAAAAATTAAATCAGGCATGTCATCCTTGATCAAGGGCTAAAATATTTGCTGGCTATTCAGTTCTTTTGTGTATGTACCGTATCTCCTAACACTTAATTTGTCAACAGAAATTGGATTGTAGAGCTATACTAAATATAAATGCCCAAATACTTCTGTTTTTGTAAAAGAAAGTTTTCTATATATGCTCTACATAATATTTTTTCCCTTTTTTTAAACTGAGATATGGTTATTTATAATATTATATGTTTCAGGTGTACAACATAGTGATTCAAAATTTTTGAAGATTATATTATCTTTTCCCTTCCCAATAGTAACCATCTGAATCTGTTTCCTTTTTTTTTTTTGCAGGGGTGGAGGAATCAGGTTTATGTATTTATTCATTTTTGTAATGGTGGTACTAGGGACTGAACCCAGGACCTTGTGCATGCTAAGCATGTGCCCTACCACTGAGCTATACCCTCCCTACCCTGTGAGTCTATTTCTTTCTCATTACCATCATGTTTATTTTTTAGATTCCACATGTAAGTGATAACATACAGTATTTATTTTTCTCTGTCTGATTTATTTAACTAAGCACAATACTCTTCAGTTACATCCATGTTGTTGCAAATAGCAAAATTTCATTCTTTTTTATGGCTGAATAGTGTTCCAGGTGTGTGTGTGTGTGTGTGTGTGTGTGTGTGTGTGTGTGTGTGTGTGTGTGTGTGTGTGTGTGTGTGTGTTGCACATATCTTTTTAAATTAGTGTTTTGTTTTCTTTGGATATATACCCAGAAGTGGAATTGTTAGGTCACATAGTAGTTCTATTTTCAATTTTTTGAGGAACCTCCATACTGTTTTCCACAGTGGCCACACCAATTTACATTCCCACTGACAGTGTACAAGATTTTGGTGTTTTTGATGACAGCCATTCTGACAGGTATGAGGTGATTTCTTATTTATCACTGAAGGAAAGTTGGCCTGAGAACTGAAGAAACCTTCTATTTGAGTGACAGGTTCAAGCATATAATACTTTTGTACCATATGAAATTCAGATGAAATACAATGTTTAGAAACTTATATTGGCCAGCTCACCAACTATAGTTTGCCAACTCCTACTCTAGACCATAAATCAAGATGCTTTTTGTAAAATGTTTGGTAGAGTCTGTGAAAAAATTGCTCAAGAAATAAGTATAATGAAATATGTTCAAATATAAACATGATATCTTATGTATTACATAGTACTATACAAAAAGTGTATAAGAAGTCTTGCTCTCTGGGGCAAGACAGGCTTATATAAACTCTAGACTCCTGAGATCCAAGATTTCTGACTGAATAGGTAAACTAAAAGTGGCCGAGGGAAAGGGAGAAGAATTCTGAACTTCTTAGAAGATTCCTTGGTGAAACTACTATAGTTTCTGAGAATAGGGAAAGAAAAAAAGACAGAAGAGTTGGACAAGAATAAAGGAGTGTGGGGGGACAGCATGTTAAAATAGCTTAAAAACAAAGAGGAAATAGGAAGACTACACAAAAACTGGGGCAGAGGGAAATTATGGAAGCACGAGAAATTATTAACAGAGATGGGTATCTCAACCAAGGGAAACGAGGGAAGGGCCTCAATGTCTAAAACCAAGAGACTGGCTGGAAATAAAGGTTCCTGAGTAAAAACCAAGAAGACACTGGCCAAACTTTTGAAACAAGTGGCACCCAGAATAACAATTCTGACTAAAACCCAGAAAGGGTAAATCAATCCAGCTCCTGATTTTCAAAAAATCTTGCCTTTACTTCCCTAGACCAAAAGTGATTATGGAAAATGGCTTAGTCTGGATTAGAAGTTCATAAAGGATAATCAGTGAAAGGTCAGCTTGGCACACCTTAAATAAGTGACCTTGAGGAATGTTCTAATTCATCACCGACAAACAAGAGATTGTCCGTAACTGTATGGTTTATACCTTAAACTCTTCCACATTATAGTGTAATATTCTATAGGGAACAAGGTGAAGGAAGGAGATGGAAAATGTGAAAGCATCATTCCAGAGGGTTCTTTGTATTTTGAAATCCCAGGACGATAGCATCAAGACCAGCAATGAGATGCAATGATAACTGGAAACAATCTTTGTCTCAGGAGCTACCTTTTGCTGAGTGGGATGCCCTGTTCACCACAGTCTCCCTAAAAATTGCCGTGTTTATAGTCATTAGTTTCTCCCCATGGTTAATGGAATTTAGGCTCAAGTTTTAGTCCATAAATATTTTAAAAAATTATTTGAAATTAAGATGAAAATCATTACCTTAAGTGCTTCTTCATACTCTCCTAGAAGGACAAAAAATACATACTATGATATTTTTTCATCAGCCCAAAAGATTCTATTAAGCACAGTCAATTCTTACTTCTAAGAATTCTTAAAAAAAAAAAAAAAGAATTCTTAGCTTACAATCTTTATACATGAATAGCTACTACGTTTTGCTGACAAAGTCCCTTCTCATTGCATGGTAAATAGAAGCTCGCAGATTAGTTCTCCCCCTTAAGCCCCCCTCTCTTTGCTGCTGGAGATTTCCAGGTACAAAACCTCAACCCAACTTTCTCATACTAGGCTTAGTGAAGCTCAGGACTCAAGGGAGTTCAAGGACAGTGTTAACACGGTCATCTCAGCTGGTTAAAATAAGCTTTTGGGGGCAAGCCTAGGAAACTAATCCTCGAACATAACATTGTTCCTGTGGGAAAATGTACCTCATGCTTTGAATAACTCACCATCTTATAAATAAGCTGCTGGAATACCACTAATTTATAAATTGACATTATCAATATATAACCAAGTTAAAGATAAATGCAACACCAGGAGAACAAGTTATATGTGTTGAACTGGGAGGTATATTTTCAAAACATTAGCATCTTAAATATAAGAGAACTTCCCATTAAAGCTATCCTTTGGGTCTAATCAAAGGCACCGACCTATATACAAAAAACTGCTATAAAGATCTGTTATGTAACTAATACCCATGGATAAGTGAGTGTCCTGTCAATTTATTGCACACCAAATTCTATTCTAAAATAAACACTGCAACAAGATTTGAGTGTAAATGCAAATGCCAATGCTCATGAACAGATTAAGGCTTTTAAATAAAGTTAAATAGGCTTTCTTAGGAACTCACCTTGACTATTGATGGATACCTGCAAAAGGAAAAAAGCAACAGTGAATTATAAGCCTCTCATCAGTTGAGCATTTCTGTTACTACTACTAGCCTCACAGGATAGATGCAAAATCTCAGGCTGGGGGCTCAGCTTTTCCAGTATCATGAACTGGCTATGAATAATAATTAAGAAATTTTATTGCTTAATTACTTTATCCTTCTTTATCTGAGTTACAATAAGAGGAAGCATAATATACTGGTTAGGAGCCTGTGCTTCGGAGCCAGAGGGTATAGACTGAACCCCTATTCTATTATTTTCAAGCTTTAGTGCCTTTGGTCAAGTTACTTAACCTCTGTGTGTCTCAGTTTCTTCATGGATAAAACAGAGATAATAGTATACCTAACACATAGTGCTGTTAGTCCAACACATTATGGCCACTCAATAATAATTGCCATTATTACATTTATTATTATAAACTAAAAAGCAGCTTGTGATATATTTGAACTTAAGATCATTATATAGTTTTAAAAGCTACTGCTCAGATTTTCTTCTTCAATACTGTTTCCCAATTTCTCAACTCCATCTCAGATGCCACAAGTTGGCTTAGAACATGTGATTATCAAATACATTTAAACCCCTACACAAATAAGATGAACACTATTCTGAACTTTTCAAGCACCACATCCCTCTTAAGAAGATCCCTATTCTGGATACCTGGCCATGGGTACCATAATATACTTTACCTCTTCATTTTCCTCATCCAGGTATTTTATTTGAATAGTGTTCAGATCAAATGAAACTTTCACCTGCAAATGAAATGTACACACTACATGATGAAGTTATCAAAAAGGCAGGTTGTAAGAGAAACTTAGAAGTCATAAAGAAAGAATGGGCATATTTCACTACATAAAAATTAAATATTTTATATAATTTAAAAAAAACCATGAACAAAGTCAAAAGACAAACAATAGGTTGGGAAAAATATCTGCAATTCATAAGAGACAAAGAGTTAATATCTGTAATATACATAGAGCATCTACAAAACTGCTAATCACAAGATTTTAACCCAGGTAAAAGTGGGCCAAAATCTACAGAAATTTCATATAAGAAATCAGACATGCCTAACAAATATATGAAAAGATGTTCAACCTTAATGATAGTCACAGCAATGTAAATTAAAGCAATGAGATGTCATCTCAACAGAATAGCAAAACAATTTTTAAAGCCATACATCTCATGTCAAAAATTCAGGGCAATGTCATGTATTTCTGTGGGGTGTTACAATTGCTGTGCAAAGCACCTGGCAGATACTTATTAAAATTTAAAGTCACATGTTTTGTGAACCATTAATCTCACTTTGGGAAACTTCATCCTATAGACCAGGGCATAAGTTATACATATGAAGAGAGATCTACTGTAGTTTAACCACCATATTTTAAAAAAAAAAGTTTTGACCTTGAGAGCATTACGCTAAGTGAAATAAAACAGACAAAGACAAACACTGAACTCACTTACATATGGAATCCTAAAAATAACAAATACCACAAACTCATAGACATAGAAAACACACTGGTGGTTGCCACAGGCATGGGATGGGAAGCAGGTGAAATGGGTAAAGGTGGCCAAAAGGTACAAACTTCCAGTTATAAAATAAACAAGTCCTGGGGATGTAACGTACAGCATGGTGACAATAGTTAATAATATGTACTGTATTGTATATTTGAAAGTTGCTAAGAGAGAAGATCTTAAAAGATGTCATCACAAGAAAAAAAACTAACTATATCTGGTGATGGATGTTAACTAAACTTTATGTTGTACACCTGAAACTAATATAATGTTATATGTCAATTATATCTTAATGGAAAAAACTAGAAACAATCTTTCAATAAGGGATTGTTAAATTATCATACAACAATACCAACAATACTGTGGATAATCTATAGCTTTTAAAAAAAGAAGGGGGAGGGTATAGCTCAAATGGTAGAGCGCATGCCTAGCATGCATGAGGTCCTGGGTTCAATCTCCAGTACCTCCACTTGAAAAAACAAAACAAAACCAAAACTAATAATAAATAAATAAGTAGATCTAATGACTTATCCCGTAAAAAATAAAAAAATGAGCTTGGGTCCTTATCTATTCATTGAGAACTGCCTATGATATGTGTTGGGTAAAAAAGCAAGCTGCAGAATAATGTTTATAGTATGATACTGGTATGGTATCTGTATGAACATGGAAAATGTGGGAAGCACAAACAGGGCCATTAACACTTGGTTATCTCAAAGAAGTGGGAGGAGTGGATGGAAGGCGTGGGGAGTAGAGAGATATTGATGTTTTCTACAGACGTATTTGGATTGTTTCATTTCTTATAATGGGCATGTATTAACACTTTTATAATTCAAAATTTACAATAAAGAAAAAAGGCAAGCTGTTAGCTGCTATAATTAACTAGGAAAAGAAAGATAACTATGTTTGACTTTTAGATCATTTGACAAATAAGAAACAACTTTCTGGATGACCATCTGTCTAAGATAGTATAAAAAAATATTTACTGGAAGACAGAGGACTAGATCAGATTATCTTTTGAGGTCTCTTCATCATTTCTCTTCCCATTTGTTTACCATAACACATAACCAGATAAAGGTAGGTTTTTACCATACAGGAAAAACTAGGCTTTAACCAAAGAGTTTTGTTAGATAAACACAGTTACACAGGAAGTAAAACATTCACCATTGCAAACCAAACAAAACCAGAAGAGTACAAAGGGCAAATCAAGAGGAGGAAAAAGCATTAACAAGAAAAAAAAAAAAAGAAGGCTAGATCAGCTGCTGTCTGGACACCTGTGGGAGTTGTTTCTGCTCAACTTTGAGATGCTTAGCCTCTGATCTTGCAATAAAAGCAATTGATCAGCTCTTGCAAAACACAAATTATATCCTTGGTGGTTCACAAACCACAATAACCTAACTATTCTCCAGCAGGAGAACATTCCCCTGAGGCCTGGTCAGGGTAGAGCCCAAAGCAATTCATTCCTCGGACTGTTTCTAAAATTAACAGGTTTTCTAGTCCTATCTCATTAAAAAAAATTTTTTTACTTTTCCTTTTTAAACTCTTGAAAAGGAATTTGTTCCCTTCACCAGGGCATATCTCCTATATGACTACTGAATCCCAGTCAAAAATAAAAGGCCCAGAAATAGTAAATATGACAGACTTCACAGCAAGGAAGCACTGCTAAAAATAGCTACCTTTGGGAAAAATAGCTATGCTTAATGGATGGAGAAACAAAGTAACACTCACCATAGCTTCCACATCAGCCCAAGTTGTATTTTCTGGATTGGAAACCAGAAAGCTTTGAGTTTCATTTTTAAAAGTCACATTTAGAGTAACTTGTGGTTCCATGCTGTGGGGCTAGAGTAGAGAGGATGGGTGAGAGAGAAAACACATTAGAAAAGGTTCCACAAACTGTACAAACATTCATTCAGCAAATACTCATGAGGAGCTAATATGGTCTAGGCTAGAAGGACTCACAGAGAGAAGATAATGTACCTGGCTCTTCAGCTATTTACTATCTAGTAGATGGTTTAAAACAAATCTCACTGATACATGTTTGCAGAGAGAATGTAAATTCTGGCCACATTCACAGAAATCATCTACCATTTGTAATCCCTTTAGGATTTTATGAACTCTCTAATGATTGCTTAATTAAACAGATACCTACTGTATAGCTACTAGAAGCAGGATACCAAGATGAGTAAGATTAGGTCTCTATCCTCTGGGAATTTACATTCCTAAAACTTGAAAGTGATGGATCTACATTTTTCTTGGAAAAACAGCCTTTTCCTAAATTGAGCAACCTGGGTTCTTCTCTTAGATCAACTTTAACAATATAAAGGCTGAAACACTAGCCCAGAAACTACATAGGGGTAGATTTCAACACCCTTCAGTCAAATTCATGTTTTTTTTTGTAGTCCACTTTTTCTTTCATGGAGAATTTCAAGCATACAAAAAAGTGTAGAGCAGTAAACATCTAACTACAATGATTAAATCAAAGCTGCCTTTATTTCACCTATACACTTCCATCCCCCAAATATGGACTGACTTTAGTCAACTGTTTTGAGCAAACTATAGTAACCTAATTTAAAAAAAAAAACAGTTATTATGAAAAAATTTAAACCTATACAAAAGAAGAGAGATTAATATATAATGAACCCCAATGGACCCATCAGCTATCTTCCATAATTATCATCATCTCAGGACTTATCTTGTTACGGCAATGCCCTTTCCCTACTCGATAATTTTGACAGACATCATTTCATCTGTAAAACAACTGAATTTATACCTCTAGAAAATAAGAATTTTAAGAATTCTGTTTACTGTTGCATTTAGATTGGTTTGTTTCTATGATTTTATGAAAAAGTTGTTTGTTTAAATCTAAACATAAGTTGTGGGGAGGTGGGTATAGCTCAGTGGTAGGGCACATGCTTAGCATGCACAATGTCCTGGGTTCAATCCCCAGTACCTCCTTTAAAAAAAAAAACAACATAAGTTGTAATGAAAAAGGCCAGCTCATCAACAAATCCTGAATAAGCATCTGCAAAGAGCTGACTTACGCTCCAGACACAGGAGACAGCAGAGGAACAGTCTCAGGAGTTTCAGTGTGTAATGGGAGGAACACGGGGGTTTCAAAGAGTTGGATTCCAGACACAGCTCTGGCACATTATTAGCCATTTAAGTGTGAGCAAGTCATTTAACTTCTGAGCTTCGGTTCCTTAATCTGTAAAACAGGTCTAAGATCTCTGCTTTGCTAACCTCACAATGGTATCATAAGGCTCAAAAAAATTTGTACCCTAGTTCTTGGAAAATTGTACTCAAATATAGAAGTTATTATTATAATAAATCAGTCTTTACAATCTGAAATAGTCCTGCTCGAATGAACTGCCCTGTGAAACAATACAACTAAGATCCTCATTAAAAAGGACCTTGAACTCTCTGAGGATCAGGGATTTTTTTTTTTTTTTATAACCCAAAGACAATCATCCCTCAACTTTTTCCATTCTGTCTCTCTACCTAGAACCAAGTTCACCATCAAACTAGTACTAGTTTCGAGCACCAATCCTGCTAACACCTAGTATTTCATTCATATAGAATGTAATTCTTGGGGTCCTTAAAATCTGAAGAGAATTCCTGCCAACTCCCCAGCATCTTGGGCAAAAAAATAGGGCAGATTAAGTGACTGATTCACTCTGCCAAAAGTGTATATTCTAAAACACTTTTCAACTTCTGAGAAATACACTTTCATATTTTTGAAGAGTCCAAAAGGAAACTAATCTTCCCTTTTCCTCAAATTACACAACTGGAAATTAGTTTAGATACTTTGGAGCTCCTCCAGCTGGTTGGCTGACGAGGAGAAAACAGGAAGTGGGAGATTCTAGTTTAGCTGGACCATATCCAGGTCTTCATAAAGAGCTGCCTATTCCTGTTTACCTTATATGTGAAATTTTTTTCAGCAAGAGCATTAATCTTGAACTTGTGGAAATACCAAAGCTATGGTTAGCACCATCTGTCCTTGTAATTAGTCAAGTCAGGCAGAGGCGGCCTTGGCCTTCAGCTTTCATTAACTGGCATTATTTTAAGTTCATGCCACTGGCTCACCTTTGCTTGGCACAAGTCAGCTCTTCCTCAAAGTCGATTTTTTCAGGATAACAAAAATCCCTTTAATGAAGCTGACCAGGAAATCTGAGTTTCGATTACTGTTTCCACAAGAGGCCTATCACAAGCTATCCTGCAGTTAAAATGTGTGACCTGAAAGCGGCGTGTTAGATAAAAAGGAAAAACGGTGACCTTCCAATGCTCGGACCAAGGAAGTCCCTGACCAAAAAGACTTCTTTATGAGGTGCCCCAAAAGTGAGGTGGGGAGGAGTAAGAGGCTCTGTGGGTAATGTCATTTTTTTTTCCCCTGCAGACTTCGTCCTAGTCTTCCAGTTATCATTTCCTAGCATTCCATGTCCCCAGGGCAGTGTCACCACCCCCTGAGGACTCTCTTTTTCTTTGACTAGGCCATTTTTGTGCTGGGAAGTCTCGGCGTCCTTCAGCAGAAGCCAGGCGTTCTGAGCCATGGACCCCCCATTCCTCCGGTACTATCATCCCCCTCGGCCTCTCAGAACACGAACGGCTCTCCCATCCCGCCCCTGAAAAGATCGGCTGCCCCAAATACGGAAAAAGTAGCGCCTCTTTGAGGATTCCTCCTTTAAACTTCCCTAAGCCCTCTCAGCGAGACCTGACACCCACCTCCTAGGTAACCGCAGCGGCTTCCTTACCAGCTTTCCGCCCCCGGGGGGCGCCTGCCGGAGGCCAGTGCTAAGACCGTCCGCTGCCAGCTCTGCTGCTTATCCCTACGGGGTGAATCTAACATGGCGGATAGAGACAGGGCCTAGTCTACTGTTTCTCTGAGTTTCCGACAAGATGATTGGTTCTTACTACTCGTTCCTCAAAACTACCACCCCATTGATTGGTCGAAGATGAGATGGCGGGGGCGGAGCAGGAGCAGCCTGACCCTAACAACAATAACAAACACCGGGGCAAAGGGGCGGAACTACGAGTGCGCAGCCGTGGGCCAGTGCCGGGGCCGATTTCCACTTCCCAGGTAAATGCAGCGCCCGATGCATTCCCTTCGGTCACCGACCTTAGAGGACGACTTGCCAGAGACTCGCGGGGCTGGATGGGAATTGTAGTCTTCCTAGGACTTGTAGGTTCTTTAGCCTAGTCTCCGCTCTCAAGGTACGAAAACATAACACTCCAATCCATATCTGTTGACGTGCATAAGCGCGCGGAGCCTTTCAGTTTGTAAACTGGGTTTGTCGGTGAGAATCGTACCCGCTTCCCGTGTCGAAAACTCCTCTCCGTAAGACTACAGTTTCCAAGGAACACTGTGGCCAAGACTTTTCGATCCGCAATGCATGCTGGAAATCGTAGTTTTTTCCTCCTCACAGTCCTTTTATTTACCTAAACTGGAGTAAATAAATTTCCATTGCGGCGGAAAGGGTGAGAGAACGGGGCCTCTTCCTGCGACTGTTTTAGGCACTAACTTGCGCTCATATTCGGGCCTCAGGTAGAGATTCCCACCCTAGTACAGCAATCACTGTGACGTCATAAGCCGCAACTGGAAGCGTAGAGGTAAGAGGGCGGGCGTATATTAGAAAACTCAGAAAAAAAAAAAAAGAAAACTCAAGGAGAATTCTTTCTCTTCCGTCTCTTTCTAATGACGTAACGCAGGGAAAATTATAGATGACCAATCGGGAGCCTCGAGAGACTCGATTCTCTGCTGCGCCCTTCCGTAACGTGTTTGGATCTCGCATTCTGAGAGGCTCTTGCGCAGAGGCCGCGGCCTGTTTCCGTGGCAACAGGAAAGCGCGGGAATTACAGATTAATTGAAACCGCGTCTGCGCGGTATGAGCTTTCTGGACATAGGACGGTCTGAGGGGCTTTTCAGAGAACTGGGCCTCTGGGCCCGGGAAGCCAGGACACTTTGCTCTTGATAAAGGTGAGAGAACGTTGGGGAAAGGACAGGGGCCCACGGGGTGCTCCGAGGGACAGGTAGTAAACAGGTGTGGAGGGAAGGGGAGAGGTGACTCCTAAAGGCCAGCAAGATGCGTGTTATTTGGCAAAGGGCGGGAGGAAGATGGAACCTGAGAAGCCTAAGACGTTGAGTCTGGGGAAATCCTGGAGAGGGCGGCACTTTGTGGGTCGCAGGGTTGCAGGAAGGCGCTGAGGATAAGGGAGGGAGCAGGGTGTGCCCGAGAGGGAATCCTGATGGTAGAAACTGAAATGGGTCTTGAGGGCGACACCATGGTATAAAAAGACAGGCTGGTATATGTGAGAAGGGGACCCTGAGGGAAAAAGCGTGCAAGAATGTGTCTGGGAAGAGGAGGAAACAATTTTGTGGGAGGGAGAACCCTTAAGAACTGGATTCATATTCATTTCTGAGAAGGCACAAGAAGGAAGTAGAGGGGTGAGCCTCCCTAGGCATAGATGCTGCTGGCATGGTTGTGCCTGAAGAGGATCCTGAGATGATCCACCAGGCCAGTGGGCAATACTGGGGAAGAGCAGGGGTGGGGAGCGTTAATTGGTGTTGATTTTGATTTTAAGCGAGAAAAAAAAAACCAGCCAGGATGATTGAAGAAATCTGAGGCTACCACCACTCACCCAGTCACCCCACTGTGGCTTTCCCTTTCTTGGAGAAAGGAAAAGACCAAAAGGAGTAGTAGGAGGCTAGATGTGAAAAAATAGAGAATTTAAGTGGTTTTAATTACAAAAAACTTTTAGAATTTTTAAAAATAAGGCTTTTGTCATTAGTTCTATGGTTGGTATGATCTAAAGTATTCCAATCTTAAATGACACTTAATGAAACCAAGCTGTTGTTTCTATAAACCATTTAAGTGATTTATTTACATATGTATTTAAGTTCAACATGTTAAAATTCACTAGGACAGGAAGAAATGGATTTATCTGCAGATCGCATTGAAGAAGTACAAAATGTCCTTAATGCTATGCAGAAAATCTTAGAGTGTCCAATCTGGTAAGTCAAGCATTTATTAATTTGAGATTCTTCCTTGTATGATTTTATCCAATGCAAATGAATAGAATTGACCTTAGAAAGTAAAGAGAAAAAAATATTATGTCTATTAAAATTAAGCTGTTAAACTGAAGTGCTTTAGCAATTAAATTATTCATTTTTCTCCATTCCACTTCTCCCCTTCTCCCTCTGTCGCCTCAACGCACACAGTCCCGTCTTGAATGTCTGCACTGCTTGATTGGTTCTACATCGTGGCAGGAATCTGGTTTGGCTTAAGTGACATTTGGGCCTTTCATTCAACTCTATAACCAGCTTGATCACTTGGAATGGGCATAATTAATAATGGCGAAATAAAGTCACAAATGATTGGTGTCAGTGAGTGGGTAGGTCTTTGGGCGAAACTTTGGATGAAACTAACCCTGCATATTTAAATAAGAATACTGCAAGTCTCAGCCTTTAGCCAGTCTCTTAGACTTTTTGAGTGAGCATTTGTTTTTCTTCATCTATAAAATGAGGGGACTAGAATATTCAAGTTTTTTAAAAATTGAGATATAATTTACATGCAGTGAAATGCAGAGAGCTTAAGTGTACAAGTCTATGAGTTTGGATAAAGGTATATATCTGTGTAGCCAGTCAAGGTATAGAACATTTCCCTCATCCTAGAAAGCTATCTTGTGTGTATTCAGGAGCTCTTAACTTCCTGACCCTCCACAACCCGTGGAAGCCTATGGATAAAACTGTATTCTGATATAATTAGTTTCTTGTATAACTTTGTATTTTTAATTTTATGCATTTAAAAGCATTCCTCTGAGAAGAGGGTTTATGAGCTTCAGCAGCTGCCAAGGGAGGTCCATGGTACAACAAAGGTTATGAAACCCAAGCAGTCACTAGATGATCTCAATAGTATCCTTTTTTTTTTTTAAATGGAAGTACTTGAGATTGAACCCAGGACCTGGTGCTAAGCATGTGCTCTACCACTGACCTATACCCACCCCCAATGGTATCTCTTAAATCTGCAAAATAAATTAAAAACCATACGTCAGGCTTTCTTGATGAAAAGCCAGAAAGGAAATTTAGAAGAATTATTGTCTACCTTCTCCTCTTTCACTCTCTCTACTCTGGTCAGTCTGGCTTCTTAACTGCTCTTCAGACATGTGACATATTCTCTTGCCTCTGAGCTTTTCTGCTTGTTGCTCCCACTGCCTGGAATTTTCTTCCTCTGATAATTACATGGCTCACAAATCTTGATTGAAATACCATTTTTCAAAAAGGCAGACAATCCTAATTTAAAATTGTAAGGCAGGGAGGGTGTATCTGTCGTGGTAGAGTGCATGCCTAGCATACAGGAGGTCCTGGGTTCAATCCCCAGTATCTCTGTTAAATAAATAAATTAATTAATTAAACCTAATTACCTGCCTCCCCCCAGAAAAGGAATAAAAAAAAAAGGACTAAAAATAATACAAATAAATACAAATAAAAAATAAAATTCTAACACTCCCACCCCTAACACAGTCCTTATCCCCCTTTCCTACATAGTGCTTATTTTTCTTATTAGTATCTGACATTCTGTGTAATTTATTTATCCTTTTTCTCTATCCTCCACAGAATATAAACTCCTAAGGGCAGAAGTTTTTATTTGTTTTGTTTGCTTCCGTATCCTCAGTAGTTAGAACAGTACCTGGGACATAGTGGCCACTCATTAAATATTTCTTGAAGGTATTAAGTAATAAACTAAATTGGTTCTTTGATAGTTAAGTGGTTTTTAATATAGTGATAGTTAGCGGTGGGTGTTATTCAAAAAATAAATTAGAAAGTTGCACCTTCCTTTGTGCTTCGTGAAAGTTGTTTTTCATATTTGGAGTCAAATAAGTTTAAGATTAGAGAAAATGCAAGTGTGTGTTCAGAGAGAAACAAGATTTGTAAGTAACCTATCTTCCTCTCCCCTGCCCCTCAACATTTCAGCTAAACAAAAACCAGAGCTAAATGAGCTTTACAACCTAATTTATGAAACATCAGAGCCAGGGAAGCAGGAAATGACGATTGGGAAAAAATTACTTTTGAAAAAGCATAAAACTTACTTATGATAATTACAAAGAATGATCAAAAAGTCCTGAATACTTTGGCATTTGGGTCCATTTATTTTACATTTCCTTGGGATTCAGTAATAATAATACAATATTCTTTCTCATTCTGGCAAATTAAACCATCAATTAAAAAACTCAGGTACATAAAAATTAAAGATGTGAGAATGAAAGTTAATGCTAAATTTTCATTTTCAGTCAACTACTTATGTATTTTCCAGCTCATTATTTTTTTTAATCTGTTTTCTACTAGAAATAGACATAGGTTTTTAAATTAAAATTCTTCATGCTGGTCATTGTTAAACCTTAAAAATCATTTAAATGGGAAGTTCAAGGATGGGAATAATAACTAGTTCACCTTTTTTTTTTTTTAACATTGCCTAGAACAGTACAATTGTAGTTACGTCTTTTTTTTTTTTTTTTTTGGAGGGAAGGTAATTAGGTTTAGTCATTTATTTTTTGGAGGAGGTACTAGGGATTGAACTCAGGACCTTGTGCATGCTAAGCATGTGCTCTACCAGTTGAGCTATACCTTACCCCCTATGGTTATATCTTAATAACTGATTCCTGATTGTGACTGGAAACAGTGTTGCTTATGCTTACAGAGTTGGTTTCCAGCTTCTTCTAGCTCCTTTGTGGTCTCCTAAGCTAAAATTCCTTCTGCTGGCCTCTAAGTCACTATCAGTATTTCTTTCTTTTTTTTAAAGAAATTTATTTATTATTATTTTTTAATGGAGGTACTGGGAATTGAACCTAGGACCTCATCCATGCAAAGCACATACTCTACCACTGAGCTATACCCTCACTCCTAGGTATTTATTTCTGATAATTGGTAGTTCTTTCCAACTTTTTACACATGAATGTATAAATTCTTTGACTTTCAGAAGAGTTTGCTAGTATGTGTATCTTAGTGGGTGGCGGTTGTTTTTTGAACCTAACCTAGCTTCTTTCTACAATCACTTATCCATACTGGAAGCTCAAAATGCAGATATACAGTAGGCCTAAAATATTTCCTGGTTTGAAAAGTGTTTAATATATTTGAATCACCTTTATAGTAAACATTTACTCTCATCAGAACCTAGAAGAGGAACATTTTAATTTTTTCCTTTTCACTCCCATTCCCGCTTCATGCTTTTCCTTCAACAGTCATTACCTTTTTACATATTGGAGTTTTCATCTGTTCAAAGTTTGTGTTTACAGTATGTTTGTATAGCTTGGATTTTAATTACCATACTGAAATATAATTATTTCAGAATTGAGTCAGTGGTGAGAATGAAAGCCATCTGGTATCATAGCTAAATCCAATTTCTCTTTTACTGAGAATTTCTTTTGATATGTAGCCTATCTGAGGAATAATGATTTAGTAACAAATCAGACTTCTCTTTGTCCAGTTGTTTTCCTTTTTAAAAATTGTATTCAGTCCCAGTGGTAATACTGACATTGGTACAAGTCATCTCAGATTGTAACAAGTGGCATTTTATTTTATTCTCACAATAGCCTAAAGAGACTGGGAGAGTGGGTGATAGAGAAGGAAACTGAGGAGCAGCTAGAGTGCTTGGTCTGAGATCACTCTGCTAACAAAAAAAGAGAACTGGTGGTAGAAACGCAGCCTTTTGACTTTGGTATTTTTCTTTTTATTGCCATGTGCCGCATCAGAAACCCCACGATTGCAAGGGTTATGTTACCAAAACCTTCACAAGAGCCTATTGTCCCCCAGCTTTTCTTGTGATCCTGTTCCAGAAAGTTAAACATTTAATGAACCACATTCCTGTCACACACGCACACAGCGTACCTGTTCTTTGATGTCCTGCCTGAACTTTACCAAAAATCAAGCTTCTGAAGTTCTTGCTCATTCAGAATAAATACTGGAGACTTAAAATAGCCTGTGGTTCCTACCTGCTCAGGCTCCCAGTTACCTCTTCTGCTATTACCTCCTCCCGGATCCTTCTGCTCTAGACCCTCACTATCCTTCAGAAATGCTGGGCATGGTCCTGCTCAGAGTCTGTCTTCTCTGTACCTGTTGCAGCAAAGTGTGTTACAGCTCAGTGTTATAACTCAGTTGTAATAGCAACCTGGATCCGGGCAAGAGACCAAGCAGCACTCGGAGGGTTGGAGAACTCAGGTTTATTACGCCAGCGGGCCCAGAGGAGTTAATACTCCAAGCTCTGGACCCCGTCTATAGGTTTACACAGGCTTTTATAGGCTACCAGTCTAGACTTTGCAACATTTTGTAACATCATATGGAAATAAGGTATAACAAAGGTGACTAATTAGGAACAAGCTTTGTAGAAATGGACCAATCAGGAGTTAGCTCAGGGAACCAATAGAATCTTAGGGATAAGTTCTGCTTTCCTAGAAGTAAGCCGTTTCAGAGTTTAAAAAGAGATAATGTCGCAGGACTAGGGAAATGAATGGTGCTGGCAGGAGGGTAGTGGCCCTGCCTGGGGGTCCTGCTGTCTTTTTCTTGGGGCTTCCCACCTCATTCCTTCTGCTGGAATGTTCTTCCCCAACTGTTGCACAGCTTGCTGTCCACCAATATCACCTTCTCAGTGAGGCCTTTCCTGACCACCCTGTATATACCTCTCCCCCAACACTGCACTTCCTACCCGCTCACCCCAAATGCTTTTTGAAAGCCAGTTTATTTTGTAGTTTTAGCCAAAAAGTGCCCTTTTTTTGGTCATTGAATTCATCTAGGATTCATAATTTTTTTTATACAATAAATTGCTTTAAAAAAAAATGGGTTGGCTTTCTGGTTGGATTTCAGGTCATATGTGATTAAGACCAGAACTCTTTTTCAGTAGTTGATTTTCCTAATTTTTTTTTTTTTAAATACAGACAGGTGTTACATTTATAGCTGCCTGCTTAAATTCTGTCATATTTCACTTCTAGCCTTCTAGTGCGGCAAATCGTGTTTTACTTTCAGTTAAGCATTGGTAATGGAGTATTTGGTAATACTAGGAAATAATTCTGTAATTGAGTTTTACACTCATCACATATAGATCATTCCTCATCTGTAATGTGCCCCAAATGCAGCTTCGTTTTCCAGATACCTTGATGCAGAATAAAATATTTCATCCTCGGGTGCAAAAAAAAAAATGTGCTTTATTTTTTCTTTTCAGCATGTATTCCTATATATCCTTGTTTATTTCTCAATCAGCTGTCTACCACAACTAGAATATAAGTTCTATGAGGGCAGGCTTTATTTTGTTCACTGTTGTATTTCCGTCTCCAAGAACAGTGCTTGCACGTAGTAGGTGCACAATAAATATTTGTAATATTAGTAAATGAATTAATCTCAGGAGAACCTTGTGATTTTGTGGTTAGACGGGTAGGGATGAGGAATTGGGTGATATATTTTCTTTTCTGAAGATTTTAACATTTTTCTAAGTTTATTTATTATTTTCTAAGTTTTCTTCAGTAAGTATTTATTACATTGCTCTTAGAAAGTAGTCACGTAATAAAAGTACACAGTACCATCTGTAAAATGTTCTTGCCAAAAAACTGAACCTGATTTTGATCGAGCCTATAGGTCTAGTTTACAGAAAATAGAGGTTAGAGGGACAAGTTAAACCACATCATAGGGTTACAGTCAGCAAAATTTAGAATGTGGGCAATTCTACAGGCCAAATGACAGGAAGGGGAAATCTATGGATTAAAAGACGCTTGAAACATATCAACCAAATGCAGTGTGGATCTTGTTTGGATCCTGATTTAAATGAATTTAATTATTAAATTTTTATGAGATAGGGAAACATTAATTGTATGTTATATGGTATTAAGGAAGTTATTTTTCAGGAGTAATAATGGTTTCATGGTTATAGTAAAAGAAGTCTATCTTTTAAAGATATGTTCTGAAATATCTATAGATGAAATGATACGATGGCTGGGATTTATTTTAAAATAATCTGGGCTTTGGGTGGGTGTTGGTATGGATGAAATAGAATTGGCTGTGGTTGATAATTGTTGAAACTGGGTGATGGTACATGGAGTTCATTTTACTATTTTCTTTGTGTAAATGTTTGAATTTTTCCATATTAGGAAATTAAAAATAAAAAGGCAATCATATACCAGAAAAAAGTGCTGTGAGGGAATCCAGAAGAATACAAGAAGTTTTTCTCTTTGTGGAGCTTAAAGTTTAGTTAACATATTGGATATGCATCCACAATGATAGCTTTAAAAAGGTATCAGTGAGGGGAGGGGGGTGGGAAGGGACAGACTGGGATTTTAAAATGTAGAATAGATAAACAAGATTATACTGTATAGCACAGGGAAATATATACAAGATCTTGTGGTAGCTCACAGCGAAACAAAAAATGTGACAGTGAATATATGTATGTTCATGTATAACTGAAAAATTGTGCTCTACACTGGAATTTGACACAACATTGTAAAATGACTATTACTCAATAAAAAAAATTTAAAAAAATAAATAAAAAGGTATCAGTGAAAACTATGAAGTAGTATCAGCCAATTTTGTAAATGCCAAAGATAATATAGAGTATTTAAAAGAAAATATTCTGTTTTGACATCCAAAAGCTTAGTGAGAGTAAAAATCATATAGTTACATTTTTGGCTCCGTGTACAGCAGACATTTAATAAATTATTGAATGAACTTAAAGCCTTACCTTAACTCAGTTGTAGCAGCTTAAAGTTGAACTTTTTTAGTAAGAATCAATTTATTTTTAAATGAATTATTGAGCTTCATTTCTTTTCTTTTTTTTTTTCCCTCCCCTTCTAGTCTGGAGTTGATCAAAGAACCTGTTTCCACAAAGTGTGACCACATATTTTGCAAGTAAGTTTGAATGTTTTATGTGGTTCATTATTAGCTTTTGTGCTTATCCTTCATAATACAGGAAACCCCTAACTTTATTGAAGCTTTAGCTTCTTCAGTTATATGAAAAAGAATCATAAGTTGCTTGCAGCCATAATTCCTGGTAAAATATTGGCATATTTATCTAGTGATATAAAAAGATATGAAATCACTTTGAGCAGCTGTTTGATTTTTGTGTCCATGGATGAAAGCAGATTGCAAGTAATTGCAAAATAAGCAAATTGTGTTTCAACCTTTCCAGTTTCTTTTTTCTGTTCATTTCCGCATGTCCTGCTTTCTCCTGTCTAAGGTTCAGTGTTTGCTTGCTTCATAATCTTTGTGAAGGTAGGAAAGGATCTGATGTCAGTTTACATTTAGGTTAAAATTCATTCATATCAATGATTCAAGTTATATTTACATTTTTAAGGCTCTTGCCCTTTGAGATGCATATGTTTCTTAATAGAAAAATTTCAGGAAAAGTTTGGTAGTAATTGTGTGGATCAGGGGGTTTTCTCCTTTCCCTGATGTTAAGCTATGATTGAGACTTGTCTTGAATGCCAACTAATTTGTTTTTTAATATTTTTTTCTTTTTTAATTGGGAAGGCAAGCCATATCCATGGCATTGAGTTTACTAGCAAAAAGGTTGTATGTTGCAAAGTATTTTTCCCTCCTACCTCAAAACTCCTGCCTCCCTAGAAACAACCACAGTTATCAATTTCTTGTGTATCCTCTAAAGAATTTTTTAATTTCAGGGTTCTTAACTTGGGATTTGTGAGTAGTTTTCATGAATTTCCTATAATTATATTGAATTTTAAATTCAGTTCTGTTAAAAAAAAAAACTATGGGCATGTACAGTTTTCTGGGCAGTTCATAATTTCCATCAGCTTAGAATGTTTTTATAACCTAACAAATGTGAAGAGCTTCTGCATTAAGGCTAATGAGGGCTGGCTGAAGCCAAAGGAAACCTGTTCCCTTTGGAGGGATATCCTCCAAGCAGAAGTCTGCCAACTGGCTGGCCTCTTCCTTCCTCTGAATTTTACCTTCTTCCTATTCATCTGCCCCAACAAGGATCCAGAGCCCATTTCCCCTCTCTCACCTCTTTCCTAGGTACCTCGCTGGCCTAGATCTGTTCCCAACAATTTTCTTTTCATTCCTCAGGCCCTTCTTCCTTGTCAGGTGCCAAGGCAGCACAGCTTTATCTCTGCTTAAAAAGTTTTTAGATTTGTGGCCTTTAAAGGGAAGCTTCTCAAACTATCAGTCATATAGGACCAGTTTCTTCATAGAGTGATACATTTGTGAAACAAAATTTTAAAGTCCTAGTATTTAAAAGGTTACAGATAGCTGAATGCTAGCCTTTTAGGCAGAATCCTTTTTTTTTTTTTTTTTTTTTTTTTTTTTTTAGTGGAGGTACTGGGAAATGAACCCAAGACCTCGTATGCGCTCTACCACTGAGCTATACCCAGCCCCTAAAGGCTAACCTTTTAAATGCTGGGACTTTCTCTGTTTCTTGATGAGAATCTTTCTGAAATGTACCATATGCTTTCCTGTCACCTTGAATAATGAATATACAGTATTGTAGTAAAGAAGAAATTAAATTAAGAATATTCATTACTTTGAGAGCGTATAGAAGAAGGCGATTACAGGCAGAGAAAATAATCTGAGCAAAGGTACAAAGAGAAGAATGTATTTAGGAAAAAGAAACTAACTTTTCATGTGTGTATAGGAGGTTTATTAGAAGAGGGAGGAGTCCTCAGAGGGGAGATGATATTTATAAGAGAGAGAAGGTCCAGGAGAGGCAGAATGGAATGGAAATAGAAAATGGATGCAAGAAAGAGAAATAACTGTTATTCATAAACACTATTGAAGAAAAAGGAGAGTAATTCTACAGAAAGATTTTGAGGCGTGGCAGGGGTAGCTGAGATAGTTTGAACTCAGTGAAGTTGGAGGTGAAGACATCTGTTAAGATTGAGAGAGTTAAAGTAGGCAACTGGAGGAGAGTGAGAAAGGCTTGCAATTCCTAGTATGGAGAATATGACAAGCAGAAAAGCCAGCTATTTTTTAAATTATATATTAGAATTAAGAGTAATACTTTAGAATGCTTAAGTATAATGCCCATGTGGTAGATCAACTTTTTCATGAAATATCTTCCATAATACCTTTATAATCTCAAGAACACCTTGATCTATAAGATGAGAAAGCTGGGAAAAATACTCCTAAGCATTAATTGTATTTTCTTAGGGTGGACTGTAATTGCTAACAATAAAACAGCTTTATTGACTGGAGTAAGCCTATAGTTCTGAAATCTTTCATGAGATATATAGAAAGTACAATAGTACCAGTTTTGAGAATATTACTTAAGCCATTCATTCATTAGCTTGCAGTTTTCAAACAACAAATGAAATGTTGTTTCAGTCTTTTTGGAAGATCTAGAGCTACATTGTCCAAAGAGGTATATAATATGAGCCATAAATCTAACTTAAATTTTCTAGTAGCCACATTACTAAAAAGCCTTTTTTAAAAGGTGAAATTAATTATAGCTATATATTTTAACCCCATTATGACTAAAATTTTATCATTTCAAAATATAAAAATATTGAGATACTTGACATTTTTTGTAGTTAGTCTCTGAAAGCCTGTGTTTTTCCATATTTACAGTACATCTAAGTTCAGGCTAGCCACATTTCAGGTTCTCAGTAGTCACATGTGACAGCTGTATTGAACAACGCAGCTCTAGAAACCTGCTACTCAGAGTGGGACTCATGGATCTGCAGCTACCACATCACATGGGAACTTGCTAGAATCTCAGCCCTAGTCTAAACCTACTGAATCAGAATCTTCATTTTAACAAGATCCTCAAGAGGTTCTTATACACATTAATGTTTGAGAAGTAGTATTCTGGAATGATGACCTTCCTGTACACTTATTTGGAGGATAGTAAGAGGGACCAGGCCAAGGATGGCTGAGGTCTAAATACCAGACAGACCAAGTAAATCAAGTCTTGAGGTAAATTAACTAAGGAGATCTGGATAAAAGGTGAGTCAGTGTCAGGGAGGTTTGATGGCTGGATACATTAGTTCATAGTATCAGGTAATTATCAGTTAGTGGGTTAGTATGTCAGAGGTCCAGAAATAGGCAAGAGATGGATAATCTAGCAAGCAGATTGAACATAGTCTGTTAGGAATCTAGTAGCAGAAATGAGAAGTTCAGGGTGGTGGTTATAAGGGAAGAAAAGTGTCAGGGACCCAGCCATAGGAGGCTGAGGGTTAGATGTCAGATTCTTGTTGTTAGGAGACAAGAGCCTTGACCCATGGAACTGGGATATTGGGCAAGGAACTTAGGCAGAATCTCCCAGATGAAGAGCTAAAGATAGATTCTTAATTGTTGGAACTGAAGTCCAAACCAGAGGTTTGATCAAGAAAATAGAGCCTTATATATAGAAACTGATAAGACTTGGTGGGACCAGCAACATAAGTTGATGCTGAGATGCTAAGCTATAGAGCTCTCAGGGTCTTTATTTCCCTTAACAAGGGGCCATATTGGTCCATTATCTGAACTCTGTTGACAGGATTCCAGGGAGCCCAGTATAATTGTGCGTAGCCACAAGTCAGCCCGCCTTTATTTTGCCTAGACTTAGAACTGTTAATTTGTTTCTTCCTGCCAGGATAGACTTGGACAAGCAACTCAAAATTAGATGTTTCCGTAACTTGTTAAACTGTTCAGTGTGTAGATGTGCTCAAAAATGAGTACTCTGAAAAGTCCCCCAAACTAGTTTGTGGCACTGTGATTTTATTATTCTCCATCAGCTTTTTAAAGCTGAAGCTGCCCTTCAGAAAACATACTTCATTTGCTCTAAAAATGTATTGCCTTTCCTTAAGCATAGGGCTTTAGAAATCCAAGAAGCCTAAAACTTGTCTCAGACCTTTTCACTGAAAACCTTGTGCATACCTTCTATATGTGTTCTCATTTAATTGGTGCGTCACATAGATTCCTCAGAGCTCTAAAACAGAATTTAATCAGTTTTCTTCTGGGCCCTGAAGATATGCCAATGGTCTATTGATCTGTCAATATTTTCCTTAACTCAGTTTTTTTTCCCCAAGTCATGTACAAGTTCATTTTCTCTTCTGAGTTTAGTTTATAACCTTTATGCATCTATTCTTTTTCTAGCATAAAGAAAGATTGGAACTCATCTTGGTTGGTTTCTAGTACATACCTGGTTCCCCTGCGTTATTTATGTAATTATTGTGCAGGCTACCACATCTATAGCTTAGCTTGTCACTCTGTAGCTTAGCTATTGTATTCCGTAGTGCTATATTTAGAGAATTCCCTCCCTACCCCTACTCTGAATTGTTGAATTGTACCATTTGCCAGTGTAATGCGTTGATACCTCCTAGAGTCATTATGGTAGAATACAAGTAGTATCTGCATTTTCTCAAGGAGTGGCAGGTTCTACTCTGTGACTCTTTAAAGGGACTTTATATACAATATAGGTAGCTTTTGACACCCCTGTCCTCTAAACTGCAGAGTTGTTGTTGAGTGCAGCATGGTAGTTAAAGCATCTGTGTATGTGTCGGTGAAGATGCACCCTTTGGTCTCCTTGGCCAAACCTATGTACATTTACTTTCTCTGGAAAGACCATGGGCTTTGCTGCAGTTCAATCCTGTATCCAGTATCACTTTTACTGCTTGGTTACTGTGCAATCTGGGAAAGTCTCTACTGTAAAATGAACATAGTATTTCAGGGTTGTGTGGACTGAGAGAGAGGAATGCATGTTAAAGGACCTGGCCAGTAAAAAGTGCTTTCTAAGTGTCTGCTGGTTTACCGTTCCCACTGCCTTTTTAGCTCCCTTTATCTTTTCTCTCCTGGCTCTCCTCAGTGTCATTATCTTCTCTCTACTCTGTTCCCCCATCACCTCCCTTGCCATATTGTTATGTTCTTTATAATGTCAGGGATTTTATTTTGCTTTTCCACTGAATTCTTTGTATCTAGAATAATACTGGACATGTAATAAATATTGGTTGTATGAATGAATCACTGCTTTTAATTGTCATCACCAAGGCTGCTTCTACCACTCTTTCCTTTTTTCCTTTCTGCCTCTCTTTGCTCTTGAGTCTTTTGTCTTCTTCCCAATGTAACATTGATCTTTATAGACACCACCAGCCAATGGCATCAGTATTTTCCTTTGTTAAGGAAGCTGACTCATTAGAATATGTTGCATATGATCTTCAAGTCTTCTTAGCCATGTTCATTATCTAAGACGACTAACAAAGTTCTAAATCCAGCCATTCTAAAACCCTGTGTTTCAGAAGGCTGGAGCCTCCTTCATTCCTTAGATGTCTGGTCAGCAGCTTTATGTTTATGACAGACACTAAGTTATGTCAAGATTGTGAATATAAAAATGAGCAAGTTTTCTCCCTTGAAGTTTTTTAAAAAACATTTTTATTGAGATATAGTTTACATGCTATAAAATCCACCCATATAAAGTGTATAATTCAGGTTTTTTTTAAGTATATTCAGAGTTGTGCAACAATCACTACAATCTACATTTAGAACATTTTCATCACTCTGAAAAGAAACCCTGTAAAGAAACCATTAGGAGTTACTCTCCATTCCTACTTCCTCTTAGGCAACCACAAATTTACTTTCTACCTCTATAGATTTGCCTGCTCTGGACTTTTCATATAAATGGAATCATACAGAATGCAGCTTTTTTATGTCTGGCTTCTTTCACTTAGCATAATGTTTTCAAAGTTCATCTGTATTGTAGCTTATTTCAGTGCTTCATTCTTTTTTATGGCTGAATAATATTCTGTTATGTAGATGTACCACATTTTGTCTATTCATTAATCAATTGGTAGACATTTGAATGGTTTTTGCTTTTTGGCTGTTATGAATAATGCTGCTATGAACATTTGTGTACAAGTTTTATGTGGACTTATGTTTTCATTTCTCCTGGGAAGAAACCTAGGAGTAAAATTGTAGAGTCACATGGCAATAACTCTTTTAACATTTTGAGGAACTGCCAAACAGTTTCTGAAGTGGCTGCATTGTTTTATATTTCCATCAGCAATGAATGAGGATTTTAATTTCTCCAAATCTTCTCCAATACTTATTATTATCTATCTTTCTGATAAGAGTCATCCTAGTGGGTGTAAAGTGGCATCTCATTGTGGCTTTGCTTTGCATTTGCCTAATGACTAATGATATTGAGCATCTTTTCATGTGCTTATTGACCATTTGTATATCTCCTTTGGAGAAAATATCTATTCAAATCCGTTGCCCATTTTTTAAATTGGGTTATTTCTGTTTTTTTTGTTGTTGTTGTTTGTTTGTTTTTTACTAAGCTTTAAGAGTTCTTTATATATTCTGGATACAAATCACACCAGATATATGATTTGCTAATATTCTCTCCTATTCTGGGGACTGTCCTTTCACTTTCTTCATGGTATTATTTGTATATAAATGGATACATTGGACAAAAACAAAAGTTTTTAAGTTGGATATAGTCCAGTATATCCATTTTTTTCTTTGGTTGCTTGTGCTTCTGGTATTTGTTTATTTATTTTAAAAAATCACTGCTTAACCCATGGTCACAAAGATTTATAGTTTAGTTCTTACATTTAGTTTTGTGGTCCATTTTGAGTTAATTTTTCTGTGTTGTGTGAGGTAGGAGTCCAGCTTCATTTTTTTACGTGTGGATGTCTAGTTGTCCCAGCACTGTTTGTTGATAAGACATTTTTTTTTCGTATAATTGTCTTGGTGCTGTTGTTGAAAATCAATTGTCCATAGACATACAGGTTTATGTCTGTACTCTCAATTTTGCTCCATTCTTGTATATGTCTATTCTTATGCTAATACCACACTCTCTTGATTACTGTAGCTTTTGTATTGAGATGCTGAGTTTTTAAACTAATTATAATCATTTAACTTGAACTATTTACCATTTATGTCTGATTATGCACCATGAAATAATTATGAGTATATCATTAAATGTGCCATATTAACTTCTAATAAGTTTTATTTGATCATGACAGGAAGCCATATGCGTGTAAGTTTGGTTTTCATAGATCATTGCTTATGTTGTTCGGTTTTCTGCTTATGCAGCATCTAAAAACAATTAAAGAAAGCCATTGGTTGTGATTCATCTGCCATTACCTTTAAAATGGCTCTTAAGGGCAGTTGTGAGATTATCTTTTCATAGTTATTTGCCTTCTGAATATTATCTCTGTAAAAAATGAAGTAACTTGAGTAGTTCTTTTCATTCTTTATCATTTATAGATTTTGTATGCTGAAACTTCTCAACCAGAAGAAAGGGCCTTCACAGTGTCCTTTGTGTAAGAATGATATAACCAAAAGGTACATAATTTGGGTAGTTGATGGGAGGTTGGAAGTGACAGCAGTAGGAAAAAGTAGAAATTCCTTAATAGCATAGCTGGTGTTCCTATCAAACCAATCATCAGTAGAAAAGCATATAAAAGGGTGTTTAGCTGACAGAGTAAATTATTTCTAAAGTCATTTTCCTGAAAGTTTTATAGTCTATCTGCCTTATACAGGTATTAGCAATTTGTTGCCTTTTTCATATACTTTTGAACGATGCAAGAACTTGCAATCTTGTCTAACATAGGACTGTGTCACCTGTCCCCATTGTCCTGATGTTCCTCTGGCCAGGATATAAGTTCTCTTAGGGCACTGGTTTAATCTGTCTCAATCAGCACTGTTTTTCCAATGTTTGGCAGATAGTAGTCACTCAGATATTTAAAGGAATAAATACATTATATTGTCCTACAACTTTTCTAAACCAAAATATCTTTTGGGCCATTGTTATCTGTCTGTGATTTTAAAATAATGTAATCATCATTTGGCAGAAATCCCTGAGAGCTAGAAGTGGGAGATTGGGTGGATGGGGTTCAGATGTTAAGAACAGTTAAGTTCTCTGTGTAGTGGATGTGTATCTCCTATGGATTCAAAGAACTATTATTTTAGATAGCTGTAGGCTTTTGGTAGGCTTGAATGGCAAAAAGAATTATGAAAACAAACAATACTGCTACACAGTTTATTCTAATGTCAGTGATGTTTTGATTTTAGCATAATGTCACTAATAGGCTCTGTTCTTTGAATATAATCTTTTTTTTTTTACTGTTGCTGCATCTTTTTAAAATTTGTTTACATCTCTTCCCTTATTTTAGTATCCTTAAAAAGTTGATAATCATTTACTAAGTGTGTCTTTCAAACAATTTACTTTCAGAAGCTTACAAGAAAATACAAGATTTAGTCAGCTTGTTGAAGAGCTGTTGAAGATCATTCATGCTTTTGAGCTTGACACAGGATTGCAGTGTAAGTGTTACATAACCCCAGGGGCCAGTCCTCAAGTGGCCAGCTATTAAAATGGAAGTTTGCACAATTCTTGTATATGAACAGGTGATAAGACCTTTTGATCTAAGTTAATTTTACCTCCTTATCTGTAATCTATTTTTTAAATCATTTTAAACCACTGCCCTCACACTTCATTTTATCCATCCTAAGATGCACATTTTTCACATTTTCACATCTCTGAAATTGGGAGCAATTTACCATCACTGGTGTGTCATTGTTTAATTCAGTGTGTTTCCCTTTTTTAGTGGTACAGAAAATAATGGTGCATTTTACATCATTGGTGTCTTAGTTTGGGTGAAACACATTTGTTAGTATTGAAGTGGAAAAAAAGGAATAGGAATAGCTTTGGCAATCTGTGTGTTTGTCTCCTAGGAGTAGAATTTCAAAGTTGTTTTTTGTTTTTTTTTAATTATAGGCAACCTTTAATGCATTCTTAATAATACAACAAAGAGCACACACAGGATTTCTCTTGGTTCTTTGGTCACAATTAATGCATGTTTTTCTAATTGCAAAAATGTTTTCCCTTGTAATTCACAGTTGCAAATAGTTACAACTTTTCAAAAAAACAAAATATCTCTCCTGAACACATAAAGGAGGAAGTTTCTATCATCCAAAGTATGGGCTACCGAAACCGGGCCAAAAGACTTCGACAGAGTGAACCTGAAAATCCTAGCTTGGTAAAGCCATTTTTGTGTATTCTGGTAACATCTCTTTATTGAGCATTGTGAACTAATGTGTGTGCTAGATGCTTGTGGATTTATATAAAAAGTCAGTCAACAAAGTGAGATGGTAAATTAAGTGGTTGAACAAGAGAGGAGTTTGGTGGCTGGGGGTATAGCTTAGTGGTAGAGCACATGCTTAGCATGCATGAGGTCCTGGGTTCAATCCCCAGTACCTCCATTAAAAATAAATAAATTAAAATTTAAATTAAAAAAATTTAAATTAAAAAAAAAACAAAAACGAGAGAGGAGTTAAGAGAAGGTGCATGTAGCTAGTGTGGGCAAGAGAGACCTTACAGGCCCTTCCCCTGCTTTAGTGCTTTATCCGTTCCAACGCTTGTCCAAAATAGTCACAAGGACACTTAATAGTTTTAAGCTTCTCAGTTTTTAAAATAACCATCTTATGGCAATTCTCCAGGCTTGAGGAAATATCTTCTATTTTATTTCCTTTGGAAAGTTGCCTGAAAAAAAAATCAGTTTTTAACATTTGAAAATTGCTTCAACTTAAAAGTGTAATTGTCAAAGAAAATGCAGAGATTTGTTCATAGTTATTCATATGTAAATGAATGATAAAGATCTTAAAAATAATAGTTCTCATAGTACCAGCATTCATTTTTCAATAGAGGTTGAAGGGCTCAAAAAGAAGAAGGAAAGCTTCATCAAAGTAGTGTTGGGTTTTTAAATGTTCTTTGCTGTACTGAATATTCTTACGATTGCTGAGTTTTTAATTTTCATTTATCCTTTGTAAAATTTACTTAATCTTAGTTCCACCCCTGTTATCAGATGTGATTGGAAATGTGTACCAAATGAATCTCATTCCCTTTCTATACTATAATATAAAGTATTAACTTCAAAATATGCTTTCCTTATCCTTAAAAATATTACACGGATAATACATACTTAGTTTAGAAAAATTTAGAACAACAGAGAGAGGGAAAAGTATTCAAACCACACATAACTCATACATTCTGGTATGTAGTTTGCCAAGTATTTTTTTCAAGTTGTCATAAATTTTAGCTAATTGATTATGGTCTGTTTGTTTCCATGGCCTTGAGCTTCTCTTAAGGAAGAAAAGCACAAAACTAGCCATTAATTAGTTGATCGTTTTTCACTGTACTGCTTAGCAGGAAACCAGTCTTGGTATCCAACTCTCTAACCTTGGAATTGTGAGATCTCTGAGGACAAAGCAGCAGACACAGCCTCAGAATAAGTCTGTCTACATTGAGCTGGGTAAGAGTCTCAGATTTTTAAATTTAGAGTAATAGTTACTGGGTTCTTTGAGAGTTTTACTAAAACCTTGGTTATAATTTATGCAATGGCTGGGAGCTTTAGGAAGTGAAAATTATTAAAATAATTTTACTACTCTTATGGTGTGTTATAAATAATGTAAAAGATTCAGATCTCGCCTTGGAGAACCTTACTTTATAAAGAGAGCAAAAGAAAGGATGTCTGGTTGTAAGTTTGTATAAATACACTCTGGAAAGATGGAGAGAAGGGACAAAAAGAACTTGATGTGTGGGCTACAGCATTTGGAGGGATCTAACATAAATTGTACTAGACTGGAAATAATTTTAAGAACAGCTGAGCTCAGTTCAAACAAGTCTATGTCTTCTCCTTTAGAATATATTTATAATTGAAAAGAGTGGCCCTCCTTTGGGCTTCCAAGCACCACCATACGTTTGCCATAGCACTTACCAGATTTCTCTTGTAATTACTTGTATGTCTTTTCCTCTTTCAAAAAGATCATAAGTTCCTAGACAACAAGTGATGCCTCATAAAAATAATCAAAGTAATTATAATAGAGATTATTTAGGAGCACTTACTGTAGTCCAGGCACTGTTGTGTTTTACTTGTATAATTCATTTAAGATGCATGACAGACGGTGGTTACTATTGGACTTATTTTACAGATGAGGAAATCAAGGCACAGAGCGGTTGAGAAATTTTGCCAAGGTTGTAAAGCTAGTAAGTGGCAGAGCCATGATTCAGACCTGGAAATTCTGGCTTCAAAGCCTGTGCCTACAACCACTTCTCTGTATTGTCTGACATATCTATAGATCATTGTGCCTGCCATATAGTGGATGCTCAGTAAATATTTCTTGGATGAATATCTGTTTTGCAAGTACAGTTTAACACTTTTGATAAAAATCCTTTTATTCATTTGTTATTTGGGGAATTTTTTTTAGGATCTGATTCTTCTGAAGATACAGTTAATAAGGCAAGTTATTGCAGGTGAGTCAAAGAGAGCCTTTTTCTGTAAAGCTGGCATTTTTACACTTAGTTAATATTAAGGATTGGAATTTAGGCTTGAATCATGGCATTGGAATAGATCTTAAAGATCATCTGCTATAATCTCATTTTATAGCTGAGAAAAGACCCTTTTTGTTTGTTTGGTTTCTTAATAAAGAGTTTGAAAGTGTTTAAAGTTACAGTAGAATTCTGTGCAGACTTGCTTCCAGCAGATAGTCATGCTCTGGCTTAGTTCCTTGTGTATGGTAGTGCTGACAACAGTGGTAATTGTGACTGTTGGAAATACTAGATTTTTTCATTTTCAATTCTTTCCTTCCTCTGTTCTTTTAATTCCGTCTGTTCCTCCAACGTTGTCTACATAAATTAAACCATATCTACAAGCAGTCCCCAACTTGGTTACCTGTCAAACTGCTTTCCTTAGGAATTGTTGCTTGACCCTAAGATCCACGATGGCTTAGTCTAAACTATGATGGTGTCATTGCCAATCAGATTTTGTTTGCAAATGACTTTTTCCTAATCTCTCAACTGGAAGAAAATGGTTTTTAGCCTGATAAAGAAGCACAGAAGGCAGTGTCGCAAAGTGGTGCGTTCTTTGCGTTCTGCTGGAATGTCAGTCCCATTCCAGGGCTCCCTTTGTTTAGATATCTTTGCTCTTGTATTCTCATTGAGATACACTTTAAGTTTTGTTAGTTTTTTCTTCACTCTCTTTTAGCTATTGTTTGGTTGTTGTTTAAATTTTGGTTCTCTTTTGTATGTCCACAGAGCAATGTTCTGTACTATTGCTCTGATTTTTGTGACTGTATGTTCTCAATCTTTGACCATTTCATTTTCACTAGAAGTTGCTAAAGGAGAACACAGATTTCAGAAAGTGAATCAAATCGATCAGCTTACTGCAGCTTTACCTAACTCATTTTTCCAACTGTGTGAGCATATAGCTAATGTTTCTCACTAAAGCTTCTGCTTTTCCCTATAGTGTGGGAGACCACAAATTATTAGAAATCACCCCTCAAGGAACCAAAGCTGAAACAAGTTTGAATCCTGCAGAAAAGGGTAATGGCAAATCTTCCAACTTAACAGGCACTGAAGAGAGAATGGGTAGATACAGTACTGTAATTAGATTATTCTGAAGACCATTTGGGACATTTATAATTCACAACATCTCTTGGCAGAGTTAGGATATTGATCTTTCTCAGGTATCATGGTACAGCCTGATCTATTTCAATGGCACTAGACTGATATGGTTCTAACAGTAGCCTATGTAATTGGTTGTTGCCTTTTACTTTTAATTGATGTGTTTGTATTTTGTATTTTACATACTGGTATTTAGATATAGGGAGTATGAGTCTGAAGATACAACAGTCTGATACCCAAACTGTGCTTTTAATTCACTTTTAGAGGTTAGGGAAATAGGAGATGTGGTTTATGAGCTGGGAGAATTATGAAATTAAAATTTTAATTATCTTGACTGGAAGTAATGAGAATCTAGATAAATGGGAATTAAGCAAAAGAATGTGAGCTACATCTTCAGTATACTTGTTAATGAGGTTAGTGTCTCTAAAAATATTCAGTTTCTTCACACACAAACCCTAAGTTGTATTAAGTACATATTTTTTCACGAAAATTCTGTTTTTAAGCACCTTGGGTGGTGGTTGTTTTTTTTTTTCCAGCTGCTTGTGAATTTTCTGAGGACATAACAAATACTGAACATCATCGATCCAGTAACAAAGATTTGACCACCACTGAGAAGCATGAAACTGAGAAGCATCCAGAAAAGTATCAGGGTGTTTCTGTTTCAAACTTGCATGTGGAGCCATGTGGCACAGATACTCATGCCAGCTCATTACAGCATGAGAACAGCAGTTTATTACTCACTAAGGACAGAATGAATGTAGAAAAGGCTGAATTCTGTAATAAAAGCAAACAGCCTGTCTTAGCAAGGAGCCAACAGAGCAGATGGGCTGAAAGTAAGGACACATGTAATGATAGGCAGACTCCCAGCACAGAGAAAAAGGTGGTTCTGAATGCCGATCGCTTATATGGGAGCGAAGAACTGAATAAGCAGAAACCTGCATGCTCTGACAGTCCTAGAGGTTCCCAAGATGTTCCTTGGATAACACTGAATAGTAGCATACAGAAAGTGAATGAGTGGTTTTCCAGAAGCGACGAAATGTTGCCTTCTGATGACTCACATGAAGTGGGGCCTGAATCAAATACTGAAGTAGCTGGTGCAGTGGAAGTTCCAAATGAAGTAGATGGCTATTCAGGCTCTTCAGAGAAAATAGACTTAATGGCCAGTGATCCTCATGGTGCTTTAAAATGTGAAAATGAAAAAGTCCACGCCAAACCAGTAGGGAGTAACATTGAAGATAAAATATTTGGGAAAACCTATCGGAGGAAGGCAAGCCTCCCTAACTTGACCCACAGAGCTGAAGATCTAATTCTAGGAGCATCTGTTCTAGAGCCTCAGATAACACAAGAGCGCCCCTTCACAAATAAACTAAAGCGTAAAAGGAGAACTCTACCAGGTCTTCATCCTGAGGATTTTATCAAGAAAGTCGATTTGGCCGTTGTTCAAAAGTCTCCTGAAAAGGTAATTGAGCGAACAGACCAAACAGAGCAGAATGGTCATGGGATGAATATTACTAGTAATGGTCATGAGAATGAAACAAACGACGATTATGTTCAGAAAGAGAAAAATGCTAACCCAACAGAATCATTGGGAAAAGAATCTGCTTTCAAAACTAAGGCTGAACCTATAAGCAGCAGTATAAGCAATATGGAACTAGAATTGAATACCCATAGTTCAAAAGCACCTAAGAATAGGCCGAGGAGGAAGTCCTCTACCAGGCAGATTCATGCACTTGAACTAATAGTCAGTAGAAACCCAAGCCCACCTAATCACACTGAACTACAGATTGAGAGTTGTTCCAGCAGTGAAGAGATGAAGGAAAAACATTCTGACCAAATGCCAGTCAGGCACCGCAAAAAGCTTCAGCTCACAGGAGATAAAGAACCTACGACTGGAACCAAGAAGAGTAACAAGCCACATCAACAAATAAATAAAAGACTTGTCGGTAACACTTTTCCAGAACTAAATTTAACAAACACACCTGGTTTTTTTACTAAGTGTTCAAGTTCTAATAAACTTCAAGAGTTTGCCAATCCTAGCCTTCAAAGAGAAGAGAACCCAGGAGCAATTCAAGTATCGAACAGTACCAAAGACCCCAAAGTTCTGATATTAAGTGGAGGGAGAGGTTTACAAATTGAAAGATCTGTAGAGAATACCAGTATTTCCTTGGTACCTGAAACTGATTATGACACTCAGGACAGTGTCTCATTACTGGAAGCTGACACCCTAGGGAAGGCAAAAACAGCACCAAATCAATGTGTGAGTCTCTGTGCAGCAACTGAAAACCCCAAGGAACTTATCCATAGTTGTTCTAAAGATACTAGAAATGGCACAGCAGGCTTTAAGGATCCATTGGGATGTGATGTTAATCACACTCAGGAGGCAAGCATGGAAGTGGAAGAGAGTGAACTTGATACACAGTATTTGCAGAATACGTTCAAGGTTTCAAAGCGTCAGACATTTGCTCTGTTTTCAAATCCAGGAGATTCAGAAAAGGAATGTGCAACGATCTATGCCCACTCTGGGCCCTTAAGGGAACAAAGTCCAAAAATCACTCTTGAATGTGGACAAAAAGAAGAAAATCAGAGAAAGAGCAAGTCTGAAATCAAGCATATGCAGGCAGTTCATACAACTTTGAACTTTCCTGTGGTTGGTCAAAAAGATAAGCCGAGTGATTATGCCAAATATAGCCCAAAAGGAATATCTAGGCTTTGTTGGCCATCACAGCTCAGAGGCAATGAATCTGAGTTCATTATTGCAAATAAACATGGGATTTTACAAAACCCATATCTTATAACATCACTTTCTCCTAACAGGTCATCTGTTAAAACTATGTGTAAGAAAAACCCGTCCGAGGAAAAGCTTGAGAAATGTGTCATATCACCTAAAAGAGTGATGGGAAACGAGAGCACCATTCAAAGTATAGTGAGTGCAATGAGCCAAAATAACATTAGAGAAAGCACTTTTAAAGAAGTCAGCTCAAGCAGTGTCAATGAAGTAGGTTCCAGTACTAATGAAGTAGGTTCTAGTATTAATGAAGTAGGTTCCAGTGGCGAAAACATTCAAGCAGAACTAGGTAGAAACATGGGACCTAAATTAAATGCTATGCTCAGATTAGGTCTTTTGCAACCTGAAGTCTGTAAGCAAAGTCTTCCTGTAAGTAGTTGTAAACAACCTGAAATAAAAAGGCAAGGAGAAAATGAAGGCATCTTTCAGGCTGTTAATACCGACTTCTCTCCATGTCTAATTTCAGATAACCTAGAACAACCTATGGGAAGCAGTCATGCTTCTCAGGTTTGTTCTGAGACACCTGATGACCTGTTATATGATGACGAAATAAAGGAAAATACCAGCTTTGCTGAAAGTGACATTAAGGAAAGATCTGCTGTTTTTAGCAAAAGTGTCCAAAAAGAATTCAGAAGGAGCCCTAGCCCTTTAGTGCATACGCATTTGGCTCAGGGTCACCAAAGAGGGGCTAGGAAATTAGAGTCCTCAGAAGAGAATGTGTCTAGTGAGGATGAAGAGCTTCCATGCTTCCAACACTTACTGTTTGGTAAAGTAACCAATACACCTTCTCAATCTGCCAGACATAACACTATTGCCACAGAAAGTCTATCTAAGGAAACAGAGGAGAACCTAGTATCATTGAAGACTAGCTTAAACGACTGCAGCGACCAGGTAACATCTGCAAAGGCGTCCCAGGAACGTCACCTTAGTGAGGATGCGAGATGTTCTAGTAGCCTATTTTCTTCACAGTGCAGTGTATTGGAAGACTTGACTGTTAATACAAACAGCCAGGATCCTTTCTTGATGTTTGACCCTCCTTCCAAACAAGTTGAGCATCAGTCTGAAAACCAGGAAGTTCTGAGTGACAAGGAGCTGGTTTCAGATGATGACGAAAGGGAAGCTAGCCTGGAAGAGGATTACTGCCAAGAAGAGCAGAGTGTGGATTCAGACTTAGGTATTGGATCCAGGTTTTTGTGTTTAGCCCCGTCTGTTTTATAGAAATGAGCTAAATGTTTATGCCTTTGGGGGAGCACATTTTACGAATTTCCAAGTGCAATGAAAGTAACAGCTTCTTAAACTTTAAACCTGTTCCTCCCAAGGTGTTTTTCCTTAAAAGTCCTTCACCTAGCCAGAACATCTTCTCTATTTGAATAAGATTTAATGCCCTAATTATTGGTGGACTTGCTTCTGGTTTCCATTCTTGTGATTTCCAAGAGGAAATCCGGGTGTCCCAAAACAAAGAGTGTAATCATTTTGTGTGATGTGAAAGTGAGGTCTGTCCTGCCAATAGGAAGAAACAGGAGCTACAAGTTAGAGTATTGGCTGTCTGTCTTTACACCTGAATCTCTATTTTTATTATCACTTAAGGTGAAGCAGCATCCGGGTATGCAAGTGAAACAAGCTTCTCTGAAGATTGTTCAGGGCTGTCTTCTCAGAGCGGTATCTTAACCACTCAGGTAAAAAGCATGTGTGGATGTGTGTGTGGTGTTCTCTGCATTCAGTAGTATGCATCCCTCATTCTTACATTTGCTTAAATCATCCCTTAGAATTAATGGTATAACAGTTGTATGTGGGACCTTGTCTCCTCAAATTAGATTGTAAGTACCCAGGTGGAACACATGCCACCTTCTGTTTCATGCACACACACACATACGTACCAGCGTGCTCTCTGCAAAGCGCTAAATATTGAATTTAATGAATAAGCTAATCCTTCAAAACCCATTTGTTCTATAACAAAAACAGTCTAGAGCCTTCCACTGTTTTGTGGATTTTTTGTTTTGTTTTTTGTTTTTTCTCTTTTAATTGGCTAGTTACTTGTTCTTTACTGCCTATAAGTCATCTTTTTTCTTTCAAAAAGTACAGTTTTTTTACTTCCTGTACTTAGTGGTCAATATCCAGTATTTTGGTTACTTATGAGGGGATAACAGCTTTGTCGTATCTACGGCATTTGGTAACATGAGTATTTCAGTACTCCAGGCAGAATAGTCTGCTAGAAAAAGTATTCTCTATCACAACATCTAAAAATTAACATCATCTTCCTCACAGAACCTGGCTCTGTCTCCTAATTTTTATATTGCAGAAGTGGCACCAAGTTTTTCTAAGTTCTCATATTCAAAAATTCAGGCTCATCCCAGCTTATTTTTTCAGAACATGAGCACAGTGATTGCTGGTGGTGATACTGGTGAGAGTTCTGTGCCTGGCTGTGTTACTCTAGGCAGTTTACATATCACCTTGGAACTGTAATATGCACATTCTTAAAATGGAGATAATCTGGACCAGCAGTTTCTGATTCTGTCTTCCTTAGCCGTATTGTATAATATTGGACGTTCAATAAACTACCTTCTTGTTCTTTATATTTTTTATCTTATTCCCAGGGATATACGTCTATTTGTTCAAGATTCATTTTGTAAAGTGTTTTTAATCAAGCATCTACCCAAAACAGAGCCAAAAATCAGATTTCAGGGCTAACTTAAATCTAGAATAGTGCCGACAAGCAAAAGATTAAGGAAGGATTCCTCCCATTAAGGAGGGTCAGGTATTCCTCTTCGGTATACTACTGCATTAGCAGTATAAATAGAAGTAGTGAGGGATCATCTGTTCCTGCTGGGACATGTATTGTTGGCAGGGACTTTGGAAGGAGACATTCAAGCTGGACCTTGAAAGATGAGAAGAATTTTTCCAGGTGGAAAGAGAAGGGAGGCGGTAATCGAGGCAAAGGCACAGAGGCATGAAATGCCCAGGAAGCACAGAGTTGTCCCTTGTGACTGGAAAACAGGGCCTATGGGTGGTTTGGGAGAGAAATAAGAGAAGAGATCAGGCTGTGAAGGCTCTTTTGGATGCTGTGCTTAGGAATTTGGCATTTATCCTGAGGGCAATAATGAGTTATAATTGTACAGTATTCAGAAAGGGTCAACTTAGTATCTGAACAGTGGTATACTACTAAGATCCTATGGAAAAAGAGACATGATGAACATGTCTTTTAGGGAACTTTAGCTGTATTAAAAGTAGAGATCAGAGTAGCATAGTGGCATTAGAAAAGAAAAGTAGGGCTAATTCAAGAAACATTGAATTGGTAACCAGTTCAATGGTTACCAAGTTTGAGTTTAGTCTCCCAAATGTATCTGGCCAATTGCCTACAGGGGAATTTGTCTAAGTTATAAAGTCATTGCTTTGGGAAAACCCAAAGGAAAGTTATCTAACTAGAATTCTCCCATTACTGTTTTTTTTTTTAATTTTTTTATTTTCTAACCTTTTTATGGCCACATAGAAGTTAGATGTGATGGTTGTGACAGTAGTGACTAAAACAGCTTCTGAAGCTTATCAGATGGATATCCATGTTTGGTTTCATTCCAGATTTACTGAGGCAGCCCCTTGGCTAGGGTTTGATCGGTGCTGGAACTACTCACAAGCACCACGTGGTGGCAATGGCGCTGTTGTGGATACTGGCAGCAGAGCAGTCTCAGCGTAGCAAAGGAAGCCTTTGTGGAGCAGGGAATACATTTTCTGGTTATAAAAAAAATAACTCCTGAAAACTGAGAACTCGGTGTAGCAGGAGAAAGTAGATGGCTTGTTTTTAGTAGAGGGCAAAGTCATTTCAAGGATCACAAGAAAAAGAAACAGGGTGAAACAATCTGTGTTTCCCTGGGGTTTGCTGGCAACCATGGATGCTCCTGAAAGTAATGAAGAAACGTATATTTTGGAGAGCTCCTTACTTAACAAATACTTTGCTTATCAAAAACCTTAGACTTAGCAGATTTCTTCTTCATATGGAGAGATAAACAGCAGGAGCCCCATAAGCAAGAGGAGCCCCTTACCTTGAATTGAAAAGAATAACTGGCCTTACGGACTTTCCAAGGGCTTTTTCTGTTGGATCCTTCCTCTAGCAGGTTCTTCTCTGTAACAGTGTCTAGGTACTCTGTCCCCATCCATCTAGAATGGCAGCACCTGGAGGGCTGTATCCCCATCGCCAGGACAGTGACTGGCACATAATAGATGGTCAACAAATAGTTGAACAAATAGAGAAATTAATGAAATAGCTCTTTGCTCTTTCTATTGGAAACTAAATGTTCAAAGAATCCCAGAAAAGGAAGAGACCTTACAAGCCAGAAATGAGACAAATCTCTTAGGAGTCCTACAATACCAAATTTTTGAAACACAGCCTGAGGGAAATGTCAGCAGAATCATGCTAAGTTTAAATATTAAAAGTGTTTAAGTATCTTAATTATTTTTTCACTCCCTAGCTTTAAAAGAAAACCAACTGCAAAAAGACATCACAATAAATCAAACCTCTTTGGGAGCGTTTGAGGAATTTCTTCTCCCCCTCCAACATCATTCTGAAATACTTTCGTGGGCATTAATTGCATTAATATAGTCAGATTAAAAGGTGTTCAGCCGGAACTCATAATGCCATATGAGGCGATTTTAGTTCCCATGAGAAAATTAATTGGTATGACATATTCTTGCTTTCTGACAAGTTTCTAAAAGAGTGCAACTTTCTCGGTGTCGTCTCCTGTCTCTGCAGCAGAGGGATACCATGCAAGATAACCTGATAAAGCTCCAGCAAGAAATGGCCGAACTGGAAGCTGTGTTGGAGCAGCATGGGAGCCAGCCTTCTCGCAGCTCCCCCTCCCTTGTAGCCGATTCTTGTGCCCCTGAAGACCTGCTAAATCCGGAACAAAACACATCAGAAAAAGGTTTGTAATATTGGCCAAACTCGTTATCTTAAGCAAAGTTCTACCCCTTCCTAAGCCTTTACCTCCTGAAAAGTGTGGACCCAGCTCCAAGACTTGATGATCTTTGCTCTGGGTGTATTTGCTGAGTCACTCCATGGGTAATCTTAGAGCCTGGGTCCTAGTCCCTGCTCACAACTAATTCACCTTCATAAGGACCAAGACAGTCATGAAGTGTCGTCGTCTGAGTATCCACAATGAAGAGATGCTATGGGGAGCGCACAGGAAGCAGTGTGTCACGGGAGAGACTGGAAATAGGTAACACCATCATTTTAAAAAGCTTAAAAAAAAAACCAGTCAGACATGTTTCTGATGATGCTGGTGTCAAATCACAAAGCTCTATTTAATGATGTGCTTTCTGGTTTATAGAGAGAAAGGTCCTGTACTTCAGGAACTGCACCTTGATCCACAGGAAGCCCAATTATGAGTAGAGACAGGTTTATAACAGCATTACAGTCATCAGCAAGGTCAGATGGACCTCTGAAAGGAGGTGTTTGGAGTCACCGGGCAGGTAGAGTTGTTCTGAGCTGACTCCCTATAAAAAGTGAGCACTGAGCTGAGGAATAACCTGGCATAAATAAAGTGAGATGATAATTTGAGTTTTCATTGGAAAAAGCCCTGTAAAGACAACACATCAGGCTGGCCTTTAAAATAGGGACAAAGGGGCTAGGTATAGCTCAGTGGTAGAGTGCATGCTTAGCATGTAAGAGGTCCTGGACTCAATCCCCAGTACCTCCATTTTAAAAATGTCTATATAAATACATAGGAGCAAATATGAGAGAGGGCTCTGGGCAGAGGCCTGTGTTCCAGAGAGGAGCTGTGCTTAGGAACTGGCAGGTGTGGTGAGCGCCTCCCAAAGTGTTCTTCACAGTAGTGTTAAATTTCTTTCTTCGTCGCTGCCTTCCCCAGTCCTACTGGGGACCAAAGGGCCTTCCTTTGAGTCTTTCTAGGAACTCAAGTCTCAATTATTCAGTAAAGTGGCCTTGGTCCCAGAGTGTGCCTTGCAGTGTTTTTATGTTCAGAGAAAAACAGTAGCTCATGCATAGAAGCTAGGAACTCTGTTGCTATGGCAGTGGTTCAAAATGTATTTCCTTAAATGCTTTCTTTGTAAGTCTATCTTCATTTAGTTCATCTACCGGATAATGAAGCCCAAAATCTTGTCCCCAGCACAATTTTCTTCTTTGGTGCTTTCACCATCTTCAGTCTAAAAACAGACTAGACTTTCAGTCTTAATGCACTAGATATAAAATGTTATTGTCTGGCTTTGAATATATGTGTACATCTACTATCTCTTTTTTGAGAGGGGAGTGTTTATTTTTTCCTGAAATCTGTACACAAAATGTTTCTCTGTGGCTTCTTTTTTTTCATAAATGCTATATTTTTATAACATTATTTTACTATGGATTTGAAAACCTCTTTGAAAATTTCTTCTGAATCTGTATAAAACATTTTGTTAAGAAAGAGCTTTTACTCCGTCCTTTGTAGTAAACTTATTCATTGGTCTACTTTCTCATGAAATAATAACATCCTCAGAATTCTGAGGTTGGTGGGTAAATGTTGAGAGAAGGGAGGAGAGGCTTTTGAGAGTGTCCTCATTTTAAAAAGTTCCCTCTCATTCCATAGAGAGTGTCTGCCATGACCACTTACATTTGCATAACTTGAATGTGTTGTTCAAATTGCTCAAATGTTACTTCTTAATGAGATCTCCCATACCCGTGATGTCTCTGACTTTTCCAGCCCCCGGTTTACCCTGTTATACTGTTAATTTTTTAATAGTCCTTATTAGCTTTTAACAGTATGTAATCTGTTTTGCATATTGTTTAGAGTTCCTCCTTATCAGAATGTAGGCTCCATATGGGCAGAAAACCCTTACACTTGTCCTGGAACATAGTAGGTGCTCAGTAAATATTTTATTTTTTTTTAAATAAATATTTTAATTTACATGATTAAAACTCTGAAACCCACTCCAGAGTTACTGAAAGAGTTCTGGAGTTTTATGGCTTTATTTCTAAAACATTTTGAGCATGAACTTAATGCCAGCTCAAGTTTTATGCTTTTTTCCCTTTTAAATTGGTGTAAGTCTTCCTGAAATTCAAGCAAACTTATTAATCCTGGAAAAAGGAGTTTTGTTTACCTTCAGCCATACTAAAGTAACTTATTTTTTAAGTAAATGTTTTATTTTTGAATGACTTCAGATTTACAGATAAGTAGCAATGGTGGTTCAGAGAGTTCCTACAGGAACTCTACCCTCTACTTAGTTTCAGTTTCCCCTAATGTTGTCATCTTACATTACCTGGTACTTTTGCCAGAACTAAGAAACGAACATTGGTACATTACTAGTAATGAGTGAAACTCTAGATTTAATCAGATTTCACCAGTTTTTATTTTTTAAGATTCAGTATTCTTAAAGATGATGAAAGCCCCTTTTCCAGGGTCTTTACGTCAAATGTTCTGCCCTCAGCCTAGATCTGCCCTCCTGTTTATCTAAGTAAGGGTCATTCCCAAGCCTGCATAATATTGTGCAAATGTGTATACTTAGCCGTTATAAATTATGTGTACCTCCGTCTGCAGGTAAAGCTATTTCATATCAGGCACTCTTTTTTTTTTCCTTCTCATGGATTACCTGTCATTCACAAAGCAGACATTAGCATTTGTAAGATCACAGTCCATTACAGCTGAAGTGATTTTCAGACACATCTGAGCTTTTCTGTCCCACAATATGTTGATTCCTGGAAGCTTATAGTTTATCATTTCTCAATATCTCTTTCCTCCCTCTTCAATGTCTTTTCCTTTGATTCTTCCCAATATTTTGCATGATGCTTATTAGCACATAATGGGCAATCAGTAAACTCATTAAGTATTTGGTCTGGCCCATATTCCATATCCATGAAGAATATAACATATTAAGATTTACAGATGAAGGAATGATTTCAGGGGGACTATGGTACTGTTCCAATACTTGGGCTCCAAATCCCTGCATTTATGAAACAAAGATTAAGGAAAAAGAAGAGCAGAAAAGTTTTTTCCCTGTGTATTTTAAGTACCATTGAGTTATTGAATCCTCTCAGGTTAGCTTTGTAGTTTGGGCCCCATTAAGTATTCAGGTGATGGAATGACTTATTAAGATCTGTCTTTGTATCTAAGGCCTTCCCCTCCCTGCCCTTTCACTTTTGTTTTTTTAACCCTTTCCAATGGTTAATTCTGTTTTGTGTGATTCCTTAGAGACACATTACCTTTTATCAATGATCACCCTATATTGGGGGTGTGGGGGTGATACCTATATTTAAAAACTTTACATACCACTTAAAAGAAAAACCTGCTGGTTCATAGTTAGACCCTTCTTCCTTTCAGCACCTTATGGTAGCTCCAGGCAGAGTTCTTGTGTTCCTAGAAACTCACAGGTTCAGAAAAGATGACTATAAAGGAAACTATAAATAATGTATTTGAGGATTAATTCAGGAAATCAATGATTCCCCCCCCAGGGTACCCAATGTCTTAAAAAATAGTTTAATTAATACAGCCCTTTGTTTATAATTTTTCTGCCTTGATTTATGGAGTTTGGCTTTTCTAATAAAATCTCAAAATAAATTACAGTTGTCAGTGACTTTGTAATGGATAGAAGATGTTTGTAATTTTTAAGTATTTGTTTTTACTTTTTAAATATTTCTGCCTTTAAGCTACTTCCTAGAAAGCAGTGGCACAATAACACATTTGGCAGAATTAATAAATAAAAAGGATGCACTAACTTGCCAGAACTTCGCCTTGGGTCTGTTCTGTGTTTTCTCTTTTCTTGTGCCATTTCATCATTAGTTCCACACATTACTTCCAGGTTCCTTATCAGTTGGTACCTTGGTTATTTTGTTTATATTGGTTTTTTGTTTGGTTTGGTTTTTAGTAATTGAAAATGTGAAGCAAAATGTCACCCGTTTTTCCTTTCTCATCTGACCCCTCCCCTCTTGCTTCTAGACACATGCAAAAGCTCAAACTCCCATCTGATATAGTCTTTGATGTAGGGGCAGTAGGGATGGAAAGGGGGATGTGCTTTGTGCTTTCCAGTACTTTCTCTTCTCTATTATCTGAGGGGATTTAAGTATAATTTTGTTTGCTGCAGAGATAAAAATTCATTTCCTATTCTTGTTTCCTTATCATTCAGGGCCAAATATATATATATATTTTTTTTTTCAGCCTTGTCTCAGCAGGGTATCTTTATTTGCCCAGTCTTAAAGAGTTCCTTTTATTGTCATTATTTTTTAGTCATTTAGTTCCATTTGGTGCTGTGTCACTTGTGTTAATAAAAATATATTTGTTTAAAAACCAACTTGATTGTCAGATTGCTACTTTTGAAAGAAAAAAAATTTGATAGTCTCACCTGAATTATCACCATCAGGACAAAGCAGTAAAGTAGATTTCTTTGTTTTCTCATTCCATTTAAAGCAGTATTAACTTCAGAGAAAAGTAGTGAATATCCTATAAGCCAGAATCCAGAAAGCCTTTCTGCTGACAAGTTTAAAGGATCTCTGGATAGTTCCACCAGTAAAAATGAAGAACCAGGAAGGGAAAGGTAAGAAATAATAAATGTCAAGTTTGGTAGCTAAGTAATGCCTGTACTTATATTAAACTCTTATTATTAATTCTTTTTCACTATACTTTCTCTAGTTTTCTGTACACAGATATTTCTTACCCCTCATTGCTCTAGGACACTTCTCTTGTTTAATTGCATATAAGCTTTTTGGACCTAAACAAGGCATGAGCTACATGAGAAATGCATCGTAGATCCCTTCTGAAAGTCAGAATAAAATAGAGAACTGAAATCTCAGCAGGCCTGGAGGCTGATGGTAGACTTTTCCAAGGCAGCCCTTGCCCTAATTGAAGTTTTTGCCTTCTGGGAAAGAGTTTAGCTATTGATTTACCCCAGGAAATATTCAAAATATCTTTCAGGAATGTCTGTTCACATTACTATTGATATAAGACTGTGTAGCACTTGTATTTTTAAAAACATTTTACCTACTTCCTCATTTGATCTTTATAACAACACAGCCAAAGTAAAAGGACAAGTTCTGGGCTACTATTCCAAGTTGATAGTTCAGAAAAGAGTCGCAGAACTGTTAAAAGTCACACATCTCACCACTCTAGGAAGGAAAAGAAATTCATATTTATCAAGTTCCTACCAAGTGTATGTATATTTTTGCTTATCTTTATGGGAATAGTGACAAGTCGATAATCTAATCACACATCTTTCCCAAGCCTGTTGAAGTGGACTGAGGATATATTTTTGAGGCTGGGATACTGGCCTGGTAGCTGTGACAGAGAATGAAAAGATCTAGACTCTGTAGGCACTAAACACATGTTTAGAGATAATGACCTCATTGCCATGCTGTAACCGATTGAGCTAACCACCCATTTTATATTCAAGCTAAATGTTTCTCTTCCTCTTTCCCCTCCCCAGTGTACCCTGTAGAGACTTCTGTGAAAGAACTGACATCGATTGAACTTCCCTCCCTCTACTAGGCTATTTGAGAACAATTCGGGTCTTGCTAACCCTTAATCCATGGAGCCTAGCTTTAGTGCCTGACTCAGTAAACACCCAATAATTGTTTGAATTAATTGTCTGGTCTCTGAGGTCCTTTAAATCTGTTGATAAGTATTTTATTCAGCAAAGTTTTAAACACCTAGAAGAGTAGAGGAATTACTTGCTGAGTACATATGCTCTGCTAACAGTATTTTATAGCTGGCTTTTGTTTTTAGAAAGACTTTGGACATTGCAAAGGCAAGAGGCAGAAATGATTCTATGCATTTTGCTAAAATTGGGTAGGAAGAACGAGCGTAGCGATGTCAAAATTAATCAACTTTCTATTTTTACTAGAGAGCTGATTCTCACACATTCATTTGGCATAGTGTACAGAATTTGAATGAGTGGCAGTGGATAATTTGGTGAAATTTGCTGACATGCTTTTAAACAGCTAGGAAATATACTGCCTTAGACCAGAGCTTAAGGGGAGATGTTGTACGTCAGCCCTGTCATGTTGGCAGACATCATGAATCCAGGCTCCTAGGCTGTCACTCGTGTTCTTTTTGGCTGGGCATTCCCGATCTCTCTGACAGTGGGCAGTTTCACTTATGCCTTAGCCTCCCAGGAAGTATCACTAGTCCTTTCACAAGCTGTGGTGATGGTTTTCTCCTTTCATCTGTATTTCTAGGTCTTCCCCTTCTAGATCCCAGTCGTCAGATAATAGGTGGTATACTCACAGCCACTCAAGGAGTCTTCAGAGCAGAAACTGCCAGTCTCAGAAGGAGCTCATTAAGGTTGTTGACGTGGAAGAGCAACAGCTGACTAAGTCTGAGGCCCAAGATTTAATGGAGCCGTCTTATATGCCAGGACAAGATCTAGGTAATATGTCATCTGCTCTGATGGAGAAAACACTTATTTTCCTCTGAATCTTACCTAAAGATATTCTGGTGAATCACCTTTCAGATGGTAGTAGTCTATCATGAACACATCTGTTATACTTAAACCCATTAGAAAAATAGCTTGAATGTTAATCCAAGTTGAAAATTATTACAGCTGTTAATCTCTTAATATTAGTTTAACTCTAACAGTTTTGAGGGTGGGAGGGTCTTGGTGCTTTCTAAATATTTTACTTCAACTATTAGATAAGAGTGCTAGGGCCCTAGGGTAAAGTTTTAGACTGTCCTTATTGAAAAATGAGTCAAATCTCTAAATTAAGTTCTTGTTTTATGAATTAATGAATATAAATCACTATTTTTTATGTCTTATAAATCACTGTAACTGAATGGTGTGTTTTATGGCTTGTAAATCAAAATTTTAATCTGTAAAGAAAATTTTAAATTAGTCCTCAAAAACACATTATCATAAAAGGTACTCTTTGGCATCTAAATGTGGTATTTGGCCATGTTCACTAGGGTCATTTTAGGAATCTCATTCTTTTTAGCTATGCTTGCTTGCTGATAGAGTGACATTTTCTGAAGTGTTTCAAGGATGGCCTATTTTTAATTTGGTAATGATATCTGATGGTTTATTAAGTGAAAAAGTTAATTGTATCATCGTGGATGAAGAAACAATAGAATATTTGTCTCATTTTCAACTGTTTTTTCTTTCTTGGAAAAGTACTGTATGTTCAATACCAGACAGTTGGAGAATATAAGGTAATAAAAAAGATATTTCAAACTACTTGTATTCTTGTCATTAGCAATAAAATATTGCTATATATCTTTAGTCAGTTTACTTAAACTTTTATTTTTAAATATAAAATCATGATGAATATTTCTTAGCCATTTTCTTTAATGTATTAGGAACATGTCTCACTTTTTTTTTTAATTTAAAAAAACATTATTTTGATTGTTTTTAGTCAACTATTTGTATTTGGCTTTTTTCAAAAAGCTTCAGTGATACAGGAAGTGCCAAAACATTCACAAGCAGCCCAAAGATTTAAGTATACATTTGATTTTATTTACAAACCAGATATAGACTCACAGACATAGAAAACAAATTATGTTACCAAAGGGGGAAGGGTGAAGGGGGATAAAGTAGGAGTTTGGGATTAACAGATAACACACTACTATATATAAAATAGATAAACAGGACTTACTATATAGCACAGGGAACTATATTCAGTTTCTTGTAATAAAAAAAATTCATTGAGCTGTACACGTTAGATTTGTGCACTTTTCATATCTGTGTTATGCTTCAATGAAAAGGTTTTTTTAAAAAATCTTTTTAAAATATACATTTGAATCAAAACCATCCCCTAAGTCCATTTGCAGCAACATGGATGCTCCTGGAGAATGTCATTCTAGGTGAAGTAAGCCAGAAAGAGAAAGAAAAATACCATATGAGGTCGCTCATATGTGGAATCTAAAAAAAACAAAAACAAACAAAGCATAAATACAAAACAGAAACAGACTCAGAGACATAGAATACAAACTTGTGGTTGCCAAGGGGGCAGAGGATGGGAAGGCATAGACGGGATTTTAAAATTGTAGAATAGATAAACAAGATTATACTGTATAGCACAGGGAAATATACACAAGATCTTATGGTAGCTCACAGAGAAAAAAATGTGACAATGAATATATATATATATATATATATGTTCATGTATAACTGAAAAATTGTGCTCTACACTGGAATTTGACACAACATTGTAAAATGATTATAAATCAATAAAAAATGTTATATTGTTCAAAAAAAACCCATCCCCTAAGAACTAAACTAGATAAAATAAATGACAGAAATTACAGAAAGCAGGCCTTATAATATTGCATTTAATGGAGTCTAAGATGCAAACATGTTTCATGTTAAGACTGAAATAGGGTAGCATCTTAAAAAAATCAATGGTTTTTTTTAAATTTTTAATTTTATTTTTAATTGTGGTAAAAAAAAACACATAAAATTTACCTGTTAAACATTTCTAAGCTCTCAGTAGTGTTAAGTGTTCACTCATTATTGTATAGCAGATCTCTAGAATTTATTCATCTTGTAAAATTGAAATTCTATATACATTAAACAACAGCTCTCCATTTATCCTCTCTCCCCATCCCCTTGGAATCAACGTTCTACGTTCTAAGAGTTTCTACTTTGGTTACCTCATATAAGTGGAATCATGCAGTTTTTATCCATGTTTGTAGCATGTGACAGGATTTTCTTCTTTTTTAAAATTCGTTGTATGTATATATCACATTTTCTTTATCCATTTATCCACTGATAGACATTTGGGTTGCTTCCACCTCTTGGCTATTGTGAATAATGTTACAAGGAAAATGGGTATGTGCATTTCTCCATTTTGTTATAATTAAATGTTTGTAATTAAATGTAATAGGTGAAGAGTACTCCATTGGAGTGGATGTGGCATAATTTATTTAATCTCATTATTGGATATTTAGTTTGTTTCTCAAATTTCACTGTTACAAATAATGTTGCAGTAAACATTTCTATGACTACACTTTTGCCTACTTCTTTTAAGTCCTTGGGGTATATTTCTATTGACCGGTAGTATAAATACACGAGGCTTTTGCAACATAATGCCAAATTGGCCTTTAGAAAAGTTATGCCACCTTGCACTTCTGCCTACAGTGTTATTAGTGTACCCATTTTTCTCTTAACTTAATCTGTCTTTTTAATACTTAGCTGAGACTAGATGTTATCAGTCACGATTCACTGTTATATAGATTAAACTTCTTTCCTCATTCCTTTCAGAGGGAACCCCTTACCTAAAATCTGGAATCAGCCTCTTCTCTGATAATCCTGCATCTAATCCCTCTGAAGACAGAGCCCCAAATGTTTGCAGCATGCCATCATCAACCTCTGCATTGAAATTACCCCAATTTCAAGTTGAAGAATCTGCCGAGAGTCCAGCTGCTGCTCATACTACTAAGACTGCTGGGTGTAACGTGAGGGAAGAAAGTGTGAGCAGGGAAAAGCCAGAAGTGATATCTTCACCAAAAACAGGCAACAAAAGAATATCTATGGTGGCATCAGGCTTGACCCCAAAAGAACTTGTGAGTACATCCATTATGAATCTCCCTAATGACTGACACTTCATTAACATACTCAGATGGTTTTAAATGGTCCTCGCAATGGATAACCTATAGGAAGAAATCTAGCAAACAAGCTTATTTCTATGTAATTTAATTTCCATGACTAATTTCTGAAAATCTGTACTTAGATAAAGGTAGAGCATGGATTATTTTGTATACATTTACTGAAGTAAATAATTGTTAGGTATTAGCAGAAAGGTTATAGTTTGGGGTGTGATATAGAGCTTTTTAATTTTAATTTTCTTTCTATCTGAAAAAGCAAGTAGATATAGCTCTGCTCCCCAGAAGGCATCCTTTCCCCTCCTTTGTTCACATCTGTGTGAAGTTACCACCATGATTAACTAAATTTAAACTGGTTCCAAGTGCATTGCCAGATAGTGACATTTTTCCAGTGTTTGTCTTTATCCTGGCTTGTAACACAGTTCTCTCATAGCTTGCCCTGTCATTTCTGCCCTACAATATCCCTCCGTATTAGGATTTTGACATCTCCTTGGGCCCCTCATGCCAGAAACAGAAATTGTTTCACATTGTGGAAAAATACCCATTAAAATATTAAGACCACTGGAACTTTTTTTCTGCCTGGATTGGGTGTAGATTTCAGACATCCTAGGACATTTACCTCCCTTGTAATTAATCACCATTGGTATCATTTTGTAATGAAATAATTGAATGAAAAAAATTTTTAAACCATGATAACACACCAGAGTATCAAATAGATTCAATAGTGGGTGCCATTCACTGCACACTAAGAAATGATTCAGTCATCCTTTAGTATCTTAATTAATCCTTCCTAAGATTAGAACCATTTCTCATCCTAGCTTTTCTATAGGTTAGCAGCTCAGCATAACCTTCTCTGGCCAGATATGTCCCACGACTACAAGGGCAAAGTTAGCTGTGTCTGCCCTAGCAGATACAATGATTAAATTCTCATCAGTAATGCCAGAATTCTCATCTCACAGCCATGTGCCCAGAACAACTACATAATTCATACCTGTGTCTGTTTATATTGCTCTTGATCATTTACCAACACATGTAGAATTCCCATTTATTCATTGAAAATTAGCATTCCCTATTCCTTTGTTTTGTGAGTTCAGCTTTTCAGAGAAGGCTAAAATGATCTAATCTTTCTTGCCATGGGCAATCCTGAGCTGCAGATTAGACTCTAAGTGGCTTGGGTACATGTTGTCTTTAAACAAGCAAAGAGGAAAACTTTTCAGCTCTATTCAGACTTGCTGAAGTGTGGTAAATTTATTATGAAAGCTGCTGACTGTATTACACATGATTAATTCTGAAGCCCATATTAAGATGATCTTTTCAGCAGTTGCTCTTCTGACTGAACACTGTTTCAAGGCTGGGATTTCAGCAATTAATCAGTTCAGAATTGCTAATGATCCTGGCAGAGGGCAGTGGCAAAAGGGGGAGGATGTCATTAGCTTCTCTTGCTTGCCTTTTTCAGTGCCCTGTGGCAGTATGGAGTGAGGCAGCATGAAAGAAAGATGGCCCAGCCTCCATTGCAGTATTGTGCTGCACATGAATATTGGTGTGGGTGGCAATGGCTAGTAAATGACGGCCCTTGGTAAACAAAGTTATTTACCAAACAGTAGCTACTAATTATGTCAATTGTCCATAATGGATCTGGTTAATTTCTTTGACTGCCTATTGATTTTTATTTGGTTGATAGATAATAGCTATAAGGCTCTAGATTTCTTTTAGGAAGAATCTGAGTCTCTTCTGATTCTTCTCAAGAGGATTTGATAGTTTTTGCACTAACCTTTATAAGCATCTTGACTTGAATGTTCTGAAACTGTCAGCAGGTAGAATCCAGTTCTTAAGCCACATATCTGAACATAACTTTCTGTAAAGGCTAGTTACCTCTCAGCTTATAAAGTGTAGGCTGATAAATCCAAATTATAGTAGAGTGTCACTCTGCAAAGAAACTGCCTTAGGGAGTCAAATGATATCTGTTATTAAAGGGAAAATTAATATTATTTTGAATCCTTGGTTATAATTCCATGTCTGCTAGCATAGACTGTTTCAGAATTTCTTCATCTGATTTGTACGTAATTTTTATTAAATAACTATTTTGAGAATTCAGGCATATTAGAATCAAAAAGATGTACTTTTTGTGACAAAAATGGAGATTCAAAGCTAGGATAACTAATACTCCAAGCTGTGTACTAGAGGTAATTTATTATAATGTAATGTTTGATTTGATTGCAGATGCTTGTGCAGAAGTTTGCCAGAAAACATCACATCACTGTAACTAATCTAGTAACTGAAGAGACTACTCATGTCATTATGAAAACAGGTATACCAAGGGCCTTTACAGATAATGTGTTGCTTCTGTTGCAGAAAACTACATGAAGAAATGGGAGTGCTTGTTAAGCATAGCGTGGATGATAGTCTTCCAATAGTTAATCAGTTATTACTTGATGAAAGAAAAATAATAATTTTGCTGTTTCTTGACCCCCTTTTATCTTTGGTTAAGATTGGCAAGTGGTGAGCCAGAATGATGAATCCCTTCTTCTAGTCCTCCCTGTGTGGACTACAATGTGTGTGGGCTTTCTGGTAAGGCAGAGCCCAAGTCCTGGAGGAACAAATGAGGCAAAGAGGGGAATGAGCAGAAGTGAGTCTTTCTCCACTCAGAATCTGGGTGGTTGGAAACCCTAGCTCCATGACCACTTCATGTTGTCTCTCCACTCAAACACCTACTTTGAGTGTGCTTGAGTTTTTCAGGAAACAAGTCCAGTTATCAGCTCTGAGATAGCCTTGCATATGTAAAAGGAAGAAGAGAAGGGAAACATTCATTCATCATATACCTTCCCTTTTTTAAACCTTAAATATGACTTGCATGGTGATAACGGAGACCTTGGAGGCTTTTAGTTGACTGTAAGCTAAGTCTGACTAAACATTTCAGGGATGCTAACAAAGCTCATTTGGAATTGGGCCTTATTGATACAAGCCTGATGTCCAGAGCAGGTAGGTGACAATCCCGACCGCCCACCCCAGCCCCACTGTATTCCCTGCTGGAGCGACCACCTGGCAGGTGTGTGCTCTGTTTTGAGCACCATGCTTTCTTTTTAAGCTGGTCACTGACAACTGAAGAGTGTTTATCCAGAGGTAGATGATGAGAATGGGGAAAAAGAATTCAAAGCAATGTCATTTGAAGAACAAACAAAGGAATGAGAAGACTTAAGGGAACAAGACAACTGTCTTCAAATATCTCAAGAGTTATTATCTGGAAGAGGAGTTAGACTCACTCATGGGTTCCAGAAGGCAAAGACTGGTGCCTGTAGCACACAGAAGATGCAGATTGTAGCACAACTCTTAATACCTCCCTAACAAAATGGGCTCTCTGGAAACGCAGTGGTCCTCTCCAGGATGTTTCTCTTCATACGGCTGCAGGTGCTTGAGCGTAAGGTCCAGACTCCTTGGCAGGGACACACTGACTTAGAATCTCTAAGATGTTAGGTTTCTACTGTATGAAGATCGTACCACAGGGTCAGAGGATAATACTCAACGGAAACCAGATGCTAAAACAAGGTACCGTGAACTAAGTACTGTTTCAGAGATGTCATTAAATTTTAATATATCTTAAGCTATTGGTTTGGATCAAAGCTGCTGAAATGTGAAAAGAAAACTTTAAAATGCAAACTAAATCTGAAGTAGTTTAGTCTTTAAACCAAAGGCAATACAAGATTTGCTACTTTTAAACTAAAAATGAGCTAAAATTTCTGAGTTTAAAGCATATTATTAAATCAATCTTCACTGCAGTTAAACAAAAAGCTTTTAAAATTGTGAAGAAAGAAAAAAGCTTTTTAAAATTTGTGAAGAATTCTGTTAGGGAGAATTGCTACTGTTGCTACCACTGGCAGATGGCCTGCTGTGTTTAGGATTTAGTCAAATATATTTCTCCTGTTTAAACCTTAGTGTTCCTTCTTGAGTTTGCTTAGCTCTTCAGAAGGGCCTTCGAAACGCTAAGAAATGAGCAGCCAAAGTGATTCTTCAGCTACTGTTTTCTGAAATACTTATGTTGAAAAGAGTAAAGCTATGAAAAGACTGTATTTTTCTGTCCCTCTCAGGGGAATTAGGAATTGGGGGTTAGGAATTCCCAGGTAGAAGTTCTGGGGGTGAGAAATCATCACTTACATTGACATTTCATATTTAGGATTTCAACAATACTGTTTTCTTCTTTCACTTATTGTCATCCAGTAAAGCAGATCTTCCCCATTCACATGTATCAATACTATGAACATGGGTAATTCCTTAAGCACAATGACAGACATCTTTAGCTGGCCTTGGCATCCAGAAGATAGAGAAGTCATTTCCTGTGGTCTCAGCTTCATATCAGCCTTTTCTAGGCTTCCAAAGATCCACACCTGCTGGTTACAATTAGTGGGTGCTTCCAGCCTCTCAGTCTATCACCCAAGGTGTTGGAATCATCAATCCAGATTGATCTCAAATAGCATAAGGAACTGGGGCTCTTTAGCTTTTTACAACAGCACTTCCTGATCTTGTTTTCAACTTCTGCTAATCCTTTTGGATGTTTTCCATTCTGCAGACGCTGAGTTTGTGTGTGAACGGACCCTGAAATATTTTCTGGGAATTGCAGGAGGAAAATGGGTAGTTAGCTATTTTTGTAAGTACCGTATAATTTCTCCCCTCTTCCCTTTAACACCTCAGAATTGCATTTTGACACCTAACATTTTAACACCTGATGTTTTTGCTGATGCTGAATCTAAATTACCAAAAGGTCTTTAATGGTAACAGTAAACTAGCTGTATCTTTAATGCATAGCTCTTTGTTCAGATTAGCTGGTGATGTTGAGAGAAATGGATTTCTTTTTATAACTAATAGGACCTAATCTGCTCCTGACAATGTTAGCATATGAACTAAGGATTTATTTAATTGTAGGCAGAAATCCATGTGCAGCAGGCACTTTAATAATGTTTAACTTAAGCATCACCCATGTCTCCAAAAGGAAATCTCTTAAGGAGCTGTGGCTTTGTAGAGAGAGGCTCTCTGTTCAGTGTTATTTCTCCCACACTTAATATGTGAATCGCTTCACCATCCATCTCTGTGAAAGGTGTTCTTCTGCTCGTGTGTGACCTTTTCTGTGATCTCTTTAGGGGTGACCCAGTCTATTAAAGAAAGAAAGATGCTGGATGTGGTAAGTACTTGATGTTACAAACTAAGCAGAAGGACTGGTACCACTGAGTCACAAAGTCACCAAAAATTTATCTGCTTCCTTCCTTGCACTACTTTTAAAGATTTTCCTTGATGATGTGGACCATCAAGAGTTATGCAGTGCAAACTAGGAAATTCTGTGTTCTTACTCGTTTAAGTTTCAATAGGCACAATCCTTTCCTCAAAGGAAGGCAAAGGAATTTATAAAGTGGTGAGAAAAGATTCATAATAAGCACAAGAAACAGGTCCACCTAAATCTTTGTATGTAGAATGCATATGTCTTTGTAGAAAACTCATTGTTCACTGTTGAAGAAAAATTCTTCATATTAATATGCAAATGTATCTGTTTAGAAATCTGATTCCTTCAAAGAGATGTTACTCTTTATGATACTAAGAACAGTAAGAGGTAAGTAAGAGCGCGTGGGAGGAGGAATAATTTTAGAACAGCCATCTAAGAGCTGCTGGTGACAAGAGATCAGGCAAAATAAAATTAGCGAAAGCAGTTTTAAACTATTATGCACTATTCAGCATATTCATGATTAATTAAATGACATTTTTTTTAGTTTTAACTTTCATTCAATGACTTATATCATTGGGAGCCTACTATGTGCTGGGCACCAGGGATATATCAGTAAACAAGACTGATAGATCCCTGCACTGGTGGGATTCATGTTCTCTTGAGGGGAGATACGTAATAAATAAAGATGCATTTAAGATACTAACAAATACTATGAAGAAATACAGAACAATAGATTAGCAATTGACTAGGAATAGAGGTTGACTAGTTAGGAGACCAGGGAAGGGTTTTGAAAAGCTTGAACTGAGATCTAAAAGACAAGAAAGAATTGGACTTGAAAAATGTAGGAAACAAATGTCATGGGCAGAGGAGCATCAAACATAAGGGTCTTAAGATAGGAATGAGCTTGGTTTCTTAAGGAAAAACAGGCCAGCGTAGCTGGAAAGGAGTAATTGGTGAATCATGTGTAGGGAGCAGAGGTTAGACAATAAGTTGGAGAAAGTCATAGACAAGGGCCAGATCAGGTAAGATTTGGTGTAAGTCGTGGGGTAAGGAAGTTGAATTTTATCCATAGGGTAATTGGAGGCCTGGAAATGGTAAGAAGAATTTGGTTTGAGATATGTTTGGAGATAGGATTTACTAATGGGTTAGATTGGAGGATGAGATAAAGAGGAATTGAGGGAGTAATACTTAGATTTTTGGCCTGAACAATGGAGTGGATCTTAGTGATATCAATTAGATAAGGAAGACATGGGGGAAGGGGAAGAGTGGGAGGCAGGAGTAGAATCAAGAGCTGTTTTAGATGCGTGGATTGGGGATATATTAGACATCAATGTAGAAGTTAGTGGGCACTGGGGTACAATCAGGACTATAAATTTGAGGGTCATTGCCAAATAGATGACATATTTATCACTAGACTCTTCTCATTCAAGTGACTAGGAAATATTAAGGGTTTTTCCCCCCTAATAACAGCCTGTGGTTATACTCATAATTTTATTTTTCTTCATAATACTCTTGGCAACAACTCAGATTGTGGTCTTCCCTACAATCTTGAGTTTCAGTAAGAATTGTTTCTAAGCATTCTTCCCCCAAATTCTCCCAAAACCTCTAACCTTCCCCAATCCTATTATTCTTTATTCTGTCATCCTTGGCCAGTCAAAATAGTGATTATGAAAGCCTCTAACTTTCTTCAGTGTATTTAATTTATATTTTATCGTATTGGTTTCATTAACTGTAAATCTCTCAATGAAAATCTGAGAAGCCCTTATTTCTTTAGATGGTAATACACATTGATTTAAGAGATCAGAAATTCCCCAGTTATCTTTATAACAGCAGAGTATTAGCAGTTTAACATAAATGCTAAGTGAATGTTTTGAGAGGAGATAGATGTTGAAAATTAAAATACATTAAGTCCCAGAGAGGTGAAAAGCCAATTGTTAGTTTCTTCCCACAAAGATTTGCTTCAATGAATTGATTTCAGCAGCTGAGATGCTGGTCATTTCTTTCAGGCCACCAAAAAGAATGGTTTTTTGTAGGGGTGAGGGTTTCAAAAGTTCCTGGCAATACTTTATTCCTTTAATATGACATACCTGCTCTGCTTCCAATGAAGGAGACTTCTGTTTCTCTGATCCCTGTGGTTTGGGCTTGGTTTCTTTCAGCATGACTTTGAAGTCAGAGGAGATGTTGTCAATGGAAGAAACCACCAAGGTCCAAAGCGAGCAAGGGAATCCCAGGACAGAAAGGTAAAGCCCTCCTCCCCCATGTTGAGAACAACCCCACCCGCCGCCGTGCATTCCGGCCCCTTTCGTGGAGATGGTCTCTTTCATCTTGTAAGGGGCCTCACTGCTAGAGCACCAACAAGGTGCCTTCATATAGGCTCTTTTTTAGTTCTTCCAGCCCAACAGGGTAAATAAGTATAGTCATTCCTTGATATTCTTGGGGTGATTAGTATCAGGACCCTCTGCAGATACCAGAACCCAGGGGTGCTCAAGTCCCTTTTATAAAATGGTGTAGCGTTTACATATAACACCTTTCCAAATGGTTTAAATCAACTCTAGATTACTTATAAGACCTAATACAATGTAAATGCTGTGTAAGTTGTTGCCAAAAAGCAAATTCAAGTTTTGTTTTTTGGAACTTTCTAGAATTTGGGGGGGGATTTTCCCCTCAAATATTTTCCATCAGCAGTTGGTTGAATCTGTGGATGTGTAACTTGTCGGATACAGTAAGCGAGTGACCCAACTGATTTATCTGTTTTATGAATGCTGGAACTTAGACGTTTAGATAAGTTATGTAATTTGGATTCTGTTCTAGGGTGCAAATCTCAGCTGTTAAGTGACAGAGCTGGGATTTGAAACAGATGTGAATCTAAAACCTTTGCTCTTTCTACTTCATGGAGATATCTTTCTCTAAAGCAGTGTGGTAGGGTGTACCTGTGGTGTCTGTGGGAGCATAGAAGAGAAGTGATAGTAATCAACAGGTAACATCTATATAATGTTCACTATATGCCAGGGACTGCTCCCAACACTCAACCATATTTTAACTAATTAAAAACTTTACAGCAACCCTAAGAGATGTGGACATTAATTACACCCATTTTATAGATGAGAAAATTAAGACTCAAAGAGGTTAAGTACATTGCCCAAGCTCACACACAGCTGGAAGTTGAACTCAGGCAGTCTACCTCCAGAATCTGATCTCATAGTTTCTTGAAAAATTATAGAAGGTTTCACAGACGAGAAAAATCAATTATTCTAACAACTTTACAAATGAAGGACTAGAGGTCCAGGAAGATTCAGTGGCTTTCTTCCCCAGATCATACTGTAGCAGGTGATGTAGCCAAAATTGTACCATTCTCTCAGGGAGAGTTCCAGGCAAGGTTTCACACTTGCCTGTCAGACCTGAGCTGGCCTCTCTCTGGCCACTGACTAGGTGCTTATGCTCCTGGTCTGCATTTCTTCCTTTTTCAAGTGTACACCTCTGGGCACTGCAGAACATCCCCATATGGAGCACCTCCTGTCCCTTTATAGCACTTGAGAGAGAACCAGTAGAGGTGATTATCTAAGGAAAACTGCTTTGGGAGATGATCACAAATCAAGCCCTGGAACTCTAAACTCTTGGGGTCAGCCCACTCTCACCCTCTGAGCCTATCAAGTAACTTCCAGATGCCAAGAAGAGTGGCCATGTTTCTGCTTCTGCCTGCACCCCAGGGGAGCTCTGTGGGAGCCAGCCATTTGATTTTAGTCCACTTGGATGCAAGGCAGGATCAGCACCAGATTCCTCCCTCCTTGAAAGGAAATTCAAGCATTTGGGTTTTTTTCTTACATTTGACATGGCAGTGATGGAAAGTGCCTGGTCAAAGTAGTGTCATTCTGAAGACACCAAGTGTCACATAGTGTTCTCCTGTGGAAGAGAAATGTATTTGTAGAGGTGAAACTTCAGACTTCATTTCTCGTAACTAGACATCCTCATCAGTGAGTGTCAGCCTGGATGTAAAAACTCCTAATCTTTTGTGCTTTTCATGGCAACATTTGGCTCCAGCTGGCTGCCTGGGAAGAACATTTAGCCTTATAAGCATCGAGGTCCTGTCAACAGGTTAGGGATGTAGTTTATTCATACAGATAGTGAGAATGGCACAGACGGAGGTGTCATTCACGACAGAAACAGACTTGTCCTGCTCTCCTTATTCCTCTGGCTGAGGTTGAAATGGGAGGAGTGAGCGTTTCGTAAAAGGCCATCATGTGTTTTCAGATTCTTGATTTTTCTCTACTTCAGTCTCTTATTTGAACTGAGATGAGGGGTGGGGATATAGCTCAGCGGTAGTGTGTGTGCTTCGCATGCCTAGGTCCTCGGTTCAATCCCCAATACCTCCATTAAAAAAAAAAGTGAATTTCTAAGAAAAAAAAATTGGGGGGAGGGTATAGCTCTAGTGGTAGGGCACATGTTTAGCATGCATGAGGTCCTGGGTTCAATCCCCAGTACCTCCTCTAAAAAAATAATAATAGTAATAAACCTAATTACCTTCCCCCTGGGAAAAAAATAACAAAAAAAAAAGTGAGGTGATTTCTAGGCCTGGACAATTTTCATTTTAGTGGAATGGTTTTAAGAGAACAAAAGTTATATGCAAACCTTTATATAAACAGTTAATGTATACATAAACAAATGGTATATATCCAACCAACTGACACAAATTAGATTTCTTCCTTTAAATGATACCCAAGTCTTTCCATAAGAACCTGTGCCAAAGCATGTGTAGAATTTGCCTGTCCAACAGAGTAGCCCCAGCCACATGAGGCTATTTAAATTTGATTAACTAAAATTAAATAAAATAGGAAGTTTAGTTCCTCATTGTAACCCTGACTACATTTCAAGTGCTCAATAGCTGCAGGTGACTCATGGCCACCTTATTAAAGCAAACAGAACATTGCCACCATCACAGAAAGTTCTTTTGGACAGTGTATCAAGCACTGTAAGTGGAAGAGGTACCTACGAGGTATGGTGTGATCTGTGCCTCTTGGAAACTAGGCAGTCAGCTCAGCAAGGAGGGGCAGAACCAGGCTTCACTTCCAGATTAAAAATGACATGGGTTGCCTGAAGGAGCAGAGGCCATTTGTAGAGCAGTATGAAGGCAGGAACAGATGTTTGGGGACCAGAAGGAAAGGAACATGTGCACATAAAATAAACATAGACCTCTGTGCCAATTAGGACTTGTGAGTATTGATGTATCAAGTCTGGATAAACATCAGACTTCAGCTGATAGCTGTACTGTCTTGCCATCTAAGCCTTTTATTAAACATAAAATATATTAAACATAACGAAGGACTAGTTTTTTTCTTCTCGTCTCTAACAAGAAGTGAGGTCACCTGCAGAGATCATCAGGGAAGAACCTGGGCCTGATTGGTGGCAGCGTGGGATGCTCAGCCCTTGAATGACAAATAATGACTGCAGAGTAGATCAACTATATACACACTTGAAAAAAGGTTCTAAAACCCACCAGTGTTCTGGACATAGGGCTGATTCTCTCTGGGAAGTAGCAGCAGAAATTATCAGGTGGTAAAGAAAAGAAAAGCTCTTCATTTTTGAGCATCTCTATATTGCTTTTTATAAAACCCGTGTCTTTTATAACTAGTGTTTCTTTCCCTCTGTCCCTGTCTTCTCCCAGATCTTTAAAGGCCTAGAAATCTGTTGCTATGGACCCTTTACCAACATGCCCACAGGTAAGAGATGGGGAGAACTGCCAAGTCCAGCCCCAGCCTTCCCCCACGTCATAGGGTGTTATGGGAGACATCATCTTATGGGGGTTTCCTCAAATGGGTGCAATATTCTCGCCGTTATTCCATTTCTCTATCACCCATCAGGCAAACCTGTATCTAAATATTATCCCTATGGTAAAAAACTAGCCCTGTGCCCCTTTTCCAGAGCTAGAAGGCAGTGAAGAGTCAGGATCTAGACAGTATGCTCTATCCTTGATTGGGTAGAACTGCTCTTACTGCCCTTTGGTCTAAGAAAGGGGGGAAATAGTAAGTTAGGGAGAGGATACCTTCTGGGTTAGTAAATGTCAAGAAAGAATTCTTCTCTTCCTGAACCATCTTCATTTGATACAGAGACGAAAGTACAGCAGCTACATAAGCCCTGTGGGCCTGGGGCCCCACATAGGCCCAGAGCAGGGGAAGACTCTTGATGAACATCTTCTAATTAAATTTGACATTGAATGTGATGTAATGTTTAGGGCTGCCGTGGGGATCAGTTCTGGAGTTCTGTGGCACTGAGGCCCTGTATGTGTGTGTAGATTTGGTTTGTTCTTTTCAAAACAAAGGCTGCTCACCTTTGCCTCTGTGCCCACCTCTGCCCAAGGATCAGGTCCTCTTTCTCCCCAGAAGATGGCCTTGGCATCTGGGCGGGGACAGATGAGCGGCAGAAAGTGAGCCTGGCAAAGTAATTCTGCTTCTGTCTTCTTTATTGGTTATTGATTGGATTTTTATGAAATTTCCAAGTGCCACTCAGCTTTCTCAGTGTTTTTGTACTTTGGTATAACGAAAACCAGCATCTCTAGCTGGTATCATATTGGAGGTGAGTCAGTTGACCTCAGTTCACTCAGCCGAACAGGAGCACCTCAGCCATCCCCAGAAATGGGCTGATGGAAAAGAGCACCCAAAGGGGCCCAGCAGCCACCCAGTGGTCAGTTCTGCCGGTTTTCCAGGTGCAAGTGGAACATTTCTACAATCTCTTCTAATTTTTCTTCCCCCAAGTGATTTGATTCCAGTCCAGCATATAGCCTTTCCCCACTGATGTGCTGAGTCTGTGTCCAGGATGACTTGTCTTTTTTCTTTTTTTTTTGACTGAATAAATTATCTTCCCGTCTCTTGACATTTACAGTAATTACCACCGAGTATGGTGCTCTCAGTGGCTGTGATTATCAATTACCAACACAGAATTAGGCGGGGAAGGAGGGATGGCGGGTGGGTATTTTTTCGCAATATCTTAGCCAGCAATTTAGCAAATTAATGGAAATTAGATCTTAGATTTTTTTTTCTCGCGAAGTGTTTCATTTGAGAGACTATCAAACCTTATCTACCAAGTGGCCTTATGGGGGCTGATAACCAGAGTAGGCAACATATTAGTAGCAAATTGACTTAGAATCCATACCCCTAGAATAGATTGTATTTGGAGGCCTTTTTGTCCCTTTGGAGCAGAGAGACAAGGACTCTCCCATTAAGAAGTCTTGCTGTAAGACTTCATCCAGAGGAGTAGAGGGTAGAGGACCTGGTAAAATGTGTAGATTACTGTGGTGATTTGAGGTCTGAATATCCTGTTTAGATCAACTAGAATGGATGGTGCACCTCTGTGGGGCTTCTGTGGTGAAGGAGCCCTCATCATTCACCCGCAGTGAGGTAAGTGTTTGGTGCCTTGTCAGAGGGGGAGGACATAATATTCTGTCCTGTGATTGAGCAGGGTGGCACCCACCAGTCCCTATGAAAACCCCAGTGTAGCCTCAGAAGCCTTTCTTCACCCTGACCCTTCTCTGACCACACACCCATGCCAGAAGACTCCATCTGTAAGGGATAAGTAAGGACTTGAGAGCTACAAGTATTTAACAGACTAAGGGAAGGCTTTCTCGCTAACCCTTCCTTTTTGCCACATGCCCCTCCTTTGTCTGGTTGCCCCCAGAGTAATCTTCTTCAGTAAACCATCAAGAAGTGAAATTTCTGTCCCAAAAGTCTTGCTCTGATACCCTCAATGCTGTTTCCTTCCTGGGGATTCAGGGTACTCATTCAATTGTGGTCGTGCAGCCGGACGCCTGGACAGAGGACAGTGGCTTCCATGGTAAGTCTTGCTGTAAGCCTTCATCCAGAAGAGTATCTGGTAGAGGGCCTAGGTTAAGTGTGCAGATTACTATGGTGATCATAGGTCTTAATGTCCTGTTTAGGTCAGCTGGAGTGGATGGTGCACCCATGTGGGGCTTCAGAAGGCCTGTGTCGTATGGGGTGGGATGAGTTTGGTTCACCACAGGTTACTCAGTGCTTGATTAACACAGCTCTCAGCACTTCCTAGGTGCTCAATAAATTTGTTGAGGGAGGGTGTAGCTCAGTGGTAGAGCACATGCTTAGCATGCACAAGGTCCTGTGTTTAATCCCCAGTACCTCCGTTAAAATAAACAAATAAAATAAACCTAATCCCCCCCCAAAAAAATCTGTTGAATTAGTGAATGAATGGCTAAAATGTCCTTTTAAAACTTTACTGTTTATTTTGCATTATAAAAGTAGTACATGAACTCTTTCCATGAAGATGTTAAATATGAATATTCATCACTTAAATATAAATGAGCACAGCCATAATGAAATAATCCGAGTAATCCCACCATTTGGAGATGATTGCCAGAAAATTCTTCCAGGCGTATGTGTGTATATATGTACACACATATATCTTACACAAATGTGATCATGGTTATCGTATGTTTTGCTTTTTCACTCAAGATACTGCAAACATATTTTCGCATCATTGAATTGCAATGCTGTTTTGCTCTGTGGTGACTTTTCCCTTAACAGATTGGAGCTTGTGTTAATGAAGTTGCCAGAGGCTGTAGGCTTTCAGCAGCAGTCAGTCTTCAGGCTTCTGAGTAAGGTTCTATGGCCTGAAGCATTGCTTAAGATCAACAGTTTTGCTCCTACCTGAGTAATTTTAAGAACTCATCCAGACAATGAATATATATATGTTCACGTATAACTGAAAGATTGTGCTCTACACTGGAATTTGACACAACATTGTAAAATGAAAAAAAAAAAAAGAACTCATCCAACCAGGTCCCTGGAGTAGATTGACTAGAATCTGATCTGGGAAAACATGAACTGACACTTATCTCTGCTTGTGTTCTCTGTCCCCAGTGATTGGGCAGATGTGTGAAGCACCCGTGGTGACCCGAGAGTGGGTATTGGACAGCGTAGCCCTCTACCAGTGCCAGGAGCTGGACACCTACCTGATACCCCAGCTCCCCCACAGCTGCTGCTGATTCCAACCAGCCATGTATATAGAGGATACAGCCTGTTCCACAGGACCCCAAGAATGAGCTTAAGAAATGGCCTTTTTCCAGGCCCTGGGAACTCCTCTTCAGTCCTTCCACAGCCCCGATTCCTAAATATTTTATATACATCAGTTTGAAAAGAACTTCTGGCCATGCAAGGATCCCTTAAAGATTTTCTTCTTCAAGACTCCCTTTGAAATCTGCCATGAGCACAAAATTGTGGTGATTTTTCACCTAAAAGAATTTAAAACCATTTAAACCCCACCAACTGAGCAAGGTGCTGATTCATTATTTATCAGCCTTATTCCTTCTACTGAGGCTGTTGGCTTAGAGCTGGAGGCACAGGGTGGCTGGCCTCAGGAGAATGGCTGGTTTCCCTAAATTTGTTCCTCAAAAACTTGTGCTCTTAAAGGCTTAAGAGTCAGATCCTTCAGTGGAAGTGAGTACTTGGGGATCTGTTTCATGACTTAAAATCAAAACAGCCCTTGGACAGCTCTCAAATGTTGAGGTGGAGCACTGGAGAGAGAATCCAGAGGCAGGAAATGGATATAATATGAAATCTGAGGGTTAATTAGGGGAGAGAGGAGTCTTGCTGACCCTGATCTCCAAATGTCTGGGCTATAGTTGCTGGATTTCTAAAGAACTTCTTGGCACTGAGGTCCTCCGAAACAGAATCTTTTCAAGACCTAGTGTCCAAAGAGAGTCTTCTAATTCCCCATTAGTAATAAATAAAATGTTTATTATTGTAGTTCCAGTATGTAACCCATTCCTCTTGAAATATAAGATCTCTGATAGGAATATTTCATGTCTGCAAGATGACAGATCCCACCAGGAACAGAGCTGTTTGCTTTCCTTGAGGTAATGTTTTTCCCTTTGCTCCCTATTGCTATACAACACCATAAATAATTTTGTTTGCTGAAGGAAGAGAAAGTGTTTTTCATAAACTCATTATCCAGGACTGTTGATAGCTGTTGGAAGGACTAGGTCTTCCTTAGCCCCCAGGATGTGAGGGCAGTAAAGACCTGATTGTACAAAATATGTTTTGTAAATGCTGTGCTCTTCACCTGCAAATAAACTTGATAACAAACACTTCCACTAAGTATGACTGTTCTGAAGGCTTAGATCTGCAGAATTTCTCAGAGCCTTTTCACTGCACTGTAGTCTCCTCACCTGTAACTACCTCCCCAGGTTATTAAGGGGACATCAAAACCTGCCGTTTGTTTCCTATTGCTGCCATAACAAATTGTCACAAATCTGGTGGCTTAATCCATACCCATTTATTATCTCGCAGGTCTGTAGGCCAGAAGTCCAAGTTGGCTCAACTGGTTTCTCTGTTTCAGGTTGCACAAGACCAAAATAAGGGTGCCAGCAGGGCTGTGTTCCTTCCTAGAGGCTCTAGGGATGAATCCGTTTCCAAGCTCGTTTCACGTTGTGTGAATTGTTCCTTGCAGTCGTTAAGACTAAGATCTTATTTCTTCATTGGCTGTCAGCCAGAGGTCATCCATAGCTTCTAGAGGCCACACACATTTTTAGGCTCATGACCCCTTACCTCCGTCTTCAAAGCCAGCAATGGCTGATCAAGTCTGTCACATTGGGAATCTCTTTGACTTCCCCTTCTGCCTCGTCTCTCTGCTCAGCTCTCTAACTCCTGCCAGAGTAATTGCTGTTTTTAAGGGCTCAGGTGATTAGCTTGTGCCCACCAGGTATCCAGGGTGATCTCCTTGTCTTAAGGCCCACAACCATAATTACAGTTGCAAAGTCCCTTCACAGCAGTACCTAGCTTAGTGTTTCATTGAACAGCCCCCACGCCAGGAATCTAGGGAGAATATCTTTAGAATTCTGACAACCACTCCTATATAAATGCTTGATCCACAGATAACAGTCTGTGTCATCTTTTCTTGGTCTTTACTCTGTTCAGAGATTGGAATCCTGTGAAGTGGATATTTGTCACTTCATTTGAAGAATAGGAACTAGAAATGTAAGATTGTGCTGAGAGTTTATACAGCTAGTAAATGACAATCCAGAGATCTGAACCCGTGCCCTTCCCATCCCATCATTCAGCTTTCCACCTGCACCAGTCCCTGACCCCAGGTCAGGAGGCACTGGTTCAAGCCTCAAGGGAATGTAAGGAGAGGAGAGGGTTGTGAGGTGAACTCACCCTCTCTGTGGGCTACGGTGGGAGCAGTGGAAAGCTCCTGGCTCCAAGTGGCAGCTTTCCTTGGGAAAGCAGCCCTAGGCAAAGTGATTGACAGGATTGGATCGTAGCTACTTGTATTTCCACCCCGACCCAGCCTCTTAGCTTGTGCTTATATTTTGGTTGTCAAGACCCACCAGTTCAGCCTCACCCACTGTGTGACCTCTCTCAGGCCCATGCCAGCTTCCTGTCTGCCTGGCAAGAGGTCCATAAAGGCAGGCAGGAAGCAAGTGCCACTGGCTCAGTCTGCAGTTAGAAGTGTCTCATTTCCAGTGACAAGCCATGGCTTACTGGAGCAGTGGGGTAAGCTAGGCCTCAACCTAGTCACTGATGGGTTAATAGAAAAAGCAATATCTAAGTAGTACCGTCTGCCTTCCCAGGAATCCTGGGTGAAAGCAGAGATGACTAAAACGTTAAAAAGTTTCCCGTAATTGTCTCTCAGGGTCACCCAACAAATGTCCACCCAGTCTGTTTATCGAGCTCTGCATAACCTCTCCCGGAAATCAGCTTCTGACCCTGGCCTCATGGTGCTTGGCAGAGCTTAAGGGTCTTATCTGATGATGGAGTAAATCTTTGCTTCTTTGACCTCTGGCTTTAAGATGTCCTCCCACTTTTCCATCCCACAATTTTTAGCCCTCCCTGGGCACAGCAGCATTTTGGGAACGAGTTCCTGTACTGCCTTTATCTCATTTCACAAAATGAACTGCAAAGGCGCTGGAAAGGAAGGAGAAGAGGAGGGATTATCACGCAGGCGCAGGGAGGGGACCTAGAGAAGAGCTCATAGATTATCTCTCTCCTGAAAAATGCAACCGGAATCATGCACAAAGTATCGGCTCAAAAACATGCAGGAGGGAAAAGAAAAGAATCGGTGTTGGGGTGGCTGGAGCGGAAGGAGCCAAGCTGCCCGGAATGTATCCTGTGAAGGCTGCGAAGAGCAGATAAGGGCAGCCCCGGAGGCAGGCAGCGCAGAGAGAGGGACAGGGTGAGGGGAAACTGCAGGTCTGCCCACAGGAACCCGAGAGAGAACAGGACTGTGGGAGCTTGCTTGTCAAAGGCTGTAAAATGGCTGGGCCAAAGGCCCCTCTACCGTATTTCAGGGATGCCTAACTCCCTACAACAGCCTGTAAATCTACCTGTAACAAGGAGAAAATTAAAGAAATGAATCTGGGCAAATAGAGAATTAAGGAGAACTGGAGTCAATCATCTCCTGTGGAGAGCAGGGATTGGGGAAGAGGCAGAGAGAGCGGATCCTAAAATGAGTCTAAATGATCACGAAAATCTGCGTAATGGTTGGAGGGGCTGACAGGAATAGAGCACTGGAGAGAACCACCCCCAACATTATGGCCACCAGCAAACAAGGACTCTGGAGACCTGGTTTCAGAATGATAAGGCAGTTTAACGTGCAGCAGGTTAGGGGAGTGATTCTCAAACCCTGGTCCCCTCCCTGATGGGGAATGAGGGAGGGGTAAATGTTAGATATGCAAATTCCAGGAAGAGCCAATTCTGTGATTCTGAAGCAAGCTTAGGTTTGAGAACCACTGGTTTACTGTAAGGTGCTGTCAGTTGGTGTAAAATGTTACCTATGGTATAGTCTTTTGTCTCCAGAAGAGGTGGATCTTAGGCCTGTTAAGGAAAGCTAAGGTTCCTGGGCTGGTGAGTGGTTCTTATCTACAAAGTTGCAGCAGCTGGCTTTAGTTGGTTCCAAAATGGCCCTTTAAACAAATACAAAGCAAAGGACAAAGATTAAATTATATTAGCAACCTAGGAGCAGAAGAGCCAGACTGCTTAAAACAACAGCTAGAGGTTTAGGAGGTTTTATTAATATTTAAATTGCAGTGAAACCACAGCTACAGCCTTTGACTCCAGCATCAAGATATGTAAATGTGGCTTTCTAAAGAAAGGCAATTTCAGACAGACCTCCAGGTAATGAGAACAAATAAAACAAATGATTTTGTAATTTATCTTTATTGACTGATGGAGATCAGGGCACAGACAGCCCTTACCCAGTGAGAGTCGGCCACCAGCAGGCTCTTGGGTCAGGGGCGGGGAGAAAGCTGGCTTGAAGAGAGAGGCAGGGAGACTCAGAGTGGTGACACAAGATGCCCGAGGAGGACAAAACAGGCAGGTGGGAAGAGAAGATGACTCAATTAAAAAGGAAGAAAAATGGGGACCCAGCTCTGGGTTGTGGGACCCTCTGATCTTGCTAGCTCTCAGGAGCAACGACAACAGTAAGACTGTCACTAGTCACTCTCCTACTAAGTGCCACGCACTATTCCCAACATACAAATGAGGAAAATGCCACTTTGAGAGGTCAAGGAATTTGCCCCACAAAGGGAAGCGGCAAAGCCTTGATTCAAACAAAGATTTGTTTGAGGCTAAATTGTGCTGGGAACCAGTCCTCAGAAACAATAACAATAAGGTTAATGATTGAGGGGCGACTACGTGCCTGGTTCTGTGGTAGACTCTGTGTGCTAGGGTTGTGGAAAGGAGGGAGAAGAGATCCATTTCTGGCCTTTGAATTGCTTACTATCCAATGGATGGGGTAAGAGAGCCACACATAACCCTTGCAGGGTCGTGCTTCTGGTTCAGAAGTCTTTTGGGGCTGGCTGGTGGGGTCTGGCTCTGCCTGCCATGGGGGCACCTCACATCTCCACATTATGGGGACTAGCAACAAGAGTTTTGAGACCTAGTTTCAGGACTAGAATGATAAGGCAGTTTGACATGCAGTTTAATGTGATTCTCAAACCTTGGTCTCCTGACGGGGAATGGGTGTGGGGTAACAACATCTAGGAACTTGTTAAGATAGCAAATTCCAGGACCTCAGTTCAGACCTACTAAATGAAAAACTGAGTGTAGGGGCAGCAATCTGTGATTCGGAAGCAAGTTCAAGTTTGAGAACCACTGGCTTAGTGTAAGGGGTGAAGCATCTCAACTGGCCCTTGGAGTTAGGGTAGGATTTGGCCAGGTGAAAAGCCAGGAGATTCCAGAAGACCAGGTAAGAACCCCCAGCTGGCAGAACTGAGGGAAGGAGCACCTGATCCAGAAAGAGAAGAATTGGGAGGGTCTTCTAAGGATCCATTTCTCTGACCCACCCAGTCTCCAGACTGTACATCACAAGCCAAAACCAAACCTCTCCACTGCCTCACCTGCTATTACCTTTCTGGCACCATGGCCAACAAATATGGGGACCCAGAGGTTTTGCTCACACTCTGTCTTGTCCGCAGTCAGTCCTGTTCTGCCACCTTCACACGCCCAAATGCTGCCCACCCCACCTCCTCCACAGAGCCTTCCCCATTGCTTCCAGGCCAGAATCTCCCTAAAAGTTCTGCCTTATTTATGACACTTTCTTCCTTCAATAAGTTATTTGTGAACTGACTATAACTCAATAAAAAAAGTTTAAAAATAATAATATAAATAAATAAGTTATTTGTGTACCTATTCCGTTTTCTCTATCTGACTAGAAGGTCCTCATGAGCAGGATTAGTATCATTTTATCTTTGTTATAACCCAGCTCTATTCCTGGCAGATACCTTGTTAGGTGCCCAATGAGTATTTGCTAAATGAATGGGTTAAAAGATGAATGTAATGAACTTATTGAGTGAAGGCCTTATCCAACTGCTGGCCCCATCCTCAAGAACTTTAGACTCTGGAAAACCAGCCACATTCTGCCAGAGAGTGCTGATTCCCTTCAGTCCCTCATACCCATTTTTATAGAAACCGACTTTACTCCAAAAATGGTATTAGAGATCTAAATGTCCGAGAATCATTCTTCCTCTTCTAAGCCCACGCCTACAGATTTCCTTCTTGATTCTCTTGCCGATCATAAAGCCTACTGCCTTGTGATGAATCAAACCAACACCCACCTAGACAGAGAACATCAGTTTCCCCTCTCCATGTGTCCTCCAGCAGGGCCACCTCTAGGCTGGATGCTCAAGACTGATAAACTGGAGGGCTGCCGCCATCGCAGGAGAAATAATTAGGATGTTCATGAGAATCTCCTTGCAAGTTCAAAGCACTGACACAACCATTATCTCACCCTCCTCGCTCATTCCCTGGGAGATGACTAGGGTAGAGATTGTTATCCCCATTTTATAGGTGGTAAAACCAAGGTCTAGAGCCTTGTCAAAGGTCACCTGGTAAATTGGTGGCAGACCTGGAACTGACTAGCCTAAGACTCCCTCTTCATAAGAACACAGTTGAAAATGCTGTCATGTTGCCTGGGTTCTTTGTCTGAGAGACACAGAATGTGAACTCCAGGTGAGTGGGGGGTAAGGGCCAGGGAAGATAAAAGAAAGTTTGTGACCCTGTAAATTTTTTCTCTGTAATGCTGCAGCAGCTGGTACTGGTTAATGCCAGAAGAGTTTTTGTGTTTTTTATTTAAAGCATTACCACATGTCCTAGATTAGGGAGGGAAAAGGTGACTCTGAAGGTAACAGACACACAGGTAAACAGATGTTTGCCATCTTCTCTTGAAAACAATACAAAACCAAATGGCAAGAGAAACTCAAATTACAAACTATGTGGCTCTTCCCAGCTGTTAGGCTATAGGACCCTGCAATAAACTAATGCCAAGTGGATAGAAAATCTTCCCTTGGTGAGTAAAGCCTGGGGCCTGGTGAGGGGAGTTCTCTCCTGGAGCCAAAGGGCTTTGGGGGCAGTCTCAGGGTCCTCTTCAGGTGCCCAGGTAAGAAGTCTGCCGGTGGGATCATCCCCAAGACCACAGAGGCTCTGAAAGCCAAGATTTGTGCTAGAGTGGCCTCTGGTTTTTAACCAAATGCTAGAAGAATTAAGATAAAGAATCTCCATAGGAATTCAAAACGCCATTTCCTAAAGATGTGACCACAAGGCTGTGCTGGGGAAGGCAGTGATGGTCTATCCTATCCCACCAAGACAGTTTCTCCCCTGGCTCCATCCTAAAGCACAGGACCTGTCCTCTTCAACCCAGGCCAGCTCTGGGCTTTTCTCAGCCTTTAGCCCAGCACCCGCCCCCAGTCCCCTCTCAGAGCTTTGCTGAGGGCTCACAGCTTCCCAGTTCCACTGGAGTTTGTGGGACACAGAGATGGGCAGGGCGCATAACACTTGAGCCCAGAGAGGTGCTGGTGGCACAACAGAATGAATGCACTAACTGCCAGGGAATTGTACACCTTAAAATGGCTAATTGTATGCTATATGAATTTCACCTTAATTAAAAACAAAAACTGAGCTGCCCTGGGAGCTCTTTGGGATGAGGAGAGAAGCTGGGCCTTTCTGAGGCTCTGAGGGTAGAGCCTCCTTGCAGGGAGTGGCAGTGAGTGACAATGGGAAGGCCAGTCTGGGCCTGGCCCTCCTCCTCCAGGACCAGATGGGAACTGGGGGCCGGGGAGAAAGGCCCAACTGGGGCAGCGCCGGGGTCTGGCCAGAAGAGAGGCACTCAGTGAAAGCGAGGAGGCTGCAGCCGTCGCTCATTTGCATCATAAGTGATTGGTTTTCCCTGCTCGTCCCTCATTAGGACACAATGGACAGTTGTTTGCTGGCGCAGCAGATCCATTTACCAAGGGAGAGAGGAGACAGAGAAGAGTGATTGATGGGCCATAGTAATGGGGCGGGGGCAGCCGGCCTCCCCTCCCCTCCCCTCCCCTGCTCCCCTAGGCCCCAGGCCTCCTGTTCTCATACAACGAGAAGGAACCCAGAGAGCAAATCAACTCCCTCATTTAACAGGTGAGGAGACTAAAATGCTAAGAAGGGATGAGACTTGCAAAGGTCATACTGAGTTCATGACACAGCTCTGGCTTCTAGAATCTCCAGTCTAGATTCTAGACTCATTCCAGGGTTCATTCCACTGGCCTGCAATGCCTTCTCCATTCCCAGCTTGTGGCTCTATGTATCTGTGGTCTCTCTCCTTCTGTTCCAGGCCTTGGATTCCATCAATTCTCCCTCCTGTGTCTATCTAATCTCTTCCTCTGTTCTACCCACTCTGTATTTTTTCCTCCTGGTTTCTAGGCAGCCAGGATAATTACTAAACTTCTAATTAACCCCTGCCCTAACGAGGGTGAGTCTGGCAGAAGAGGCAGCAATTTTGAAACTGTCTTGATGTGTTTGGGGGATAGGTGGAGGTAGAACACATGTTGGGGTGGGGCTATTATAAAGCAGGCACTGAGACAGACATGACACACTTGATTTCACTTTGTCCTTTCAGCCTTGCAAGGTAGCATTCTTAGAGACAGGAGAATGAGAGGCTCAGAGAGGTTGGGTAATTTGTACAAGAGCACCCAGCTGACAAACGGCAGCTATCTGACCCCAAAATCTCCCTGACACCCTGGCACAGGGGCCTAAAGCTGGGCAAGGGGGCCCACTGATTCCAGGCTCATGGGAGGCACAGCCTTGCTGAAGGAGGCCACTGCTTAGTTGATCCCCCCTGGGCAGGGCCTGCCTCCCCATTTCCACCTTCATGCTCCCACCTTCCTCTGGGCCCCTTCTTCACGGTGATGAAATCTCACAAATGCTAGTGTTTGGCCCTGCGGGGGCTGGGGAGACAGCCATCAAGAGGGAGAAAACTGACAGACCCAGAGCCAGACCGGGGAGGTCTCCCGCCCGCCGACGCCCCCTCCCACTTCCCTGTCTGCCCCTCCCCTTTCTGGGTCGAGCCTGCCAGCATCTGCGTCTGTCTCATTGTGCTCTGGGGGAAGGGGAGAGTCGGGGTGAGTGGGTGTCTGTGTGTGAACATAAGGCCTTCGGGTTCATTCTGACACTGAATGAAAAACTCACCAATTATTCGTCCAATCTCATTAATATGTAGACAGACATCTGTTATTTAGGAGTCAACAGCAGAGGCATTTTCGTGGGGGGGAGGGGCTCTTATGTACGTGCTCTTGCCTCTCTGGCTGCTGGCAGGGTAGCTGCTGGGAATCACCCCACACGCCTGGACCTGGAGCCTTCCTTTTCTCTGACCCTCACCCCCAGCCTCGAGGAGAGGGAGTAGGGGACTGATGAGAAACGACTGGTGAGAAATGGAGAGAGACCTGGGAAACAAGCTGGAAGGGGGAAGTGAAGAGAGGGGCTGCACTGGGTAGAAGAAACTCCTTTGTTGGCAGAGAGGAAAGGAGAGATACTCTGAAGAGCTGAACCCCTTTCTTGGGGAAGCAGAGTGGAGCAGGGGAGAGCTCTGCCAGGATTTCCTGCCAGGGTCTTGGTGTCCACGGGGAACCTCAAGGACACGACTCCTTCCTCCCACCTCCCTCAGCCTGCAGGACCAGCCTGAGTGTATCTGGGGTGGGGTCACTATGGCAACATGGGACCCTCCCCACCCCCCTGACTTCAGAAAAGGTAATGGGGGAGTTCAGAAAAATGGAGACAAAAGGACGTCAGCCCTTGGAGGAGTCACTAAATCTCTCTCTGGCCCTCCGGATAGGTTCAGGGATGAGACGCCTGACCTCCCCCTGCCTGTCTTGTGACCTTCCTCTGGTCTTTGAATCCCAGCACAAGAAGCCCCAGTCAAGAAGCCTTTCCTGATTCCCTCAGGCCCAGTTCAGAGGCACTCAAGCCTGGACAACTAAGTGGTAAAGAATAAAGGTTGACAGCAGTTCAGCCCCCTTTAAAGGGTCAAACAACTTTTCTCCATCCTTTCTCCTTTCTGAATTTTCTTCAAAACACCAGGCACGTGTGGCAATCAGCTCCCACTTCCAAGCATGAAAACTGAGGTTCAGATGGGTGCAGGTTCTCACTGAAGGCTCCCAGGGAGGAAGCAGCGGGGCTGGGCCCCAAGCCCTTGGACCTCTGCCTCCAAATCTCAAGCGCTTTTCATGACTGTCCTTCTTGGAAAGGCTGGAGTCACAAGGGGATGACCCTGGGTTAGCTGACTCATTTCAGGGGGTTAGACCAAGTCCCTGCCCCTACCCCATCCCTTCCTTCCCCCTCCTCCCTCCAGGGCAGGCTGATTGCCGAGGTTAAGAAACACTGACAGCATCACAGCTTGATTAGTTGTTTATTTCATTAAATGATTAACGAGGCTACATTGTTTCCCAAATGAGTGTCTAATTTGTGGGGGAAACAGCTGCAGAGGAGGAAGCTGGGTCTGACTCCTGCATCTGGGGTGGGGGTGGGGGAAAGGTCCCCTTCTTCCAGCCTGCAGGGGCCTTTAAGAAAATCTAGGAACAACCTCATTCCCTCCTCTCACCCTTTGGGTTCCTCAGCCCAGAGCACGGCCCCCTCTCTAGAAATAAAACGTCTGGCAACCCAGGCCTGCAGAGGGGACCAAAATCTGTTCCTGGTGGTACTGGAAATGTATTAAACTTTGGGGGTTCCTCCAGCTGATTTATCTTCCTAATTATGTTTGCTTTAGGCGGATATTGAAAAGCATTTCCATTCCCTGAGCACGGCAGGAGAGGGAGGTTGGGAGAAGGGGGGGCATAAACAGTCTGTACTTTGGCGGCTACAGGCTTGAGCCAGCTTTGTACCATAGTCCAAAGTGGAGATGAGAAGCCACAGCCAAAAATCCCACGACAATTGTATGGCAGGTGTGGTCAGGGAGGGGTCAGTCCTCTGGGACCAGACTGAAATCCACCTAGCAGGGCCCCAACCCTCTCCAGCACCTCAATCCAGGACTCAGGGTCCTTGCAGAGGGTCTTGGAGTCAGGCCCTAACCAGGTCTCACTTTAAGAGGGTCAGGTGCAAAGTGCCCTTGCAGCTGTTCCAGAATCCTTGAGATTGGCCCAGATGGACCAGGACAGGGTCCTGCAGGAGAGGGAGGATAAGGAATGTCTGATGAGCCAGGAAGGGGATTTCCTTTCCTCTCAAGACTGGGCCCTGGCATGGGGAAGTGAGACGCTATTTTAGATGACATCTCAGAGCCAAAACCCCCAGCCCCCGTCACCTCATCCAGATAACCATCTATCTATCCAACAACCAAATCTGGTCACTTCATTCTCTGCTTAAAATCCCTCGTGCCCCCTCACATCCTCAGAATGAAGTCCCAGTTCCTTTGTGGGCCCTGCAATTGCCTCACTGGACCTTCTCATCCTGTCTTCTGCCCTCCCACCATGGCAGCCCCAATCATGCCATGCTCTTTCTCATCTCCACATTTTCGCACATGCTATATACCCTCTGCTCAGAGTGCCTTTCCTACCCTTCCCTGCCTGGCAAATTCCTCTTCAACCCTCAAGGACCTGGCTCGGAGGATGGATTTCTGAGGTGGTAAGGAGCTCCCACAGCCAAAGCACCATCACACCTGGGCTACCTCTCTTCCCCACTGGGCTGGCCTTCACAACACAGAGACTGGTCCTTTCAGAATCCCAAGCCAGTATCTGGCACACATTTGGTGCTTAGCGCACATTTGCTGAATGAATGAGGGAGGGGTGGGCTGTGAATTAGTGGGGGATCCCAGCAGATGGGAGGGTAAGCTCTGTGTTCTCTCCCAGAGTGTGTCTGAAGGACTGGCTGGGGCTGGGGGAGGGGAGAGCCATGGATGGTTCCTGGGGGAGAATGTCACCGAAAAGAGGCCAATGGGACCAAAGCCAGAGAGGGAATACAGGACAATGTGAAACCAGACTCCGGAGAAAACAGACCAGCACTGTCTTTCCTGACAAGTGCTCTGGCTGGCCCCTCCGCCGGCTTTCCTTCTCTAGGGGATTGGGGAGATATGACCCTCAACTCACAGCTTGAGCTCCCTCCAAAATCATCAAGGAGCTCAGGATGGAAAGAAGGAGAGAGTCCCTGCCCTAGCCTCCAAGGAGACCCCAGAATCAAACTACTGTCCTGTTGGGAAACTTCACTTTGCACAGGGTCAGCTTCTGGATGTGGAGGCTTCTGATGCCCTCCCTACCCCCACAACTCCCAGGGCACCAGCAGATTCCAAGCCAGGGCTGCAGATGGTGAGCAAGGGGCCTGGACCACTTCAGCAGGACCCCTCCCACATTAGCAGGGGACCCTAGTTGGGCTGAGTAATGAATTGCACATAAGTCCACTTTAAACCCCCTTAATGGCTTTAGGATTGTCTGGCTCATTAACTGAGATGAATATTCCCAGGATAGCTCACTCTCCCATCTCTGGCTCCTAAAATGACACTGCTGATCCAATCCATAGCTTTTTCCTCTGCTCCACCTGTGGGCATCAACAGAGAAGTTCTTCCAAAGTCTAACTTTCCCTCCTACTGCTAGAGACTGGTAGATTGACTTTCTAGAAAGCAACAAAACTAAAGCCACAGCCGTTTTCCATGGACACGGGCTTTATTTGGGGACTGTTGGAGGATGGGAGAGGAAGGGAGCTAGGACTAGGGCAGTAGGTGGGAGAGAGGCTTCTCAACTTTTTTTAATTTAATGCCTGTTGCCTGAAGGTTAGGATGAGTGAGAACAGCTGTAGTGAGAGGAGAGGGAAAGGGAAGGTCAGAGAATAGATACTTTCCTTAGGGAAGGAAGCCATGACCAGGACACGGGGACTGGAGGTGGGGAGGGAAGGCACCCTTCATACACTGAGACTCACCCAAGGTCACTGCTTGATGCCAGCTTCCCCAGGCCCCCGGCCCCATCCCAGCTCCCAGTCCAGATCCCTGCCCTGCTAGCTCCCTCAACTTGCTGTGGAAAGGAGTGGAATGAGGATGTGGGGAATGGTGGCACCCTTCTGCCTCCAGCTCCCTGCCCAGGAGAATTGCTCACTCGCCGGCCCTGAAGTCCCAGCCAGAGTCAGGAGGTCAGGAAGCCGGGGGCCAGCAGGGGGACAACTGTGCCCTCATCTCCCTTCCTCACACTCTGCCCCCACCGGGCCCCTCACATGAGGTTGCAGCTCTTGGCTCTATCCTTGTGTATCTCGCCCTCACTCCCGTTCCCGTTCCCCCGGTCTGGCCGTCCCGCCAGCTGAGCAGATCGCTGCATTCCCCGTCGTGAATCAGTACGGCGCAGCTGCCTATGGCCACGGCCAAGGGAGGCCACTGTGGCCACGTGGAAGACATCTCTGACACTGCGCTCAGAGGACCGGGAGGAGCATTCCACATAGGATACGGCCCCCACCTGCTTGGCCAGCACGGTGCCCTGGAAGAATGGAGTGTGCCGAGAAAGTTACAGGGCTTAGCCTGCATCTCAGCAAGGCGCAGGCAAGCTGAGGGCTGGGGATAGGGGGCGGTCAAGGGACCAGGTCAGAGGTCAGAGCCCAGGGCAAAGGATGAGCCAAGTGGGGGGTTCTCAAATCAGAGACTGAGATGGACAGAGGTGAGGGGTCTAGGCTGGGACTAGGTCAGAGGTCAAGGGTCCCACCTGCTCATGTGTAACAGGGATAAGCCTCTGCTTGGACAGCTCCCTCAGCGTAGCCAGGTCAGTCCGCATGTCCAGTTTACAGCCAACCAGCACAACCTTGGCATTGGGGCAAAACTCCTGAGTCTCCCCTTGCCACTATTTGAAGGAAGAAAACAAGAGTTATGGAGAAGTAGAGAGAGGTACATGAACGCTTGCTCACAGCATGCAAGAACCATGCACCCCTTGGACTCACCCATGTGAGCAAGGAGGTGAAATTGGTGGGTGTGGGCTGAAAATAGGATGGGGTGTGGGAGAAGGAGGGGGAGGAGAGGGACAGGGTGGGGCTCTGCTTCTACCTCAGTGGCCATGAAGGGTCTGCCAGCCTGGTACCATCCCATTCCCACCCTCTTTCCCAAATTTGTTCCTGGGAACAGGCCAATCCCACCCTCCCCTCCCCGCACCGGGAACTGGGGCTGGCTTAGCTGACTTTTGTACATTCACTATGGGCTTTTCTCATGGAAATGGTGGCCAGGAGGGGAGACCACAGGGCTTTACAGATCTCCAAGAGCAGCATTCCCATCCTGTCCATCTGGGGCTCCCTCACTCAAGGCGATGGAGAGGGTGAATAAGGAGTCCCTTGAGTACTTCTCCCCGTTGTCCCCCATCTACCCCAGATGCCACATCCATCCAAGCTCTGACGACTGATTTCCAGGAATCAAGGTAGGGGGATGGGGAAGGATGAGAGCTTCACACATTCTAGCCGATGGCCATGCCTCAGCTGTAATTCTCTCCTCTTGGCCCATGTGGTGTCAGGACCATAGTTTCTGGTCCCTCCCTCTGGGTCTAGCTGTCCCACTGCCCCAGGCTCCCACCTTCTTGAGGACACTGTCCAGTGTTTCTGGTCGGCTAATGTCGAAGCAGATGAGCACAGCATCTGAATCAGGATAGGCCAGAGGTCGGACATTATCATAGTAAGAGGAACCTGAGAGAAGACAGGGAGGGAGGGAACAGACAAGGGTCCTGAGTGTATGGAAGGCCTGAAAGACAATGGGAGATCTTAGCAATCTTGGTCAAGGGATTCTGAGCAGAGAATGGAAAAGAGCTGTATTTCTCCAAGGAGGTGAGCAAACAAAAGGGAGGTTAGATGGCAGAAAACAGCTCTCCACTTCCCTAGGGGGTACTCTGAAAGTAATCATTCTTCCTTGAGCCTTTGAGAGGCTCATGAAATCTCTCAACATTCTCACAAAATTTTGCATGTACTTTCTGAGCTTTGACAGACATCTAAAGCCCTCCAGGGGAGCCAAGTAAAAATTAAAAAAAAAACACCTCCTTTTTTGGAGGAGGGGGAGGGGCAGAGGCAGAGTTCTCCCGCCCTCTCGGGAACTGATCTCAGATTTCTATAGTTCAGTCTTGAGAAGCAGTTCCCTAGCCCCCAAAGAAATTCCAAATGTCTTTCCTAAACCCAGTTCTATCTCCTAAGAAACATGTTCCAAAATAAAAGCCATTCCTTCCCAACTTTCCCAGGTAGGCAGAACCCAGCTGAGGAAATCGATTACTGGGTTTTCTGCCTCAGGACAAGGTTTCCATATGTCTTTGAAAGCTCTGCCTCAGTTTCCCTGCCTTTAAGCAGAACATTGATTTTTCCTTCCTCCTAGAATTGGATGGATGGACTGGGCTGACCTGGAACCTAAGGGTCTAGCCCATGGAGGGCTCGGAGTGGGGACCTGGGAAGTCAGGGTGACCCCGAGGGAGTTGGTTACCTGAAGTGTCCCACATGTTGAGCTCAATGCGGCGCTTGTCGATCTCAAAGCTGGCGGTGTAGTTCTCAAACACGGTGGGGACATAACTCTGCAGACACGGATGGATCAAAATGGGATGCTCCAGTTCCTCACCCCAGACAAATGCCTTCCTTACTCCCATACCCCGTGCAGCCCAGCCCCAGGACACAAGTTGGTCTGGTGTTGGGCAACTGGGAGATCCCGGGAGCGGCTTCCTCAGCGGAATCTCTGCTAGGCTCCCGGACCCCCTCTCGATCCCTCCAGGCCCTAGCTCTTCCCCTCTCCAATGCACAGGACCTAGAGCCCTCTCCGGGACCTCTGGTTCTCCCAAACCCCATTCACCTCATCCTGCTCCCCTATTCTTCTCACCCCAGTCCTCTGCAGTCCTTCCAGAAACCCCATCGCCTCTCTCAGTCCTCCAAGCCCCTCTCGTCCCTGATCATCCCAGCACCCATTTCCGTCCCTCCCCTAAGCTCCAGTCACAGTCCCCTGCGGCCTCAGAGCCCCACTCTCAAGACACCGGTCCCTCACCCCGGGGTAGGCGTCCTTGGCGAACACCTGCAGCAACGCTGTCTTGCCGCACTCCGCGTCCCCCACCACCACGATCTTGCAGCGGCCGCTCTGCCCCTCCATGGTCCCGGCTACGCGTCGGCCCCCCGCGTAGCCCCCCTCCCGGGCCCGGCTGCCGCCTCCCCCGCCGCTGCAGCTGCAGCCGCTCGGGCCGCCGACACCGGCATCCCTCGGGCCCGCGCCGAGCCCCCGCCCGGGGCCGCGGCACCCCCTCCGCCCCGCCCCCAACCCAGCGGCCGCGCCCCCGGCCCCGCCTCCCGCCCTCGCTGCCGGGGGGCGGGGCCCAGAGGATCTAGGCGGGGCCCTGAGAAACCAAGGCCTGGGAGGTGGTTTCTAGCGCGCTGGTGTGGTCTGAGGGACCCCTGCGCGTTTAAGGCAGGCCGAGCAGAGTTTTTTGACCAATTTGATTTCCTTAGGGGTGCGGACGAAGTGGAGTTCGGGAAAGTTCCGAGAGGTAGGGTGGGAGCGAGGCTTGGGCCTTCGGCGTGCCCACGCGTGCACGCCGGTGTGCTAGTGCGGACACGCGCGGGGCAGCCATCCACTCTCTGAACAGGAAGGGGTGCGAATTGATGGGGGTGAAGGGAATCTTTTGGTTCGGTCTACTTCCTCCACACTCAAGTCCAGGCAGGGAGTCTTGGGGATATGTAGGCATGGACTCCAACACACCCACTCGGACAATGGTGACATCATGGCTTTCCGTCCCCATGGTAACGGATGGCCTGGTCTGAGGCTGCAGTGATTTAACAGCGGGCCTGGACTAAGAGGGAAGCGTGGACTGTTTCAATAGCCAGGCGCACGGTGAAAAGTTTTAGGGGAGCTGCGTCCTCTGGTGGATGCTTGGGGAGACGGAGATCTGAAGAAAGAAGAGGAAGATTAACTGCCCAGAGTGACAGTCCTGCTGGAGCCAGAGACAAGCTCTAAAGTTATTTCAGGCTGGATTATTAACGATAATCAAACCTCTGTTTTTCATTTTGCATGGCACCTTTTACCTTTTAAAAGCACTTCTTTAAATAGAGGATACTCGATTTAATTTTATCTTAACCCTGAAAAGATAACTAGAGCAAGCAACATCGTCACCATTTTACAGAAGGGAAAATTGAGGCACAGAGCTTTAACAAAGTCAGATGGAAAGTTTTAAAGGCTTGGTCACCCTACTCCAAGTTTGCCATTGCAAGGCCACACAGAATGGGTCACATATGGGTAGAGTCGGGGCCTGAGAAACAACTTGGTTGGATTTCGCTCCACAGGTGGCTGGCTCCCCACATCTGATGTAAGCTCAGGTTTTGGGATCGTCCTTCAGACTGTCCCCTAACATAATTTTAACTTATTTACTGTGAATAAGTAAGTAAATTAACTAGCGGTCTGCCTGATGCCAAGAATGGCCTCTCGCGGGTGAGTCCCCACTCGTTCTTGGTCTCCAGCAGCGGTCCCGCAGCAGCCGCATCGTGGCCCTGGCCCTTTAAGTTCGCTCACGAAGCCCCGCCCCCGTCCCAGCGCCCCGCCCCTCCCGCTCAGAGTCCGCGGCCTTCTCTAGTCTAGACTCGCTCCCCGCCCTCCCCAGCTGTGCGCTCTCGGTGCAGCTGTGCGCGCAGTTCGGGAGTCCCAGCCATGTCCGCCGAGAGAGAGGTAGCTGAGGCGGCCACCGTGGTGGCGGCGGCCGAGGCAAGGGCAGGAGAAGACGCCCCTTCGCAGCCCCTGAAGGCGGAGGCAACCGGCGAGGCCCAGCCATCCGCGGCCCCGGAAGGGGCCGCCGCCGCTTCGCCGCCGCCGCTGCGCTGCCTGGTGCTCACCGGCTTCGGCGGCTACGACAAGGTGAAACTGCAGAGCCGGCAGGCCGCGCCCCCGGCCCCCGGGCCAGGCCAGCTGACGCTGCGCGTCAAGGCCTGCGGGCTCAACTTCGCCGACCTTATGGCCCGACAGGGGCTGTACGACCGGCTGCCGCCGCTGCCCCTCACTCCGGGTATGGAGGGCGCGGGCGTGGTAATCGCTGTGGGCGAGGGAGTTAACGACCGCAAGGTGAGCGGGCCACCTCTGAGCAGGGCAGGGAAAGGTCGCGCAGGCCACTGGGTAGTGGGACACGAGTGGGCGGGCGCCGGGGGTGTGGCAGGGCGGGGGAAACTGGCACGAATACTGGTAGACGGGCATGGAAGGCGAGGGAAAGGAGCCTGTGTTCTGAGGCTCCTGGAGAACTGGATTTGTATTTGGGGATGGGGGTTTGAGATGGAGTTATTGTCCCCCTCCCTAAACATTTTAATTGTGGCCGCCGCCCAGAATCGGTGGTGGTGGTGATGGGTGGGTGAGTGGTGGTGGGACGGGGGGAAACAATAAGACGCCCATGCGCATGCGCACAACGACCTTTACACCCCCTCCCACCACCAGTAAAACCACAACTGTACCCCTGCCCACTAAACACTCTGCGGGTAATTGTGGTCTGCGACTCAGAGTGACGATTGGGGCCTTTTTCCCCGAGGGAGCTTGAAGAGCTATGTAGTCGGGCTGGGCGGGTGCACATGGCCATGCCAGAGCCCTAGTCACATGCAGCCCCGTGGTCTGTGGGGGTGTGAGGCGGCCCCTCCCAGAGCAGGGCTGTAGAGACAGGCCTGCCCGTCCTGGAGGAGTGGGAGCCTGCCACCGCCCCCTCCCTGCCCTGGCCTTAACTGTCGGTCTGATCGCGGGGGTAGGATTGGGGACTGGGCGGGAAGAAGAAGGGATCGAGATTGGATGTCTGGATATTTGTCTTGGGCTCTCTGTCTGCAATATCTCCTCCAGTGACTCAGCCAGCCGGCCACGACCCGGGGCTGCCCTTGGGAACTTTGGGCGGAACCGCCTCTGCCTTCCTCTCGGAGGACCCTCGCCTCAGAAACACATTTGGACAGGGGAAGGGGGTGTGGCACCATGAGCAGGTTGGCCCAGCTCTGCCAGTCTGTGTCTCTTTTTTTGTTTATCATTAATCTTGGCCACAACCCCAGACACTACAGAGTTCCAAATGACCAGCTTTTTGAGAGACCTTTGCCAGTCGTTTTTTTAGGGGGTTCTTTTCAAATCAGGCCCCTGCAAGAGAGGCCCATCAAATGCAGCCCTCATCTTGCCAGACCTGCAGGTCCCAGATCCCAGAAGTGGAATTCTTGAATTTATTGTACAGGCAAACATCTCCTTCCTCCTTAAAGGATTTCTCCCTGGATTCAGCTTTGGCCCCACCCTTTCCACTGACTTCTAAATAATCCCACTCTGAGAAGATGCTAAGAAGATTTTTTATTTTTGGTTGGGGGAGTTATAGTTATGTTACTGTAACTGCTGAAGGCCACCCACCTAACCTCTTCTGCGCACACTTTCCACTTCATAAGTACAGGATATCCTGTCCAGGGCTAGAATCTAATGTAAGAGGTTGGATTCTGTGGGGAGAGCTCTCCCTTCTTCTTGATACCTGGGCTGGGGAGGGGTCACGGGCCTCCCCTGTGATGTTCTGAGGTCCAAGCATTAACCCGGGTGAATGGACCCACTTCTGGGCCAACCCTGGGACTGGCCACAACCTGGGCTGACCACTGCACTTTTCCCAGCTCTCCTGGGCTATTTCTGAGTTTGCTAGTCCTGAGTCCTGGGGAGGGATGCTTCCATTCCCTAGACCTTATCTCAGGCCAGTGCTTGCAGAGGAAGATTCTAGTCTGCTCTCTGTACTCCTCCTCAGTGGTGGTTCGGGGCTTGAGGACATGAAAAAGGGTATGTGTGGGAGTCCCATTTTTCTGCCCCACGGATCTCAAGTCTTGTTAATATACAGAATTCCCATCATTCCTGGCAGGAACCAAGACAGACCCGGATTGTCCCTTAACAGCACCCACACCTCTCTCTCCATGCTCTTCAGGGAGCCAGGCCTTCCTCCTGAGACTGCCCCCTTTTCCCTGTCCTCCCCTTGACCCCAGTTTTTAAGCTGGAGGGGAAGATGCTGTTTTCTTTGCTCCCTTTTCCCTCCTGAAAGGAGGCTCTTGTGCAGGTGGCTGAGGGTGTGGGCAAGGGGGAGCGGATGCCTTTTCCTAGTAGGTGGGATCATGTGACTTTCCTTGTCTGTCACCCCTCCCCCTATCTCTGGGTGAAGGTTCTTTCTGAGCCCTCAGTACTGGCTCAGATTCTTCTCCTGAGGTAATCGCACCCAGCCCTAGCTGCTGCACTTTGGTGTGACCCTAACCAAGCACTGCCCTCTTCCTTCATCGTTTGGATTGGTGACCTCCCCTCCTTGTCACTGCTATTGTCATCACTGTGGTCATTATTATTAGCTAACACCTCTAAGTTCTCACTGTGTGCTGGACATTAGGCTAAAAATCACTGAGTGATTTTTTTGCCACTTAATTCTCATTAACTGCCCTGTTTTACAGATAAGAAAACGGGCCCAAAAAGGTTAGATAATTTTTATTTGCCCAAGGTCAGACTGGCAATACAGTGGAGCCCATTTTTAAACCAGTGCTTCATGCTGCCCCAACTGGAAGCTTCTTGCATTCAGGGATCTTACACAATAGCAAAGTGTAAGATCTGTCAGATGGAGATGAGGATTGTATCTACCTCAGGGAGCTGATGAGGATTAATTGAATGTTTGTATATAAAACACAATAGGGCCTGGCCCTTCCTTGGTAAACAGCTGATAAAGGTAAGTTGTTGTTTTTGATGATATTATTATTATTGTTGCTGTGAGTACTGCTGCTGTTTGTACTGTTACTTCATTGTCGGGAAGAGGGCCTTGTGCGTAGTGGAAGGGTGAATGAATGATGCTCTTTTTCCACTCTTCAAGGTAGGGGATCGGGTGATGGTGTTGATCCGGTCAGGCATGTGGCAGGAGGAGGTGACTGTGCCTTCGGTCCATACCTTCCCGATGCCAGAGGCCATGACTTTTGAAGAAGCTGCTGCCTTGCTGGTCAATTATATCACAGCCTACATGGTCCTCTTTGATTTTGGCAACCTACGACCTGGCCACAGCGTCTTGGTACACATGGCTGCAGGTGACAGGCACCCTCCATTTATCCCCCTTCCTTACCCCACTCAGATTTCATTCCAGGCCCCTTCCCTGCAGCACGTCTGGACTGTTGTCATGGCAACACCAGGCTGCTTCATCCTATGGTGCCCAGAGGCCTCTGCAGTGTTGTTGCCGTGGTAACATTCAGGCACCAGGTCCAGCCTGGTGTGCTATCCATAGCAACGTGCCCTTGCTCAGCACCCCCTCCTTGCCAGCCACCCTCCCCCCAATTCTCAATCTTGGAAATTAGACATGGGATGAGGGGAGAAAGCCTCAAGAAGAGTCCAGGCAAAATGGATGGGCTGGATCCTTGAGAGGCGAAAGGGAGGGTGGTGGCTAGGTGACTCCATACCCCCTCCTTATGAAAGTGTCTTGCTTTAGGGGGTGTGGGTATGGCTGCCCTGCAGCTGTGCCGGACAGTGGAGAACGTGACGGTGTTTGGAACGGCCTCAGCCAGCAAGCATGACGTGCTGAAGGAGAATGGAGTCACACACCCCATCGACTACCACACGACTGACTATGTAGATGAGATCAAGAAGATCTCCCCCAAAGGTCAGGGCATGGGAAGGGGTAGGATGGCATGGGACAGGGAGGGGGTCTCCAGATCTGAGGATCCTAATGCTGTTCCTGGGCCCCTTCCTCTGTGACAGGAGTGGACATCGTCATGGATCCTCTAGGGGGAGCAGATACTGCGAAGGGCTACAACCTCCTCAAACCCATGGGCAAAGTGGTCACTTACGGTGAGTCAGTGGGTCAGGGATGGAGTAGGAGGGAGAAGCAGGGTGGACCTGAGAGGTGGGACATGGGGCCCCCAGCTTTTGAATGCAGGTTCCTGTGTTCTGTAGAAAGCACCAGGGTTAGGATGGTCCTGGATATTGCATTCAGATTGCTGTCTCCTGGGTGCAGCTACCCTCTTTCTCTTTCATGAGTCACAGCCAGTTCTGGTTCTTAGTTGTGGATTATTCCTGATGCAATATCACCCAGTCTGCTTTGCTCTGCCCTACCTCCTGGGCTTCTTGAGCAATTATCATTCAAAAAACTACTTCACACCAAAAATAAATAAATGAAGATTAGAGCAATTTTTGAGTCAGCTAAAGTCCACTTAGGCCAGGTAGCCAGCAGGTGGGAGGGTCTCCTGTCACTCCTGGGCGCTGGTATGGATAATTGTAAGGGGCCCGCAAGGGACAGAGGAGTGTGGGTCCAGACATACCGGCATGTGCCTGGCACCTGGATTCACAGGCTGTACGTCCTCGCCCCTCAGGAATGGCCAACCTGCTGACAGGCCCCAAGCGGAACCTGATGGCCCTGGCGCGCACATGGTGGAATCAGTTCAGCGTGACAGCGCTGCAGCTGCTGCCAGCCAACCGAGCTGTGTGCGGCTTCCACCTGGGCTACCTGGAGGGCGAGGTGGAGCTGGTCAGCGGTGTGGTGGCCCGCCTCCTGGCTCTGTACAACCAGGGTCGCATCAAACCCCACATCGATTCGGTGTGGCCCTTTGAGAAGGTGAGTGTGATGGCTTTGCAGGGAGGGCCCAGGTAGGACCCAGTAAGGCTGGGGTCCCAGGGGGAGGCTGCCTGGGAGGAGGGGGGCCAGCAGCACTGGGGGCAGAGTCTTGTCTTCCTCTCCAGGTGGCAGATGCCATGAGGCAGATGCAGGAGAAGAAGAATGTGGGCAAAGTCCTCCTGGTGCCTGGGCCGGAGAAGGAGAACTAGGCCAGGGGCTGGAAGACCCTCGGGGCCCAGGGAAGAGAGAAGCTGGGAAGCCATGCACTGCTGGCCACCAGCCCCTCGCAGTTCATCCCCTATCACAATGCGCTGCCCTCTCCCCGCAAAGGTCTCCGAGGTGATGCCCTCTCCCCTGCCCTGTTCTTTCTCTTTGGTCAGGGCTTCCCCCCTCCCCTTCCTGCCCTCTGAAGAGGCTGGGAAGTGACCACTTGGATGTCTAGGCCCTGCCAAGGGGACAGGGAGGGTCAGAGGGAGGCCGGCTGCTTCCTGCCCCCTCTCTGTCCCCGGGCCTGCTGTGCTGCTTTGTGCCAAGGTTAGCCAGTCCCTTCCCATCCTGTTCTGTGTGCTTCCGCCTCCGCCTCATCTCCCTTCCTGCCCCTGCCCCACACCTCCCCAAAGAATTGAAATGTCAGCTCAGGATATGGGGCCAATCTGTGTGAATCCAGCATGTCCCTGTCTTGCCCTAGCCAGCACCCACCTTGTCGCATGGCCTCGTCCTCTTGTCCCTAATCTCTCAAGCACAATCGGGCTCCTTCCACCTCCCAGTGTTCCGCCACTCTCAACCAGGGGTGCCTCTTCCAGCAGGGGTGGGAGTCAGACCTGCTCCCCTAGGTCACCGCTCTGGGAGGGACACAGAGCCTCCTCACCCTTCACTGAGTTCTCTGGATTTGTTCTCAGTGCCTTAGCATGGAAACCTGTGCTTGTGTATGTGGGGCCCCTGTCTCACCTCCTCAGCCCCGTCCTCCCCAGTGCCTTCCTTGTTCTGCTGGAGCTGGGGCTTTGCTGCTCCCCAGTCCCACAACACTGCCAAAAATCTGTGTTTGTGCTGGTGGGTGCGGGGCCAGCCCCTGGCCCCCTGGGGCCTGTGCCATGTCCTGTCTCCGGGGCTGTCATTTCTCTATGGTGGTTGAGGAGAAAGAGGTGGGAAGCTTTCTCAGCCTTGCAGCTAAGTGTGGCATTTACCAGCCAGAGCTCTGAGAGGCGATGCCATCTGTCTCTTGTTCTGGGACCAAAGTAAAAATCAAAGCACATTCCCCATGTAGTCAAGGGAGGCCCACTGCCTTCTCAGAGCAGGGAGGCAGCTTTTCAAACTCAGCCCCAAACTTTGTTTACATGGGTGGGGAGGTGGAACAGGGCATCAAAGCGGGATGTTTAGGACCTAGGCCACTGGAACCGAAGTGGGGACTTCCTAGGGTAGGGGTTTAAGTCCCTCTACTCTCAGACCTGGAATTGGGGGGGGTTATTGCCCGAGCTGTTGCCAATGGGAGGTGGGAGGAGGGGTTCAGCCTCTTCATCATCTGAATGAGGCCTAAATGTGCGAAGTGCGATTTCCGCTTTTGTGTCCCCTCTGCCCCGCCATGACCGAAGCTGCCTTTGTGTCTGTGTCAATAAAAAGCCAAACCCTGGGTCCTGGATGTTGCCTCTGAGAGTGGAGGGGAAGGTGAGCTCATGGAAGGCCAGTGCTGATAGGGGAAAGCTAGGGCTTCGCCCTCCCCTGAGTCTCCTTCCGTGCCCTAATCACGTTTCCTTTCATGAAGCGGAATGAGGAAGAAGATCATGCGATGCAGGCACTTTTACTGTCCTTGGGCAGTGTTTCACAACTGTAATCCCGGCCACTGTTGACTGGCACAGTCTCTCTCATATATACACACCCAACCCAACCTGCTTGGCAGAGAAGTGGGGGTGATGAGCAGGGGAGAGGCTCCTAGCCCGATTTGGCCGTGAAGACCGCCAGGCCCCGATGTCCCAGGGGTACGACTCTCAAGGCTTCCACCTCCCCGCCCCCACGGGTGGGCTTCTGGAAGTGGACCTCCAGGATGTCTTGCAGCTCCGGGCCATCCAGGACATCGGGAATGTTGAGCACCAGTACCGCCTGGGGTACCAGCTGGGACCTGACCTGGAAAAGGAGCCAGGAGATGGGCAAGGGCCATCATGGGAATTGGGCTTGGGGCAAAGGTCGGGGCAGGTGGCGAGCATAGGAGTATGGGACGGGGCAGGAGGCCTGGAGAGGTTGGCAGCAGGTAGGTCATTGGGGTTTCGGGCTCTGATCCTTCTTTGAGCAAGTTTCTGGCAGGCAGGCAGGCAGGCCACCTGGCCCGTCCCCATTCTCCACCCTCCCACTTACCTCAGCCTTCTGGATCGTCCCACTCACGTAGGGAGAGACTCTCAGAGGGACCTGCTGCTTTCCCAGGGGCACTGTGAACTGGCCAGTCTGGCACAGGCGCTGGGCCACTGCAGGGACAGGGAGCAGGGGAGCTTCAACATCAGGGGCATCTTTCCCGTGGTCTGATGCCTCTGCTGTCATCTCACAGACAAGGCCCTCACCTCCATCCTTAGCGAAGCCCAGCATGACACCCCCTTGCAGCAGTTCTCGCATCTCCACATCGCCACCCCCGTTCTTGGTCTTGCCAAAGAAGATCTCCAGCTTGTCCAGCAGCTCCTCCTCACTCAGCTTGAGCTCGGCAGGAAACCCACTGACCAGCACTCTCTGGTCACTCATCTGGCTGGACACCTAGTGGGAGACAGATGGGGCTGGTCCCAGGCCCAGCCCCAGTCTCCTGTGCCATGATGCCCTCCCACATGGCCCAGGCCCCTGCCACTCGATCACCTGGATGGTGGTCAGCATGGGCAGCTCCAAGGGCTGGACCTGTACCCGCAGCCAGAACTCTTCCACATTGATCTTATGCTCCTTTTGCTGCAGCACCTGCTTAGCCACTGGGTGGGGGGAGGAGGGTCAGTGCTAGGAAGCCTGCCAGCACCTCCCTCCCAAAGTTTCCCCAAGCTCACCATTGGGATCATCAAAAATGACCAGCGCAGAACCTCCAGGCAGAGGGTAACAGATTTGCAGTTTGGAAATCACAGACTTGGCCATTTCCCTGTCCTGCTGAATGTGTCCTCGAAACACCAGGGGGGCCTCAGGTACCGGGAATGGGACCTGGAGGTGGGGAAGGAGAGGCTGATGCAGACGTCAGGGTTGGGAGAATTACCCACTCCCTCCCAGGAGGAAAGCACCCCAGTTACAGGTGATTGATGCTAAGGGCCAGGAATAAACACATTTACTGAAAGAAGAGCTGGATGAGTAAGCAAATGGATGCAGGTCACACATGTACTGGGACTTTACATACAAGATCTTAGTTTGTCCTCACACAAGCCTGTGAGGTAGGTAGCTCCCCTTTACAGAGAAGAAAACAGGTTCAGAGAGTTCAAGTAACACACTCGAAATCACACAGCACAGAAATGGCAGAACCAGGAGCGAAACTAAGAACTCCCCAGCTCTTTCTTTCAGGCCACATCCCCTCCCAGCTTGCCTTGTCTTTGGGGACGTCCCTGAGCTTCCTTCTCAGCTCCTGCAGCCTCATCTTTAGTCTGGCCTGTTCCTCCTGGAGTGTATGGAGGGCCTGTTTGAAAGAGAGGAACCATCAGACATCCACCCACCTTTTCAGAGAATGAATGAGCCAGGGGAAGGGGGCCCCTGTTCTGGACTCTCCAGGAGCATAGACGATGCTTGGCCCAAGAACAACCTAGCCCCTTTATCCTGCCCTGGGCTTGTCCTGGCCCAGCCTGGCTGCCCTCATCTCAGCTGCTCTGAAAGGCAGGAGCCTTTGCAGCAGCCAAGGCTGGGTCATTCCTGGAGACCTAAAGGTTAACAAACAGTGGTCGAGCTCCTGTTGTGAGGTGCTGGGCATGACACAGGCCAGTATTAAACAGTACTCAAGACAGTGATCACATGAGTGATGGTGGAAGACGGATGGCAGGAGTTTAGAGGTGGGACAGTTCCTAAAGTGGGTACCACAGCGAAGGAGACCTCCAGGAGGAATAGGGGCTTAGAGTTGCAAAATGTCATAACGCTATCAACAAACATTTATTAAGTACTTACTATACGTCAGGCATGTGCTAAGCCCTTAGTATGGATTATGTCACTCACTTCTTGCAACAAACTTAGGAAATAAATACCCCTCTCCTTATTTTGTGGAGGAAGAAACTCAGAGAAGTCAAAGGACTTGCCCAGTCATTTGGCCCTGGACAGTCTGACTCCAGACTTAATCTGTCCTTGATAGTTGAAGAAATCATACTCAGAGTGGGGAAGTAATTGACTCCACATCTCCCAGCTTGTCCCATGACTGCCACTCTTTTCCACTGTACCAAGCAGCTTTTCAGGCTGGGTGTGATTTGGAGCAGGTCCAGAGAGAGAGAGAGAGAGGACAACACAGGCAGGGGAATGACACAGGGGTAGGAATAAATGCACCTTTGTTTGTAGGATGGAGAGCTCACCCTGCGGTTGGAAGCCTGATAAATAAGGTCAGCTCAGGGAAGTGTGAGCTCACTGGGAGGATGGGGCTCTGTCTTGGCCATCTCTGTGTCCCCAGTGTTCAGCAGAGTCCCTGGCACAAAACAGGCATTCAGTAAATGTGTGTTGAATGAATGAATGAAAGAATTGAACGAATGACAGAACGGGAGCCTATTATAGAGGGCCTTGAAGAAATTCAATGTGAGTTCACTATTTTAAGCAGAGGAAAACTAGGGCTTAATCAAATACTGCTGGTTAATGAGTAGTGAGAAATACTCAGGGGTTGCAAATTGAGTGACTCTGAGGTTCAGTTAGATGACATCAAAGAGTCAGGAGAGCCAGTGTAGTGCGAGAGGTGGGGACAGTGACAGACTGGAGAGAGCATGTCTCCACTCAACTGGCAGCCCCTTCTCAGCTCAAGCCAAGGTTTTTCACATGGGAATGTGGTTCTAGTGTGTGTGTGTGTATATATATGTGTGTGTATATATATATACACACACACACGTGTATATATACTGTAACTTCCTTTTCCTAAGGGAAATCAGAAATCTAGATTTTTATTTGAAAATGATGGCTTGATTTTTAAAGAAATATGAAAAATAAAATACATTCATGAGTCGGATTCAGTCCTTAATCCATCCTCTTTTTACTTCTGCTTTAAGTCTTGATCTAATTATACATATTATTTGAAAATCTGGTAATTGGCAGTGCTATTTAATAAATAGCTTTAAATAAATAAGTAAATTTATTTTTAAAAGCTTAATATTTTTTTCTCATAATTCAAGCGGGGGGGTTTTCAGTAGGAAAATGTGGAACTAGTGAAGATTTCTGAAAGGGGGAGTGAGGTGATGGACATAGTGTTTACAAGAGCTTAATCTACCAGTAAAAAAACAGGCAGATGACCTAAATAGACATTTCTCCAGAAAAGACATACAGATGGCCAACAGGCATATGAAAAGATGCTCAACATTGCTAATTATTAGAGAAATGCAAATCAAAACTGCAATGAGGTACCACCTCACATCAGTCAGAATGACCATCATCAAAAAGTCTACAAATAGTAAACGTTGGAGAGGGTGTGGAGAAAAGGGAACACTCCCACACTGTTGGTGGGAATGTAAATTGGTGTAGCCACTATGAAGACCAGTATGGAGGTTCCCTAAAAGAAAAGATACATACACCCCAATGTTCACAACAGCATGATTTACAGTAGCCAAGGCATGGAAGCAGCCTAAGTTTCCATCAACAGATAAACGGAGAAAGATGAGGTGTGTGTACACACACACACACTCTAGAATATTACTCAGCCATAAAAAAGAGTGAAATAATGCCATTTGCAGCAACATGAATGAACCTAGAGTTTATTACACTACGTGAAGTAACCCAGAAAGACAAATAACGTGTATCACTTATATGTGGAATCTAAAAAAAAATACAAGTGAACTTATTTACAAAACAGAAACAGACTCACAGACATAGAAAATAATCTTAGGGTTACCAAGGGGAAGGGAAGAGGGATAAATTAGGAGTTTGGGATTAACAGATATACACCGCTATATATAAATAAAATAAACAACAAGGACCTCCTGTATAGCACAGGGAACCGTAATCAGTATCTTGTATTAACCTATAATGGGAAGGAATCTGAAAAAAATATATCTGTATATATATGTGTATGTAACTGAATCACTTCGCTGAAACTGAGCCAACAGTGTAAATCAACTATACTTAAAAAAAAAAAAAAAAAAAAAAAAAAAAGAGAGCTCAGTCTGACAGTGACGGCAGGATGAACTGGAGCAGCAGGGACTGCGGAGTGAGGAAAACCAACCAGATGCTGTGGCTCTCATTCTCAGAGACATGGCAGGAGCAGACCCAAGCCACCGGCAGTGGGCCTAAGGAGCACATGCGGATGAGTATATCCCATGAGGAAAAGCCCTCAGTCTCTAGATGTTTGTATTAAGGACTCAGAGGGGTCGGACTGGAGAGATGACGCCACGGTTGCAGACCTGAGTGCCCAAGGGTCTGGTATAATGCCATTGACCCAGCAGGCCAGGGAAGAGAGCCAGTAGTTACTGGGCACCTGCTAAGTGCCAGGCACAGTTGGACTCCATCCCATTTAAGGATCACAAAACTGCCTCCTGTCTTCAACTCCCAACTGAAACTTCTCTTTTACAGACGTCTTAAGGACAACACAGGCTGATTGTAGTCACTTACTTGAATTCAACCAAACAAGCTATTTATTTACATAACATGATAACATGGTCTCTAAATGCAAGCCAACATCCAGCTGGTGCTCAGCTGAAAAAAGACGCTATCCATTCTATGTTGTGCTCATTGAGAGACTGTAAATTGTGGATACTCAGGGGTGAGTTAGTGATTTAAGTTTCATTAGACTACATGTATTCTTCTGCCTTATGTGCCAAGTTTAGAGCCTAACCTCCTGTAAGATAAAATCTCATGCTCTCTTTGTTCATCCCGGCAGTATTGGGAGGCCATGTAGCATAATGGTTAAGACCACAAATTCTGGGGCCAAACCTCTGGGGCTTACATCTCTTACTACTGCAAGACAATGGGCAAGTTATTTAATTCTTCATGCCTTGGTTTCTTCATCTGTAAAATGGGAATAGCAATTTCCACCTATATATAATTTTATTTGGAACAGTAGTTCCTGGTATATGATGAGTGCTATGTTAAATGTTTTATATTTTAATAATCCCCACTTGATACATAAGGAACCTGAGATTCATCAGGGTTAACTAATGGGCCAAAGTAAGTCAAACCGAAGGCCGTTGAAGACACACAGAGTCAGAGACAGGGCTTGCTGGACAGGACTCTGAGTTGGAAAAGTATGTGGCAGAGCTTGTTCAGGGACAGAGACTTAAAATGTCATCTTTCAGGGTCGCAGAACCCTTTGAATCTCTAATGAAAACGATGGATTGGATTCTCTCTCCAGAAAAACGCACAGTCACACAAGGAATTCAGGAGTGCCTGAGATGCAGGTTATAGAAGATACCTAGCCAAGGGTCAGGAAAGATAAAGGAATGCAGAGAATAAAAAGAAGGCCTGGTCAGTGCTCGCTTTGGCAGCACATATACTAAAACTGGAACGATACAGAGAAAGTTAGCCTGGCCCCTGAGCAAGGATGACCCACAAATTCATGAAGCGTTCCATATTTTTAGTGAAGTAAGCCAGAAAGAGAAAGAAAAATACCATATGGCATCACTCATATGTGGAATCTAAAAAAAAAAAGAAAAAAGACACTAATGAACTTATCTACAAAACAGAAACAGATTCACAGACATAGTAAACAAACTTATGGTTACTGGGGGTAGAGGGGGTGGGAAGGGATAAATTGGGAGTTCCAGATTTGCAGATACTAACTACTATATATAAAGTAGATAAACAACAAGTTTCTTCTATATAGCACAAGGAACTATATTCAATATCTTGTAGTAACCTATAATGAAAAAGAGTATGAGAATGAATGTGTATTTATATGTATGACTGAAACATTATGCTGTACACTAGAAATTGACACAACATTGTAAACTGACTATACTTCAATTAAAGAAAAAAAAGAAGGCATGGTCAGAGATAAGCAGAGCCAGGGCCAGAGACACAAAAGAGGAGGAGTGACGAAACAAGCAGAAGAAAAGGAGGGTTACAAGAAGTCCCCTCCCTCACTTGTTTCCTCACTCATTCATGCAGCCATCAGCTACTGGGCATCTACCATGTACCAGGCCCTGTTCTAGGCTCTGGGGATACCGTGATGAACCAGACAAAATTTCCCTGTGGAATTTACATTCTAGGGGATGAACCAGATATAAACAGAACAAATAAATAAAATCTGCAATATGTTAGTGATAAATATTATGGGCAAAAACAAAGCAGAGAAGGAAGGACAGAGAATGCTGGAGTACAGTTTTAAATAGGGTGAGCAGAGTAGGCCTTACTGAGATGTTATTTGATCATATACTTGAAGGAGATAAAGGAGCAGACTATGTGTATGTGTGAGGGAAGGTCCTATGCAGAGGGAGCAGCAAGTGCAAAGGCCCTGAGGTGAGAGTGTGTTATGTGTTTATCTGAGGAAGAGAAAGGAGACCAGTGTGGCTGGAGAAGAGGGAGTGGGGAATAGCTGGCCATGAAGTCACAGAGAAAACAGGGTGGGATCATGCAGGGTCTTTTATATAAAGTGAGGTGGGAAGCTGCAAGCAGGCTTAATTGTTAACAGGATGACTTGGCTGTTGAGTGAATAGGCAGATGCAGGGAAAGGGCACAGGGAGATGGCTGAGGAGGTCATTACAATGTCCAGGTGAGCAATATTGACGGCCTGGACCAGGTGGTAGCAGCGGAGGTGGTGAGGAGCTGTTAAAAGTTTAGGATGAAGTTCCTGATGGATCGGAAATATGACGTGGAAGAAAGAGAAGAGTCTCAGATGACCCAAGCTGTTAGGCCTGAACAACTGAGGAGAAGGAGAGCCATGTGCTGAGAGGGGGACTATCTTGGGTGGAAGAGATTGGGGTTTCTTTTGAACATGTCAGGGATGACTGCCTGACATCCCAGGGGAAGCATATAGTGGCAGTTAACTCAATGGATCTAGCATTCAGGGAAGAGGTCCAGGCCGTGAATGTAAATTTGAGAATTATCCATGCAGAGATATTTGAAATCACAAAACTAAATGAAATCAACAAAAAGAGGTCCAAGGGCTGATGTCTGGGGCATCCAACACTAAGAAGTCAGGGGAATATGGAAGAAACAGCTGGGGAGAGTGCAGAGGAGTGGCTGGTGAAACCCGAAGGGAGGGGTGGGAAGTGGGGAAGAACAGGTTTAAGGGGAGGAGCCCACAGCTGTGCCAAAGGCTGCTAACAGGACTTCCGCCAAGAAGCACGAGAAAGATGGCTGAGATTGAGCAACAAAAACACAGTCCTGCTTATCTTAAGGAAATGGTCAGAAGTTCATGTACAAGGATGATTATTGTAGCCTTGTTTACAACAGAGAAAAAAATATCTACATGTCCAACAAGACAGAAACAGCTAAACAAATATAAAATCCTATGCAGCAATTAAAAGACACAGTAATGAAGAACATTTAACAAGAAAAATGCTAACAAAAAGCCAAAAAATCAAACTGTATACAAATATGTTTCCTATTCTGTTGATTTAAAACATTGTAATTCATTTATTTTTCCTTTAGAAATATTTTATTAAATCTTAAATGTACAACAGCTTAACTCTACACTTGCATTATAATTCATAAGGTTATTTATTAAGGCATAAAAACATAAAAACCCTGGGAAGACAAACACCACAATGTTATTAATAGAGATTGTCTCTTGATAATGAATTTAGTGTGTTTAAAGAAATACAGTTTCCTGAATCCACTTTCCTTCTTTCCTTTTTAATATGTTAAGGGCCCTTTAAAAAAGCAGTTTTAGCTGAGAGGTAGGAGTGAGGTGAGGGCAAATCAAGATCATCTTGGGGAAATAAGGAACATGTGTTGAGCGCTTAGTTTGTGTCAAGCAGTGTGCTAAATTATTACTGTATTAACTTAGAGATCATTTCGTTTAATTCTTGCAGGTGGGTGTTCTTGTGTGGAAGTGTTACTATCACTCCCATCTTACAGACAAGGAAACAGGCCTTAGATTTAAACTTTAGAGAGGTTAGTAACTTGCCCAGGGCCACACAAGGGGAGGAGCCAGGATTTGGAACCAGGCAGACTGTAGAGCCTGCAGTCTTTCTTACTACATCTGAGGGGCAAATGAAAAATTTCTAAGCAAGAGACCTGTATATTTGTAACAGATGGGGTAGCATCAGGGAGAGAAAGACTAAAGAAACTGGGGAGGGGATGAGATTCACTCAACAGCTGTTTACTGAGCGCCTGCTGCATCCCAGGCACAGTGCTAGGTGCTGGGGATCAACGGTGAGCAGGCTGAGACAGAGGACTGGCCCTCACAGGGCTCGGTCTGGCACGAGCAGGTCGGGAAAGGGGGGACCACAGCAGCCAAGGGGAAGGTTAGTTCTCAGAGGTGGAACACTTCCTCCTCTCACCCTAAAGAGAGCCCAAGGTTAAGCTGAGATGAAAATATAAGGAGGGGAGAGATTTGTTGGGGAAGATCTCAGGAGATAAAGGAGTGAGCAATTCTTAAACCTTTAGAATTATCATTAGATCAAACTTTCAGGGTCGCAGAACCCTTTGAATCTCTAATGAAAACAATGGATTGGATTCTCTCCAGAAAAACGCACAGTCACACAAGGAATTCAGGAGCGCCTGAGATGCAGGTTATAGACCTGTCTTTGAGGTCATGGGTTAGTGGACCAACTCCATGGCGGAGAGGGAATCCCAGCCACGTCTCTCCCCAGACCTTCAGCAGGTCTAAGACATGGGCAGGGAGGCTCGGTGGCCAGGTCCTGAGGTACCTGCAGAATCCCCGCCAAGAGGAATGCTCCTCCTCTTTTCCCCACCCCCAATACTCTCCTCACCAGCATGGGTCTGGTGTCCGGTTGGCAACAGCCAAGTCTTCAGAGCTGGGTACAAAGTGGCAGAGTCCACTGCGACTAAACTCTTTCTTGCACCTGGAGGAGCTCTAGTTTCTACCAGCAGAGCCTGAAATACCCTCCTTAGGGTTCTTATGTGGGCCCTTTGCTTTCACTTTCAATTCAGTGGAATCCCTGCCCTTCCGTCCTCACACGCCCCAGCCGGCTTCTCCACCCCCGGGAGGCTTCCTGGTCTTCAAAGTCGACTTCCTCCAGCTATGAGGCCTTTGGGGGTGTTACCCAACAAGCAACTACAGCTGAGTGCTGGCCCCGGTCGTTCACCTCCAGCCTATCAATCCCAGCACAGCCCTGTTGGCGGAATTTTGCTTGTTTTGGGATATTTCCCTAGAGCCTAGGTTTCCCAGAGCACACACATGTTGCTAACTGAATGAGAAATTCAACCAGGATAAAGCCCCATCGAGTTCACAAAGCTGTAGGAATAGCCAGCACTTGAGAGCTGTTACGTACCCAATACCATGAATTAACTCAACCTTCAAAACCCCTTGCAGTTGGTTATTTCCCTCATTTTACAGATGAGACTCTAAACTCAGGCACAGAACAGAAACTTGTCCAGTCACATTGCTAGAAGCGAAGCATGTATCCAAACCCGGCTGGAACAGGATTTGAACTTAAGCCTTGAGGGGGAGTGGAAAAGAACTTTCTTAATTTTCAAAGGCGGGTTTAAATGTAGTTCTATTTGTGACTCAAGAGTAGTTAAGCTATTTAGTAGAGATGATGCTCAGTACTTAAGGGTGAGGAGTTTAATGAAAGTATGTAAAATAGTGCACAATGTTTCCTACCATCTTTACCTAGTCCAGGGTTTTCCACTAAGAGTAACTTGCTGAGCCCCTTTCCTCAACCCCTCTGCCCTCCATCCCAGGTGTTAGTGTGTTAAGTGTGAAGCTTGGCCAATAGGCCTATTTGAATCTTAGTTCCATTTGGTGAGTTAGAACCAGCTCAGCTGCAGACTACTTCATCAGGAAAACGTGGTCACAGTTAAGTGTCCAATGAGAGACAAAACGTCAGAGGGGCCAAATGATTTTCTGCAACAGTGGTGACAACACAGTGCCCAAGCTCCTTGAATCACATCCTTTCTTGCCAGTCTCTGCTAGCCAGACCCTTTGGGAACCTCTCCCTGGTCCCCCTGGGGCTCAGGCCTTCACTGTCGGTGTCATCAAGAGAGTTCTTCACTGTGGTCCTCATCCAAGCAGCACCACTATCATTTGACAACTTGATAGAAATTCTGACCTGCCAAATCTGGCACTTTGGTTTAAAAAACCACCTCGTTTGTGAATCTCAATGCAAAGTAGACGATGTCCACTCAGAGGGGCCTTTGGTTGTCATTACTGGGGGGCCAGGGGAGAGGGAAGGGTGCAGAATGACTAAGATTCTCTGGATACACAAAGGGTTGAAGCCAGGGATGCTTAAACAATTCTGCACCTAAAAACGTCTGGAGTAGCCCTTTAGGGGAAACAGTTCGGTATCACATTTTACCCACTGAGGGCAGCCAGACCATTAAAGGATTAAGAGGCTGAGGACACAAGTAGCCCAACTCTCACAAAGGCAGATTTAACTTTTATTTATTTTATATTTTCCCATAGCCCCTCATCCACCACACAGTGTCTCTCATGATATGTTCTTTCCCAGTCCAATACAAGAAGCAGGCAGACATGGATTTTTTTTTCTGGGGGTGATTTTTAATGACTGAAACAAGACAGACCTAAAACCGCAACTTTTGGAAGAACCATTTGTTCTTGCCGGTCTTGTATCTAGAGAGAGGAAAAAAGGACACCAATGAGGAGAGAATCACTGAAGAAGAGTGAAACCAGTCTCCCAACATTCACTACCAAAGCCTACTTTACTTACCTCTCCTCAAACTTGACCTTAGCTTCTCGTCGGGCCTTGCGTTTGAGAGCAGGGTCTCTAAAGACATCCTTGTTGACAACAGTTTTGTCCAAGGGGATATCCACAGAGTACCTGGGGACAATGGCAGGGAGGTAGGAGCAGCCCACACGCTGCCAGAGCCTTCACCTCAGCCCTCAACACTCCTGGGACATTGGGCTGTTAAGGTCTGACTCCATAAAGCTATCATCAAAAATCGTGCTAATGTGCAGCTGATATTCTTTGGAAATGCCCTATGATTGACATTAATGGTTTAATGGAAAGGGGGGATCTTACAAGTCTGAAGCAAGATCCTAGAGCCACAACCCATTGTGTGCGATGGACAGGACATGGTTGCAGTCTTCATTCAGAAATTTTAACAAACTCATTTACAGATTCAAGCCACTGAAAAACTTCACATTTCATTTTCAATTTTCCACCACTACCCTATCCTATAATAACAATTATCCTTGAGAGTGGAAGAGGGCAGGCCAGAGCCTATGCCTGTGTCTACTGTGGCTGGAAAGAAATGGAACAATCTTTACTCAACACTTAAAAAGAAATATCAGGTGAGGAGAGACAGATCAAGAATAAGCTTGGAAGGGATTTTTCAATTTAGTTTGGCCAAGCCAGCGAAGTCACTACAGAAAATAACAGGAACGTGAACAGTTCCAATATAGATTAAAGATGCAACACTGGAAACCACAGCCACTTTGTAAGTGACAAACTGAAAATGATGTCTCTTCCCCACATTGAAGTGGCTACAAGGTCACCTCCTTATTCAGCAGAGCAGAGGGAGGAAAGTTATAGTTGCTTCCCATTCTTGAAATGCTCACCTTGTGGGCATGAGGTGATTATAATTATAAACTTTTACGAAAGACTTGATTTTTGACCTCTTGGCGATTTTCTTCTTGCCCATGGCAGCTGTCACTTTGCGGGGATAGCGGTCAATTCCAGCCACCAGAGCATGGCTGTAGGGCCGGTCCGAGGTGCCATCATCAATGTTCTGAAAGTCCAAGAATTAATTTGTTACTTAGAATTACCTTTGTTGTTGCTGCTTAGGCCCTATGCTAGATGTAGGGCACGTACAGAAAGAATACCCCCACCCCTAGGACTCTGAGGCCCAACACTACAGAAACCACACAAAACAGACATTCTAAGTGCTATGCTAGATGCCCGAAGAGTCATAGGGATAAGGGTGGTATTCATTCCCACCAGGAAGAACCTGGAAGGGCTCCTGGGAGGTAAAAGATTGAGAAGTAACAACAGTTATATTTATGGAGCGCTTGCTAAGTGCCAGGCACTGGCTCTTAGGATTTTACATCTCTTAACTTCCTCCACGATTGTACTGATAGTAAAGGGTAGAGGCAGGATTCCAAACCTGGTGGCCTGACTCCAGAAACCGGCCTCGGATAGACAGAGGAAGAGCAACAAAGGGTGCCCCTATGTCCCCACGACAGTCAAGAGCAGTGCTGTACGCGGCCAGAACTTACGGAGGTCTCATAAGAGGCTACAAGATGTAGGGAGAAGGTAGTGAAGGGCTAGGTTATGCTAAATGGCCATTTGGCCTAGAAACAATTTCTCCTCTTTTTACAGAGTCCCAGCTGCAGCACCTACTTACTACCTGTTTGACCTCAGGTAAATTACTTAACATCTTTAAACCTTAGCAGTACTAGGTAACCCTATAGTTACTGCAAGGAATGGACATGACAACACCTGTAAAGCAATGCCAGGCACCAAGCAAGCGTTCAAAAAACGTTCGTTATTATTATTTAAACTCTCTTTGACAGAGAACGCGTTGTGTTAGCTGCCCAATTCAACTCCCATTTGTTTTTATTTTGCATCTTTCTCAAAAGCTCTCGTGCATTCACTCCGCAACCCCAACTCGCAACGCTCAGTGGATAATGCCCCAAACTAAGTCTTGAATTCCAAGTTGTCCGCCCGCCGAAACCCGCCCTATTCCGCGGATGCGAGGGCGTAGAGGCACGCGAGGCTGGTACCTTCACGATGACCGCTTTGCGTCCGGAGTAGCGTCCGGCTAGGACCAGTACCACCTTCCCAGGTTTCATGAACTTGCCCATTTCTGCAGAGAAAAGGAAGGGGCCGCTCAGAAATCCGCACGCTCAGGGTGTGGGGCCAGAACTTCAGGCTGCCCTTACTGCCGCCTTGGCTCAGGGCGCCCGCGGGCCCTGCTCCCAAGCCAGTATCCGCAACGAAGCCGCCAGAGACCGAGAAACGGAAGGCACCAGCCACCGCCCCGCAACTCGACACCCAGGCCACGGATGGCGGCGGATTGTAAAACCCTGACCCAAGTTCTACTCACCGGCGGTAACCACTCGGGAACTACAGCAGAAAGGAAGAAACGGTACTTCCGTTAACCTTTCACCGCGGGGAGAGTGACGTCACTTCCTGTCCCGCCCATCCGGCCTCGCCCCGCCTCTTGCGTGGCGTCGTAAACTGTGCCGAGGGCGGAAGAAGCTCTTGAGGGGAAAGGAAGGCCTGGCAGGTCATTTATTCAAATCAAACTTTATTAGCAGCTATGGAAGTAAACAGAGTAAAGTAGTTCTGCTTCCCGCGGAAGGTTTCCTCGGGGACGCAGCTGCGCCGCTGATCTTTTGGTTGTAGTTTCTTTCTCTGGCACTAGGGGGTGGGTGGGGGCACAGTTTGGAATTAACTTTTTTTCCTTGTTAAGAGTCAGAAATAGGGCATTTATAAGCACCCGCTTTGTATGCATTGTTAGGTGTAGGAAGGGAGAGACGAAGATCAAACAAACAAGGGTACTTGCCCTCAGTATTTAGAGTCTAGTGATGTCAGAAACATTACAGACTAGAATAAGTGAGGGAGCTGAAGGATTATGGTGATAATAGCAGCTGCATACCCTATGTCAGGCCGACTTAATCTATTTACGTTTATTATCTCTTTTGATAATACTAGGAGATAAGTACTGTTATCTCCGTCCTGAAGAAACTGTAGTTTAGAGAGGTTAAGTAATTGGTCGGAAATCCATGGCTAGTAAATGGTGGAGCTGCGACTCAGTTCTGTTTACTCAGTCACCATATTGAGCACCTACTCTGTGCAGGCAAGATGCTAGGCACGCACTTTAGGTTAAGTCAACTGCCTATTTAATTCTCACAACTCTGTATCTTGGGTATTTTCCTCCCACTTAGACACCAGGAAATTGAGATTTAGAAAGGATAAGGCTTGATCAGGCTGTCTGTGGTTAAGCCTGATCAGTAGCATAGGTAGGATTCAAACCCAGTTTTTTGAGTCAAAGTATAGTTGGCTCTCAAACTGAATTATTTCCCATCACTCACTGAAAGAGTGTTTTTAGATGGTTCTTTAGGTATCTTCCCAGTTGAAGACCAAGAGAAACCATCTTACAGTTTTTCCTCATTTGAACATTGACGAACCTATAGGATTGGTCTTGAGCAAAGTGTGGGAATAATTAGGGTTTCATTTATCTTCTTGAGATTCTCCAGGGATCAATTTTCCCTGCAGCCCTCAGGACCTCATTCCAGTGGTTTATCACCCTAATTAAGTACTTCTATTTCCACATTCAATTAAAATACTTTCTGCTTTAGTTTGGAATATGACACTTTAGAGTTGGAAAGGACCTCAGAGATCATCTGCTTGGGCCCCTCAAAGCTAAGAGGACAGTTCTAGAGCAGCAAAGTACCAGAGTTAGTGGCGCAGAGCAAGGTCTCCCTACCCCAACCCAGCGCTCTTCCCACTGCACCATGTGACCCTGACCATTTCCACCTCCATGGACTTCTTTCAGCCTCCATTTCTGCTTCTGCCTCTTTTCCTCTCTTGGAAAATAAAAACCTGAAATCTTATCATTGCCTTGGACTCATCTCACCTACTAACACTTTCCAAATCAATAACTAAATCCTGCAAATTTTGCCTTATGTCTTTTAAATCTTTTCTATCCTTTCCTACCTGCTCCCTGATTCAGCCTCTGTTCTTTGTCTTCTCCAGTCCTTCAAAATTCTGTGTGGGTCAGAATTGCTTGGGACGCTTATCAAACATACATCTCACATCCAAGGTTCCAATTCAGGTCTGGAGTGGAGCTACGAGCTATTGATCTTATTTTGAGAAACTTCTCTAAACACAACTTAAGACCACCATTTAACTGCCTGAATTCCTTTGCTGGCTCTCTGTACCAAAGTTTGAACTCTCACTCCTTTCCTTTTTATCTTTCCTGCAGTATAAGTTCCTGACACCTCCACACCCTTCACATACCCTCTGGGTTCCAGCCAGCTTAACTACTCAAAGATCCAACCTCTTCTGAGCCCTGGGGTCTTCACTCAGGCTGTTCCACATGTCTTTATTCTCCTCCACTATAGCCAGGCAAAATCCTTTCCATCCTTCAAGGCCACTCTAGAATTTTCCTAGGCAGAGATAATCTCTTCCTTCTCTGTGCTCCCTCAGCAATCCAATTCATGTTTAGTTTTATTATAGAACATATTTTAGCTGGTTTGGATCAGTGGTTCTCAAAGTGTGGTCCCCAGACCGGCAGCATCAGCATAACTAGGATGAGAACTTGTTAGAAATACAAATTTTCTGGCCTCACCTCAGAGCTACTGAATGAAAAACTCTGGGGATAGAACCCAGCAATTTGTGTTTTAACAAGCTATTCAAATCTCCAATTGGTTTGGTACCTCCTTTGCTAGACTGTGCGTTCCCTTAAGGCACAGAGAGATAAGTCCTCAGCACCTAGCCTGGCCCAAGCAGTTGGGCTCAATAGGCATGAACTAACAGCAGAGCACCTTGAAAATATTTACCAACGCTTTGCAGATCATACAGTGGATGCTGCACTTTCATTGGCTACATATCTGCGGCTCTTTTTCATTCTATTCTTGCATATCCTGAGACCTGTTCCTCCTTTTCTCCTTTCTCCAGTCTGTCTCACCCCAAGCCAAGCAGAGACCTCTGCCCTCAGTTATAATGCAGTATTATCAGTGACTAGCAGGTATCTGCTGGCATGCCTGTCTCTACACATCTTTTCAGTTTCATGAAGAACTTGACAGAGCAATGGCTGTCTGCCCGTCTCCCTGCAACCCTAGTCCTTTGGCAGCTGAAATTTCTGGCAGGTATGTGGAAAATACCTGCTCGTTGCCAAAATGATGGTGAAGTGAGGGGGTGGATAAAGGAGAGAGAGGAACAAAAGATCTAGAAGCAGCCTAGGATACAATGAAGTAACATAACAGTATAAAGACCATAGGGTTTAGATTCAGGCAACTTGGGTTCAAATCCCAGCTCTTCCAATATGTAAACCTGGACAAAATATTTAACTCTCTGCAGTAGTTTCCTCAGCTATAAAATGGGGATAATACTGTCCCGCCTTACAAGTATAGTGAGAATTAAATTTGGATGACACACACAAAAATGGTTCCCATGATGCTAGCATAAAACCTTGATAAGAGTTAGTTTAGTTTTTGTGAGGATTAGAAAATTTAATACTGGGGTGACCCAGGGCTATATACTATGTGGCTACAGCAGTTATCACCCACCTTAAATGATATCCAGACAAGTGAATTTAAAAGTGACAATTCCAAAAGTGGCATGTGTGCTGAGATCTGCTGTGGGGATGGGACTGCAGACCTGGGCTAGACAGGATGCCCAGGGCATTTTTTAGTGAAATTGTTCAAGGGGGGAAAAACACCAAAGCTGAGCTGATCCAGGGCAGAGGGCAGAGAAGAGGCAGAAGGACGAGACACCAGACACCAGACACTGTTCAAGGAAATACCGATCTGGATCAGATGGGCTGAGAACACCCAAACAGACTTATAAACCAAAGCCAAGGGTCTCTAAGGTCTTTGCAGAGAACTTACAAAATCACAAAATACAATGATTTTATTAGCAACCACAGATATATCATTTTTCACATTTTACACTTATTCTATTTCATGTGAAGAAGGACTAATTCCAATTATCAATAATATATCTTAAATAATGTTACTGAAAAATTAAGTTAAAACGCACTACGTTATAGTGCAGACACAAAGTGCAGTTGGCAATGTAGTACATGAAACAATGCTGGATCAGTAGTGTTGAGAACCCATTTGGTTTTCCAGGAGGTGATACATTTTGCTCATCTTTGGTTAGTCCCAGAGCAGTATGCAAGCTGAGTGGCAAATATTAACTAAAAGGGCAAAAACAGACCAAATAGGACCAACTGAGACTCAGTTTTACAATGAAATGCTCAGCCCCTGATCTGTCAGCAGGGATCTGCCACAGTTCTGATTCTGGCTGTAGTACCTGTCACATGATCAGACCTCCTCCATCATCTAGCCCCCAGGACAAGTGGAGTCACAACCCCAGGAGGAGCTGCTGCAGGTCACCAACATGTGTTCCCATCCATTCTGGACTTGGGTGGCCAGGATTCTCTCAAAGAGTACAGTACACCTCTGACACACACACTTCTGAGGGGACTGGGTCTGCATCTGGGAGGTGTGCAGAGAAAGGTTACTTGCCAGACGGCGGTTGTCCCCGTAAACCACCAGCTCCAAAACCAAAAGACCATCATCTGCACCATGAGGAAAGGCCCACCTCGTTAGGGACAGATTTCAGTTCTTCCCTCTACATGAAAAAGGGCTCATATTAAAATCAACTTGTGATTAACACCCTTAGAAACGCTCTTCTCAGATATTCCCACTCCCGGCTTTAGAGGCAGCTATAGAGCATACAAAGCCTCCCCTGACATTGGGGTCAGGAAGAAAAGGGCATCAGTCCTCAGAAAAAGAATTTTACATTCTGACCCAGGACTTTCAACCTGCCTCGGGTGAAGGAACATGGCACCCAACTGGACTAACGGAAGCCTCAGGTTGAATGTCTTCCAGGACAAACGACTAATTCATGCTGTCACTCACCACCACGAAAATAACGGTTAGAGCAACCGGGTTTTCTAAAAATCAGATGTGGCGCAATGAGTTAGTGTTAATTGTGTGCCTTGATGATTTCTTTTACACAAGCTCAAATGGACGCACCCACATGTGCACTGTGGTTACACGCCAGGGCAGAACCTTTTAACACGTTGATCACCACGTCACCCAAATCTGGGTGACAGTTGTGTTTCCTCAGAGGCACCGGATCCACAGTGGGCAATCAACGTGTTAACAAGAGGGTCCCCAGCATATCTTTCTGAGCTGCTACGCTGATGGGGCAAACAGACTTTGCAGTCATTTGGCCAGGGGAAATGTCTTATCCCCTCCTCCTCCTGCTGCGCTGCTCCTAGAAGACTAACCACCCACCCCTCCTGAGCAAGGCGCTGGCTGAGGGCCAAGGCATTCTCATCAAAAGGCGTCTTTGATGTTCTTGAGCTGGCGCACAGCCAGGTCTACAGGGAGGCTGAATTTGAGGCTGCTGAGGCGGCTGAGCAGGTTGAGGGCGCTCTCGAAGCCTGTGTGTGCCATGTAGCTCCAGGGCTGGTAGTGGGGCTCGATGAGCGACCCCGACTTGCAGATGAGGTTCACCCAGGACACGAGACGCTGCTCATTGAGGGCCATGCACACCAAGGCCTTCAACTCCGAGTCTGCACTGCGCTTAAAAGGGTCGTGCTCTGTCAGCACCATGTGGATGGCTGTCAGCAGGCTCTGCTTGGGGGTCACAACAGTGCCTCCCATAACCGGCAGGGCAAAGGATTGTGAGAGCTTCCGGGCCGGGGATTCCACGTAGGCACGGCCGTTCTTGGCATGGTAGTACTTTACGAAGAGCTCCCAGGGGTGCATGGCCTCGGGGGCCGAGGAGAAGGCTGGCAGCAAGCAGGCAATGGGGGCCATGACCAGGCTCATCCCTGGTGAGGAGGCGTACAGCCCGTGGGCCAGCAGGTCCCTCACGGCCACTGTCAGCTCCTTCCGCACAGCCATGGTCAGCTCATCCCTCCCTCCCAGAGAGAGGTCCTGGAGGTTGGCAGAGCTGACGATGTGGTCGTGTGGCTGGTGCCTCAAGGCGAGCTGCTTCACCCTGTCTACCGACACCTCCAGCCTCTTCAGTAAGGGAGAGTAGTCCCTGTCAGTCTGGCCCCGCTGCCACAGGGTCTGTGGGATCTGGCCTGTGGCACAACCAAACTGGCTGACGGCAAAGATCTGGAGCACTGCCAGCGCTCGCCGCATCAGGTGCAGCCCTGTCTCCCGAACTCTCTTCACGTCCTCTGCCTTCGCTGCACAGAAAACACAGTGGCTCATCAGTGAGAGGCCACAGTGGTCAGAGGTACATTCAGTGAGTCATAAGCTGAGGTCCAGTCTTGCGTCTGAGCTACAGTACAGGTCCCCCATGAAGCCAAGAGCCACCCAGGATGTTGCCAGACTTACCTTTTTTTTAGGTTAATAACAGCTACTTTGAGGTAATTCACATACCATACAATTTGCCCATGAAGAGTGTATAATTCAGTGGTTTTTTTAGTAGATTCAGAGTTGTGCAACCATCATCCCCAAAGAAACCCTGTGTGGTTAGCATTTCCCATTCCCCACTTCTCCCCAAGCCCTCAAGCCCCCCCAACTGCTAATCCACTTTCTGTCTCCATAGATTTGCCCATTCTGGAAGGTGTACTTACTTTTGCTGTTTCCTGGAGGCAGTTTGCTGCTGCCAGTCCTGGTGGAGCCATTTCCTGTCTTCCCACTGGCCTTGCACTCACAGTGTCCACTATCTGTCTGTAATGGGCTTCCGACTTCATCTGGAATTAGTAGTCATAAAGACAAGACACTTATTTAGCCTCTTTATGGCAGATTTTTAAAGAAAAAATACTATTTACTAGTGAATACCACTTTAACAAATAGTATCTTATTTAACTGTGTGACTGGCGTAAGTGGCTGGCTTAATAAATATTTGCTGAGTGAAGGAAGCATCAGTGATTTCACGGAGGAGGAGAGCGGGATAAGAGGTGAGTAACCTGCCCAAGAACATGAAGCCAGTAGGTGGCAGGGCTGGGATTTTAACTCTCTGATTGTAAAATCCCTGTTCTTTGCGCTCCATCACGCTGGCTCCTGTTACTGGGTGATTAAATCTCTTAAATGGTACATCAAAGACTAGTGCCTTTAGGTGTTAGTATTCACAATGCATTAATTATTATGACATCTGGCCACCCTTCCCTTCTTGTCTCCTCCTCTGACCTTGGATGAAGCTGATGAACATCTCGAGGTCTCGGATCTGAGTTTTCAGCTGCTCAACCAACTGTTCTTTCACTCGGGCTGGGTTGACGATTTGAGCCACAGCTGCATCCACACGCTGCCGAAGCTCCTCAGTGGACAGTGAACTGAGGTCCCCATTCAGATTCATGTCCAGTTTCTTTATTAACTCGTCTATGATCACCTATCAAGACCACAAGCCATGAGCACACCCTTTGGAATTTTTAGTGAAAGGTTAGTAAAAAGGAGAGTCTTTTATTAGTATGCCTCCCTCCTACCCTTCAATGGAAACCAAAGACACACAGAGCTCCCAAATTTGTGAGAAAAATGATGCAACTTTGATCAGGGTGAGGGCACAGACCCTTTACTCCTCATAGTAACAAGGACCCCTAGTTCCTCTTTGACAGAAATGGTTCCTCCTGCTGCAAATTTTCTACCAGGACAGGCAACTTTCACTAAGGAGAACAACAGTGTGAATAATCCAAAGTGGCTAATGATCCAGAAAGCCCCAAGGCCTCCAAGAGAATAGTTATTCTCTTGGTGGGGAGGGTGTATCTCAGCGGTAGAGTGCGTGCTTAGCATTTCCGAGGTCCTACGTTCAATCCCCAGTACCTCCATTAAAAATAAATAAATCTAATTACCCCCCCAAACCAAACCAAAACAAAAACAGCTTTAAATTGAAACAAACAAACAAAAAACAAACAAAAAAGCCTCTCTTGGAATATTCAATTAGCTTCCCCCACGGCCTCCAAGAGAATAAATACTGATTTCTCTTAGTTTCCAGTTTCCTCTCATCCCTTCTCCCCCTACTCTAGGCAGCTAAAGAAAAAGCTCTACAAAACATCCTAGTGACAATATTAGGAACAATCTGAAAACCAGATTATGTAACTCCAGCCCTGCCAGAAAAACAGCCACATCACTGAGAGAGACAAACATGGAGGGGAGGCTGTAGCTGTAGCTTGACCAGCAGATCTACCTGTCTGCTCAGGTGCTGCTTAAATAGATACAGCATTAAAATCTCAGTCTGTATTCCTGGAATATTTATCAACTGGTGCTGGGGAAATAAACTAGTTTACATTGTATGAAATGCCCAAGCAGAACAGTTTTAATGATCAAATGAAAGAAATTATAATTGTTACTATTATATATTACTATAATTAATAACAATAAAATAATGATATCACTCTAATAAGCCATTAATTATTATTAATAATATAATAAATAAAGTAAATGTTAATAATCATTAATAACATAAAACAGAACTCAATCATCATAATATAAAGCTCTGGCACATGAATTTCCATGTGTGAAGAAAGACTGGTCCCATGTAGTAGCAAAATGTCCCTCTGATTTGGGCTAGCAGTAAGGCCGTGGGTGAACAAGCGAGAAAAGGCTGTCCTGTGAAGGCTGGAAGGGACAAGGGAGCCTGCGGCAGTGGTGCTCACCCGCTGTCTTTCCAAGACCACAGACTGCGGCAGGGAGTCGTAGCTGCCTTCTTGATAGGCGAACGTTTCCAGGTCATCGAGCTGGGTTTTGAGCTGCAGTATGAGTTCCTTCTGCTTCTCCCGTTGGGTTTCCAGACGTTCCTGTTTCTCCTGCTCACTCTTAGATGGGAAAATACAAAATGTTTTCAAATAACCCAAATGATAAACAGAATTCATGAGACAGGTTCAAAAATAAGAATAATTATTTCACCCAGGGCAATTTATTAAATGTGTTTTCTTTAAGAAAGTATTTGTCCTTCGTTGGAAATAGGATATGAATACAATGGGGCCTTTTGCTAAGATTGCTTTTTTCCCCTCAAAGGTCTAGTTAGGATTGACACAATTTATCTTAGCCAAGACAGCTTCCCAGGAATTAAACGTGCCATCCTTCATAGCCAATTACCGCAGAAGAACACCTGAATACTTTCTGCAGCCAAATTTTGCAAAAGAATCTGGAGGAAAGGGTACAGAGAAAGGCTTTACAAATCACAACCAATTTTCTTAAAGTCCAAAGCCCCTCCAGTGTATTGCAGAATCAAATAAACACAATTGACTGAGGCAGTGAAAAAAAAAATCCAAAGTCAAGTAACAGGGCTGGGAAGGTAACAATGTTTTTTAAAAAAAGTTGGAGAGGGCATAGCTCAGTGGTAGAGGTTCTAGGTTCAATGCCCAGTACCTCCATTAATAAATAAATGAATAAATAAACCTAATTACCCATCCCCTCCAAAAAAGAAAAATCTGGTAAGGTTCCCTGACCAGTGACTCCTTTTTCCCGGTGTTGGCCACCAGGTAGTTTTCTGCATTTAAATGATTAAAAACTTTTCAGAGAGGTAAAGTTTTGTCAATGTAGTCTCAAAAACTGGTTCTCTCTTGCCTTTCTTGAGTATCAAAAACATTACAAAGCAAAACCAGCAAATCATTTGCAGGTTTAAAGCTGTATTTTAAACTAGAAGTCGAAAGAATATTAAATCTAACCTTAAAATGGTACTTACCAATGCCTCCAGACGTAAGGTTTGAGAGAGAACAAATGAAAAACAACAAATTAACTTTCTGTTCAGCTATTTAAATAGCAATCCTCTTGCTTTAGTTTTTGCTCAATATGAAAGCAAGCCTTTTCTCAGGACACTCCCTCTCCAATCCTTTCCCAGTATTATGTTTTCTTCTTCGAACTCTGTCCCTCTCCACCACTTAGTGTGGGCCTAGCTACCCTTTACGAGGTCTTCCTCAATTTTCCCCAGGCATAATTGATCATTTCCTCCTCTGTATTTTGTATACACTTCTACTTCAGGTCATATCACATAATAATTATTTGTTTAGGATTCTGTCTCCCTAAGCCTATCAACTCCTTAAGGGCAAAGGCCTTGACTGTACCCCTATATCAAGCACAGTGTCTGGTACAGGGTTAAGCTCTCAATACAAATTTGCTGTTTGTTACTGAACTCAATCAGGTCCAGAAGGGCACATTCCAAACAATGAACTCTTAGTGAAAGAAGCTGTCTAACCAGCTTAAGTAAAGAACTAGGAAAACTTTGTTTTCATTGCATCACAACTTTATGAAGCCAAAGAAGAATGAAATCAGCCGTAAATCCTGATTCCATTTTTCAAGAGCGTGTCTGCTCACCTCTGTCACTTGCCATGGTAATTACTGAGTATGCTATTTACTGGAGTGCGGGCAAACAAGTTTACCAGGAGAGAACAATGAGCTCTGGTGCAAGGCAGGAAATAACAGAAATAATTTCCAGTATGAAGTGAGAAAAAGTACTGGTTAAAAAAAAAACCCTGAAACTGAGAAGCAGTAAATCATTTGGTTCAAACATGTCCCTGACTTTGGCACTACCTGTTCATGTGTCAATATATGCACACAAGATTACAGCTGCTTATTAGAAGTTTTGAGCTCTATACTTTGTTTCCAAAAGCAAAAATGAACAATCAAAAGAGCACCACAACCACGCGGAACCTTTGGTGCTCCCCACTCCTGAACAGGGCCCTGCCACAGTAAGTCTTTCTATTCTATCTATTCCTTAAAAGTCTGGCAGTCTGAGGACTTGTGCAAGGAGCTGTGGGTGTGTGGAGAGGAGGGTGGAACAGTAAACACAGGACTGTACTGGAAACAGTTCAGATTAAAATAAGCAAGTCAGTATCTCATACTGATAAAGTCTTCTTAAAGTTAAAACCAATTTAAGTGGGAAGAAAGCCACATGAGTGGGTTGTAACTTAAAGAATAAAAAGGTGGAGAAAAAACAGCAAGTCTTTTCCAACAAACTATCTACAACTGCACACTTACAGAGATTCAAACGTTCCCTTGTTACGTCACACAAATTCTCGGTACTTACTGTAGAGTAATTGAATGTATGTTGTCACAGTTACCAAGGGGGCTTCATTTAGAATATCTAGCTATTAAGCAGGACGGGGAAGGAGTTTTAAAATACCAGGATTAGGAAATTCATATAATCAGGAGTTGTGTTTCTTTCAGTTACTAAGAGACCTTGCTGTTCACAAAGTTCTTAACCAGAAGAGAGAGTCTAAAGATGAAAGACATTCTCTAGATTCTAGTAAAGCATGGACAGAATGCAGATCTAAAATTTCATGAATTTCAATTCACTTGCCCTTCGCTAGCCGATTTTCTCAATCCCCAGGGTCGGAGTCCTCTATGTACTCACGACTTAGGTATTTGTCGAGGCGACGGCAAGGCGAGTGGGAGCAGTACTGCTTCAGCTGCTTGCTCCGTTGATCTCTGAATACTCTCCTCGCTCACTGCTCTTATGCCTCGCACGTCATCACACCTGCATCTCTTTCCACAACTTTGGTGGACACCTCTCACCATCAGCTTTCCAGGCCTGTCATCTTACCTTACAGCTGGCCCCGAGTACCTGTCTAGTCTCCTCTTCTGGGACGCACATACACACCTAGAGGAGCTGGTTTCTCACCACTGCTACCTTCGTCAGCGACAGCATCGCCATCCACCCAGCCCTCTATTCTCATATCCCTCGGGGCCCAGCCCCAGCTGTTCACCTGGTCCTCGCCTCGCAACCATGGCCGGTCCCCTGGCAGCCCGTCGCCATCATCGCTGGCGGGGTCCTCGGGGCCCCCGTAACCCAGGACGTGAGGGCAGCCACGGAAGGCGAAGTCCTCAAGCTCGCGCAGGAGGCGCTGCTGCTCTGCCGGCGCCCCGCGCACCACCTGCCGCAGGCGGAACTGCACCTGGGCGAAGTGCGAGGACAGCGCGAGGAGCGCGGAGTCCAACCGCCGCCGCTCGGCCCGCAGCCGCCGCAGCGTCCGGCCGGGGGAGTCCGGTGGGGAGCCCGGGGCCGCGCCAGGGTCCTCGGCCGCCGCCTCTTCAGAAAACACAGCGGCCCCGGGCCCAGCTTCCGCAACCGCCCCCACCGGCGCCCAGCGTACTGCCTCGCAGGGCGGCAGCGACTCCTCTTCCTCCTCCTCTTCGTCCTTCGCCGTTGGTCCAACGGCCACCACCCCAGTTACCGGTTCCTCAGCCGCTTCCACAGCCGCCATCTTCCAGGAAACGCCGCCGCACGTCAGCCGCGCCCCCTCGCTGCCATGGCAACGGCGCGCAGGCTGAGAAACCCGGAGGAGGGTGGGCGGGCTCAGACGTCACCGAGTTAAGACGTCACTCGGGGCAGGCCTTCCCTCGGGATTTAATTCTGACCTCTGGCTTTTCTGTTGAGCGCCTGCTGTGAATCAGGCACTGAGTGTACTAAACGTTGGAGGAACAGGTGAATGAAACCTTGGACAAATCCTTCCATATGTATCAACTCTAGTGTAGCCTTTGCCCTGATCTCGGCGGATGGGTCGTCTATTCCTAACCTGTACGTTTCTGGATACCCCAAAATGGGAAGGGCTGCAGGGACTATGCTCTCCCAGAGTTTCTTCGGAGTGCGGATCCCTTGGCTGTAGGGCCACATTCCACCTGCCTTTAAACCCTTCCCCCGACCATAAAAGGAGAGGCAGCTGCTGGGGGTGTCCCCAGGATCTAAAGATAGCGGCCCTTGTCTTGGACTCCAAACGCCACGGGGCAGCGGGAGCCGCCATGGCACGGTAAGTGCTTCTGGCCTCCCCTTTGCCTGGAGATTACTTGCCCCCACGTTTTCTGGGCGCACCAGGTTCTGCAAGGTCCCATGGAAATCCCGGTCCCCAGGTCTCAGTAACTTTGCGGTAGTGAGGGGAAGTGTGACCTGAACGTTGTCCGTAACTCCCCACCTCTCTACTCTCGTACTTCCAATTCTCCCCAGGTTCACCCTCGCGGCACACACACTCCCATCACTCCCCTTCCACCCGCTTCTTTCCTACTTAGCTCCACTTTGACAGTGATGTAGCATAAAACGTCCCTGTACTTTCCTCTCCTTCCACCTTTCCCAAATGCCCTCCGTCTTTCCTCTCCCACCCCTATGAAGCCCCACCTCAACTCCTCTTCAGGCAGCATGCCCGGACCCTGTGGTACGACAGGCCCAAGTATGTGTTCATGGAGTTTTGTGTTGAGGACAGCACCGATGTGCACGTACTCATCGAAGACCACCGCATTGTGTTCAGGTAATGGCCCCCCCACTCTGGAGGGCCTGATTTCCCAGAAACCATCCCTTCTTCTAATGCTCCCACACTCAGCCTCCTGCATCTCCTCAGCTGCATTGTCTCCTCAGCTGCAAGAATCCCGATGGAGTGGAGTTGTACAATGAGATTGAGTTCTATGCCAAGGTGAACAGTAAGGTAAGGGTGGGGTGGGACAGTAAGGTCTGGATGGGATGGCTGCCTGGGAAACTGGAGATTCATTCTAAACCTCAGACCCTAAGAATGAAACTCTCTTACCTGGCAGACTCTCAGGATAAGCGCTCTGGTCGCTCCATTACTTGCTTTGTGAGGAAATGGAAGGAGAATGTGGCCTGGCCCCGGCTCACCAAGGAAGATATCAAGGTAGGTGTGTGGGGAGTGCTGCTCTTTCTCCTGGGCTTTCTATGTACCCAGGTACCCAAGTTATGTCTGAGACTCACTCTTGGCTCCTTTCCTACCAACATTCAATTACTCACCAGGCTCTCCCTGTTTGACCCCCTAAAAAGTCGTGAATCCATTATTTCATCTCTTCCTAATTTGGCTTCTTCCATTACTGAGTGAGGTTTGTAACATACTTTCAGCCCCACCTCCAATCCATCCTCTGCATTGCTCTCAGGGTGGTCTGTCTAAAACACCCATTTGACTCTGTCCCTCTTCCACTTAAGACCCTCCAGTGGCTTCTTCCCTCCTTAAAGTTGAAAATTGGCTGCCTGCTGGGTGTTCTGGCTCCCATATTTGTAGCAATGTTTACAGTGTTAAAAAATTATTTTGATTGGTTACTGACATTTCAAAATATGGAGATTTCACCTAAAAATCCAGATTCTCAGCTTCTCTCGGAAACTGGAGACTCTGGCCACACTGGTCTAAATTGCTAAATGCCTAGAGTTGGAGCTCAGAATGGGGCAGGGGCTCCACTTCACTTTACTCCTTTTCATTATCTCCCTAACACTCTTGGCATTTGAACTTGTAGCTTCTGCCATTTGGGTTGAAGTCCAAGCACCACAGCATGGCATACAAGCTCATGACCTGGCTATTCCTTCCTTCTGCAGCCTCATATCCCCTTACTCTCTGCCTAACACTTCACATTCTAGCCACAGCAAACTGCTTGCATCTTTTTTCAATGCACCAGGCTATTTATCTACCTCTGTACCTTTGCTCAAGCTCTGCCTTCTTCTTGGAAAGTCTCCATCACCACTACTTTTGTCCATCTAATCCCTCCTCTTTTTAAAGACCGTGTTACTACTCCAAGAAACCCGGGTTCCCATAGCTCCTTTCTGGGTTCTTGTGATATCCCCCACATAACCCACTGTCACACTTTCCCCCACTGTCACATTTTCCACATTGTATTACAATGATTTATTTACATTTCCCTTCCCTATTTGCTTCTTGATGGCTGGGACTGTGTATTGAACATTTTAATAATCCCAATGCCAACCTCAAAATCTGGCCCATAGTGTGTGTTCAATAAATATCCATTGAATGAATGAGTGAATAACTTCTTTCCCTATCTAAATGTGGGAACTTGGAATATGGGCCTCAAAGGGTTGTCTCTGATCCTAGGGAATGCAGCCTGGTTGACTCCTAGGATGCTTTATGATACAGTTATCTTTCCAGATGTGTTCTCCCTCTGGTCAATCTGCACCTAGAGGGGAGAGTTTCTATGCTTTTCCATCCCCTACAATGCCTGGCAGTGTGCTTGGCACTTAGTAAGTTTCTGGTAAATCTTTGCAGATGATGATGATTACATGGCAGCCTGGAGGGGGGTTAGCCAAGGGGTGCTGTTGGGAAGATGATACCCTCATTGACCCTCTTTCCCCCAAGCATGCTCCTGTACATGTGCCCACACTCATCTATACACTTCTGCCACTGCCTTCCTGGCCTGTGACTCTCTCTGTGCTTTCCCTCTTACAGCCAGTGTGGTTGTCTGTGGACTTTGATAACTGGAGAGACTGGGAAGGGGACGAAGAAGTGGAGCTAGCTCAGGTGGAACATTACGCAGAGGTAATGCTGTTTTCTGCCCATTGGAATCATTCTCTGTGGCTCTCTGCACACATGGCTCTGGAGGATGGTCATCAGGGCTAGGCAGAGGGACATGAGCTCCCCAGGCAGGCTGCTCGTTGGTGCTGACAGTCTTTACATGTTTTGGGCAATGTTTATCTAGTAGGGATGAGAGAAATGAATATTCTGTTAGTGAAACTGTATACATAGATTCACTTACTATTCATAGAGTCCAAAAATGTTTGGCAAAACCTTTTCCTACTTTTGTGTAATTCTTATTCTCTCTTCTACTTTCTTTGTGTGTGTGTGTGTGTGTGTGTGTGTGTGTGTGTTTCCTGAGCCAGAGAACTTCATGGGAAGCTCAAACTACACAGTATAAAAATTCACATCATAAAATAAATTATCATAAAATAATTCATATCATAAAGTAAGTTCCCAATAAATTGTATACTGCCATATGGCATTTGGTTTCAGAATTTCAGCTACTATTTATTCAAGTTGCAAGACCCTAACCTGGATTAGCAAGGAGGGTGCTGTGTGTGTGTGCTTAATTTCCTTTTAAAAAAGGGATCATTCCAGTGATGTATTAGGGACTTTAAAGCTGAGGCGGCTGTTTGTCTGGGGCCACTTGTTTTTGGTCCACAGATATGCAGATTGCTCTTCTGTAGCCCCTCTTTTCTCTTGTGATGACTTTTCTCTTCCCATTAGCTGTTGAAGAAGGTTAGCACCAAGAAACCTCCTCCTGCAATGGACGACCTGGATGTAAGTAAAGCCTGCTTCTCAACCCTTCAGTTTCCTTTTAGCCCTTAAAAATAAGATACCAGAAAGCACCTGTCCCATTCTTAAGCACATAGTGGTTCTCAGTGCATGTTAGCCAAATCTGAATTTGACACAGGAGGTCCTATGTTCTTCTCCATGCTGTAGAAAACTCTAGCAAGACCCTCCTCCCTTCAGTCTCCCCCTCTTCTTCTCCAGTCTGGTGCCTGGCCCTACTGACTGTCTTTACAGCTATAAGGACCAGTAGCATTCATTGAAATTCTGACACAAAATGCCTGGCCCAGCGCTGTTTATTGAGCACCAGTGGCTTATTTTATTATCCAAAATTTAAATCCTTCTGTATCAGCCTCCCAAGAAGTTGTGTAATTCGGAAAATCACCAAAGAAAACTTAGAGAGCTGGAGAGAATAAGCAGCATTTGTGAACACAAATGTCTACTCTTCGCAGATTCTACAGGTGACTTTTGTCCTTTTTTTCTAGGATGATTCTGACAGTGCTGACGCAACAAGTAATTAACTTTCTGTGACAGCAGAGCTGGGGAGGAAGCTGTGGCTGTCTTCCAGTCACTCTGACAAGCTAGGGCCTGGGACTTTGTCAGTTCTTTGGCTGCATACCAGGGTCCTCTGGGACCTCTGAACTTCTCGAGAAGCTCTTTATTAAGGGCCCTCCTTCATGCTCTGTTTCTTCTTCCTAGGCACTTGACTATGGCTGCTGCATCAGATGGTGGGACAAATGGGTGGGACTTCTGGCTTCCTACCAATTGTCTGTCATCTTTGCATTTGGGCCACTCATTAGGGCTTTCTTGAGTATCTGAGCCTGTGTCTGTGGCGGGGAGAGGAGGGGTAGAGCAAGAGCCAATGAAGCAGCATTTAGATTATAATAAATCTAGGAACTGTTCTCTGTCTCTTTCCTTCTTGTACTTCTTCCTCCTGGAGGCAAACCACTTCCCCCTCTCTAATTCCCCTCAAGGGGAGGTGGTGTCAGAGATCCTGGCTCCCACTGTAGAGATTGGGAAAAAGATGTTTGGAGTAACTTGTAACCAAGCTGGGGGACTTCCCCATGCCCAGATCTATGCTCTGATTTCTCAGAGCAGAAACCAGCCTTTCACCATGTGGCTAATACTGCCACCCCTAGAACTAGCCAGAAACCTACCTCAGCTTCCTGCATACTCTAGAAATCTTTACACTTTCAGACGTAATTGTTACATTAGTTAATGCCTATGTCTGTTTACTCCTCCATTCATCAGCTACCCTATTCATCCACAAACATTTTTTGAGTGCCTATTGTGGACTTAAACCATGACAAACAAAATGCAATACTCTGACTTTGCCCTTGAACTCATGGCAAAGTACAGAGGTTTGTTTAAAAAAATTAAACTTTAAAATTTATATTGGTAATATACAGACATAGTTTTAAAAATTCAAATGATATTGAAGGGTGTAAAATTTAAAGTAGAATTTTCACTCCTTCAATAGGGATAACCACGGTTACCAGCTTTTTCAATAAGTTTTTATTTACCTATGTCTACATCTTTATATCTATATATGCTCTACACATTATAAATTCTATAATACCTATCATTTATATTATATAGTTATATAGTTACATATAAAACAATATATAACATATGGAATGTAAACATATACAGTATCATGTATTGTTTATATACAGTATATATATATATATTAAAATTTAGCACATATATAGGCAAATGCAGTGTGTGTGTACACAACAGGAACATACTGTGTACATCTTGCACCTTGCTTTTTTTCACTTAATATGTGTTGGACCTCTTTCCAAATCAGAGTACATAGATCTAACTCTTTTATCATGGCTACATGGTATTCGACTGAATACATTTTCTGTAATTAACTGGTTCCTTATAGAGGGGCATTTAGGTTATTTTAAGTCTTCTTAAATTTTCAGACAGTGCTGCAACGAACATTTAAAAAAGTATATCCTTACATATTTGGCAAGAATATCTGCCAAATTTCTAGGGTAAATTTCTAGAAGTGGAATTGCTAGGTCAATGAGTAGATACATGTAAACATTTTGATAGCTGTTGCCACGTTGCTCTGAGATGAAATCACACGAGTGTTCACTTCTACAACAAGAGTGGTCCATTCTCCAAAACCTTTTAGTTGTTTGCCAAGATAAAAAATTATACCTGGTTTAATTTGCTTTTAATTATGAGATTGCTTAATTGTTTAATTTCATTAGTGATTAGTATTTCTTTAATGTGCTCTGTCCATGTCTTTCGCCCATTTTGCTATTTACATTAGTTCTTAAACTTAAAAATAAAACTTATAATTCAAAGCTGTATTTGTATCATGTTTTACAACTTACTAAGTGTTTATATATTACCTCATTAACATTTTTGAACCTTATTATCATCCTTAAAAAATAATTAGGTCTTTTCTTCATAGGTGACCATGTAGGTCACAATAAGTGGCAAAGTTGGGGCTTGAACTTTTATAGCATATGTCCCCTTAACCACAATTCTGAAAACCAAAAAGTCCAAAAACCTACTTAAAAAAAAATTGTCACCGAAATTCATTTAGCATCAAAATGTGACCTAACATAATATGAGGCTATTTATAGTCCATTCCATTTAGTGTATTTATTTCTCTGCATAAATATTAATGCGTTTGATTACACGGCAATGCTCCAGAGTTCCAAGTGGAATATATTACGTAACACATGGGTATGCTCTGCATTACCGCTTAAAATCGGAAAAATCCTAAATTCTGAAACAGCTGGAGACTTCAAACTTTTTATCAGTTGATTTAAAACAGCAGAAAGTTAATCTTAACTTTTACTCTGTTTAACGTTTTAAGTACTGACTGCAGTTTAACTTCTGTTAACCCCTTTATCTACACTGTCCAATCCAGTAGCACCGGTCACATGTGGTTATTGAGTACTTGAAATGTTGCTTGTCTGAACTGAGACGTGATTTAAGCATAAAATACACAGTGGGTTTAGAAAATTGTGTGCGGGGGGAAAATCACTTACTTAAAAATACCCATTACATGAAAATAATATTCTGGATATGCTGACTTAAATAAAAAGTATTAATATATGTAGCTTGCATTACATGTCCATTGGGCAGCGCTGCTGCGCATCCAAGTCGATACCATTCCGATTTCGACCAGGTGGGCTTCCGCAGGGCCGAATTACGTATATCCCTGAAGCCCAGTGAGGTCAAACTAAGTGATTTGACAAGTTCAAGCCGCAGTTTTTTTGGTCTCGTCTTCCGGTTGTTTTCAAAAACTCTTAAAACAGTTGCTAAACAACGCCGAACACCTGCACATCGCGTTTTCAATAAGTTTGTCCAAACCACACCCCGTTCTTGTCCTCTTGCGTCTGCGTAGAGGTGCACCCGGAATGAAGATTGTCCTACTTCGCTCTCCGTCCGCCGCCAGGCGTTTCAGCGTGCGCGGATCCCGGCGCCCTGGGAGATAGCGGCGATGGCGTTCCGGTGTCAGCGGGACAGCTACGCCAGGGAGGTACGGCCGGCGGGGCGAGGGACTGATGCTCCGAGCGGACGGGGCGGTGCGGGGAAGACGGCGCCGCAGGGAGGGAGCGCCAAGCTGAAATCAGTCTCGGGGCCCTGCGGGCTGGAATCGGGACTTACTTTTTCATCCCTCTCTCTGCAGTTCACCACCACCGTGGTCTCTTGCCGTCCCGCGGAGCTGCAGACCGAAGGAAGCAACGGCAAGAAGGAAGTGCTGAGCGGTTTCCAAGTGGTGCTGGAAGACACGCTGCTTTTCCCTGAGGGCGGGGGTCAGGTACCAGGCCCGCCCCTCACTGTGACCCTCTCCCAAGGAGCCCCTAATTCCTTTCTGCTCAGGTGGAAAAGGCTCTCATCCCTCTCTGTCCCAGCTGTACTGACTGCAGATGGAAATTGGTTCAGTTCAGTTCATTTGTTCATTCGATAGATATTTATCAACAAATACTCAGCTAGTCATAACACATGGTGGGTACTATTTCCAGGTTCTAAAGGTAAAGGGTGAACAATAAAGTGTCTCTGCATGCATAGAATATTTATTGGAGAAAACGGGCAAAATAGTGAATAGATAAATAGTATGCCAGCTATGATAAGTGCTATAAAGAAAAGTAAAGGTTGATGGAAAGAGAGTGATAGGGATGTTCTCCTAGGTAGGGGGCAAGCTATTTCAGTCGAGACATAAGTGAAGTGAGGGATAAGCCATTGCGATTATCTAGTGGTGCTGGTTGGGGAGGGGAAGTATTCCAGGCATAGAGAATAGCAAGTGCAAAGGCCCTGAGATAGGAATTTACTTAGGATGTTTGGCGTGGGCTGAAAAACTTTCCCCTGAAGGAGCACAACAGAGGGCAGAGGTGCTGTGATGATATAAAGGACAAGGTCCAATGTGAACAGGGGAGACGATAATAGCACCAAAGTTGGGCCCTTGGGAGAGGCTTTTCTGGCAGGGAAGCCTGAAAGAATCAGACAAGCCTAGTTAACTGCAAATAGTCCCATGTAGTTGGAGCCTGTGGTGTGTGTTGATGACAGGTTGGAGATGTCCTTGGAAAGGTAAGTGCGGGCCAGTTGGGAAGGCCTAGAAGGATATTTTAAGGTATGTGGAGTTCACTCAGGAAGCTGTGGTGAGCCATGGAGGTACTTGAGAAAACATGTTCAGTAAACTTGACTTTGAGAAAGCTCCAGTTTCCTATCAGTGTTGTCACTGCTACAGTGATTTTTCCCAGTATGGAGGTTTTCTGATCTGCTGAAGGAAAACCTGTGACCTCAGGTATCCATAGCAGGTCTCATTTTATTATATCACTTCTTTCAAGAAGTCTCCCCTGATTCCCCTTTCCTTTGAGCTCCTCTAGAACATCATGCTTTTTTGTATTATGGTGCATCATAGATCATAGTGCAATTGCCCATTTGCATATCTATATTCTTCAGACTCTTCAGTTCCATGAGGGACCATGTCTTGTTTACATTGTATTCTTGGGCAGACACTGTGTCTTGTAAGCAGTTGATACTTTGTAATGTTTGATATTTTCAAATGAATGAGTATTTTTGAATTTAATTCTGGTAGCAGTGCAGAAGATGAAATGGAAGGAGAGAGAAAAATTCAGATCATTTTAGAAACTGTTGAAAGACAAGCCTCTAAACCAAGGCAGTGAGAATGAGGATTAAACTTTGGGTTTTACTAAAATTTTCATTGCTTTAGTTACAATTTTTGTTTTAATTCTGTCATTCTGTTCTGAAGAACAAAATATATAGGTGCTCAGTGTGAAGAGGACAGAGACAGTCCCCTCATGGAACAAAGTGGACCACCTCACTTGGCATTGCCTCTTCCCTTAGGGAAGCTCAAATTCTGGGTGTGTTTCTCACATACTTTCCCTAGAGGGTCTTTGTATCCAGAAGTTAGGGCCTGCCCTTCATCCCATCCTGATTATCTTTTATTTCTTTTCTCCAGCCTGATGACCATGGTACAATCAATGACATCTCTGTGCTGAGAGTGACCCGCCGTGGTGCACAGGCTGATCATTTTACCCAGACACCCCTGACGCCTGGGACTGAGGTCCAGGTCCGTGTGGACTGGGAGCGGAGATTTGACCACATGCAGCAGCATTCAGGTAGGTGGGGCGGGATAGGGGACCTATTGCAGGGGCAGTTGCCATGTGTAGGAATGTCATGATGATTGAGATGTGGTGTGGGTGCTTTAGGAATTAACCTTTTGGAAGAGACAGACGTATTCAGAATCAGCTCTGATTCAGGCAGAATGCGATAATGTTATAAAAAGCAATGTGAACAGTAAAAATATTAGAATAGCTGCTGGTTTGAGGTATTACTAACTTCCCACTTGATATCTTTATCTTGATGTCTCATAGGCTTCTTAAACTCCAAATGTCCAAAATGGAATTAGGAAGCCACCCTCTCCCCTAGACCTGGTCTTCTGTTGCATTCTCTATGTTCAGGGCACAGCATCAGCATCCACGCAGTTGCTCAAGTCCTGGAAGTCCATCCAGACACCTCTTTGGGGATAGCCAGTTAATCTGAGTCCTGTCGGTTTATTTTCTAAATACTTCTCTACCTGCTTCCACTGTCAACACAGTCACCCTCGTTCATGCTCATTGACTTTCCCCAGACCTCTGTAGTAGCCTCCCAGCTAGTCTCTCCACATCCAGTCTTGTTTCTTTGCAGCCCATTCTCCACAAAGCCAGAATAATTTTTAAAAAATGAAAATCCGATCAGATCACTCCCCTGCCTTTAAAGCTATTCAGAGGCTTCCTGTAGCTCATGATGAAGCCAAACATCTTGTCATGGGCTCCAGGGCATGCCTGGTCTGGCGCTTATCTACTGCTCCAGGCTCATCCCGTTCCCCTCCCTCCCTCTCTGCATTCTGGCCATGCTGGCCTTCTCTCAATTCCTTGAACACCTCCTGCTTCTTTCCTTCTTCAAGGCCTTCGGTTGTCTTATTCCCTCTGTCTTCCCAGTTAATTCCTTCTCTTCTTCCTCCTCTTTGTTTTCCCTGTCATCAAACAGGGATAATGCTGCATCTCTAGCGCCAAGCTTGCATGTAGTGGGCACTTGGTTTGTTGCATGAATGAATGCAGTACATTATTATTCTGCCTCTGCTGAGCTACGTTGCCTTGGCATGTTATTTGATCTTTTTAGGCCTCAGTTTCCTCATTTGTGAAGTGGCATCATAAAGCCTCTTGCAGAATTCTCTTGAGGATTTTCAATAAAGTATCTCTCAAGAATATTCCTTAGCACCTGGCAGGTCTGCAACAGGAGAATTTCTGTGATAACATTGACATTGGAATTGGGTGGCTGTCTGGGCTTCTCACTCTCTTCTCCTGTCTCCTGCTCTCTGCTCAGGACAGCATCTCATCACTGCAGTTGCTGATCATCTGTATGGTCTGAAGACAACATCATGGTGAGCAGGAGGCAAAGCCTAATTGCCAGGCATGGGTCCCTGACTACCAGCTCCTTTCCCAGCAGTGAGCCGGGGGCAGGAGGATAAAAGGGTGGTGTTCAGAATCTGCTGTGCTCTCTTCCCCTCGATGATGGGGTGGTAGGTATCTCATGTTTGGATAAAAGAAGAAACATCGGCCTTTGCTTAGGAAAGACCATGGAACTTGGAGCCCAGTGACCTAGGGGGTGAATCTCGGCTGCATTACCTTGATCATGTTCCTTAATAACCCCTCACCTGTAAAATGGAAATGACAGTCCCTACTTTGCAACATTTTTGTGAGGATTAAATGACAGCATTTACATGACCATGCTTAGTAAACAATAAACTTCTAGGTATCATTATTATTGTCCTCATCCAAATCCTGTGACCACTCTGATGCTCTGGCAGGGAGTTAGGGCGGCTCCGGAGTGTGATTGAGCTGGATGGCCCCTTGGTGACTGCGGAGCAAGTAGCTGCCATTGAGCAGGACGTTAATGAAAAAATCAGAGATCGGCTGCCGGTGAATGTGCGAGAACTAAGCCTGGATGATCCCGAGGTGGAGCAGGTGAGGGGAGATCCGGGGGTGGCTTCCCTAGAGTGGCCCTCCCAAGGCTCCTCATCAATATTTAGCCAGCTCTCCTACCTTCCTGTGTTCCAGGTGAGGGGCCGGGGTTTGCCAGAGGATCATGCTGGGCCTATTCGAGTCGTTACCATTAAGGGCGTTGATTCCAACATGTGCTGTGGGACCCACGTGAACAATCTAAGTGATCTTCAGGTAGGTGAGGAAGGACCCCTGAGTGGTTGGGAGCGTGAATGTCGGGAGTAGGGGGTCACATCAGGGTTGGGAGTGATGGAGGGAGATGACTGGAGGGGTCCAGAGTGATGTCATGCCTTTGTTGTGTCCAAGCTTGTCGAGCGGTCTCAGTCTCTCCTCCCCTTAGGTACAGCAGCCACGACGGTGTATGCATGTGCATTACCCCCTTGTCTCACGTAGGTTATTAAAATTCTGGGCACTGAGAAGGGGAAGAAGAACAAAACCAACCTGATCTTTCTGGCTGGGAACCGGGTGCTGAAGTGGATGGAGAGGAGTCACGGCACTGAGAAAGCACTGACGGCTCTGCTTAAGTACGCCCCCTCCCTCCGCCTCCTGTTCTCAGCTCCTGGACAGCCCAGAGCTTAGCATTCCCACCTGTAAGGTAGACAGAATAACCTCTTATCTCTGGGGCTATAACATACAATCATGAATGATAAAGCACTTTGGTTAGTCAATCAGATGCACACAAAATGGTTTCTTCCTTTTTTAAATCTTTCTTTATTTTTTTAAACGGAGGTACTGGGGATTGAACCCTGGACCTTGTGCATGCTAAGCCTGTGCTCTCCCACTGAGCTGTTACCCTCTCCCCTAACTGCCTGAGCCTCCTTGGAATGTCCCCAGTTCCCCATCTGGAGGGAGACACACCATCAAGAAGGGCATCATAGATTTATGCCCGATACCAAAAACAGTTTTCCTCTTGTAGATGTGGAGCAGAGGATCACGTGGAAGCAGTGAAGAAGCTACAGAACTCCACCAAGCTCCTGCAGAAGGTGGCTTACCAGGGAGGGGGGGAGAAGATGTGGCTTGGCCTCGAGTAGGCTCCCCAGTCTCAGCCCCTCCACCTAACCAGATGGGTAGGGGGTCCAAGTAGGCAGGGAGCGAGGAGTGGAGGGGAGGGAGACGGTGCTCTCTCTGGTTACCCTTGCCCCGCTGTCAGCTGAGTTACGGCATCCATTTCAGAACAACCTGAATCTGCTCAGAGACCTGGCTGTGCACATCGCGCACAGCCTCAGGAACAGCCCGGACTGGGGAGGTGTAGTCACATTACACAGGTGAGAGATGGGCCGGGGGTGCTGGGGGTAGGGCTCGGCCTCTCCCTTATCCGCACTGCATAGTGGGTTTGCTCTCTGGTATTCTCAAGGCTGAGAAGACCCTAAGAGATGTGTCACCTTACAGATTTCCTGGATTTGACATAAACATCTTCACCGTAACTTTCATTAATACTTCCACTTATCTCCACCATCTAACCATCATCTCCACCATTTCCCTGGGTTAATCCTATCTAAGGGAGACAGACAAATACACAGCTTGTTACAAAGTGCTGAGGCCGAGAAGGTCGTCGTGCTGGCCCTCAGCTAGCACCCTCTTTCTCTGCTAGGGCGGTCTGGGACTTTGCACAGCAGGAAGCAGTGAAGCCAGCCTCACCAGGGAGGGTAGAGGAGGAACTGGGCTCTCTGCAGTTTGCATCCCTCCATCTGGGATCTCATGTCTGTGTCCTTTGTTTTAGGAAGGAGGGCGATTCTGAGTTCATGAATATCATTGCCAATGAGATTGGGTCGGAGGTAAGAGGAGCGTGAGGGTCTCTGTCCACACTAGGTGGAGACCGGAGTGAGGGGTGTCAGGTTACGTGGTCACATGAACCCATGAAGAACAAGGAGGAGTTCATCCAGTGCTGTTATCTCAGCACTTAACTGTGAGCCAGGCTCTGTTTTAGGTGCCAAGCTCAGTCTGTGGTAGTAACCTTGCTGGGGCTGTGACATTTTACCAGCTCAGAACTCCTTTTATCAGAATTGGAACTCCTCCATGCGCCACCCACAGTTGTGGGCCTGACTTCAAGGGTTGGCAAGGCCCTTCATGCTCTTGCTATTTTCCTTTGCCTCTGGCTTCAGCCACCCCTCCCGTCCTCACAGTCCAGAGCTTAGTGGTTTCTGGGTCTCTCTTTTGCATTTACTCTGGAAACACTTTTTGGAATATCTCCTCTGGGCCAAGCAGTGTGTATATCTCTTCACGATTCTGTGTAGAAAGTATTGATTCTCAAGGAGCTCACGCTTTAGTCTGGGAGACAGCCGTGTATTTGACATTTATAATTTAGGATGGTCAGCGCTAGAAGCAGAGGCTGAGGAGGCTTCAGGGGAGGGGGCATGGAAGACTGCTTAGTGGTCATTGGCAGACAAGGGAGCCAAGGCAGCCAGGCAGAGGGAGAAGAAACATGGAGGTTTGGGTGATGGCAGGCACAGGGTGCGTGGGGGCGGCGAGATGGCCAGGCTGCAAAGGTTGGCAGGAGTCAGATCATGAAAGGCATTGCGGTCAGCAGCCTTTTGCCCCTTTCTTAAATGTTCAACCTAAGTTCCTGTAGTCATTTTCAGAAAGTTTCTTGTCCCTAGTGGGCCAGTGTGGATGGGCTGCGTTATTATTCATCAGGAATATCACTTGTGGTTTAGGGGAGGAGAAAACCTGTTCTTTTAATTGAGTTACAGTATATAACGTTGTGGAAGGTGTACAGTGCGTTGGTTTGATACGTTTATATTTTGCAATATGATAGAAATTTGTACTTGAGATTGAAGGGGTATAGTTTGGGGGGTGTTGACTGCATATCTTTAAATATCAGGGCTTATCTTCTTGTCTTTTGTCCTATAATGGAAGAATTCAGCAGGCAGGAGGAGGCAGACGGCACGCACTCGGAGAATCAGAAAAAACTGGTTTATTCTGCACCGGTGCTGGCTCAGCAGAGTCACCTCCAAAGGCTGAGCACCCGGCTCGGTCTGATTGCCTTTTATACATGTTAAGCTTCCGGGTATTAGGGACCTTTCAGGCTAAGTGCAGTAAGTTTCTCAAAGGCTGTTCCTGGCTGATAGCAAGCAAGATTACAAAAGCTAAGTGCAAGCAACAGGTGTTTATCTTTACAGAAGCCAATGGCGTGACAGTGCAAGCAACGGGTGTTTTATCTTTGCTTAACTTTCCTTCCTCGATTCTAGGAGACCCTGCTGTTCCTCACTGTAGGTGATGAGAGAGGTGCTGGGCTCTTCTTACTGGTAGGGCCGGCCGAGGCTGTGGAGACCCTGGGGCCCAGGTAATCTTCCGTGAACTGCTCCCCAAGGGTGGGAGAGCCTGTAACCCTAACCTGCTCATGCAGCCCTTGACTGATGAAAAGGGCTGCACATCTGCATCTCATTTTGATTCACATCACAGCCGTGTGAGGTTGGTCAAGCAGAAATAACGATCACCACTACCATTCCCAGTTTCACAGGTGAGGGACGGCATGTCACATGCCTGAGGTCTCACGGTTAAAGTGACAGAACTGAGACTCCAGCCCAGGTCTTTTGGCTCCAAATCTTACGTGCCTTGTGTTATTTTAGAAATTGAAACTCATTAAGTGATACATAGATACAGATGCTGGATTCTCACCAGGCAGGTGAAGCAGGTGCTTAAGGCCCCAGCAAAGCAGAAGCACAGATTTGGGGGGAAAATATTTTAAGATTTTGAGACTAAATCAGAAAAGGCATTGATGTAGTTGTTATAAAAAAATTCGAACTTTGTTGGACGTCTTTACCCTTATATTATTGTTTAAATTTTTCATTTTAAATTAAAAATTAAATTTTAAATTAGATACGGAGGTAGAGTGCCCCATATTCTTTACGGCATTTAGGGTTTCTGAAGCCCTGACTGGCTCTGATGAATACGTGTTCACTGTAAAACATTGAAAGAAAACCCAAGTATGGAGAGCAATGGTTCCTGACAGGAGGCCAGATGTGGCCTATAGACTGATTTGGCCTGTGTATTATTTTAAATTTCCAAAATTAGTTGCTACATTCTGAAACTAGGAGATTTTTACTTAAAAATACAGTTTTAGCTTTTCTCAAAAAAGGGGAAAAAAGGGCAGACTCTGGCAGAGCTGGGCCCACATTCCCGCGGGGTAGTGGCTGCAAGGAAGTGAGTAGCGGCCGCCCCCTTCAGACAGGACAGGCTTGTCCAGGGGCCACAGGCCCACCTTTCTCACTCAGCCCCGGCTTGCTTTGCTGCTGTTCCCACAGGCCTTTCTGTGTACCCCTAATTACACTCGTCCTGCTCCCTGGAAGTTACCATAATTTAGCCCAGTTCTAGACACTTCTGTTGTTTCCCGTTACTCACTCTTATGATAAACATGGTATGTGTATTTTTGTGCATGGGTTCGAGTATTCCTGGAAGCCATCTGCTCTTCCTTTCCCTTCCCCCAGCCCATGGGGAAAACTTCAGGGATGCCCTTGGTTTTCCCTTGAAAGCCTCTTCTCTGATGGTCTCTCTGCTCCCTAGGGTGGCTGAGGTGCTGGAAGGCAAAGGAGCAGGGAAGAAAGGCCGCTTTCAGGGCAAGGCCACCAACATGAGCCGGCGGGCAGAGGTGCAGGCACTTCTCCAGGACTTCGTCAGCACACAGAGTGCAGAGGAGTGAGGGCTCGGGCCTCCCTGGTCCTCCCTGGTCCTCCTGCCAGTGGCGGTGGGCCTCCTGTGACCACAGAGCCTCTTGGACAATAAAATCGTTTGGCTTGAAATGATTGTGGTACTCTGTATATTCATATGACGAATGACAGATTTATACAGTATATTCCAGTGTGCTAATGCAGTAAGTATCTTTATGAATAAACAGCTTTCTAATTCGTTTCCTGTTAGATATCCCCCACACAAGGGAGTGCTGTGTTGATGAAACGTGCTGATTTATCTAAACGCAGCAGCAGTCTTTCTGCAAGGCCGGAGGGTCCGTTGAGGGCCTAGACTGCCCTTGTTTTCTTTTGTTTCTTTCCTTATTTCTTTACCTTGCCTTGTGTTTCAGAATTAAGAGGTATCAATGACTGTAAAAAGGTCAAGAAACCACAAAAATATATAGTAGAAAGGTGTTCCAAGTCTCTTACTGAGGCAGAAAAAGATACCAGGCAAGACTGACCCAAAGAAAACTGGTGGCAGTATTAATATGAGACAAATGAGAATCATTATTAGAGATCAAGAGAGACAAGTGATAATAAAAGGAAGATAAAATAGTTCTAAGTTTGTATGTATCTATTAACAGCCTCAAACATAAGGCAGACATTGACAGAGCTGAAAGGAGAAACAGATCCATAACTGATGGAAGATTTAAACTCATCTTTCAGCAACTGATAGAACAAGAGGAAGAGTTATCTTGAGGTTAAGAGCATAGACTGGAGTTTCACAGACCTGAGTAGAGATCCTGGCTTTGCACATCTATAGGTGATAAAACTATAAAGAAAAGCAAGGAAGTGCTTTTAAAAGTCAGAACAGCATTTAGCTTGGAGGGGAAGGGAGTGAAGCGGGATGGAGAAGGGACCCGAGGTGGGGGTGGGAGGGTGGTTTCTGGGGTGCTGGCTACGTTCTGTTTATAATTACACATTCTAGTCTACATTTATGTTTTCTTCCAGGAGGTTATATTTCACAATATTAGAATACAACAACAAAATTCTGGTTCTGTCACTTACCTTGGGAAAGTTACTGTGCCTTTTCAACCTTCACTCTCTTCACTGGTTAACATGGTCATAGTGAGGGTACCTAGTTCTCTGGGGTGTTGTGAAGTAACATTCCATTGTAAGTGCTCAAGAAAACACTTTGTGGATTCCCTGAGATGACCTCAGAATGGATAATTTTTGATTACCCAATGTCCTGTTCCTCTTTACCTGCAAATGGGGGGCTGATTGTAACTGCAGGAGTGGCTGCCTGTCCGCCACCCCGAGGTGAGCGGCATCCCTGGGATGCTGTGGATGGACATAGGTGCAGGTGTCCCGTATGCTTTCCTAGGTTACTTTGGGACTATGATGGAGCCCAAGGGAGGTTTGTTTTGAACCAGGCAGCTCCTGGCGAATAGCTTCAGGTTAGATGCCCATCTCCTTGCTCACACATGGATTTTATTTCGGTAAAAGTCCCACATGAAGAAATTCTGTTGCCGTTTCTGCTAGAGAAACTGAGGCAGGCAGGGAGCATGGCTTCGTAGAATTTTGCTGGAAAGAATTGAGTGGTTACTTAGAACAGTGACTTCCAAGCTTTTGTTTTCAATTTAAATAAAGGAAGCCTTTCTTCATGAATTCTTACATATAGAAGCCTAATACAGAAATGGATGAAAGCTTTGTTGGTCCGGGTGGAATAGGGAGTGCAGGCCCTTAGGGAGTCCCTGCGGTGCCCCCATGGAGCCACGCTTTGAAAACCATCAATTTAATGTAAACACATTATTTTATAGAAAAAGTTCAGGGAAGTTAGGTCTCAGTGGATACATAATTAGTAGTAATACCAGAGTGCATTAACCTCTTGAGGTAGAAACTTGAAAAGATTAGCTTCAAATTTAACAAGTAATTTTTAAAGCAACTTTCTGTTTCAACATGTAGACAAATCCCCTCAAACAGCCCCTGGGCTAATCCCTCACGAGGCACGTCAGAAGCTCTCTAGTACTAATTCCCAATTTTCCAGTTAGGTTTCAGCTCTTTCTAGGATTATCCAAATCAGGTCATAGAATCAAAACAGAATTCTATTGCAGCAACATTGGTGGACCTGGAGATGATCATACTAAGTGAAGTAAGTCAGAGAAAGACGAATATCATATGCTATCACTTATATGTGGAATCTTAAAAAAAATGGAACAAATGGATTTATTTACAAAACAGAAACAGACTCACAGACATAGAAAGCAAACTTATGGTTACTGGCGGGGAAAGGAGAGGGAGCTCTGTGTCAAAATAGCTCTGATGGGGAATCATTTTTCCCTCATGTGTCAAGAGCCCCTAAGAAGAGAATGACAGTGTCCAATTAGTCTGCTCCCAAAGTGAAAGAAGCCGAAACATCTTGTCTGGTAAGATTGAAAGCCACCAGTCAGCCTACTTGTCAGGGACAAGAGTCTGGAGTCTGAGACCAGCTGGGGCCAGGAGGCAGATTAGGGGGAGAGCTGGGCTGCAGGGAGGTGGCCAGAAGGAATAGGAAAATTTGAGTTTGAGGCAAAATTTACGCATTGACACTGCATCAGGAGGCTGCTTAGGGGTATGAAAGGCATCAGGAGTTTTTTTTTAATAGTATGCCAGTCTCTAGATCCAGTTGTACTATCTTTTTTTTTTTTTGAAAATGTCCAAAATTAAGAGATTTTTTAAAAAATATATTTTTAAAAACTTTTTCCAACCCTGCCCAGTTTTCCTTGCCAGAGATAACCACTAATTTCTTATGTAGCTTCTGGTAGTGCCTTTTTATAGATGTGTATAAGTCTTCCCTATTTGAAACAGAAATTTCAGCAAGCTGTGCGCTCCTCTGCATCTTGCTTAGTTAAATGAGTGCCATGTTTTTAAAACAAAACCATAGTGTAAAAATCATGCATGACAAAATGGGATTACTGATGGGAGACGGGAAAGTATATTTGCTTCACAAAAGGTTCCTGACTTACAGAAGGACTCAGGCAGTGTTCCCTCAACCAGAGACCCAGGTGAATTCCTTTTCTCATGTGTGTGACCTCCCTCTATGCTTCTGTTTCATCAGGATTTAATAGACAGAACGGCAGCCTGGAGCTCACCCTTGCTTGCCACCACTCAGATGGGTCCTGGTTGCAAATGCCTGGAGTGACCCTCTCATTTATTACCCAAACTCGGGCACTTCTCAGAGTGAAAAGTGTGCTTCACACATCACTCCAGAACCACAGTCACAAACCAGGATGGTCTTGGGCAGAACAAGGTGTCTGGTTTTCCTCCTGAGACTCTCCCTGACCTTCAGTTTATTGACCTGCACATGGGGATGTGAACACAGTGTCCTAAGAAAGAAGAAACTTTTCTGAAATAACTCAATTAGGAAAGTGCATCAACATTTTGAGCAAATTAGGTGAAAACAGTAACCGGTTGTGTAAATGAAGGGAAAATAAAGCAGCAGTTTTTGAACTGCTGATGTCACTCATGCCTGTCAAAGAGGCCCTAATCTAATGCCCCAGGGAGAGGAACAGTTTGTGTTCAGGGAATGAGGTGGCTTATCTTTTGTGGGGGTCACCAGGAAATAAAGCAGTGTGAGTTTAAGCATTTATTAGAGTCACAGTAAGTGGGGACAAAGAAAATTATAGGTATTTTATCAATGAGCACAGAATGTGATAGAGTTTTAGGTGCACATACACGCATATAGATTGTATATTCTGGAACATTGCTATAATCCACTTTTACAGCATAGAAATAGCGCAAAGGGACTCCTTCTTGGCTAAGAAATTTTATGACCTAAGAAGCCATAAATTGCTAAAGACAGATTCTGCAGCTCATACGAGGTACTAGATCAGATGTTAGTACGAAAGACAAAAAATGTCACACAAAAGATGGACAGGGAGCAGGAGACAGACTGAATGCAGGCAGGCGTTGTGCCTAAATGTCCTGAAGCCCCACCTCACCCTCTGGTCCTGAGTGGAAACCGGCAAGTTGGCCAAGCTACACTGGAATGCTAGGCCTTTTCCTTAATAAGAACTTAAATAAACTCCAGGGCCCTGCTGGGAAAACAGACGGCTCAACATACCTTCACGAAACATTCTCGCAGAAAGCTTCTGTGTCTCCCGTTCTTTCCTGACGTGGATCCAAATTATGACTAAAGTGCCCTTGAGGGAGGGCAACCAGGGCTATTTGGGGAAGAGCGATGGAGACGTTTTCTTTTTTCCAGAAAGGTCTGCACCTTCTGTGCAGGCTCCTGCTGGCAGAGTGCCAGGCTTTCAATGTCAAGGAACAAAAGAGGGTCTTCGTGTACCGACCTGGGCCCATGTCACAAGAAGAAGAAGCACTCAGAGTGACAACCGCCTCTCTTTTTTGCTGAGTCCTTTCCTGGACTCCCTGCAGACACCACCTGCAGCCGAGGCCTCAGACACCCACCTCAAAGCCAAGTGTTTCAGAATCAACGTCTTCTTCTGTGAAAATAAAAGTCCCTCCTCTTTCATGTCACCCAACTTACTTTTGTTATTGTTGATTTGGGGATATATAATAAACGATCACAGAGGTCATCTGTTTATGTATTCAGCAGGTATGTACTGAGTGCAGTGTGTGCCAGACTCTGTCCTAAGAACCGGGCCATGCTGGTGAATAACACAGCTGTGGTCGCTGTTCTAATGGCATTTGAGGTCATGGAGAAGAAAGAGGGGAGGGAAGGAAATAAATGTAAAATTCCGCATTCTGTTAGGTCAAAGATCAGGGTGAAGTAAGGGAGAACAGTGGGAGGAGGAGAGAAGGGAGGGTGGTGGCAGTGACAACGGAGCCTTGGGGAGAATGTAGTCCCTCCTGTTCTCCAGCTCCCAGGCCAATCCAGCCGTGTGATTAATAGGCAAACAAAACTAGCTTCATCTAAGACAACTCTGCTGGTTTCCCTTCCAACCAGATGGTCATCCCTGAGCCCTTTCTTTATAGAAATCCTAGCGCTGCAAATTGTCCTCAGCCCCAGGAGGTGACCAGGGTCTTAAAGAGGCTGATGGATTCATCAGTGAGTCATATATATGTGGGGTACCTTTTCCGTGGTTGTTAAAAGGAGGCAAAGAATAAGACAGACATGAAGCTTGTTGCTCTTCACCCAAACGAGCCTCTCCCGCCACTTCTAGGCCATTTCTTTCTGGTCCCCAGAGGCCCCCCTCCCTCCCCACTAGCAGAAGGTAAAGCCTGTGTTACACTTCAGCAGAAGGAGAGGAACAAAGACACAGTCTGAAAAAGACCTCATGAACAGAGGAAAATTATGCTTGATAAGAACCTCTGCTAATTGCAATTCCAAATAGTGAAAAGCAGACTGCAGTGCCACTGCTTAATTTTTCTCTTTTATTGAAGTCTTGTTGATTTACAATGTTGTGTCAGCTTCTGGTGTACAGCATACTGATTCTGCTATAAATATACATATACATATATATTCTTTTTCAGATTCTTTTCCATTGTGGTTTATTACAGGATATTGAATATAGTTTCCTGTGTTTATTTTATATATAGTAGTTAGTATTTACAAATCTCAGAGTCCTAATTTATCCCTCCCTCCCCTTTCCCCTGTGGTAACCATAAGTTTGTTTTCTATGTCTGAGAGTCTGTTTCTATTTCATAAATAAGTTCATTTGTATCATATTTTAGATTCCATGTATAAGTGATATCATATGACATTTGTCTTTCTCTGTCTTACTTCACTTAGTATGATCATCTCTAGGTCCATCCATGTTGCTGCAAATGGCATTATTTCATTCTTTTTTATGGCTGAGTAGTATTCCATTGCATATATAAACCATATGTTCTTTATCCATTCATCTGTCGATGGACATTTAAGTTAATTCCATGTCTTGGCTACTGTAAATAGTGCTGCTGTAAACATTGGGGTGCATGTATCTTTTCAAATTAGAGTTTCCTCCAGATATATACCCAGGAGTGTGATTGCTGGATCATGTTGGCAACTCTATTTTTAAGTTTTCTAAGGAAACTCCATGTTGTTTTTCACAGTGGCTGTACCAATTTACCTTCCCACCAACACCCTCTCCAGCATTTGTTATTTGTAGATTTTTAATGATGGCCATTCTGGTAGTTTTGATTTGCATTTCTCTAATAATTAACAATGTTGAGCAACTTTTCATGTGCCTATTGGCCATCTGTATGTCTTCTTTGGAGAAATGTCTGTTTAGGTTTTCTGCCCATTTTTTGACTGGGTTGTTTGGTTTTTTTGTTATTGAGTTGTGTGAGCTGTCTGTATATTTTAGAAACTAAGCTCTTTTCAGTTGCATCATTTGCAACTATTTTCTCCCAGTCTGTAGGTTGTCTTTCCGTTTTGTTTATGGTTTCCTTTCCTGTGCCACTGCCTAATTTTTATTTTGATTTTGTTTGGTATTGCTTAATTATTGGCTGATATTAAACAAATACAGCATTGTTCTAAGCACTTTATAAATATCAACTCATTTAACTCTCAGAACAACCCCATGAGTGGGATCCTACTGTCATCCCCCTTTTACAGATGAGGATACTGAGGCACAGAGAGGTAATGAGCTTGCCTGAGGTCACACAGCTGGTAAATGGGAGGGCGCATCTGTGAACCAGCTGTCTGGTTCTCCAGCCCATCTGCCTAATCACTGTGCTGTGTGGCCTCTCGGTAGCGTATCTACTAATATACTTTAAAAGAGCACACAAATTATATATATATGGCCCGTATCTTTTCTTTTATAAACTAGCATCTCTCTCATGGTTAAATAAGTGATTTTAGGGTGGGGGCATTTAAGGATCTTGAGGCTGCCTAGTGTTTCTGGCAAGGAAAAAGGATCAAATAAGCAAGCTATAAATAGAAGTGAAATCTTCCATTATAATGCTGCCATGTAGCCTCTAATTTTACCTCTAGTAGGGCAGGTACATACATTATAATGCTGAAATGGAAAAGCCAGTGGTTTATTTTCTTGGGGTCCCCATAATAAGCTCCTAATTCCCTACATTTAATTCCAAGCCCATCTGTCTCCTCTTTTCTGTTACTCTGGGCTCAATTTCTATGCTCACAGTGTTACACGTGTTTTACAAATGGTGCTTGAAAAAGTGTGCTTTGCCTGTTTTGGAACCTTGGTGTGGGTGAGTCTGGGATTTCCACCCGGCTTTGGAAAAGGCTGAAGAACCGCTTTGCTGGAAAAGTTCAGCTGCCTCATTTTATCTGGCTGTGTCTTTGCTGCTGTTACCAGAAAGTTGAACTCATCCTGAAGTTTTGCACGAAAACTAATTTTGAATTTCTTCTGCCCTTGTCATTTGCTTCTTGCCCCAGACCAGAATCCTCTCGCTGCTTCAGTCCCAACATTAAGGGAAAGGCCTCTGCAATTTAACAGCAGAGGGTGCTATGAGTCTTTGGTTGCTGAGGCCTCCGCCAGGAAAAAAAAAAAAAAAGATAAAAGGGCCCCCACTGATTCAGCCTGAAAGGAGGCTCCTAATCACTTGGTCTCTTGTTGCCACGGAAGCCCTTGTCTGCGGGATGTGGAGTCGCCAGACATTTCCCCAAAAGCAAGCAGGGAATCGAAAGACAAGGTGTGGCCTTCTGGAAATGATCTGTCATTTGCGTTTTTGAGAGTTTTAAGCCTTCTCTGATCAAACTGATGCTTGAGGTTTTATGCCCTTAACTCCATCAAGACCAGAGATTCTGAAGAGTGCTGAGTCCTCAGTTCAGAAAACAGCACTGGGCTCTCTGGGCTCAGCCCTAGTTTGCAACGACAGGGTTAAACACAAAGGTCGGTATCGCTGGTAGATATGGGACTTGTTACGGTGCACCCCTCAGGAAAACGGTGAAGAAAATTGAAATCAGCCAGCACGCCAAGTACACTTGCTCCTTCTGAGGTGAAACAAACCACCAAAATAAAGAGATGCGTTGTGAGGGTCTGGCACCGTGGTTGCTGCATGAAAATGGTATCCGATGACACCCAGACCCACAAGCCCACTTCTGCCATCGCAGTAAAGTCGGCCATCAGAAGCCCGAAGGGATGGCTATAGAGCACAGGGAACTATATTCAACACCTTGTAATGGCCTATAATGAAAAAGACTATGAAGGAATATAGATATATATGTATAACTGAATCACCATGCCGTACACCAGAAATTAATGCAACCGATTAATTGTAAACCAACTATACATCAATTGAAAAAAAGAGACTAAAGGGATGGAAAGCCTGGTAGAAGCTCTACCATTTGAAACACTGCCAGCCTGTAAGAAACGGGTTAACTGATGTAACAAAGAAACAAAAAAGAAAATAGCCTTCATGATTCCCATTTTCCAGGCCCCTCACTGAATTCCTCTGGATTGATTTTTTCAATGGCTACAGGAAGACAACAGAGAACATTTTTTTCTTTTTTTCCTCTTTTTTTAAACTCAGGCTAGAATGTTACTTTTAGGTTGTCTCCCAGTTCTTCTCAGGAGTCCTGAAATTCTGCATCTTTAACTGATTTTTTCCAGCTTCTTGACTTCCTGCAGCCCTTATAGTCTTTTTTTTTCCCTCTAATTGAAGTATAGTTGATTGACAATGTTGTGTTAGTTTCTGATGTACGGCATAGTGATTCAGGTATACATATATATTTTTTTCTTACAGTCTTGGTTATTGATGAAAAGCAACAATGACATTCCCTATTTCTGGCTATTTTAGTTGTCATTTACTCTAAGCAAATTTGCTTTCTGAGATTTATTTTTATAAAACCCTTCACACTAGGCTTTTGTGGCAAGATACGGTGATGACTTAGTTCATAATATAACCTGATGGACACACACTAACAAGCATAGAATAGATCTATCTCAGAGAGCTGGCTTCAACTGTTTCTATGTGGTTTCACAGCCACGGGGAGAGAGAGGGCTGTGAGGACACAGAGGGAGCTTGGGTAACGAGTGAGGAAAGTTGTGGCTGCAAAGACTGGCCTCTGATGGCATCAGTGATCACCTGGAATATAAACTTGTCAAGATGCTAGACAAGAACAAAACAGGGAGACTGCTAGACAGACCAGGACCCAGAAAGCTTACCACTCGTGCTCCCTTTCTGGAATGAACAAACAGTATTTGATTTGATTTGATTTGATTTGATGTGTTGGAGAAGCTCCAACAAAACAAGAGAAGAATTCAAGAAAGAGGAAAACACAGGATATAAGAAACTAAAACTAGGGGAGAAAAACTGCTTTACGTGACAACAAACATTGAAATCCTCCAAGAGCTGGTTAGAAAAACTTCTAAAAAATTACAGAGAGGCACTGTTCAAGAAAGTCATGATTGGAAAATAAAGCAAGATACAGTTTTTAAAGCAAGAGTCTGAAGTAGAAGGAGCAACATTTTCCATACCACGAAGGCCTTGCTGCCTTCAGCCAGGTAATTCGGGGAGAGGGTGGGGGGCAGTGGGACTGACGGATGCTCTAATATTGTATACCATTATTTTGGATTTATTATAGTTACTAACCACAATCCTTTCCCGGTGATGCACTTTGTTGTTTCTTTTTTCCTTTGACTGCTTTAAAGGAAAATTTTATAAGATATGTTTCGGTGATGTATTCAAATTATTTGCCAGTTGCTATGGCCTGAGCCCTGACCAATTTCAACAAATATTTACTGAGTGCTGCCATGTGCCAGACATTATTTTAGGTGCTTGGAATACATCAGTGAACAAGGCAATTCCTGCCCTCCAAGAGCTTACCTTTTTGTGATGCAGACACATCATCAACAAAAAAATCTAATCAGTAAGGGAAAACCAAAGAAAGGGAGCAGGAAAGAGAAGGAGGACTGGGAATGCAGAGGGCAGGAACAGGGAGAGGGAGTACTTGGTGGACTGAAATTTTAAATAGGGTGGTCATGGGAGGCTTCATTGAGAGGATGGGACTCAAGCAAAGACTAGACATAGAGGAAGGCAGTAGGTATCTGAGGCAGAGCCTGGGGGCAGTGAAGCAGCTGGGGCCAAGCCCTCAGCCTGGAGCGCCTGGTCTGCTGCAGGGACAAGGAGCCAGACTGGCTAGAGCTGGGGCTGCAGTGGAAGGAGAGGAGCTGGATAAGGGGCCTAGTCCTGACCCTCCCTGCCCGCCCCCGCCGCCCCCCGCCATGAGGAGTGCAGCTCTTACTCTGGGGGACTTCCCACCCACTGAAGCATTTTAAGCACAAGATTCAGGGTCTGATTTTCATTTTAAAATAAGCATTCTAGAGGGAGGGTATAGCTCAGTGGTAGAGCGCATGCTTAGCATGCCCGAGGTCCTCAGTTCAATTGCCAGTACCTGCATTAAATAAATAAATGAACCTAGTTACCTAACCCCTCAAAAAATAAAAATAAAATCATTGTGGCTGTTCTGTTGAGAGAAGACTGTGGGAGGCATGCAGGGGGTCTGTTAGGAGTTGAATCCAGGTGTAATCCAGGTAAAGCCAGATGGCGGCTCAGATCCAGGTGGGAGGTGGTGGGTTCTGGATGTACTTGAAGATTAGAGCCGTTGGGATTTCCTGACTGGATGTGAAAGTGAGGGAAAAAGAGGTGGAAGGACCACGGCCGTGCTTGAAGGATGGTGCCAACCTGAGAGGGGCTGGAGGGGCAATCCCAGGGGCCCTGGGAGCCCCTTGCTGGGCAGTTCCTGGCTGTGGCAGTGTCGGGGGAGCCCCGGGGGAGGGGCCAGGACAGCAGGGGCTCTGCCGGAGCTCTGCTGTGTGTCTGTTCCATGCTTACCTGCTGCTAGCAGCCCTGGATGTTGTGCTTAGAGCTCAGCCTTTCCCCATTCTTTTCTCTTGGGGGAAATGAATCTAAAAGTAGGCTTGGATCTTAAACTTTTGTTTTCCAAGTGAAAAATAGGTTTTTGATTATCCATTTAGATATCAGAGAGGTTTTCTGATTTTTATAGGACAATTGACTAAGTTTAACTACCTGAAAACAAATGTTTCTCATTGAGACATTAGTTAATTAATTAAAAAAAAATCAAACCCAAAGTATAGCAAACTAAAAAGAAAAATATTAGGGAAAGCCTGAGACCTTTGGACCCCGCAGTTTTTATCCTGCTATTTTGATTGGAAGGGTGTTTTAAATCAGGAGACATTTTCTCATAAATACACATTTGAAAGTCGTTGATGACTTTTCATTACAACTCTGTAAGCTGGGGATTTAAAAACAAGGCATAGGGGCCCAACTGACTCTTAATATTTCTCACTTTTTTTTTTTAAGTTTAAGAGAAATCTCTAAGGTAGCTGATGAACTATTGATCTGAAGTTCAGCAGTTCTTTCAGTTTCATGTTGCTTTCTTTTTGTTACATTCAATACTTATTTCCAAATGTTAGCAGGAGTTATTTCTAGCTAATGAGACTGGAGTGACTTTTATTGTCATCTTTATAATTTTTGGTAGTTTCTAACATTTCTTAGGGAAATAGTCTTCTTTATAATTCCTTTTTGTTCTATTTTCTAATCAAAAAAGTAAGAACTATTGTTTTTAACGATTAAATTACATACCCCTGTAAGAACAAATATCAGCTTTTCAAATGTCAACTCCACAAAACAATAACAACCACCACGTTCCCTGAAACTCTCTGAGTTATGATTTGACTCCAGAAGGAGTCATTGTCTTAAAAAGATGACTGGCTTCAAGAGGCTTGCCCCAAATAAGAATGCTGGCCCTGGTCAGTGAGTGTGTGTGTGTGTTTTTGGGACAGTTGTACATCTTGCTGTTTATGGAAAGAGGACAGATTGGTCAACTAGAACAAGGAAGCCAACCCAGTGGACATCACTGTCAACGAAGAGGTGGCATGATGCTGGTTGCCAGGCCACTTAAGGAATAAAGGAAGGAAATATGATTATATTGTAGGTGAAGGAATAGAACTTTTAAGCAGAAATACTGTAGATCAGGTAAAATAAAAGATTTTAAGTTAGAAAAAGAAATAATTTCAATTGGAAAAATCATTGTGAACTCATGACCTTTCACAGAAATATGTTTCTCTGGTTCTGACCCTGACCGCAGCCCATTAACAGCAGCATTTCTGCCAGTTCCCAACTCTCACTAAAAGGAACTGAGACTTCTTCAGGGGTGAGTCTGCATCTTGGAGCAAGGAAAATTTAGCATGGGCTGAGAAAACAAGGATTTCACGGGGAGGGTATAGCTCAGTGGTAGAGTGTATGTCTAGCATGCATGAATTCTTGGGTTCAATCCCCAGTACCTCTACTAAACAAATAAACCTAATTACCTCTCTCCATTAAAAAAAAAATGGAAAAAAACAAAAAACAAGGATTTCAGAAGGGTAGTGGTGCAAGGATAAGGAAGCCACCGACCAAAATGCAACAATTTTAATTACTTCCACCCCCAAAATAAAAATCAATATTTAAAAAATGCAACAATTTTGACATGAAAAAGGAAAAAATAATAATGATTAACTGAGATAAGCCAAGTGTGAAAAACCTCAAGACAAAAAAGTTGACATGTGATTTATTAAAAGGATAAATATACCAGAATATGTTCATTTTAATCAATAGAGGAATGTCAATAAACACGGATTTTTAAAATTAAATTAGTAGACTGTACATTTTTTCCTGTGTAATCGAGAAAGTGTGACCGTAAGAAATTAATATGAGACAAATAGTCCGGGAAAAAGGTAGGAACTATACCAAGAATAGGAAAGACTGATCAAGACACAATAAACAGAAAGTACCTGTGTGGGGGTCTCACAGTCGATCAACCCCAAAGTTTTCCAAGATAAAGAATTGCCCAAATATTCTAAAGGGGAGAGATGAGCCCTCCAGAGCTCTTCATGACATATGATGAGGCGAACATACATTTGTAATACTTGTAACAAACCCAGTCCATACTGCCTTTCATCTGAATAAGACAGCGGGATGTGGCTACGCAAGGTGGTAGAATGCACTATTTTGGTGAGAGACGCCAGGTTTCAAGGGATGAATTTTTACAATCTATTGATGTATCAAGTCAAGTTTAAATAGAAAATGGGAGCTTGGGTTGGAAAGTATGACCAGAGACAGATCCACATCCTAGTCCAGAATCAAGTGGGTTCTAACGCAGAAACCTCATCTTGGCTGGTCAGAGATAGTGTTCTCGTTTTCCCTCATTCTGAAGATTACCGGCACCCTATGAAGATATGGGAACAAAAACTGCTGTGAACCTAGGAGAGTGTCAGATAATCCTGGAAAGAGAATCCAAGAAAGTGAGAAAAATACATACAGAGATGAAGAAGGCGAAAATTGACATCCATGGTATTAACACTTATGTAACCACTTAAAGTGACATTAACGTAATGCATAATAATGAGTTCTGTTATCACTGCGGTGTTTTATGTGTTTTCTCCGCTTTTATGATGTTCAAAGCATCATAAGTTGACAAGGAACTGGAGTGCCACAGGGCCTGAGGCAATGTGGTAAGTGTTGGTTAAGCCACCAAGGGGTCTGTGACCTTCAACAAAAAGATAAAGTCCCACCCTGAAAGCCCTGGGGTTGAAGCAGGATTCAGTTCACATTGTGCGTCTCACTCCAGAACCTTTGGGAGTCAATCTGGAAAAATAGCAGCAAGTTTTCGTTAGGACTTCCGAGTCATCAGCTACTTTGAGAGTTTGTTTCTTGCCTACTGGGGAATAAACCTTCCCTAAGAAGAAGCCAAAATTTCTCCAAAGCCTACCCTGTCCTTTGGGTTTTCAACTTCTTTCTAATTTTCAGTTGGGAGCCTAAGAATGTCTCTTTATTGAGTCATGTGTGGAACTCGAAGCTACTTGAATCTGTAATTTGTTAGCTGGCTTTTCCAACTATTTCCCAGCAAATAGTTCTCTATTTTTCACTTATCAGTCAACAGAGACTTTCTGAGGCCTCCTCTGTGTTAGGCCCTAAGGTCATGTAGGATGGTGATCAGAGCAGGCAAGAGCTGCCATCACTAGGTTTAGAGTCTGGTGGGGAAGACAGACACACAGACACTTGCTAAAGAGGCAGGGTAAAGGGGGAGCTATGCATGGGCTTAGCAGGGGCTCTTGATCTAGGCTGGGGTAGGGGGTTGGTGAGCAAGGAGGTTCCCTTGAGAAAGTGATATGGAATGGGGAGGAATTTACTATGTGAAGTGGGGGAAGAGTGTTCTGCAAAGCCTGGAGGGGCCTGCGCAGCGGCAGGCCGGAGGAACCAGGCTGCAGTACACAGACCGAAGTGAAGGGGGCGTAGTACCACCAGCATCACTCCACCCCCAGGTCAAGACTCATGGAGGCCATATAAAGATTTTTTTCTTTTTTTCTTTTTGGTAAGAGCTTTATTGAAATCATTCAAATACCATAAAATTCATTCATTTTAAGTGTACAGTTCATTGGGTTTTTAGTAGATCCACAGATAATCACTATGACTAATTTTAAATCATTTTCACGATCCCTAAAAGAAACCGTTTACCCTTGGGCAGTTAACCTTATTCTTCCCATTTGCTAAGCATGCGCTCTACCACTGAGCTATACCACCCTGCCAACACCCCCGACCAACACCCCTCGTCCTCCCCCACCCCCAGCCCCTCCCCGCCACTGGTGATGGTCTCAACCTCCAGTCCCTCTTCCCTCCTGGGAAGTTAGGAGGGTGGGACTGAAAGGGCCAGCCCTAATCACTTGGTTGGTTCCCCTGGCAACCAGCCTCCAGCCTGAGGTGCTTTCCAAAAGTCACCTCATCAGCATAAACTTGGGTGTGGTTGAAGGGGTTTGTTATGAATATCAGGACACTTTATTGCTCTTATCACTTAGACATTCCAAGGGTTTTAGGAGCTCTGTGCCAAAACCAAGGGACAAAGACCAGGTATATTTTTTATTACACCACATCAGCCTTGTCTGTTTTGAATTTGAGGCACCTGTGAGAAATCTGAGTTAAATGGGTAGTTGAATGAACAGCTGTAGGAGCCGTGGAAATCGGTCTGGACAGGGATATGAGTCTGACAGACGTAGGCAGAGGCCCTGCAGGAAACAGACAGGATGCTGCCACTGCATATTTTGAGGAGGGTTTAAGAAAATCAATAAAAAGAATGCAGTCTCTTGGCACCTGCAAATGGGGAGCCATTACTCCGCCCGACCCGCCAGGCCTAAAGGGTCACTAGAAGCCAGAGAAAGCTGTGTGGAGAGAGGGGCCTGTCAGGGTAAAGGACACCGCCTTCAGGACTAGATCCCCCGGCCTCCCTCTCCCCTCTGGTCTCTGGTTTGTGTCTTCCATCTGCAAAACCCAAATGGAAGCCCAGGGAAAAGGAGCCTGATGCATTCTGTCCAGGGCCACCTCCAGAGCCCAGAGTGGGAGGTGAGAGTGAGACAGGAGGGAAGGAGGCAGGGCACAGCCACTCAAGGAAGGACAGCAATTTAGCACCAAAATGGTGGAAGATTCAACTCCCAGCTGGCCTTGAGGATTAAGTTGGCAGGAGGTTTGACTTCTAGTAGACCTTGAGCTTCATTATATGCTCATTGTAAGGGTGATAAATAACATGCCGGCAGGCACCATGACAGCCCCAAGGCTAACCACAAAAGGCCAAAGAATGGGCAGTGGCCCAATTCCTGGGAATCCCAGCCCCTTCCCCAGGGCAGTTGGAATGGTCCCACCTGTAGGCTTGTGAAGCTACTGAGCCCAGAAAAACTGGCAACATCATGCCTAGCGGCCCTTTATCACTCCCTTCTCTTTGGAGACGGCCCTCACTCTGTCTATGGAGTGTGTACCGACTTTTACTTTAACCTGAGCACTCAATTCCCACACCTCTTTCCTTGCTTTTCTCTTGCCTTACCCTCTATGCAGTACGTGTCTCTCTAAATAAATCTACCTTTACTCAGCTGTGGCTCACTCTTGAATTCTTTCCTGCGCAAAGCCAAGGACCCACACCTGGCGGGGCACGTCCCAGGGGCTCCACCAAGACCTTGGACCCGGCCCTCCTCACGCCCCATATCCGTTTTCCTGCATCAAAACGGCAGAGAGTGCATCCAGAGGGGCAAACAGAAGATGTACAACAGATGGTGATTTAAAACTTGGGCAGGACGTGAGAACAAGAGGCCTGGGACAGAGCCTTGAGTCGTTGAGATGTTGAAAGCTGGGGTGAAGGAGGACCAGCAAGATGGCCAAGGAGACGGAGGAGGAGTGGCCAGAGGGAGGAGAAACATCTAGACTAGCCTAGAAGCCAATTTAAGGCTATGACCATTGTCAGTTTTTACAGAAATAATGACCCACACACAGAAGCATAATTTTCTTGCTTTTTTCTATTTTCTCTGCTAGAGCCCAGAAGTAGGAAAAATAGAATTGCCTTTAGGGTCCTTCTCTTGACCACCATCAACCCCATTTAAGGCAAGAATCCCCACTGTCTCACAGGTGCTGGTGCCCTCGCCTCCCTTGAGGCACCCTCAGTAGTATTACCTGTTGCCTCTCTGGATAGAGGCAGACAGCCTAGGTCTGAATTCTGGCTAGCTGTGGGACCTTGGGCAAATTACTTAACTTCCCAGTTTACCCATCTGTAAAATGGGAATGGTTAACAGTTGTGAGAATGAATTCAGGTATTTCAAGTGAAGTACCAGGAACATAGTAATTGCTCCAAAGTGCTTCTATTTCTGTTCCAAAAATGCCTGAGATATAGGAGATGATCAATAAGTACTTGTTAAGTGGATCATTTGTTCTAGTTGAAAAATTATTAAATGAAAAGGTGCACATGGCTTACCTGAGTGGTAACCATAAGAGAGGTTATGAAAAAGTAACTAAAAGTCTTTAGGGTTTTAAAGTTTCTTTTACAATAATAAAAAAGATATTAACTTTAAACTAATAAAAACCTAAGTGTCATGTTAATTGAATAATCAATTTGTTGGCTTTCAAAGAAGGAAGGAAGTTGGTACCAAGACACCCAGAACACTGACAGGAAACTTGGGGTCACTGATGTCAAGGAGTCAGGGATGTTCTGGAAGTTTCCTCAGCAGGGGTGCGTACAGCTGGGCATGAGGACAAGGATTAGGCAAGGCAGGTGAGGTTAAGTGAGCAAGGAAAGTTCATTTAACCTCTAGCGCAAGATATTGAAACAGAAAACCTTTACTTTGCCTTAGTTTATTTTTAATTATTGGTTTTTCTTAAACTTAAGATCTTTTTGATTAAAAAGGAACACATGTTACTGGGTTATGTAAGAGAATGTCCTTGTTTTTGGGAGATAGGTGATGTACTTAGAAGTAAAGAAGTCCTGATGTCTGTAAATTATCTTTAAATGAGTGATCAAAAAATAGGAATGTCTACGACAAAGGAGGCAAAAATATACAATAGAGAAAAGACAGTCTCTTCAATACGTGGTGCTGAGAAAACTGGACAGCTACCTGTAGAAGACTGAAATTAGAACATCCTCTAACACCATATACAAAAATAAACTCAAAATGGATTAAAGACCTAAATGTAAGACCAAATACTATAAAACTCCTAGAGGAAAACATAGGCAGAACATTCTGACATAAATCACAGCAATATCTTTTTTGAACCAGTTCCTAAAGTAATGGAAATAAAAACAAAAATTAAAAAATGGGACCTAATTAAACTTAAAAGCTTTTGCATAGCTAAGGATACCATTAACAAAACGAAAAGACAATCTACAGAATAGGAGAAAATATTAGCAAACGATGTGACTGACAAGGGACTAACTTCTAAAATATACAAACAGCTCATACATCAAAAAAGCAAGCAACTCAATCAAAAAATGGGTGGAAGACCTAAACAGACATCTCTCCAAAGAAGACATCCAGGTGATCAGCAAGCACATGAAAAGATGCTCAACATCACTAATTGTTAAAGAAATGCAAATCAAAACTACAATGAAATATCACCTCACACCAGTCAGAATGGCCATCATTAAAAAGTCCACAAATAATAAATACTGGAGAAGGTGAAGAGAAAAAGGGACCCTCCTGTACTGTTGGTGGAAATGTAAATTGGTGCAGCCACTATGGAGGAGAGTATGGAGGTCCTAGTTAGTTAAAAAACTGAAACTAAACTTTTTATATGATCCAGCAATCCCACTCCTGGGCGTATATCCAGAGAAAAATATAATTTGAAAAGACACATGCACCCCAATGTTCACAGCAGCACTATTTACAATAGCCAATATATGGAAACAACCTAAATGTCCATCAACAGAGGATTGGATAAAGAAGACTTGGTATGTGTGTGTGTGTGTGTGTGTGTGTGTGTGTGTGTGTGTGTGTGTGTAATGGAATACTATTCGGCCACAAAAAAGAATAAAATAATGCCATTTTGCAGCAACATGGATGGACCTGGAGATCATCATTCTAAGTGAAGTAAACTAGGAAGAGAAATAAAAAATACTGTATGATATTGCTTATGTGTGGAATCTTAAAAAAAAAAGACACAAATGAACTTATTTACAAAACAGAAACAGACTCACAGACAAAGAAAACAGACTCATGGTTACCAGGGGTAAAGAGGGTGGGAAAGGATAAATTGGGAGTTCAAAACTTGCACCTCTGAGGGAATGATGGAAATGTTAGGTATCTTGATGTGATGGTGGTTTCATAGGTGTATACGTCTATCAAAATTCATCAAATTGTATATCTGAAATCTGTGTAGTTTACTGTACAGAACTTATATCACAATGAAGTTATTTTTTAAAAAAGAATTACTGCCATAAGGTGGACAAAATATTAAAGCTAAAATGGAAAAAAAATAAGAATATGTATATATATATATATCTAGTGAGAGAGACTGATAAGGCAAATAAGACAGGATGTGAATAACTGGTGACTTAGATGGGAGGATGTAGGAATTCATTGCACTTTATTTTTGACTTGAATTTTTTTCAGAATAATGAATAGAGAAAAAAGGTAACAGCTATTTAGTATAGAACAAATGAGAAAAAATAGAAACACGGAAAAAACAAACAAAAAAAATACCCATGATTCACCACCTTAAGATAGTCCATGTTGGCATTTTGGTGTATTTTCTTCCATTTTCCTTAGGCATTTAGAAATCATTTTTGATATCACTATATATACACACAGACACAGGGATAGTTTAAATTTAAATAAGACGCGTTTGAATAACATATTGTTTCAATTTGGATGAGTAGACAGGAAACAGAAATAATTTTAAACATGCAGAAGTTTTTAAAAAGAGCCTAAAATTGGATAATCTACTGCATCATTTAACCGCGTACGAGCCATTTTTCTATTGCGGTGCCTGAGGCAGTGTGTTCGAGGGTCAGAGCCCAAGTATGGTGGTCAGTTGCCTGGGTTTGCATTTGGCTTGGACATTTACTAGCTCTGTGACCTTGAGGAAGTTTCTTAGCCTTCTGATTCTGCTTTCTCATCTGTAAAGTGGGGATAATGATGGGTATTTGGGGAAGGAAGCAGGTTGTACGTGGAAAGTCTTCAGAAAAGTGACAGGCATGTAATTTAAGTACCTTGTGCATTTTGATCAACACCATCACCACCACCACCACCATCATCATCACTATTATTAGCTCAAGGAACAAGAGGGTAAGGATGACTCAGCAGGTTATTTCTGTTTTGTTTTGGTTTTGATTCTTAAACCAAGACGACTATGGCCCTCAAGCATTCATAATCCTTCGAAGTCACCTATAGCTGGTGATTCATCTGAATCACAAAGGCACAGAACCAGTAGAGGTCTCTTTCTGCTGGTGCCATCACCTAATAGGGACCCCAGTGACAAGTGAGCACGTCCTCTCTTTTTATTTTCCACCTCTCTCCCCACCCTCCTTACCAAGTCTTCATGACCACTTGTCACTTATCAGCTTTCAATTCTCCCTGAAACTCTCTCTGCCTCAAATATTATTAGCTGACATTGACATCACAGAGCCTTGGTGTCATTTTCTATTCTGCCTGGAATACAGCTGTTTCACTCCAGCCCTGTGGGTAGCATCCATCACGTTAGCCCCAGAGAGCTCATCTCTAAATACGGAAAGAGGGATTCCATCCTTATTTTCACTTTGTTTTGAAATTTTGTAACTCTCTCCCCTACCGAAGATTACGGAAGAATAAGAGAATATATGTTATCTTATTGTATATTGTGGGAAGTCTGGTTAAATATTTGAAAGGCCCATGTCTTTCTCCCACCATCTGCCTGGAGAATATTCTGGCAGCGAGTAATAAGAGCCATGCCACATTTCGCACATTTCACCCAGTAATACCAATTTTGGAAATATACCTCAAGGAAATAACTCAAAAGGGAAAAAATATAATTCGTGCAAAGTTGTTTATATGCAGCCATTTATACAAGTGAAGACTTGGAAATACTCCAAATGCCAAATAAGGGAATGATGCGGCAAACTGTGGTATAGTGACGTAAAGAAACACCAGTGAGAGATTTTAAAGGAGACTGTAGCCTCTGCTGGCTCCAGGGAGTGTGTGGATTAAATTATTTTAAGTGACTAAGAATACCAAATGGAAAATTTACGACTATGTAAAACGTGTGCTGTGCAAGGATGCTGGGAAGTGAATTCTGAGGAAAGGAAAATGTAATTCAGAGTTGAGTCTGCTGCCTTTGCTGCAACGTGGTCATTACTGGAAAGTTGTGAACTGCAATAAAGTTGTAAACATCAGAAACATTTACCAAAAAGTAACACAGACTCTTCCATTACTATTACAGAGTCAGGCCCACAGTAGACTCGAACTTCTTATTTTAAAAACTAGGAATGCAAGAGTGCAGTATAGGAAACTGGACAGTCCTATCAAGAAATGAGGAGGATATTAAATCGAGGAGCCATATGAAACAGGAAGGGGATGGATAGACATTTGTGGCAAGTTCAAAGGTGTATAGAGTATTTTTGAAATTATGTATCTTGGGTATGAGTTAATATTTAACAACTAGAAAACAAGAAAACATGATCACTGGAATGAACTGTTATTAGTTAAAGTTTATATATCATTGAAAGTCAGTTTTCCTGGTAAATTCTTACCTTATCATCATCAGAAATCTATCTGAGCTGGGATGGGTTTTTTTTTTCTTTCTCAGCCTTAACTTGGGCAGTAAGACACAATCAAGTTTGGATTTTTTTCATCAGCAACTAACAGAAATTAGAATAGGAGTTTGTGCCAACAGTATTGGACACTAAGTTATGTGGCAATGAGACATCAAAGAAGTATCTTATCTCTTCTGCCCTCTCCAAAGAAGCCAAGTCCAAGCTCAGTGGAATGAAGCATCAGTGTCATGCAACGTGCCTTAACGACATTCTTTGTTCATTTAAGAACGTGTTTTGTTTTGCTCACTCCTCTACCTAGTGATTTAATAACAATGTTAAGTACCTCCGGAGCATTTCTGGGGAGGGCAGTTTACCAAACTCTTAAAATTGGTGGCTCCCTGCCAGACCCCGCCCTTCCTACGCTAACTCTCTGGCTAAAACTCTAAATCTGATTCCACATGTTATCCTGTGTTTAATGATGTCCACATCTGTGGATATCTACAAGGACCTTCAGCTTCAGGGTCTCTACAAAAAGCTTGGAGTGGTTTTACTTACAGGAACCCAGATGTGATGACTCTTGTTACTTTCACAAGTAGCCCTCGTTGGAGGGAAAGATTTTAGAATTTAGAGTGATAAATCTCTTACCTCATACAGAACTGAAAGAGCGGCTATCCGCACACTAGAATAACCTATTTGCACAGCAGTGCTCTGATGCTGAGTTGAAAACCATTCACTGGAGGAAAGGGAGGAAAGTTTTTTCAGGCAAACTGTGATTAGGACTTCTCTTCTCTGGTTTGTTCCAGGATTTCCCAGTCCTGGCACTGGTAACATTTGGGGCAGGATAATTCTTTGCTGGGGGCGGGGGAGGGGGGGTGTCTGTGTTTTGTAGGATGTTTAGCAGCCTGTGTGGCTCCAACTTACTAGATGCCAGTAGCATCCCCTCTGGTTCTGACAACCAAAAATGTCTCCAGGCATCGCCACGTGTCACCTGGGAGGCAAAATCACACCCAGTTGAGAACCATTGGTTGATTCGATATTGTGTGTGGAAATACTGGTGTTTGGGCAATCGTGTGAGTTTCTCCCCTATCTCAGAAGAGAATGGAACATTCCAATGTCATCTGCTTTGCCCTTGGCTCCCCAGCTGGCTCAGCCCAGAATAACACTCGAGGGGAAACTTGTTTTCATCCCTGACTCTTCCTCTCACCAAGCTCTTCCCAGCACTTTCTTATTCTTCCTCAAATTTATTTCCCTCAATGAACCTTCCTCAAGGACTGAGTATTGTAGGCATCCCCAAAGAAAACCTGCAACTACTTGGAAATCTCATGCTCTTTCGGCTGGGAGAGCCCAAAGTGGGCAGAATCCTCCCTAGCTCTTTTATTTTTCTTCAAATGGGTCGAGGTCAGCCACTCTACCAACTTGAGGAATTAACTCATCAGGCTGACAGTCACTATATTTGGGGTCACTTGCCCTTTGGAAGTTGTTAGAAGCATCTCACGCAGCTGTGCGCAGCTTTGCATGTAAGAAAGGGCAGAGTTCTGGAGATAAGAGTTTGGCAGTCACTGTCACAGGTGAACCTGCTGACGAAGCTCGGGGAGTCAGATCAAAGCGTGGAGCTGCTGCCTCAGCTTTTCCTGAGTCAGCTCTGATACCGATCAGGGTCGAGGGCCTCTCCTTAAGGCTCCCAGAGTAAAGGAGCCCTTTGGAAGCTCTGGTGCAGGGTCCATGGTGCTTTCACTGCAGTCTCTCGGGTGACATGAAGCCATTGTCACTCCATGACAGTCATAGTATGGGGAACAAAATGTCCTTATTACTTGATAGAGAAGGCATTGGTAGTCTAAAGACATGACCATAATAAAGAAAAATGATTTATACCACTTGGGCTGTCAAGTCAATTAAGCCAAATCATACTCATCAAAAAGGCTCACTTGAGTTCATTACTAGGGTGGACCAAGTAGGGATCAGTGGCAGCGGTACCAATGGGCTGGGGTCGAAGGAGGAGATTAGAATGAAAGACAGAAGTGAAAAGATGGAATTCCTGTGGCATGCCTCGGCCAAGGAGTCCAAAACCATTCACTTTGGGAGAGAAGGATTTAGATTTTCATTCTTTTTGCCTCTGGAGAGAAGGAATGCAGCTAATGAAATTGGAATCCCCAATTCTGTGATGGCACAGAGTGAGAGGCATTCTCCCAGCCTTCAAACACTGAAGTGTAGCTGAGCTGATCTGAAGGCAATGGAATGCAAAGATCAAAAGAAAAAAGCCAGAAGACGGCATAAAAGAAAGCATTGAAAATGTGCTGACTGGAAAACTACCCTCATGCTAAAAATCCCCCAAACCCCATAAAAACATCAAGTTGTTTCTTGTTGTAGTTACACTCCTGCCCTGGAAAGATTTATGAAAGCAAAGGGAGAGAGGGGCACATAACATAATTAGGAACAGACTACATTGAACAGAGTTATTCTAGCTGTGGCTTAATTTGGTTAACAGACCCTGGTCCTGGTTCAAATAAGCTGGCTCTACTATTCACTTATGTCTTTCACTTCTGTTTCAGCTGCTGCCTGTTGACCCAGCAGCCCAGGCGAATGCAGGAATCAGGCAAAGGGGAGATTGTTCTCTGAGAAGAATCCAGAGGAGACCTGAGGACAGGTTACTCATGTGACTTAAAAGAACTATTTTACCTCCCAAGGCCTTCATTTCTGTGTCTATAAAATGGAATAAAAAATATTTTTGAATAGATTTAGTAATGAGCAACTTGGAAAAACTAAGGGCCAATTTGGGGAAAATAAACATATTAAAGACTTTTTTCTTTTTATTAAGAAGCAGCAACCCAGAGGCAGCTTTTCTGAGGGGGAGCAGGGGGTAAGTAATTAGGTTTATTTATTTATTTTTTTAAATGGAAGTACTGGGGATTGAACCCAGGACCTCGTGAACACTAAGCCTGCACTCTACCACTGAACTACACCCTCCTTCCCAGAGGCAGCTTTTTAACCTCTCACCCTGAAATTAGATTTTGGCCTTTGAGTTACCCATCACTGGAGGAGACGATTGCTCATTTCTCTTCCAGATTAATTAGGTTCTTGGTTCGCTAATGGAAGTGACTTATTGACTGCTCCTTTGTCCCATTTTTTCGTCAGTTCTTTCCTTAACAGCATAACATGATCAGAAGGCTATTTGGCCAGAGTGTTTTCCATTCTCAAGAGGCTCCTGAAAAACTCCTGGATACAAATGATATTGTGCTATTTTATTTATACATATAGACCTTAAAGGCATCTATCTTAGTTTGGCAATTATTACAGAGTGAAATCAGTACATATTACTAATTCAGCAGCTAAAGTAATGATTTTCAGGAAAAAAACTCAGCAAATTTTGACAGGTTACAAACAACCAGCCAATTGATTAGGACTGGGACTTCAAATATCTAGGCATGTCTTCAAATGAAATGCTCTTGAAACGCAGACCTGAACAATAAAGCCATTGCCAACAAAGTAGGAGGAGCCCACTGACATTTCTTCATGTAACTGATCACCTGAATGATCTTGCCTGGAACTCTTCCTAAGCAAAGAATCAGACAAAGTTTTGATATAGGATCTGATCCTAGGGAATCAAAAGAGGTGGCAAAACCAAAAACACCTTAGAACTTTTCCTTCCTAAGTCTTTGGGAAAACAGTCTGGTAGTTCCTTAAAAGGTTAATGGGTGGGTGTAGCTCAGTGGTAGAGCACGTGCTTGGCATGCCCAAAGTCCTGGATTCAATCCCCAGTACCTTCATTAAAAAAATAAATAAACCTAATTACTTTCCCCACAAAAAAATTAAAATAAAAAAGGTTAATTTAGAGTTACCATTTAATCCAGCAGTACCACTCCTAGGGATATGCCTAGAGAAATGAAATCATGCATCCACACAAAAACTCGTATACCAATGTTCATAGGTTCATAGCAGTGTTGTTCACAATAGTCAAAAAGTGGAAGAAATCCAAATTTCCATCAACTAAAGAATGGACAAACAAAATTTATGCATATGGTGGAATATTGTTTGAACATAAGAAGAGATGAAGTACTAATACTTGTTACAACATGGATGAACCTTGAAAACATCCTTCCTGTTAAGTGAAAGAAGCCAGATCCAAAAGGTCACATGTTACATGGTTCCATTTATATTAAATGTCTAGCACAGGCAGATCTCTGAGACAGAGAGTAGATTAGTGACTGATAAAGGCTGGCTAAGTAGAGGTGAAACGGAGGTGACTTCTAATGGGTGTGAGCTTTCTTTACAGAGTGACAAAAAAGGTTCTATCAAATTGTGCTATAACAAAACATGTTCGTTTAAAACTGTCATTGGTCACTTAACAAACAGTGGGAAAAAAAAAACTGTCATTGGTTACTTAAATTTACTTTACTTCCATCCTGAGGATTCACCAGGCATTTCTACAGTAAACATACATCTGTAACTTGGGGAACAGATCCATGATCAAAATATATTGGCTACTTCAATTAAAAAATATATATATATAAAAAATTGGCTATATTACAAATTGATCACAGGCTGACAGTCAGCCTGGCTTTAACCATCACAAGTTTTTAGTCTTTAGAACTTGTCCATTTCTAGACTTCGCTTGTCCCAGTGAAAGGTGGCAGTGAGGTATCTGTGGAGTCTCTGATCTAAACAATCTTCCACAGTATCTCTTTACTTTCTACCACTGACACAGACAGGCTGCACACGACTTTTTTCTTCCTTGAAAGAAAGAAAAGAAAGAGCTAAGGTTGTCTTAGACACTGCTATCAATCTATCATGGTTATGCCTGTTTCAATAGTTAGTTTATGAAATTACCTTTGAAATACAGTATCTTCATACTTAGAAACAAATGCTAGCTCACTGGGAGGATCACTCACTCTAAGCTTTATAATGTCCTTTGGCCACAAGAAATCAAATTCTCCCTGGTATGAGTTCAGAGTTGTAGCTGGTGTCTGAAGAATGGTTTGATACAGCCACTGGTCTTACTGGCATCCGTTGGGTAGAGGGTGGAGTATGGACTCTGGAGTCAGACTGCCTGGCTCATAAATTGGTTCCGCCATTCTGGGCAAGATACCCAACCTCTCTGTGCCTATTCATGTGTAATGTGAGGATAAATTAGAGCACCCACCTCACGGAGACGTTGGGAGAATTAAGTGAGTTAACTATATACATAAATAAAATGCTTAAAACGGCGCCTGGCATATACTAAGCACTCAACAAAATGTATCTTTTATTATGTGTCCTTATCGACCTTACCAGCTGCCAGGGGCAGGGATATTATTTACCTTCTGCCAGAATCTTATTGCAAGGAGTCTGGACTTGGTTCCTGAGAGCAAATAAATCATCCAGGATGAGGGCCATGCCTAAGCAGTGGGGTTCAATTCAGACAAAAACAAGACCATTTCCCTTCTCCCTTGGTGAGACCATTAGAGTCTTGGAGGGGCCTGGTCGCCCCCTGAAGAAATCAAATCCAGTAGGAGGACTCAACTTTCCTTAAAGAGTCACACCCCAAAGTTCTGCAGTGAATGATAAGCTCTCACTCTCAGTAGATCCAGAGTTATGCTGATGAGTCAAGGCTGTTGGAGGTGGGCCCTGGCACCCAGGATGAAATAAATCCTACAGAGATACTTCCAGTAGCTCCGCTGAGCATTCCTCGGTGCTATGACTTACCCTGTTCAGATTTTCCTTAACTTTAACCCAAAACCTTGCTGACACTGGGTTATTGGATTCCATAGTCTGCCCTGTCTTGTTCTGCTGCTGTGACTTACACCCCCTGATTGCTTAGTCTGGTAATGACCCTGCCTGTCTGCCCTCAAGTTCCAGTTTGATCCCACAGAGCAACTCACGCTGCCCTGTGGTCTGGTAACAAATGTTCAATCTTGATCAGTGACATGGTACTTATGTTGATATGGTCAACTCTACCTGTGCCCCTGTGGGCACTTTATAAGTCACCCTAGTCCTTCTGGGACTCTCGGGCAACCCAAGACGAAACACCTTCCTTCTCCAAAGAGAAAACCTAAGTACACAGAAACCAAATTATTTGTTTAGGGAAATAGAGAAAGAGCTAGAAATTTAGCTGCCAGAATTAGAACCTTTAGATCACATTGCATCTGAAATATAGTAATCAACAAGACTTCACTTTTAAGTAAAATGTTTTAATAAAATACTGCACATGTATGTTTTTCTTTGCAAAGATTTTATGACCAGGATGGCTGGTGTGAATGATAATATATGGTGAGCTATATAATTAGTAGCAAAAACAAGGACTACTCAAATAAATAGACTTCAACATTTTGTTTTAAAAGGATATTTGGCAAATCAGTTGAGACTGGAGAGCAGACGAGGAGGAATTGGCTTTTCCTCCAAGAATGTGCTCTTCATTGGCTTGGGATAGAGAAAGGAGTCATATATACCCTCCAGGAATCAAAAGTAACGTTGGAGTGACCTTCTGGAGAGAGGAATCCTGGCCCTCTCCTTGCCATTTTGCCCAAGATTTCAGAGCTTAACTGAAACATGCAAAAGCACCACCACAGACTTGCCTTTAGGCACCTGAAGTTCAGCAGGGTGAGTCTGGAATCAGTGGAAAATTCTGGGGAAAGCAGAGCTGGGCTAATATTGAGGAAGATCTAATGTTATGAGGAGAAGCTGACTTTGCCTGAATGTTCTGACCTACTACAATATCTGGGTCACTGCAGCCATTCAGAAACCCTAATAAATACAATGACCATAGATGTATAATAGAAAAATACAAGAAGCAGTTACCCCACTAACCTCCGATTAGTTGTACTTTAAGTTGGTCCCCCGCTGTTGAGAGTTCTTTACCTTTGAATATGATCAAAGCCATTAAGATATTGTTTGACATACAATTTACATAATATGCAAGATATTTTAAAAAATCCTCCTTAATCCATCTTTCTGTCCCTATCCAATCCACTGCTCCTTGCTCCTTTTCTGGGTAAGGATGAGCATGGAAAGAAAATTCTGTTGTGATCCCCAACCTGGGACTATGCTGGCCCTACCAAGAAGTATTGCTTTTGTATATCTGACAGAAGAATAAGTCAATCTTCAGGGGGAAAATCCAGAGTGACCCAACTTCCAATAAGGCTTCTTCAAATAGCCTTATTAGCTTTTCAAAAAAAAAAAAGCATCACCCAATACAAATAGAATTGCAAAGGGGATTGCCTGAGCTGACTCTAGCACTCTGGCCTCAAAATGGGCTGGCAGGAGACCCTAGCCACCCTCAATCCTTGGCACCGTCACTGACTTTAAATACTGAAGATTCTGTCTCCTTTTACAAAGTCTTCTTGTTCGGCTGGCCCAGGACCCAGGCGAGGCAGTAGGGGATGAGACTGACAGATGCAAGGGGCACCGCCGCACTCTTGCAGAAGGACAGGATGTAGAAGATCAGCTCAGTTTGGGACGGGGGTTTCAAAGAGTCAAAGAGATGCAGAAGGATGAGGGAGGCCACGATGCAGCTGAGGCGGAATGGGAACCACTTGCTAAGTTTGCCTTTGCAGCTCTCCCTGTACATGCTGGAGTTGAGAGCCAGACCTAGGCCAAAGAGGGTCCCCAGGTTCTTGAGGAGGCTGGCAAAGGGCGTGGTGTCAATGTGGACCCATTCTGGCCGCTCACACCATCTCTTGGCTTTCTCTAGAGTCCACAGGAGGTCAACACCCAGCCCCTTTAGCAGCAGGTAAAATCCAATGGCAAAACTGAACAGGAAGAAAGTAATGAGAAAGTATTTCTTGAGGCTGGCGTTGTAGATGCTCTGGATGTGGCGGAAAGTCTCAGCAACAGCGATGCCTGAGCGGAAAAGCGAATGACTGTGAGAACTAGGGAAGAATCTGGACCTTCAGCTAGAGGTGGGTTTGGAGTAATGGGTGACATTGTGTTGTGGAATTAAATCACAGATGCCAGATTAGAGGGGCACTTGGTTTATTCCCATATGGAATTCCAGCCTGTCATCAGCCATAGATTCTTTCAGATGGAACAGTCATATCATCTATTTCCTCCCACCACATACAGGTTTTCATTGTGGGTGTGGGTGGGTAGGGTGGTTCCTCCTGTCTCAGTTTGAATACCCTCAGGGATGGAGAGCTCACTACCACTCAGGCAGTGCATTTCATCTTTGAATGGATTTGATCATTAGGAACTTCTTCCTTGTGCTGAGCTAAAATCTCTCTCTAACAACATCTATGGGTCTCAGTTCTTTCCACAGGAGTTAATAAACTGTAAACCTAGAGCCTCTGTTAACACATTTAAAGATAGTTATTCTCGTCTCTAACTTAAACTTTCCTAGGTCTTTCACATAACATGAGCTTCCGGGCTCTCCCTCAAACGTGGAACCCGGTACTAAATGCTGTGTTAATTTTGTGGTTGCTGTGAAACGATTATTTCCCTTGTTCTCAACATTCTTCTGTGAATGCTGCTCTGCCCTGCTCTTTCAGATCGCCAGGAAAAAATAATCCACAATTTTCCTAAGGTCTTATATTCCACTGTTTCTCACAAAGTCAAAAAAATTCTTCCTTACACTTTAGTCTTTTCTGCCCCTTATTAACTGGATCTAAGAAAACCAAATATTCACATCTCAGAACCTGTAACAAAGACCAGCTGTGGGTACCTATTAAGTTTGCAAATGTATTTTAGTAAAGAGCTTTCCAAGGACATTGTGTCAATTTGTTAAATTTGGTGGGTTCTTTTAAACTAAACTGGGGGCTACTTTCAATTGAAGATGAGTAAGAAATCATTAATGTAAAAATATCAGAGATGGAGAGCTAATTCAACTGGGTAAGTTAATTTGAAGTATTGCAACTTCTCTGGAACACAGTTAACGGTGTAGACTTGGTGTAGCTCTCCTATAGAAATGAGTCATTTCAAATCTCCCACCTTTGGCTTTCAACTCACTGAAATGCTAACAGCATTGATTATACACAGAACACAGCTAGAACGCTGGGATTTTGTCCCAGTTATGGAGGAATGGGATAGGCGGGGGAAGGAGGGAGGGAGCCAGAGCAGCTGATACCTGACAAGACTCCAGCAACAACTTGATGGGGAAAATGAGCAGCAAGGTAGATTCGTGACAGACAGACGTTCAGCTGCACGGCCCAGAATCCCAACCACAAAATGACATTCAAGCACCTGCAACGGAAGAGGCAATCATAAGAAAACCCAGATACAGATCTTCAGCAAAGAGAACGGCCTTGGCAGGGATGTTGGAGCCTGGCAAACTCAGGTGCCATCAGTGGAATTTTTGTAAATTGAAGTCCGTGCTCAAAAGCTCAAAGATATCCGTGGCAAGTGGTGAAATTTAACCTCCCTATTTTGAGTTTCATAATTCAGGATTTGCACAGTGGCTGCATACCCAGAATTCCCTATAGTAGCATGTCTTCTGTTGCTTTGTTTTAATCAGGATGGGGCAACTTACTGGTTGGTACAGAAATGGGTTTTTTTTTAAAGCCTGCTTCTACCTCTCTAGCTGATCTCGAGAAACCTTTTTGCTATGTTAGACCTTATTTCCTTATCTGTAAAATTAGGTGCTGCACATGTGGGTCCCTTCTAGCCCTAATATTCTGTGACTCTAATGTTCACCCTCAGCAGAAATGCCACAACTCTTATCAGTTCCAACCCAAGGAATGGGCTGGGCTAGGGGAATGTGAGGAAGAGCAAGTGGTGTGTCAGCCATCTCCTGCCCTCCACCACCCGCAACCCAGGGCTGAGTTCTTACCGGAATCTGTAGGTTGGCTTTTTCTTTCCTCGAAAGATAGAGAGGGTGGATGTGACCATCACATAGTATACACCTGCTGTACCCATGGCATGGCCAGAGGGACTTCCTAAAGGTTACGAAAGAGATGAATGAATAAACCAAAGGTGACAATCTCCATCTGGGAGGTTGCAAGGGGGTGTCATCCATCCATCCATCCATCCATCCATCCATCCAACCATCCGATGTTCCATCCATTTATCCATCCTTCCATCCATCCATTCACTTATCCATTTAGTCATTTACTTAACAAATATCTGTTGAGCTCCTACTACATGCCCAGCACTGTGCTCTGCTCTGGGAGTAGAGTAGAGAGCAAAACCGGAGATGGCCCCAGTTCTTGTGGTCATATACAGTCTAGCCATTACACAAAGAATCAGCATGCTGGGTATATAATTGCTGACTGATCTGCCCTCTATCACTCTTCGTCCACTCTCTCTTTGCTCACTCTGCTCCAGCCATGCTGGCCTCATTGCTTTCCTTCAAACACACTCCCACCTCAGAGTCTTCGTTTTATTGGTCTTTCTAGCCAGATACCTCTTCCTCCAGAAATTTACTGACTAATTCCCTTGCCTCTTGCAAGGTTTTGCTCAGATCTCACCTTCTCAGCGAGTCTTACCCTGACCACCCTGTTTAATACTGCAACTAGTTCCCATTCCTGATCTGTCTCCCCTGAGAGATGGAGGATCCTGAGATGTGCCACCCAGACCTGTTTCTGGACTGAAGACTTATTTTCCCTTTCTCTTGTTAAGAGTGTGGTTGCAGATGGCCCTCAGATCTCAGACTTCTCTGGGTATGGCCTTGGGCTCAAAAGAGCCATCTTGATCAGGGCTACCCTCTCCCTGAGGGGAGCCTACACCCAATCACTGGTCTGTATTGGGGTATAAGGGCCTTGTCCCCTTGAATCAATTCATAGCTCCTGTGAGATTGGCTGAGACTGAGTTGCAACTAGACTTCTGCCCAGTTGGCTTCTGTCCCTTCTTTCCACAAGTGCTCCTCCTGAAAATAGCTTAACTCCTGCTCGCTAATCCCCATCTGATTCTGCTTTTCAGGGAACCCTGCAGGTAAAGCCTTGCCTTTCTTTTCTCCTTCTCTTCCCCTTCCTCTTCCCATCCTCACCTCCTCCCCACCTCCTTCCCCTTCTTCTTCTTTCTCTAATATCTTATAGATTTCACGTGTGTATTATGATTTTGTATATCATACACCACACACACAAATCATTCAAATTTAAGCTCCGCAAAGGTAGGGATCTCTGTCTGATTTATTCACTGTGGCATTTCAAGTACCTAGAACCATGTCTGGCGCAGAGTAGGTGCTTGATAAATAGCATCTGAGTGAATAAATATGCTCTGAAGTGAACCGAGGGTTTGTGAGAACACATAACTGAGGGCCATGACCTGGTCATGGATAGGGTCCCCGAGGAAGAGACCTAGGGATGAGCGAAGGGGTTGAATATTCCTTTCCCTGCTGAAAAATGAAACCTATCATTTGAATGAACAATACCTGTTGGCAGGATGTGGGATTGGACGGTCAGCTCGGGAGGATACATCTCCTGGGCCAGACCTCTGGGAAAGCTGGCCAGGGGCTCAGGCTTCTGCTGGGTTCCCTTCCCTGGACAAAGGGCCACAGCACAGTTACTCTCATGAGCCCTTGCCTCTCTGACTAGCAATTTCGCTTCTAGAAACACTAGACAGATTTCCGAAGTGGCAGTCATAGGCGATTCGGGCAGGCCTTGCTGAAGTGAATTAAAGTGGAGTTGTAGCAAATCGAAGGTCATGACCAAAGCTTGAAGGAGAGGCTTTGCTCATGTCCCCCCAAGACAGCTTCATCCCCAGTGGATGCTAACAGCTGTCCACAGTGAGCGAGTTCCCCCCAGCTTCTGTCTCTACAAGGGCTGGGACTCTCACCTGGGCCAGTCTCACAGGTGACCGGGAACTGCTTTATCAGCGGCACGGAGGTGTTGCCGTAGTAGTCGGTGTCCTGGACCCACCAGTATGGCCGCTGTCCAAAGAGAATCCTGTGAGGAATAGCAGAACCGGTGTCTGGAGTTACCGAAGGAATCCTCTGGAGGAGAAGATCCACGTGACCTTAAACAGACAACTGGTAGCACTGGCGCCTCCAAGGAGGGGAACTGGGTGACTAGGGAGAGGTGGGGGAAGGAGACTTTTATAGTGCATCCTTTATATAACTTTTGAATTTTGCACCATTTGAAGGTGTTATTTATTCAAACATATATAAATAAATCCAATATCCTCAAAATCATGTTAATGGCAACTGTGTGACTTTGTTTTTTTAACCCTAAGAAGAATTTGTCCCAGAAGGATGCATATGAACTACAGTTTGCAACTTGGGCTTGCTTATCCTACAGGTTCTCTGTTTTCAGACCTCGGGTGTCTTGGGTTTCTTCCAACACCCGGCAATAAGCCCCAGCCCCAAGGACAAACCCTGCCAGGAGATGTGGTCTCTGTTTCTATCAGTCTTCTCTGTAAGGACCCACAGAGCTTCAGGGGCACGTTCTGTATCCCCTCAGCTTTGAAACAGAATATCTCAGAAAAACCACTTCCCCTTTAAAAGTGTGTTTTTCGGGAGGGGAGGGTATAGCTCAGTGGTAGAGCACGTGCTTAGCATGCACGAGGTCCTGGGCTCAATCCTCAGTACCTCTATTTAAAAAAAAACAGTAAATAAAACTAATTAAGCCCCCAATAAAAAAAATAAAACAAAAGTATTTTAAAAATAAATCAAAGCATGTTTTTTGTTGTGGAAACAGATGTGAAAGGTCCGAGAGGACGCCTCCTTTTCCCTGCAGTGGTGTAATCGGGATTTCTCACTAAAACTGGGGACAACCATTAACTCTGACCTCCGCCAACTCAGAGAAAATCCATTGTTCTTTCATGGAGATTGGATGTTTGGAATAACCCTTTATCTTTTGATTTTTTTTAAAGGTTGTACTATTGAATACGGAAAGTTACAGACAAGTCAGCCAATTTTTCACCAGGAGTTTCAGAACCCCACCAATATGCCTTGTGCTTCTGAGCCCAATAACTATGTTCTTCTCTAAAGGACTTGTCTTGTTTATGGCCAAAGAAAATTAGAGCTAGAAGAGATCTTAAGAGTTGCCTGACAGTGAACAAAGATAATTTTAGGGATGGTAAAGGTCTTAGAGGGCAGCTGGTCCAACCTCTTCATTTTCTAGATGAGGAAATAGAGGTCAAACCAGCAATGTGCTAGAGTCGGCTGGTACTGGCTGACATTTGTAAAATATTCAGGGTTTTTGCAAGCCAGACTCATCAGTAACTTGAAAATGGTCATAGTGGGACAATATACACAGTAGAAGTTGGCAAATGCTGAAATCGGGGCTTTTTCACCCCTGGAGAGTCAGTCTCTCGGTACTGGATAGAAGACGGTTCCGAAGAGGCTTGCCTCTGAAACCAGTCTGCCTCTGACACTTACTGCCCATGTTTTTCTAGTCACTTTACTCAGTGCCTTGGTCTCTTCATCTGTAATAGAGTAGTAGCCTCCCCTCAGAAAAGTGCTTGGCATATGGCCTGGCACAAACTAAATGTTCGATAAATGTTAACTATAATAATTATTAAGGTCCCGGGGATAATCTAAGTTTACTGCTTATAAAACAGAAACTCAGAAAGTCGCTGTGAGTTGCCCAGGACATACAGCTGGTAGGTGGCTGAACAAGAGAGTTCTCTGGATTACTTCTCATTACCCCACCCAACAGGTTTTTAAGTTGCCTCTGTGTTCCCTTTCTTCAAACCTCATCTTTCTTCTTTCATACATCTGTCTTTATGTCACCTCTCCAAAGTAATGAAACTGTGTTTCTTTGCTTAAAGCCTATAATACACTAGGTCCCACTGGCCTTCCATCCATTTGAAATAGCCTCTCCTGCATCTTCAACTCACTGATGAGGTTTTCTCTGTCTTCTCTCTTTAGGTAGATGATCCAAAGTCAAGAGGGGAGTAACCCGTGGCTTCCTGAATAGCAGGGAGAGGGCAACTTGCGATGGGTGACATTTCCAGAAAGAATGCCAGCCTCTTCCCTTGCTGAACTCCTCCTTGCCTGGCTCTTACTCACCACTTAAAGACGAGGTTGAGCCAGTCTCCAATCACAGCTACCCAGAGGAGTTTGATGCCCACAGCTTCTCGAAGATGGAACCAGATAGGGAAGAGGACATAAAAGGCATTCCTGAGGTCTGCGATCACGGACACCAAGATGAACCAATCCTGGGAGTCCTGGTAATTCACCTGGAGGTAGCGCGTTGACTGGATCCCAAAGTCATGGAGAGCGTTCATTCCTTCCTCCATCCTCACACACTAGCCCTTCAGGAAGCCTTCAGCTGTGCCTTGGCAGTTATTTCAGACTTGGTGGTGACTGCTCTGCTATCAGCCTGCGCCTTGCCTCTGTTTTATACACCCTGTATCCAGTCTGCAGGTCAACCCAGCCCTGATCTTTGGACTCAAAAACCACTTTTGTCTAAAATCTATTGATCAAAGGTGCATCACCAGGAGGTTGATGCAAACATGTTCAGCATGATTTACGTAAAATAGAAAACAGGCACACGAGAACAGCCTGATCAGCCATGGGCTGGCATGGCCAATTATTAACTTCGGCATTACTGCTTGACAGGGCAAGGGGCTGCCCTCCTGGCTCTGAAACCCAGCCAGAGACACAAGGCAGAGTCTAAATCTGCCATGGTTCTTGCAAAGATGCCTGATTTCCCATGTCTGCAACTGCATTTATTTGAGGACAAAGAAAAGTCTTGGTGCTCTGGCTATTCAACTTGTAAATTATGGATTTTAAAATACAGTTAAGTTCTATTGTACTGGGAACTGTCATCTTGTTGAGACTTTCTGAACTGCATTAGGGTCTAGGAAATGCCTCTGATCTGGGAGATCAAACCCTTTTCCTAGTACTGGATCCATATCTCTTAGGATCAGAAAATAATCATCTTTGAATGCACTGATTAATTCATTTAATGTCCTTAAAGTTAGCACCTTCGGGTTTTAACATAAGTTTAAGCAACAGAGTGAATAAATGTTCATAAAAAACAGTATGATGGATATATGGTTCTAAATAAAAACACCAGCAAACTGGGAACTGGGGACTCTGGAAAGGGCTTCTGTATTTTGAGCTTTCTTTCATTTGTACTTAGAGATAGAAAGATTGATAGAGAGAGAGAGCGAGAAAGAACAGAGATACATAGACATGGAAATATACATATAAGGACGAGGAAGTCAATACAATGTTATGATAGCCATGGATGTAGACAAGGAATGAAATAACAAACACCAAGTTATGGGAAACAATGATGCCTGCTCACCTCCACGAGCAGAAACTATCCTGAAGCTGCACAGAGACCCAAACCTCACACTCGGGTGACCTAGGACTGGGAGGGGAGCAGGGGTTGACTCAGGTGATGAACTGATGCATTTTCAAGGATAAGAGCCAGTGGGAATAAAACTTGTAAAAACCCACCTGAGTTCCCCATGAGTAAATCATTATTGCTTTGTAAGGGGTAGTTCGGGGACAGGGAAAAGAAACTCAGAGCAAATAAGTCAGTAGCAAAGGTTGACCACATTCCATGCTGGAAATGATTAAAACCTCATCCAGGAGGTAGGATCTGGAGTTTCCTCCCCACCCCTCCTGGGCTCCTACCCTTCTCAAGCAGAATCTGGCTGCCCTTCAGCACACTGTTCCGCTGGTCCAAGCAGCCCTATTCTGCCACCCCTAGTCTGGAGAGCCAGGAAAATGGTGGTGGTGGTGGTGGTGGTGGTGGTGGTAGTGGTGGCCATGGGTGGGCTGCAAATGACATGGGTACTTACAGTGTTGGGCGGGAGGGTATTTGATATTGCCTGGTATTGGCCCTGCAGAAGAGATGACCCCTTCCCTCTATCCAGATAAGTCTTCCTAGAAAGTGTTGAGTAATGATGATGGTGATCCCTGGAAACTGGAGTTTCTATGGTCTGAGTGAGTCAAGGGCAGATAGGACTGATCCTCTGACAAAATAGCCAAACGCTGCTGTCTGGGTCTCCACCAGGCTGCTAGGAGCCACAGTGTCTGAGTTGGGCAGAGTTCCATCATGTGCTCAGCACATGGGCAGCCAGTGGAGAGCCCTATCTTTTGGAGGAATCTCAGGGAGAATGCTCGTGGTGATAAGGAGTCGTGATGGAGCTGATATCCTATTCTGGGTACACAGGGCAGTGGGGGAGTCCCTCTGGGATGCCCGCCAGGCAGGGGGACTCTCTTGGTCAGAGCAATTGCCTACATCATGGGACTACTAGCCTGTCTCCACCTTTCTAACTTCCAGCCCCTCCCTGCTGCTTCCAGCAAATTTTTATCATGTGCAGAAAGAGGTGAGGCTCCACAGGATGAGCTTGCCAGAATGCTGACTGAAGGGAGAAATTGTGGAGTTCTCTGATCCTCAAAGGGCTTGTGGGTATTTGCGGGGAATACTGTGGCAGAAATATTTGAGTTGTGAGAGGTTTTGGTGAGAACTCACTCATGCAAAGAACTATCTCCAGAGAGGGGATTCCATCAGCTCCCTCCAATTCTGTCAATCTTTCCTTTCAAGAAGTTCTCCAGTTTAATTCAACAAACATTTCCTGAACAAAGTGCCACACCTGGATCTCTGGGGAATTCAAAGTTAAATGTCCTCTGGGATCTTCACGTCCTCTCGCGGGGCAGGGAAGCCAGACATTTACTTAATTAACTAGGTCAACTGGGGGACCTTTTGATGGAAACTGAATCCATTTATACAAATATCAGTGAACTCCCTATTATTTCGTCCTCAGTGGAAATGACTCAAGACTTATGTCCTCTCGGGAAAATGACAGCTAAGTCTAGGAATCGAAGATGGAAAATTTTACGAGTCCCTCTTCACTAGGCACGTTAGCCGGGCACTCCTAGACACTTTCTCCACAAACAAATCCAGAGGCTTGGGGAATTTTGGTTTGGGAAGAACATGAAGGCAAGTTGCCAGAAAGTACAGTCCGGTCTGCTGTTAAATAAGTACAGCTGGTTCTAGTGTTAGCTGGCAGCTGCTTCTCCCAGAGCAAGGTTGACTCATTCACTCAGACGAGCTTCTTGGCCGACGGGAAAGCAAGGAGGGGAAGGAGCCCAATTTACCGCACCCCTCATCCCCAAATTGCATTTATTACCAAAAAGAAATTGTGACTTTACCTGCAGCCAAATCCTCTGTTCTGGCTGGGGTTCTGGGTTCTATTAAGAGAGGAGCTCCCTTTCTGCTCAGCTGTGATCCCTAGAGTGGGTCTTGTCTACACATGGTAGCGGGGATGCCAAACCCAGCTTCAATCCAGTGCTTTGTCTGAGCAGCAGCATGGATTTCTCTGAAGGGTTACAGCCCAAACTGCAAGATATATGGTTTTATTTTTTTTTAATTTATTTTTTGGGGTTTTTTTTTTTCCTACCAAGTGATCAGTGGGGGAATTGTTTAGAGGTAGACAGAAAGTGGCTGAATCAACTGCTGTCACCTTTGATGGGAGTGACCCAGATCATTTTTTACAAAAACATGTTGGTAAAAAGAGGTGGAGGGAGAGGTCGATTAATCATTGTTAGCCAGTGAAAATGGCTGACTTATCTCCAGTGTGGTGAGAAAGTTCAAGTACAGGACCTTGAACTGTGCATTTATTGACCAGGTTGGGGGAGCATGGCACGTGTGTCAGGATGGGCTGGACATTTTGTTCACAGAAAAATATTGGAGGGCATTTGCTTCATTGTAAACAGTTAAGAATTCCCAGCTCAATACTTTCCTCCTGTCACCCCTGGGGCTGCCCTCTACAAAAATCAAATAAATCATCGGAGCCTTTATAGGAGGCACAGACTGACCATCTTCTTCCTCTCCTCCTTCCTCCTTAGCCCCCTCCCCAAAGAAGCTGTCGTTCCCTCCAGAGATTATCCTGTTTTTACAAATGGTCAACCCATTCCCTCACAACAGATGGTAGACACTTCTTCCATTCTCCATCCATCCTTTGGCAGTGCCAAACCACCCTAGCAGCTAGGAAGCATTCTTGCTGTCAGATTCAATCCTTCCTGCCATCCAACTTTGTTGATGGTGCATAGCAGAGGCAGAGGCAAGGGAAGGAAGCCTCCAAAAGAGTGGTTGAGGCTATTTGGAAAAAACTCATTTTCTTCTTCATTCTGGTCTGCACTCCAGAGACAGAGGGGCTGGCTGAGGAGAGACCAGAAGTGACTCAAGTTAAGGATCCAGCCCCAACCTGTTCCTCTTCACTTAAACTCATGGATTCTTTGGAAGAAACGGGACCAACTAAAGAAGGAGTGGAGGAAGTTAAGGCATCATCAATTGCTCAGTCCTAGCTTAGGCTGATGGGGAATGGAGTGAGATGGAGGTTGCGGGGTGGGCAGTGGGTGTGGGGAAGAAAGAGCATTTTGGTTTTCCTTAGAAGACTCAGAAAAGTCCTCAAGCTTCCAACAGGCACCCTCGGAGACTGTCCCTCCCCCACTGCCATCACTAGGATTAAAAGGAAAACATAAATAGGAAAATTAAAGAGCTGTGTGACCTTGGCTCAGTCAATAGAGTTCTCTTGGTTTCACTTTTGTCAGCTGTAAAATGAGACTCCGTGACCCTCACCTGCCTTTCCATGTTAACATTCTCTGAATTTTTGATGCTCCTTTGAAACTAGCTCAAATATGGGGCGCCTGACTTTTAGTGATCTAACAGAAGTAAATGATTCATTATCACCAGAAGGAAAACACAAATGTGTTCATATCTTTTTAATAAAAATATTTTCAAAAGTAATGAATTCTCATGGGTAAAAAGAAAAAATTCCAGAGTTTGAAAAATTAGTGAAGTCAGTTCTTTCTTCTACCTCTGGGCACCTTCCAAACATCAGTGCTACGGGGACCCCACTGAGGCCTGGGGTGCACTGGGAGTCAGAGAAGCCCCCCAACAATTCTCGAGTGAAAGTCAGTGCCCTACTAGAGCCTGACATTCAGCTGCATCCAGATGGGGGGAGGGGGGTCATCCCTTCCACCCTCTTCTCTTCTCCCTACTGTTTTTCTCCTCCAGCTCTGCCCTGTAGTCCTTTAATCAACTCTTTCTTTAATTTTCAGAATTTTCATCCCAACCAAAACACCCATGTTGTACAGTCAGTTATTAGTCCTTCCCTCTTCCGGAGCCCAGTTAGGGGACATAATTAGGAAATTAGTAGTCTTGGACCCTCTGAACCCACACCTTACCCCCTCTGAGAGTTCCTAAATGAGGACCGTGATGCAGAGAAAGAGGAAGAGGTGAGGCCCAGAATTGTCATGAAAACAAACAGTGAGGTTTCCCCACCCCCCTTCACCCCCGCCAGGCCTGCAGAGGGCCAAGGAACTATTCTGAGCTATGAAAACACAGCAGGGCTCTGTTAGGAAATGAACAGTTGTCTGTCCCGCCAACGCCTGTCTCCCTGGACACGAGTCCTGACATTGCCTGGTCTCCAGCCAGTGGGTGGGAGAAAGAGGGAGAAGGGCAAGGAGAGCCTAGTGTGCCTCCCTCCTTTGGGATGAAAAGGAAAGGTTTGTTTTATTTTTAAGATTTTAAGGTTTTCTTCACTTTAGTAAGTTTGATGGGGAAGGAAGGAGGTGCCAGGGTCATGTAAGTCCAGGGGATCTCTCCAACCTTGAATTCCAGAGGGCGGGAGGCAGGTGGCTCCCTCCTCAACTTTGTGCAACTTCAGCCTCCTTTGCTCTACTAGGAAGTCACCATGACCTTCGTGTTGTCAGATCTGCTAGTTGGCTTTTTTTCATCCTCCTTCTTCCTTCATCTTTTGGCCACATCTGACACTTTTGACAGGTAACTGCCTTGAAATACTCATGCTCACTGTGTTCAATGTTGCTCCAGCAGGCTCCACCATCCTTTGTCCTCTTCCACCTCCCACCATCAGCATAATGACAGATCCTGTTTGGACACCACCTGACCTTCTCATACATTCCCCAAATCTATGAGTTCCTTCCAGACCTGTTCTTCCTCCAGACTTCTCTACTTTGTAAATGCATCTCTTCTTCCTCTGCCATCTTAGCGGCACTGAGCCTGGCAACTTTTGAGTCATCCTTGATGCCTCATCATCTGGTTCTGATTCTTGTTTGACTTTCTATTCTGGTGGCCACTCGTCAATCCCTCTGCTTAGTCCTGTTAGTCCCTTCATTACCTAATGATCGCCTACTCCCCTTCTCATTCCCCAACCCAAGCCATCCTACAGACCACTGACAAAGGAGCCTTCTTACAATGCAGTTCTTTTCACTTATCACCCAAAAGACAACCGATGGCTCTCCATTGCCTTCAGAATGAAGTTCAAACTCAAGCTTATCCACTATCAGACCCCAAATTATCCTTCCAACCCTGTCTTAAAGCTCCCCTTCATGGATCCCTCCATTCCAGTGATACTAATGCTCTTGGATTTTCCAAACATGCCTTAGTTTGCCTAACTTTGCTTTTCCCTCCACCTAGAATATCATTTCATCCATCTCCAGATTCTAAACATACTTCGAGGCCAAGCTAAGAAAGCCTTCCCAAATCTGCTGATGCCCATCCTCCATCAGCTACAAAGGATCAGTCTGACCTGAACTTCCCTAGCACTTAACCCTTCCTACCTTCGGACACTTAGCATGTGCAAACCTTGCATTACAGTTGTTTTGCATATACCTTAACCCTTTTCCTGCTGCCTTGAGCCCTGAGGGCCAAGAAAGCATCCCTTCCAACCCCAGAAGAGCGTTCTGCTTGCACGTCTGGTGCCAGTATGATAGCTTGTTTAGATGGCTGCAATGGTTCTTCCCACGGCTCATGCATACCCCTTTGCACTGTGACTTTGTCTCTCTTCCTGTCAAGACGTGAAGTTTATGTCTCCATCGTTTGAATCTGGGGTTGACCTTGTGCCTTAGCCAATGGGACACTATCAGATATGCTGCAAGAAGAGGTTTGAAAAGCATTCACTCACTAGGGCTTGTTGTCTTTGGGCTGCAGTTGGAACTCTGGACCACAAAGAGGAGAAGTCCAGGGTGGCCTGCTGGAGACACGCTGCTGTCACACGTGGCTGTCGGACAGCCAGCCCCAGCTCCAGATGTGTGAGTGAGGCCATCTTAGACCATCCAGCCCCAGTCTATCTGCCGGGTAGCTTCAGCCACATGAGTGATCCCAGGCAACTTCGGCAGAACTCCCCAAATCACCCCAGCCCAGAGGGCTGGACTACAGAATAATAAGCAAATAAAATGGTTTGTTGTTTACAGCTACTATTTTCCAGGGTGGTTTGTTATGCAGTAACTGAAACACCCAGCAGATGCTGGTTAATAAAATAGTAAATCATAGCTAGCATTCATCAAGCATTTACTATATGCCAAGAACTCATCTTGGATTAATTCATGTAATCCTCATAAAAATCCTAAGGTAAATTTTATTACTTTAATTTTTTGGGGGGTGGAATTAGGTTTTTTTTTTTAAGTACACAAGATCTTTGTTTAAAAAATTATTTTGGGGAAAAGGGGTAATTAGGTTTATTTACTTCTTTTTTTTTTTTAAAGGAGGTACTGGGGATTGAACCCAGGGCCTCATGCATGCTAGGCACGCATTCAACCACTGGCTTATACCTCCCCCACTAGATTTTATTACTGTTCCCATGTTACAGGTAAGGAAAGTGAGGCACAGAGAAGTTAAATAACTTGCCCAAGGTCACACTTGCCAGATCCAAACCCCAGCACCCTGGCTCCAGAAACCACACTATAAAACCCTATACCACACTGCAGAATGTGGGAAACTTTAACTCATTACTTTGCTGCGTCGAAATACCCTTCCCTACATCCATGCCTCATTCTACAGCATTTTGGGGTCTGACATCCAATCTATGCTTCTTTGGGTTTTTGTTGTTATTGTTGTTGTTTCATTTTTTTGTTACTGGAGGTATTGGGGATTGAACCTAGGAACTTGTGCACGCTAAGCACATACTCTACACTGGGCTATACCCCCATCCTCCCAGTCTATGCTTCTAACCCTCTCACACCATGCCCCCTGGGGTCTACACCAGGCTCTGGGCCCCTCCTGCTGATTTCAGGGAAAGCCCAGTGTGGGGAACTGGTTTACAGACCTGACAACTTCCACCTCCTTAGAAACGTTTCTGTCCCATCTCCTCCCTCCTGCAACCCTGGCTGGGCTGCTGTTTCCAGCAGTGCTGGTCTCATCTGGAAAAGAAATGCCTGGGCTCAGCATGTCATTGTCGGCCTCTGGCCCTGTGTCCCGGCTTAACCTGTGCAGCCAGGGTGATTGTTCACTCAGGATCTTTAGGCTTCCTTAGATCTTCCTTTTTGAGGTAGTCAAAGAAGAAACTGTATGTGAAGTGTATTTTTTAAACAAGACAAAGAATTACTCGAATATAACAACTGTCACCATTTGTTTAAATTTCAACAAAGATGTATTTAAGCATCCATAATGACCATGACATCATGCTGGGCACCAGGCCACCAAGGCCAGCAGGAAACGGAGCTCAGGTTCTATACTGGGGAGCGAAGGGAGGACACGTGGAGATAATGAACCAGAGCTCAGCACGTGAACTTCCATTGTAGAGTCCTGCCAAAGCACTAAGGGCGCAGGGAGAACAAAGCCACCAACAAAGAAAGCGGGACGGGATGATATCTGAGTTGGGTTTTAGAGGACGAATAAGGAGTTACCAGGTGAAGAAGTAAGGAAGGAAGTGGAGGAAGGAAGGAGGAGGGCACATAGGCAGAGGTATGAGTGGAAAGTAATGGCCTGTTTAGGCAAGGTCACATGGTTGGGGGTGTCTAGAGTGCAGGGCATCAGGTTGGCAGGGGCTGCTGAACCCAGTCTGTGAATGACCTAATGCTGCCAAAGGCAAGTTCATGTGCCTGATGCACCATGAGGACAAACAGACTGAAATGTTGGAGTTTGGAGCAGAGAAAGGTTTATTGCAGGGCCGAGCAAGGAGGACGGGGTGGCTCATGCTCTAGAAAACCCTGAACTCCCCAAAAGGTTTCAGCAAAGCATATTTAAAGGCCAGGTAGGGGAGGGGGCGGGTCTCAGGGTACATGATCAGCTTGTGCACAATCCCCTGATTGGCTGATGTTGAGGGAACAGGGCAGTCAACACTATCAACCCCTAGGCGCCAGAAGGTCTGAGGGCTTACGTGTTCTCGATCATCGAGTAGTTAATTTCTTCTCTTTGGTGGTGTTTTTAAGAAGCTGAAAAACTCAAGAAATATACATGAGATACCATTATCTGGGCACCTCAGAGAGGAGTGACAGCAGTGGATATGGGGGAGAGGTCTGACCCTAGGAGGCCCCACAGGGTCCTGCTTGGTCACACTAATATACCCCAGAGAGAGTGGGAGGTGCTGAAGATTTACAAAGGGCAGTTGGCCAGGGAAAAACTATTGGAGGGGAGGGAAGGAAGGTGGGAATTTGTTTACGGTAGGTCTGTGTTTAAGAGGTTAGATGCCAAGTTTGCGGCGAGGCTGATGCACACTGTGTTAGGAGAGTCTGGCTGAGGTCCCCAGGACACCACACGATGTTACCTGGTGAATTCACTGCAGTCCAAGGGAGGGGCCCTAAATCAGAAACCAGTTTCATCAGCTCACCCAGGGGGGCGGTCTTTTAGGGAGGATCTAAATTTACCAGGCTAATCTTCATTTACAGTGGCTGTCAAAGCAAAAGCAATTATTATCAGAATAGCAATTTATATAAGATGTAGATATATACCGTTTACACAAGAGTGATAACTGACTTGCCCATTTTCTTTCCATGACTGAGATGTGGGAAGCTGGCCCAGGGAGCTGTGAATCAGAGGTAGCAGCTGGTCATGAGATAGGTTTGTGAGGGCCTGGAGACTCCTTCCACAGGGCTATTGTGCCTCCAGGGCTGGACATGTCCTGGCCTCGGGCCGGGTCCTCTGCTCCAGACAGATTGGTTGGTTGTCACTGCCAGGCAGGCTCTCTAACACTCCTTTTCTGCGCCTTCTAACAGACAAGTTCTTTTAAGGTTCTCTGGTCAGGCTCCTCTGGCAGGCTTGGAACTGAACTGCTGCCCCAGGGTTTTCTCAGCCTAGTTACATTGTGGAATCAGCTGCGAGAAATTTAAAAGCTGCTAATGTCTGAGTGTCACCACCAGAGATTCTAATTATATTGGTCTGAGATGCAGCTGAGTATGTGGAGTTTTACAAGCTTCCCAGTGATTTCAATGTCCAGTCAAGGTTGAGAGCCTTTGCTTGAAGGCAACTGCAGATTTCTGCTCTAGTCCACTGAGTGCCAGTTTTTCTCCTAGAGGGTCACTTACCATGGGTTAGATGCCAAGTGCTCTCAAGCATTACCTTGTTTAATTCTTTAACCATGCCTGCCAGGCAGTGAAAAGGAACAATGGTGCAGGGGAAGGCGTCAGGTATAACTGCACAAAGACCTGGGTTCCATCTCAGCCCCACTGCCTACCAGCCAGGTGATTTAGGGCAAGTTACCTAATTCCTGTGAATCTTCGTGCCCTCATCTGTAAAATGGGAATAATAATATCGGCTTCTCAATGTTGTTGTGAGGAATAAATGAGGCAGCAAATGGAAATTAGCTAGCCCAGAGTCGCCTCCACCATACCGACTCCTTTTCAACGGGAAAAGTGGGAGAGACTGAGGAACATCACATTCCTTGGAGGGTGGCTGAGAAAGTGAGGGGAGTCCCCCATCATATTCTGGCCCAGGGACTATGGTCCAGGAGTATGTTTTTTTTTTTTTTATTATGAACATCGGGAATGACTTAAATCATAGTGTTAATTTCCTTTTTCTTCTGCTAAGCAACAATTTTGTGTACAAAGTAGTTTAATATTGTAATAGGGAAGAACAGATCTGACTCCACATTGGATCTGTTTCTTGTACTTTAAACTTTATATTCTATTGCTTTTGCTACAAGTTAAGAATATTGCCTATAGCCTGAAAGAGACAGGATAGAACATTCTCAAGGCTCTGACCTTTAAAGGTATAACACTTTTCCATTAGTATTGAGATAAAAAGTTGCAAAACAGAGAATAACACTTATCTTGTTGGAGGTTTACGGGAACATCATGACCTGACCTATGTGGACAGCTGCAAGAACAAAGGGTTCTGACACCAAGATCTGCAACAACCAACCACATCCCCTCTCCTTTTAGTATAAAAGAAACCGAAATTCTAACTCAGGGAAGATGGTTCTTTGGAACAGTAGTCCACCATCTTCTCAGTCTGCTGGATTTCCAAATAAAAGTGCTGTTCCTTGTTCCAATACTCGTCTCTCGATTTATTGGCCTGTTGTGTGGTAAGCAGTACAAGGTGATAATATGTGCACCAGAATTAGGAAGATAAGCCCTTCCTAATGAGGGACACTGACAGTTGGTTAAAGAAAAACAACTTGCAGTGGGAAGGTATCTGAGACTCATGCCACACTGGGAGCATTACAGCCTGTTTCCCTTCACAGGCTCCAGATGTTGGGAGGGGGACGGGACAGGAGCCACAGGCACCCACCTGCAGAGCCTGAGTGGAGCAAACACGATCACCCTTCGGCACAGGCCAAGTGTCAGGGTGGTGACAGGAGGCAGGCGTCACTAAGAGGCCAGGCCAGAGAGCTCACACTGATTGAGTGCATGAGTGTGGTGTTCAAGGCTGTTGGTCCAACGGTTCTGGAGGGTCCACATTCCCAAGATACCCTCTCACTCGCCAGGCTCCCCTCGAACTTTGCGGCTCTGATCCTTTGGAAGTCTCTGGGCTGCATTCCTCAGGGTCTGCTTGCTTCTATCTTGTGGCTGAAGGTATGTTCCCGGGAGAGCCTTCCAACGAGGCCAGCTTACACACTCTCCCTTGGGGAGATTTGAGCTATTCCTTCTGACCCCAGTGGGGAGCCCCATTGCACACCTCTTAGTCAGCAAGCCAGCCACAGCAGCAGAGCCCCCCATACAGACATCAGCCTAGGATTCCAGGTCCCCTCTCCCCACCCTTGCATATGGAGAAGCAGAGGTGGAACATCTGAGAGAAGCATCCTTGCCCACCCCCATCCCCCAGGCATTTGTTTTGGGGGCAAAATGAGAGTATTTACACCCCTCATGGTCCAGATTTCTTTAAAAAAGAAAACACAAGAAAGTCAAAATATGATATTTATCTGGAGTGAGAGGGTAAAGAGAAGTTCAATTACTGAGCTGTGAAGCAAAATCAAAATAAGAATCAGCAACAGACCAGCTCTGTCTTAACCCCTTCCTCAGCTGAGCACTTTTCACCTATCCTACTGATATTCTCAAATCAAGAACATAGATCCCACAACTTTTCATTTTTATATGAAGGTCCCTCTGCCAGAATTTAGTTCCTTTCCAGCTCACCTGGTAGAGCCTGGGGTCCAGGCAGTTCCTGCAGGCAATGATGAGGCTTCCACATGGTCTGAGCTCCCGGTTTCCCTCTGGTCACAAGCTCACTTGGACCCAAATCTCTGTGCCCTGAACTCCCCTCTTGCCAGGGCCTGCCCACTCAGTGTCCTCCACTAGCGCTGGGTCTGCGGTGTGGGCTTCCGGCTGGAGAAGGAACCCCCTCTCTTCCTGACCTCACAGCTCCCCCCTCCTAGAAATGACAATGGCAGAATAGGGCAAGTTCTAGAAGCAGACACTGCACACCACATGAGTTCCTCCAACCAGGAGGCACCTGAGAAAGCCTGGTCTTTGAGACCTACCTCCTCTCCACCATACTCCTGCCCCTACATTCCTTTCTGGAAAATGTCTCAGTTTTTAATTATGCCCATCCAAAGTCCATGTCCTGAGAGGGGCAGCAGGGATGTGAGGCCCAGGAGGCTGCTGCCTGACCAGGTCAGACTTGTCCCCACTGGACACCCCTGGCTTCGCAGTGCCCTGCATGTCAAAGGCTTCCCCAGCCCAGGGACAGAGGAAGACACAAAAACTGAGGGAATGGTGGGGGGGCACAGATTACAGGACTTGAGGCAGCAGGGACATCCCCCCAGGACCTCTGAGGGAAACACCAGGGAGTAGACGCTGAAGAAACAAGAGGAGGGGAAGGAGAAGGAGAGAAAAACGAGAGAGAAGGAGTCAGCTAGGGTGACAGTAGCGATGGAAGCACCTTCCTAAGATCTGGGACACAGGCCTAGCAGGGACCCTGTCCTGGGGCTCCAAGAATAGCTGGTCTCCAGAAGCCTCACCTTCATATTCAAGAGCCAGGGCACGAAGGGAGGGTATAGCAAAGTGGTAGAGTTCTTGCCTAGCAAGCATGAGGGCCTGGGTTCAATCCCTAGTACCTCCTTAAAAAAAAAAAAAAACAGCTAATTACTCCTCCCCTCCCCCCAAAAAGTATACATAAAAGGAAGGAAAGAAAAAAAGAATGATTTAAAAAAAAAAAGTCCCAGGGTAGAAGAGGAGCTGAGGAGGTCCAAGAAAGCTTCTGACTGTGCTTAGGGTAACTGAACTATACATTTAAAAATGGTCGAATGGATCCTACCGTACAGCACAGAGAATTCTATTCAATACATTGTAATGGCCTATAATGAAAAGGAATATATACATATAGTGTGGCTGAATCACTATGCTGTACGCCAGAAATTAACACATTGTAAATCTACTCTATTTCAATTTTTTCAAAAAGACTTAAATAGAATAGAATTTAAATACAAAAAATAAACTAAATAAAATGGTCAAATGGAAAATTTTACGTTATGTATAAATATGTTGTGTAAAAGCAAAATTTTTATGTTATGCAAAAAGAAAAGAAAAGAAAGGAAACAGTACAGTTACTTTGGAAGAGCCTGGCAGTTCCTCAAGAGGTTAAACAAAGAATTACCATTTGACTGAGCAATTCTACTCCCAGGTGTGCACCCAAGAGAAATGAAGGCATACGTCCATATGAAAATTTGTACACAAATGTTTGTAGCAGCATTATACACAATCAAACAGTGAAAGCAAAATGTGATCTATTAGTATAATGGAATATTATTCAGCCAGAAAGGAACAAAGTCCTGATTCATGCTACAACATGGATGTACCTCAAAAACACTAAACTGAGTGAAAGAAGCCAACACAAAAGACCACATATGAGTCTATTTATATGAAATTTCCAGAATATAGGCAAATCTGCAGTGACAGAAAGGTCAGTGGCTGCCTAGAGCAAGGAAGGGGTTAGAGGGAAATAGGCAGTGACGGCGAACAGGTTTCGGGGTTTCTTTCTGGGGTGATGAAAATGTTAGGGAATTAGAGAGCAGCAGTGGTTACATAACTTAATGAATATACCCAAGCTCCTTAGATTTTACATGTTAAAAGGGTGAATTTTACGTTATGGGAATTATATCTCATTTAAAAAATAAGATTAACAACTGTTAGAAAAGACAGGAGTCTTCTGGGAAAAGTTTGGCCATCACTCCTGGCTCCTGGCTGGCCATTCCTCTCCTCTCAGGGACAGAAGCCCAGCAGGTCTGGGGTCCACAAAGCCAAGTACTTCCTGTGTCAGGTGTCACAGGCTCAGGATGCTCCCAGTAGGGAGGGAGAGGCAGGGAGTACAATGGGAGAGAGAGGACCTTGGGGTGTGAGGAGGGAGAAGAGGGCACAGACTGCCCTGCCCAGTGCCCGTTGCCTTCCCTCCCACACTTCCCAGTCCTGGGTCCCCAGCCAAAATCCCCATTCCAGGGCCCATCTAGTTGTAAGAGAAGCCCCCGTGGGAGAAAGCAGGGAGGTCCGGGGCACAGGCTGCGTACTTGGGGAGGCAAGCCATGGGGTTGACCTCACAAGCCCTAGGATCCTGGTCCGCCCGGAAGTAGATGGAGTCAGCAGAGTCAAAGGAGGGGTCCTGGTCAAAGAAGTTGTAGGGCCGGAGGAAGAAGCCCACTCCGTTTCCTACAGTCACCGTATTGGGAACGTCCTCTGCATGTGGGATGTGCAGGAAACCGGTTGTCACCCAGGCCACCAGGTCCTAGCAGGGGTAAAGAAAGAGGATTTTGAGGCCTGGCTTTGCTAAGGACACGCCTGCCCCCTCCCTCGCAGTGGCCTTGTGTGGAATGATTCAGTTCACCAGACCAGGAAAAATGTGAAATTATAATGCTTTCTTCCTTGCTGGGCTCCAAAGACCCCCTGGAGGACTCTGGATTAGGAGAGAATGAGGTGGCTCGTCCTTGCTCCCCCTTGTCCGCCTCTGACCCCCACCTCCTCCCTCTCGACTCACCTGCCCAGCGATGGTCTCATTGTTGATGAAGTCCGTGAAGTCCAAGGTCGGGGTCCAGGGGTCATTCAAATTGTAGATGCTGATGCTGCTGGGCTCCTCCTCCTTCCGCTGGGTCACAGCCAGCTGGTACCTGCAAGGGATTTGGATTAGACCCCCAAGTTCAATCGACCCGTCCCGCTGCCTGAAGTTGCACTAGGGTAGGGACATGAAGGGGAAATGAGCACAGAGGTCTCAGGGTATCAAACCTCTTTATTATTCTTTGTCCACTTCCCGTTCATTCTCTCTTAAAGTTTCTGCATTTCTTCAATATCCTGTATCTCAAACATCTACTGGCCCACTGTTCAGACTTCAGATGGGACTGTCGCTCATGTGTCCATCCAGATGGGATGCATATGCCCAGACACAGCCTGATTCCCATCTTAGGCCAATTTCAGTATCTTATGTGCTTGGATTTTAGGGGACACCCCCTCAGATCTGTGCTCCTCTCTTCTTCTTTGTTTTCCTTCCAACCTTGATTGCAAACATTTTAAACACAGAGAAGAGTTGACAGAATAGTAGAGTCAACACCCACATGCTCACATCCTAGATTCTACCTGGAACATTTTGTCGTATTTGATTCAGCACATATCTCTCCATTCATTCATCCAACCAGTAGGCTTCATTTTGAGTGGCCTAAAATTGTGGCTGCAGGGATGTGTGTGTGTGTGTGTGTGTGTGTGTGTATGTGTGTGTGTGTGTGTGTCATGCATGAACACCCATGGGAGGTGGGGGAACCTGGGTTCCCAGCAACATGGAGCCTCTTGTACAATCTACCTCCCCCAGTGCCTCTCTGACACCCCACCACCCACCTCGCCCAGCTGAAGGCTCTCTCCATGGAGCTGGTCTGGGGCAGCGGCTCCCCAGGAAAGCTGACCACCTGGATGCGGTAGCCCCGAGGGTGGCCCCACTTGTTGCTGTGGTTGCTGGCCAGGTACACGTAGCGAGGCGGGGCAGTTCCCAGGGGGAAGGCAGCCTGGTCTTCTGTCTCCAGCAACTTCCGAGTCACCTGCAGCCTCTGTATCTGGTGCTCAGGACTCCAGGGTACCGCCGTGGGGACAAAAGCCGTGTCTTCAGCCCAGACCCAGTTCTCCACTCCTGCAAGGGTTGGGTGGAGGTGGGTGAAGGGAAGGGTGGGAGGGAGGGCTGGTCATACAGTGGCCCTACCCCCTCTGGACTCTGCCCCGACCTGGCTTCTGAGTAGGGGCCAAAGAGAAGTCCAGACTGAGTGTGCTCCTTGCTTCCTTCCCCTCTTGTCGAGATACCCCAGATCCAGAGTTTGGAGAAAGTCTTCCCCCGGATATCATATCCAGTAATCATTCCAGATGTCTTGTGACTGGGCTTCCAGTGACCTTGTCCCTCTGAGGAGCTAAAGGAAGGATGGTTTACCTGAGGTTGGAGCAGTCGAGCAGGCAAAGTGCAGAGTCAGTTTCTGAAGCTTTATGGCATCACCAGACTGCCTTATCATGTAAATAATAACAGTGGTAGCTCACAATTGTTGAACTTGAAAAAGCTCTGCAAGGCAGGGTGCTGAGTACTTTACATGTAATGATGCTCTACTTGCACAACTATCTTATGAAGGAGGAACTGTAGTTGTTCCCATTTTACAGATGGGATAACTGAGAATTAGGGAATTTAAATAATGTGCCCTGGTTTGTCACCAAAGGCACCTGGTTAGTTTCATGACAGGGCTGGGGACCCAGGTCTTGATCTGGCTCTACAGGACCCAGAGGAGACCAACATAAAGTGGTCCCATCACACATGGACAGCAGACACACAGGCTAGAAGGAAGGAAAGGCAGACCCGGGGCCCAACATTGCTGGAGCTTACAGGTGTTTTCTATTGTTTGGGGTTTGGAAAGGAATTAAGAGGAAAGCCAAAGGCACAGTCTGTTGCCTGAATATTTGAAATTTTGAATGATTCTATTAGAGTCCAACTAGGTTCCATATTATGAGGCAACTTAAGTGATCTGAGACCAAAGAGCAGTAAACCAAAACATGCTGGAAGTTCCCTCCATACCTTCCAAGGATCAAAGAGAGCAGAGACTGTTTGAGCAAACCCTCAGTTTCCTTTTGTGGATTACTGCTCCTAGTCCACACTCTACAGTTCCTACTTGTAGAGGACAATTAAAGGGAAAGAGTCCTCATTCTGATATATCCACACTAGTAGGCTCATGTGGATAATAACAGCAACAACAATAGCTAATATTTCTCAGTGTGTGTCAGGCGCAGTTCCAAGTGTTTGAAAAGTTGCCATCGCTTAGATGTAGAGATAAAGAGGGACATGTGTGTTAGTTCTAATACATACATATATTTTCTAAGTCCAATAAGAGCCTAAAAGCAACATCCCAGTAATAATGAGCACAACTGGTACCCAGATCTTGGCTTCTACATACTATTCTCCAACAAAGGAGCCAGAGATTCTTGGAGAAGTGGTTGATTCCAGGGCTGGAGCAGAGAAAATACCAGATGGATTTAGAACATCTTATGGTGCCAGAAAGTAAAGAAATGCTCAAAAAAGGATGGCAGCATGTCAGAAGGACACAGAAATCAACCTGAAGGATCTCCCAATGGCCAAAACTGGAACAATTTAAGGAATGAAATAAACAATAGTACTGGGGTTTAACCCTTCGAATAAAATATCCATGAATTTATACAGTAATGAATAAATGATTACATATATTACATAGAGGGAAAAGGAGAGATAAGACTTTCTTATGGAGAATTCCAATTATTAATGTATAAAGAATAGGGGAAAACATTTAAATGACTAGGAGAGAAACAGCAACAATAATTGTTGCATTGAAAAATCCACCAATAGATGCTAAAATTAGCAGGCAAGAATTTGAGAAGAAGGGTGGAGGGTAGAGCTCAGTGGTAGAGTGCTCACTTAGCATGCACGAAGTCCTGGGTTCAATTCCCCAGCACCTCCATTAAAAAAATTTTTTTTTAAATTTAAAAAATCAATTTGAGAAGAAAATAAACAGTACATTTGCATAGCATCAAAAATTTCCCCCAAATATTTGTTACTTGCAAATGGAAACATACTAACTTTTATCATGAAGGAAGCTGGAAAACACTACGTTAACCAACTGCTTGAGGTCAACATCACTGATAAGACAACATATGGACATCATGTACCCTTGATATGATGCTCTAGGAAGGAGATACATCATTTCTGTTGTTTTCTTGCCAAAAAAAAAAACCCACAAAAACAAAAACATAAGCTCAATCTAATTATGAGAAAATATTAGAGAAACCCAAATTGAAAGACATCCTACAAAATGATTGACCAGTATCTTCTAAAAGAAAATTAGTGGAAGCACTGATGAAATTCTCCTAAGGTCTATGGTTTATAGTATGATAATAATATTAATTCCCTGCTTTGATTATCCTATGGTTATGTGAGATGTTAATATGAGGGGGAGATGGTGAAGGGTTTATGGGAATTCTGTATAATCTCTGCAGCTTTTCTCTAAGTCTAAAGTTATTTCAAAAGACAAAAGGTTTTAAAATAGTCACTATTAATCTTTACAACAATCTTATGAGGAATGTGCTGCTATACCATTTTTATACTTGAGTTAAGCTGAGACACAAAGAGGTTAAGCGTAAAAATATTTCTATCACACACATTTTCTGGGAGTACTCCATGCTCTCTCTGCATCTCCATTAGAATGTAAACCTTCTGAGAGCAGGGACGTTGTTTCTTTTGTTAAATTGTTTTAGCGCAGTGCTCGGCACAAATATGCATTCAGTAAATATTCCTTGCTTGCATGAGTGTGATATGTTGTTATGCAAGAAAACAGAAGTGACAAAATATGTGTACAGTATGGTTGAAATTTGGTAGTAAAAATCTAAATATGCGTATCAGTATAGCCTATCTTGTACATAGTACACACCATAATAAACTCTAGAATTGCAGACGCACTGTTTTAAAAGATGGAAGAATTTTCTTAAGCATGAGAGAATAGCCATCTAAGGGTAAAAATCTCGAAGGAATTCGATGACTTTCACATTTACTTCATATACTTTTACATTTTTAAGGTTTCAATGACAATTTTTAAAGCTAGGCATGAAGACTTCATCCTCCTCTACTGGAATCCTTGCCTCCACCAGGATGTCTTACCTCCCACATCCAGATCCACCTTGAAGTTGACACTGTGAGTATGGACGGTGCCCAGCGTGTGCTCCCCAACCTGGTTTCCGAATCTTCGGGCAGCACCAAAGAGGAACGATGATCCAATATAGCCCGTGGCATGGACTTTGACTTCTATGGCCCCATTGGGATGGAAGACCAAATCGCATATATAGTCATAGTTGAGCATGGTGGACACAGATCTGATAACCAGCACTGTCTCTGCAAGGCCCCCAAAATAATAGGCGGTCTCATCTGAGTGGTGTCGCCTCAGTGGGAAGCCCTGGTTCTGCTCAAACACACAGAAGGCATCGTGTAGTGTCTTGGGGGCTTGGGACTCCAAAAGGAAGTGCCAGTCCACGTAGGTGGCCAGATAGGGGCAGTCCACCCCACGGGTCAGAGGTGTGGAGAAGTAGCCCAAGCCAAAGTTGCTGTCCGCATACCGGCCTCTCAGAGCAGAAGGAGAATTTCCACCGTAGACGGCCAAGGCCTCCTGGAGGCTGACCTCATAGGCCACTCTCTCCCTTTGGAAGCGGATGTCAAAGATCCTTGGGCCAGTGAAAACTCCAAGGCCAAAGGAGAAAGTCCACAATGAGGAGGACACTCGACTCCCCTGGACACTGAAGCGGGGACCCTGGGGATGGAACTGCAGAGGAGGAGCTGGACCCGGGGGCACCGGGGATTTCAAGGACCAGGACCCACCTGTGCCATTGTCTGGGACCACCACCACATTCACCCGGCCAGCCTCAAACTCTTCCTCCAGCTGGGCCAGACTCCCATAGTAGCGGCCTTGAAAGAACACTTTCTGGATGGTCCAGCTGGTGGGGTCCAGAGCCTTGTGGTCTACCAGTAGTTCCAACCCCAAGGGGTTCAGATAATACCCAGCCCCTGAGTTATTGTAGTAGAGGCCAAACCAGGTGGCCCGGTCCCCTGACTGCAAACCACGAGGGGCTGAGTTCATCGTCACCAGGTTCTTTTCTTGGCGTTTGTAGGAGCAGCAGTGTTGGAGGAGCCCAGCAGCCTGGGGCAGCTCTCTGTTGAAGATCATGTGGTCTATGTCCAAGTACTCTCGGATGAGCACAGGGCGTCGGTGATAGGGCAGGGGTCCCCCATTACGCTGCACAGTCACATCCCGCATGTAAGAGGGGTGGGGCAGTGGTCCCACCACCAGCTCAGTCACGTTGGGATGGAGCTGTCTACCAAAGAAGACGATGGCCAGTGCCTCCCGGGCAGGCGGGGGTCTCCCCTTGTCCAGGTGGGCCAAGGCTGCAGCCTTGGGGGGCAGCTGCAGCTCTATTGAGAAGACGCAGTTGTCTGAGGGTTGGGCCTGGGCTGCGTCCACCAGGTCTGGCCCCAGCTTCTGGGCCAGAAAGCTCATCACAGCCACCAGCTCTTCTTGGCTCAGGTCTGCAAACAGCTGGCTCTGGCCATGGTGTGTCCAGGGCTGGGCACTGGGAGATACGGAGGGGCAGCTGGGTTTACATTCCTTCCCTACTCCTTCCTTACTCCCAGCACCACCTTCACCCATGGCCATCAGCAGAACACTACACAAAAGAATGAAGAGGGCCATAGCTGAAGCTCCTGGCTGTCTTCAGTCTCTTGAATCAGAATGCAGAGTGCAAGATAAAAAGATCGACCGACAGGACCTGAGTGCAGGATGTCTCTTTCAGTCTCCAGAGATGCTTGGTCTCTGGGTGGTTTTTCTGGGAAAGAGGCATGATGGGTACATTGAAGACAAGCAGCCAAGTACAGAGGGTTGGGAGGGGGTGGAAGTGGACGGTGCCAGGAGTCTGGCCAGGCTTGGGAGGCGGGGCTCAGGTGGGAACCTGGGCTTTCAATGGCCCATGTAAGCCTCTGTCCTCCTGTTCCAAGTCAAACACTCAAGTTCAAGGTTGGGAATGAAGCAGGGGAGGGGTGGGCTTTGGCATTAACACAGCTGGAGCAAGTGTAGCAAGAGGAAGAAGTGACAGGGGCAGAAAGGGACTGTCCTTGGGCTCTTCCTCTACCCTCTGGATGGAATCTTTCTCCTGGCTACAAGGCTGCAAGCAAAACTCACCTGCGCACACCCCTCCAGCTTGATTCCCTCCTTCCTCTCTCTAGTTTGTGATGCCCTTCAGGCTCTGCTCCTCATCACTGTCTACTGCTCCTCAGCCCCCATCAACCAGAATCCTACTGGCATCCACTCCCCAGGAGGCTTGAGAGGTCTCAGTAGAACACAAAGCACCTGGGAAGAGCTGGGGGGCTGAAGGGCTGAGCCAGGTCAACATACTGGAGGCCCTGAGGGCCATAAATCACTGGAGGGAAGCATTCGGGGGCAGGAGGGTAGAGCCAATCAGAAGTCGGAGTAGGTGGTGGGGTGGCAGTATAACAGAGACCCCCATCCATCCCTCGAGCAGGACTGATGGGTCAGGTTAGAGCTCAGGGTGCCTGGAAAACTGGCTATAAAATTAACCTAGCAGCCTAGAACCCTCATCTCCAGGAAACCCTCCTCCAAAATGTTGCAGAGGCAGAGAGCGAAAGCACCTCCACTCTCTGGGCAGCCAGGTCCAGAACTAAGAGAAACTGAGGGTTCCAGAGAGGGGACATGCTTTCCTTTATGATCCTGGAGGAGAAGACTTTCTAACCTGGACACGTCCAGGAACATTCCTTCAGGAAGCCACGATAGACAGATGCATGGGCCTGGGGGAGAACAGACTGGATATTCAGCTGAAGAGAACAGAAGGTGAAAAGGTACAGAAAGTTGAAACAGCATTGACATGGGCAGGGAACAGCCAAAAGGTCAGTGTCCTTGGTGCGAGGTGGGAGGGGAGGCAGGCAGGTCGGGAAGCCTTGTGTTTTAAGCAAAGTAGTAATTGCAGGAAAAGTTAAGAAATCTTAGAACCAGTTAAACCAGGTAAATCAACACCAGAAAGGTCAGATTATCCAGATATCAGCTCATTTATGCAATCAGTTATACTTTGATATGAAAATTCAACATAAGGGGTCATTTTGTAACCGACCCAGGTTCTTGGACTCTTTAATCAATAGAAATTGATAAGAGACCACATGAGAAATTCAGGTAAGGGACTCGTGCTGCAGCCGGAGGGAGCAAAGACAAAAGACAGGTTCCCTTGCTTGCTCTCTGTGGAGGCTGGACTGGTTCCCTTAAATGAGATGAGGGTTGGGTGGCTCGGTGGGTCGGCTCCAGGGGTGGCTTAGGTGGTCTGTCCACCCCCTTGGTGCTGTGTGCAGGCATCATGCACAGTCCCCTACTTTTGCTCTGGCACCTCAGAAGTGGCAGTTGGTTTGTGACCTTTTTGTATCTTATTGTTCATAATTGCCCTGAGTGCTCATGCATGGATGCAGTTATTTTTAAGCCGTTATAGTTCCTTTGTATTCTGTTGCTCCCGGAGACATTTGTTCAGGTACAAGAGCAGACACTCCGGTAGAGGGTCCCAGGTCCCAGCCTATCTCAATTTGAATGAGCCATTTGGGTTTCATAATAAGGAGGAGTAGAATCTAAGGTCAAGGCCCAGCCCTAGCCACAAGGCAAGCTTTTCCAGCCTGGGAACATGAATCTGGGCCTTTGGTAAGTTATGGTCTTTGCTCCCAGCCAAGAACACAATGTTAAGATGGCTAGTGTTTTTTGTCCTGACCAGTGTTACCAAGCAAAGGTCATGAATGTTTGCTCTGGTTGGGTAATGCCAGGCTGTCAGATGGGAAGTGGGCAATGATCAGGTGGTAGGAGGGAGAGCCTTTGCCTTGACTGGTGAGGGGATGAGGATGTAAGAAGGCGCCTCCTCTGACCACCTTCCCTAAGTGTTTCACTGTCACATTGTTTCCTTCTGACATCATTTCATCCTGGGCTTCACAATCATCATGTCAAACACTCTGAAAACTTGTTGAAAAGGCGTCTCTTTTGAAGAATTAGGAGACAGGACCACACACCCTACTCCCCTAACTAGCTCTTATTTCTCTTTGGACAGACCTGGCCCCAGCCTCTACGAATGTGTTGAAGATGAGCTTATCCCTGGGAGCCAGAGCCCACTCCTGGCCTGCAGGTTGAAGACTGAGCCCCAGGACGTGGTGCTTCAACCGACCTGCTGCCGTAGAGACCGTGTGCAGCCAGTGGGACCCCCCCCTCCGTATACCCAGTCACTCCACTCTGATCCGCATTCCAGGGAGATGGCTCTGGCTGAGGCGCGGAGCAGGGCTTGGGTATAGGACAGACTAGAGTCGAGGAGACCAGGCAGGAGGCAAAGGGCCAGGGTGAGGCCAGTGGCCTTGAGGACACAGAGGAAAGGATGAGTCTGGACAGATGTTGCAGGCGGAGTAGACGGGACTCAGTGCCTGATTGGGTGGGTGGGTGAGTCAGGGCACAGCCTCTTAGATGACACCACAAAGACACAAAGGTTTCCCATTGGGTGACTTGGGGTGGGGAGAGGCTCTCACTAGTTGGACCTTCATGGAGAGCAGTGAGTTTAAAGGGGAAACCAACAAGTTTGAGTTTGAGGTGCTAGGGGGAGCCCCAGCACAGATGCCCAGAAAAAAGGGCCATGGGCTCTATGGGCTAGGAGTTCAGGAGAGAGATTCCTCTAGGCTAGAAATACAGACTTGGGCAAAACAACAAATATTAGTCATGAATTAAGGAGAGCCTGAGCTCACCCAGAGAGGACCTCCGGAGAGAGGAGACAGGAGGGCCAGGGACAGAGTCCTGGAAAATACTGAGGTGTGGGGCTGAGGGGACCTGTGGGCAGAGCAGAGGGCAAGGAGCCAGCACAGGAGCCCGAGAAGCAGCAAATATGGATGAGGAGGAGTCAGAATGTGGGGAGGTCAAGACAGGAGAGCGTTTAAGAAGTGAGTAGTCAAATGCCACCGAGAGGTCCAGAAACTAGGCTGGGAAGGCCTGCGGATTTTGCATCTGGACATCACTGGTGACCTTTGTCAGAGCAGGGCCTGTGGCTTGTGGGTCAGCAGAGGGAGGGCAGGGCGTTGAGGAGTGACAGAGGTGGGAGGAAAGGAAGCAGGCCCAGGAGGGGTAGAAAGAACATTCCTTGGAGGGCACAGGCTGAGAGAAGACCCCCGGCCAGGAGAGGTAGGGTCCTGGGAGAAGCTTAGAAAGTTGAGAGGAAGAGCCAGTCAAGAGGGAGAGATTTAAAGTACGGGGATATGAGTGGATAACTGAAAGAGAACTTTCTAGGAGGAGCCAGAAGGGGTGGGTTTCCCCTTAGAACGGGTAAGGAGGCTGTAGAATTAATGAGCCCATCCTCACTGCAAAACCATTCAAAAAAGCTGTCAGGAGGGCTTCAGACACATTTTTTTTTTTAGGGATTTCACTTTTTTCCAAACCCACTGTGCACTGCATAAAGTTTGCAAGGATCATCTAACCAGTTATGCCGTCACCACGCTAACTACCAAGGGGACTGATTGTTGGGTGGAATTGTACTTTAATCAGCAAGTGACTGTCCCAAGCGGTAAGTGATCATTAAATACAGTAATGCTCTTCCATTCAGGAGGTCATGGGCTGCACAGCGGGAAAGACCAGAGTCAGTGGCTAGGGATCCTTCTTTACTTCGTCTGTGACCACAGCAGAGGTGGGAAGTGGGGAGGGAGGCAGCTGCATGTGGGGTTCTGATCCCGGCTCTCTGCAAGCATGGCCTCCTCAGGCCAGATTTCCCACGGGAGTCCTCTGCCGGCCTCCCCCTGCATTCCGGCCACCGTCATTTCTCACCTCTGACCCACCGCCCTGTGGCTAAGCCATCTGTCCACTCTATTCGTTGTACCTGGGTCGGAGGGAATGTCCTCAAAAGCAACTCTGACCCTGTCACTCCCTTGGTGAGAATCCTTCCATGGCTCCCTGTTTTCCTTAGGGCAGCCATGGCAGCAAGGACCTGCCTCTTCTGCCCTCTGTTTGCCCCTCGGGGCTCCCCTCACAGCCCACCCACCTGTCAACGAACTTGGGTACTTGTATGGTGCCACTGTGTCACCTCCTGGCCTTTGAAGATGCTGTTTCCTCTTTTTAGAACCTTCTCTCCATTCTCTTCCTTCTCCCGGGGCCAACTTCTACTCTTCTGCCAGGATCAATTTAGACATCATGTCCCTCAGGGAGCCTTTCCTCATCCTTAAGTCTGGGTTCGGAGCCCCTGCTACCTCCCGCCTCCCCTCTGAAAGTCCCTCATGTAATTGTCCCTTTACCTGTCCCTCTAGCCCCTCCCAAGGTGCCTGGCAGGTAGGAGGCACTTGGGAAATCATCATTGAATGCATGTAGGCATCCTTCTCCTCCACTGCAGAGGGAGACTTTCCCAGGTGCTGCAGGAGGAGAGCAGAGGCAGGTGAGCACATCCTGTGCTCCTCACAGGGACTCCCTGTGTCTACATTCCTGGAGAAGTCCCAGCTATGCCCCTGACCTAGCCTCGGGCGGCCCCTTGTCCATCTCCTCTTAGGAGGGCAATGGGAGCAAGTCCTAAAGATCTCTGGCCTTGGGAACACCAGTTCTTTTAGAACCTCAAATCTTTGGTCACTATTCCCGCCTATCGCTTGACCACAAGTCTGAGGCAGACAGTCCAACCAGCCTCAGGGGTCTAAGGGAGAGAGTGGGTGGAGTAGGGGGCTGGGGGTCCAACTTGAAGCCTTCTAAACCCCAGCGGGGCTAACGATCTCATGATCTCCATGTCCACTGAGGCCTGGAACAGGGGTGTTATCCCCATGATGACATGTAGAGAGACATAACCGCAGTCCCTTTTTCAGATCAAGGCTTGTGAGCGAGCCTTCACATACATTCACATGCACACTCACCACTTGCAAACACTCACGCTCTTGGGTCTGGAGATGGGTTACAAGACAAGGAGTTTCAAGTTATTAAATCGGGGTAGGGGGAGGTGTGGACACCAGCATTCCTTTTTTCCTTTTCCCTCCAGCTGACTGTTGTGCAACTGACCATAAAAAGGAGCCAGAAGGAGGTGGAAACAAAAGGCATGTAATGGAGAAGGTAAACTACTCAGGTCATAGAAAGAAGTAGTATCAAGTCAGTATGAGAGCCACGTTGGTCATGACATCCCTTTTTATCCTCTGTCTCACTCTTCAGTCTCTCCTTATCTTAAATCTCTTTTTGTCCTCTGTCACTCTTGCTTCTACCCCAGGCCATGTTATAAATTCATCCAGCCATCCCTGGCCCTCTCTCCTTACTGAAGTCTTTCTCCCTGTTCTTTGGAACCTGGTTTCTCTCCAGCTTACTGACTCGTCTCCATCCATTGTTCCACTGACCCAGAAGTGAACTGGGACTTGGGGCAGGACAGAAGGTAGCAGAAACTTCCGTGATGCCTGCTCTCCCTGGATGTGATCTCCCTTTGGGCAGAAGCTGAGAAGCATCCAAAATCTGGTCCCTGCATGGCACCTCCTAGCCTGGCCTGGGCTCCCAGCAGGCAGAAGTCACCCCTCCCCTTTGCTTCCCCTTGTCCCCTCTTCTGAGAGAAACAAAGAGAGAGAGCGCACGAGACAGAGCAAAAGAGAGATTGACTGAAGTTTAATATTTTCCCTGGAGATATACACTCAAGAGAAGGCAAAGGAGTTATCAGAGGCCACACCCATTTCTCTGGGTCTCAAAAATGAGAAAATTGAGTCCCTAGGCCCATCTCTTAACTCACTTTACCCTCCCCTACCTCACCCCTTTTTAAGACCCGTCCGTAAAAGAAAAAAATAGTTCTTGTTTGGGCCCATTTATTATCTGAATAATAATAAATGAATAGGTAAAATTATGGTTCAAAATTCAAAATGTACAAAAGGATTTATAATACTAAGTCTCCTCTCTCTCTGGTCCCCACTTCCCAGTTTCCCTCACCAGAGGCAACCTGTGTTACCTGTTTCTTCTGAATATGCATCTATAGGAAAATATTTGTATTATCCTCCCTTCTAATACACAAATGGAAGTACCCTATACACAGTTCTGCACCTTGCCCCTTTCACTGGAAGATGATTCCCTATAAAGAGATGTAATTAGTTTTATAATTGCATAGTATTGCATTGTTAAGGCTGTATCAGAATTTATTTAACCAATCCTCTAGGGAAGGATGGTTCTGCTGTTTCCAATCTCTTTCTATTTGTATACCAATCCCTAACCCAGACCCTCCTCCCCTGCCTCAAACCAGGACAGTGATGGGGAGAGGCTCCTCCCCCAGAGGCTGGCCTTATTTGCATGCCCACATGTGACTGGACAGCCCCTGGCCCCCTGGCTGGAGTTCCTGGTTCTTCCTGCTTCTCACAATTGGTGCCCACCCAGCCTCCCTTGCTGGCTGTTACAGAGTACAGAGGGCATTGGTCACACACAGACCTGGCACAAAATGACCACTCCACATTACCACTGCACCCACAAATCCACTTAAAGTGCTAAGTTGAGTTGCTGCTGACTCTATTCATCCTCTCCCAGAGAATGCAAGGCAGGGCTATACAAATGGGCAGAGAAAATTATGGGGAAACACACCCTGCCCCAGGACTGGGGGTAAGGGCAGCTCCCAGACACAGGGAGACAGACAGGCGTCCTCTCAAACTAGATGTACCTTGCATATTGAGACTTCCACAGGCCTAGAGCCAGGAGAAGAGACCAGAGTTAAGAAATGAGGGCTAGGGGAGCATCAGGGCAGAGGAACATCCCTTCAGGGCTGGGAGAGAAATCCCAGGATATAAGGACAGGTAGGAACAGGAGATGGTTAGGCAAGAAGGAAGAGAGAGACAAGGAAGACTAGTATGAGAGTGACCATGGGCCAAGGGGCCTCTTCCAGCTTTATTCATGGCGTTATAGGCCTGGCAGGAACCCTGCCCTGGGGCCTCTAGGGGGCTATCCCCATAGAGAGCCTTCTTCCCTGCCTCCCAAGGGAAGGACTAGAGAGTCTTAGGAGAGAATTGGGATGTCCTAAAAAGGTTTGGGACAGCCAAAAAGCAAAACCAAAATAAAACAAACAAACAAAAAAAAACATAAACAGGAGTCTTCTGGGAAAAGCTTAACCCTCATCACTCCACGGTCCCGACTGGCAACTCCTCTCCTCTCAGGGACAGGAACCCACCAGGTCTGGGGTCCACAAAGCCAAGTGCCCCCTGTGTCAGGTGTCACAGGCTCAGGATGCTCCCAGCAGGGAGGGGGAGGCAGGGAGGACAATGGGAGAGAGAGGATCTTGGGGTGTGAGGAGGGAGAAGAGGGCACAGGCTGCCCTGCCCAGTGCCTGTTGCCTCCCCTCCCACACTTCCTGGTCCAAGGGCCCCAGTCAAAATCCTCATCCCAGGGCCCACCTAGTTATGAGCGAAGCCTGCGTGGGAGAAGGCAGGGAAGTGGGGGGCACAGGCATCAGCCTTGGGAAGGCAAGCCAGGGGGTTGATCTCACAGGCCCCAGCATCCTGGTCCCCCCGGAAGTAGACAGAGTCAGCAGAATCAAAGGAGGGGTCGTAGTCAAAGAAGTTGTAGGGTCTGAGGAAGAAGCCTGCGGCATTCCCTGCAGTCACTGTGTTGGGGACGTCCTCTGCATGCGGGATGTGCAGGAAACCAGGTGTCACCCAGGCCACCAGGTCCTAGCAGGGGGCGAAGAAAAAGGATTATAAGGCCTGGCTTTGCTAAAGACACACCTGCCCCCTCCCCCACAGTGGCCTTGTATGGAATGATTCACCTTGCCAGCCCACCTTCCCTCAGGATTTTAACTCTTTAAACATGTTTCCTACTAGCCCAGAAGTCAAGGCATAGTCAATTTCATATTGGGAGCCACACCTGCCCCCAGTCCCAGCCCAGACCCACCATCTCTGATGTTCCCCATAGCATCTCCATCAGCCTACCCACCCCCAGAGGAATGATGACACCCACCGGCTACTTAGCTCCTCTCCCCTAACTCTGTGAGAGAGTTCCTAAACTCTAACTGAGAGGAGGATGGAGGAGGGAAGATCAGGGCTTGGGAAGCAGAAAAGTCCGACATTTAGAAATTAATCCTTTAGTGGTAAAGCCAGGACTGAAGAAGCTTTAGATATAAGCTATGTGGCCTTCCCTGGTGACTTTCAGCACTCCTGAGTCCTGGGGCCCGAAAAGGGCCAAGTCCACAAAGTTGAGACTTAGAAGACTGTAGTGTCTTGAGGAGAGGCTGGTGCCTCAGCCAGTGTGTGCGAGTGAACTCCCAGCTTGGGAAGATTCCCTCAACAGGTAATGATCGGATCCACAGAAGGCAGGAGTCAGCTCTGCCTTTGAGGAGATAGATGGCTTTCAGGGACCCCCAGGAAAAGGCGGGGCTCATCTCTGGGCCCCTGCCCGCCTCCCTCAGTCCCCACGCGGTCAGCCGACCTCTCCAGCAATAGTCTCGTTGTTGATGAAGCCAGAGAAGTCCACAGAGGGGGTCCAGGGGTCATTCTGATTGAAGATGCTGGTGCTGGTGGGCTCTGTCTCCTTCCTCTGGGTCACGGCCAGCTTGTACCTAGAGTTGCACTAGTCAGGCCTCCAGGTCACTAGCTCCATCCTGCCGCCTGATTATCGGGGAAGGGAGCCCAGCACATGGACCTCAGCTTTCCCATCTCATCCACACAGTGACTCTGATGCCACCCTAATGGGTTGCCCAACATCCTTCCATGTCCTCCTGTTCACCCCTTGTCATTTCACAGCATGGCCTCTCCAAAACAGAAAAGAATTCTGCCATCTGGGCTTTAGTATTCCAAGGGGGCCATGTATCCATCCACTGTGCGAATTTTGATACCCAGGAAATCCTTTTTGAGTTCTTATCTCACCTCGCATAAAATTTGAACTGAGTTCCCGAGTGCCCCTCCCAGCACTCCCTTCTCACTCTCATTCTCCGCCCCTTCCCACTCCACAAAACAAACACATCGTGCCACCCACCTTGCCCAGCTGAGGCTTCTCTCCATGGAGCTGGCCTGGGGCAGCGGCTCCCCGGAAAAGCTGATTATCTGGATGCGGTAGCCCCGAGGGTGGCCCCACTTGTTGCTGTGTTTGCTTGCCAGGAATACGTAGCGGGGGGAGGTGCCTCCCAGGGGGAAGGCAGCCTGGTCTTCCGTCTCCAGCAAATTCCGGGTCACCTGCATCCTCTGTATCTGGTGCTCGGGGCTCCAGGGTGCCGCCGAGGGAGCAAAAGCCATATCTTCAGCCCAGACCCAGTTCTCCACTCCTGCAAGGATGGGATGGAGGTGGGTAGGCGGAAAGGTGGGAGGGAGGGCTGGTCATACGTTGGCCCTACCCCCTCTGGACTCTGCCCCTACCTGGCTTCAGAGTGGAGGCCAAAGAGAAGCCCAGACTGAGTGTGCCCCCTGCTTCTCTCCCGTCTTGACAAGTTATCCCCCATCTTTCAGCCAAAGTTGTTGACCTGTGAAATATGTCTTCAAGGATTTCATTCATTCATTCATCCGTTCACACCCATTAGTGGAGAGGCCTGTGCTCAGCCCGGGGGACATACAGGTGAATGAAACTTTATTCTTACCCTCCTGCTCCCGCTGAAGCCACAGAGGAGCAAAGCCCTGAGGGGCCTGCAATGCCAGAGGAGCACGCTCACGATTCAAGGTTAGAGGAACACAGGTGCAGGCAGGAGTGGGGGCCTTCCTGGGCAACGTTTCAGCCTGTCCTCAGGGGATGTCACCAGCAGAGATGACACGGCAGGGCATTCTAGGCAGGGCCAAAACATCAGCAAAAGAAAAACAGCCCGACTGGCTTGGGCGCTGTGTGTGTCCAGGGCCAGGCAGGGTGTTTGTGCAGCTAACGCAGCCCTGGGGTAGAATCTGAAAGGCAGGCAGGAGCTGCACTCTGAGGGGAAGGGCTTCGTAGGTCCCTCTGCGGACGGGGTCCCATAGGTGATGGGGAACGTGGGAGGTATGTGAGGGAGCAGGCTGGCATGGGCTGGTAGGTCCCTCTGGGTGCAGAGTGAGCCCTGAATCTGAGAGGAAGAATAGTCAAAATGGCAAAGAGAGGACTGGCTCAACAGAGGGATGGCAATGGGGTCTAGCGAGCAGTTTGGGATATTTCAGAGGCAGAACAGAAAAAAATCTGGTGATTAACTCAATGTGGGGAAGGACAGTGAAAAATGACAAGGCCTCTAAGACATCATGTAGCCTTGGCTCTCTATGTGACCACCAACTCCAGGAACTACCCGGAATGTTCCACAGCAGTCACTCTACCCCTCACACTTAAATGTATTGTGCCCAGAGGGAAACTCAGGGAAGAGGAGGGAACACCTTCCGAGGAAACATACAATCAGGGATATTCCCTGATTAGCCTACATGTGCCAGGGACTTGGCAGAAAGCCAACAGATCTTCCAAAACACCAGCACTGCAGGCCAGACACAGATGAGCCGAAAAACAAATGTCTGCCTCGCTAAAATGGAGCCCATATAAGTGCCAGGGAAGGAAGAGGGCAATGGGGACCCTTAGCCCAGATCCTGCCTGAGCTGAGCTATTGCCCAAGATTTTCGGATGAGATCAAGTGGAGAGAGGGTGGCAGGGCTGCACCCAGCCAGTGAGTTAACCTCTCAGTGACATTCAGCAGCCAGCTCTCTCCCATCCAGCAAAAGAGGAAGCATGAAATTCCAAAACCACTCAGGCTCAGATCTTCCTTTCCTGGAAAACCTCCATAAAACTCAAAGCAAATGCAGACAACTCTTTAGGCTCCTCTTCTGAATCCTTGCCTCCGCCAGGATGTCTTACCTCCCACATCCAGATCCACCTTGAAGTTGGCACTGTGGGTGTGGATGGTGCCCAGCGTGTGCTCCCCAACCTGGTTTCCGAATCTTTGGGCAGCACCAAAGAGGAACGCTGAGCTGATGTAGCCCGTGGCATGGAATTTGACTTCTATGGCCCCATTGGGGTGGAAGACCATATCCCACACGTAGTCATAATTGAGCAAGGTGGACACAGATCTGATGATCAGCACAGTCTCCTGAAGGCCCCCAAAATAGTAGGAGTGAAAATCTGAGTGGTGTCGCCTCAGTGGGAGGCCCTGGTTCTGCTCAAACACACAGAAGGCATCGTGTAGTGTCTTGGGGGCTTGGGACTCCAAAAGGAAGTGCCAGTCCACGTAGGTGGCCAGATAGGGGCAGTCCACCCCACGGGTCAGAGGTGTGGAGTACTTGCCCATGCCAAAGCTGCCGTCCATATAGCGGGTCATCATTGCTGCTGGGGTATTTCCACCGTAGACGGCCAAGGCCTCCTGGAGGCTGATCTCGTAAGCTAAACGTTCTCCCTGGAAGCGGACGTCAAAGATCCTTGGGCCAGTGAAAGCTCCAAGGCCAAAGGAGAAAGTCCACAATGAGGAGGCCACTCGACTCCCCTGGACACTGAAGCGGGGACCCTGGGGATGGAACTGCAGAGGGGGAGACAGACCCCGGGGCACCGGGGATTTCAGGGACCAGGATGCACCTGTGCCATTGTCTGGGACCACCACCACATTCACCCGGCCAGCCTCAAACTCTTCCTCCAGCTGGGCCAGACTCCCATAGTAGCGGCCTTGAAAGAACACTTTCTGGATGGTCCAGCTGGTGGGGTCCAGAGCCTTGTGGTCTACCAGTAGTTCCAACCCCACAGGGTTCAGGTAATACCCAGCCCCTGAGATATTGTAGTAGAGGCCAAACCAGGTGGCCCGGTCCCCTGACTGTAAACCACGAGGGGCTGTGGTCATCGTCACCAGGTTCTGTCCTTGGCGTTTGTAGGAGCAGCAGTGATGGAGAAGCCCAGCAGCCTGGGGCAGCTCTCTGTTGAAGATCATGTGGTCTATGTCCAAGTACTCTCGGATGAGCACAGGGCGTCGGTGATAGGGCAGGGGTCCCCCATTACGCTGCACAGTCACATCCCGCATGTAAGAGGGGTGGGGCAGTGGTCCCACCACCAGCTCAGTCACGTTGGGATGGAGCTGTCTACCAAAGAAGACGATGGTCAGTGCCTCCCGGGCAGGCGGGGGTCTCCCCTTGTCCAGGTGGGCCAAGGCTGCAGCCTTGGGGGGCAGCTGCAGCTCTATTGAGAAGACGCAGTTGTCTGAGGGTTGGGCCTGGGCTGCGTCCACCAGTCCTGGCCCCAGCTTCTGGGTCAGAAATCTCTTCACAGCTGCCAGCTCTTCTCGGCTCAGGTCTGCAAACAGCTGGCTCTGGCCATGGTGTGTCCAGGGCTGGGCACTGGGAGATATGGAGGGGCAGAAGGCAGGCAGGCTGGATTCACCCCCATCTCCTCCTCTGCCAGCTAGCAAGACACACACCAAGGCAAAGATAGTGATGATAGCCAGAGCGAGGAGCACCAGGGTGGTCTTCTGGTTCATTGTCCCAAGAACATAGAGATGGAGGGTTGAACAAAAATGGAGATGTGTATTCTCAGGCGAGCTAAAGAAGGTTTCTTTTGACCCCTGTATTGGGAGCTCTGGACTCTGGCTTAGGTTCTCAGTATTCTGACGCAAAGGAGACTGAGGGTGGGAAGAGCAGGGAAGGCTGGGGACGGGGCGGGGCAGGCTGGGGTTGGAGGGCGGGCCTGAAGCAGGGTAGCAGCAATTTCCACAGACCTTACATGGCTTTGTCTCCCAGGCTCCAATTCAGACTCTGCTCTCTGGGTCAGGGCTGGAACAGAGGAGAGCTGAGGTAGGGGGAAGGGGTGGTGGGGATTTCAAAATAATGCAACTGACCAGCCTGAGCACAGAAATGCACCACCAGCAAGGAGGCAGCCCCTCGTCCCCCTCAGCCCCATTTCTTCCCCTAGTCCCCACTTCCCCAGGGCCAGATGTTTCTTTTCTGATACCTTGGAACTCTTGCCTTCCTTCCAGGAAAACCCCACTCCCAGCCCTTCATTGTCCCCGGCAGCATTTCTTGGCCAGGTCTGTTCCCCTCCCCTACTCCTCCATGGCTAATTTCCTTGGCCAGAGTCTTTAGTATTCTCTGGAAGATTCTAGAAACTTCAAAAATAGAAGAAATTCAAGTAAAAATCTTGTATTACTTTTTATTATAAATTACACACACCTCCGATTTTTACAAAATTCTATCTATTCTTCTGTTTCAATGCACATGCATGAAGAAATGTCTGGAATAACATTCACCAAATGTGAATGCTAGCCATTTCTGAGTGGTAGGATTTGGGGTGTTTTTGCTTGAATATTTTAATAACATCATTTCTATAAACTCATCATTTTAAAAAAATGAACTGGAAATAAGAATTAACCAAAAGGCTATATGGTGGTTTATGTGATAGGAGGCTGTTTCCCAAGGGTGGAGTGTCAGGGGAGCAGGAATTGGGAACAGAGAGGGTGGTACATGTCTTGGCACCCCACTCTGTGTCCCACCACACACTCAGGGCTAAAAGTCTTGGTAAGAGAAAGGGGGCAGATCCGGGACACAGGCCGCCAGGTGGGGGATGCAGGCCACATGATTGACACTGCAGAGCCCAGCATTCTGGTCCTTCTCAAAGTAGACGCTGTCAGGGGAGAAGATGGAGGGGTCCTCATCAAAGAAGTTATAGGGTCGGAGCAAGAAGCCAACTCTGTTCCCCAGAGTCACTGTATTGGGGACATCCTCAGCGTGGGGGATGTGCAGGAAGCTGGCTGTAACCCAAGCCACCAGGTCCTGAAGGAAGAGGAGGAGCCAGAGACTTTGGAGGTGAGACCCTTGCAGAGAATCTCCCCTCAGCCACAATCCCCAACCTCCAGTCCCGCCTGCTTCCACCCCCCGCCCAGCCTCAGGCCCAAGGTGTGGTAATCCCTGAGAAGCTGTAGGGTGGTCTAAGTCCCAGGGCTTATCTCACCCCGGGAAGGAATGACCCTTCTGGTCATTAGGGAGCTCCCTGGCTCCTAATCAAAGAACTGGAAACCCACCATTCCCTCCATCCTATAGCCAGGGGCCGGGCAGCCAAGACACCAGGCTCAGGGGAGCCCCTCTTCTGTGTCCCTAGGGCTACCAACCTCTCCTAAGAGGGTCTCATTGTTGATGAAGTCAGCAAAGGCCATAGTGGGTGTCCAGATGTCATTCTGGTAATAGATGCTGCTGCTCTGTGACTCCTCCTCCTTCCTCCGAGTCACCGCGAGCTGGTATCTGACCAGGAATGTTTGTAGGAAGGTGGTATCAGAAAATGCCAAGGGCCTTTATCAGCCCAGAAGTCCTTTGGATCAGATTTCTGTCTGAGACCATTTCCCGCCCCATATCTACTTGGATCTGAGACGAGGTTTGGAGCAAGGGTAGTGAGTTGGGGTCTCCAAGAGCCAGGATGGGAAGGGGACTGGTCCTTCCCTACCACCCAGTGCCCAGGGCCCTCCTCACCTCCCCCAGCTGAGGGCCCTCTCCATGTCGCTGTCCAGAGGAATGTGTATGCCGAAGGGGCTGTGGATCTGGATTCGATACCCACGCTGGTGACCCCAGGCATTAGTCTGGTTGCTAGCCAAGTAAAGGTAGCGGGGAAGGGGGCTCCCCAAAAGAAAAGCTGTCAGATCCTCCCTTCCCAGGACCTGCCGAGTCAGCTGTGGGCGCTGCAGTTGGTGCTCCGGACTCCAAGGGGCTGCCACAGGTTTAAACACCACGTCTTCAGCTACCACCCAGTTTTTCAGCCCTGCCAGGGTGAGGGGAGGGAGAGGAGTTCCACACCAGGTGAGACAGGTCCCTCGTCTTCTCCATGACGCCCACTACACTGGCCTAACAAAGCTCATCAGAGAGCACTCGTGCTGGGAGTCAGGTCTGGATTTGAGGGATAGCCTGTCTTCTTCAGATCTGCCCTGGTCCCAATACTGTTACCACTGGTCACAAGTGGCTATTTCAATTTCAATTAAAAATCTGGGGTTGGGGGGAGGATATAGCTCAGTGGTAAGCATGCATGAGGTCCAGGGTTTAATCCCCAGTACCTCCCCAGTTTATTTAATAAATAAACCTAATTATCTCCCCCACCCAAAAAATTTTTAATTCAGTTCCTCAGTCACACTAGCTACATTTCAAGTGCTCAATAGCTGCCTGTGGCTAGTGGCTCACATATTGGACACTGCAGGCAGAGAACATTTCCATCGTTGCAGAAGGTTCTATTAGCACTGGTCTGCCCAGTAGACTTTGGACCAATGCTTGGCTTCTCTGATTCTCACTCTATGAATCTCTATACTGGGCATAATAAAGGTTGTTCTGTGGCTGAGCTCTATAAATAGAAAAGCACATACAGGTGGCTAGTAACATTCTTCTAACCAGGAACGGGCTATTTGTCTTGGAGAAGCTGGCTGGAAAAACCCAATCTCCTCCCATGGTGCCCTGCATAATCTTCCTCGTTCTGAGATTTCGCTATTTTTTTTTCAATATGGCAGGGACCACTTTCAGACTTTTTTATTAGTAAGTAGATTTTTATCTTTAAATTGTCAGGGAGATCCTTGGAACACTTAAGACTCTGCAGGTCTGGACCGCTGGTTCCTTTAAACATGACTCTTAAGAAGGCTCTGGCACAGGGAGGCGCTCTACTGAAGCCAGTGCCTCTGCCCGTCGTCCTGTGCCCAGGGGCCTGACACAGCATCTCTGGCCCACAGCACCAGCCTCTGTTGCATGCTCTAGGGATCCAATGTTACTTGATTTTACAAGTAACATTTTCCCAAGACAAGGCTCTTTAATGCCAAAATGCTGGGGGGAAAAAAATCTTCAAATCAGAAAATAGTCATATTCCAAATATGTCAAAGAATAATCTAGTTACTATGCATGATTGAAAACAGCATTTCAATCATGCTATTTTCTTAGCTCTCCCTCCCCTCCACCCCCACACCCCACACGCACACACACACACACACACCATCTTTATACTCAAAGAGGATATGAAAATGTTTCACAAGAAATATGCTGAGTTACATTGCATTATACTTGGGCCGTCACTTCCTGACCCACCTCCATGCACGCTCCTGTTTCCACAACTGTAAACTGGAGAGGGCCTGGTAGATTCCTAATTTTCTTTCTGGGTATAATAGTCTGATTTGGTAATTTTCTGTCCTGGACAAAAATCTGGCAGGAACAGAAAGTCTCCTTTGTGCTTTGAACCCTACTTGAGAAATCCCTTTCCACCCTTGCAGCAAGACTATTGCGTGCCTGCCATGTCACAGGACAGCCCACTGTGATGACATGTGCTGGCAGAAACAGGATGCCCCTCTCCACCCGGTCCCCAGGAGGATGAGGCCTGTCCCATAGCCCCGCTTGTCTGAAATCCTGTGGAGCAGTCCCCAGCTAGCACCTCCCTTTCTCAGGCTGCAGGATTTCTTCCATTCCGAAAACCTCTTTAGACAGACTGCTTCCCATGTCTGCTCGGGCCCCTGCTCTCCCCACCTCCACTGACTCTCAGAATCAGGAGTCCCAGCTCCAGCTGCAACTGGTGCCAGACAGGGCCAGGTCACCACCTACAGACAGGCCAAGGCAGCCAGCGCAGCCATTACATTTAGTTTCACAATTGCAGCAGGTCAGAGGGGCCGGGGCGGGGGGGGGGGGAGCCCTCTCTACCTTTTGCCACACATCCAGTGAGCCCAGTACCTCAGGCTGACTGCAGCTGAATACATGCAAATCAGTCCCTGCTGTTGCTAAATTGTGTGGGAATGCCACGCTCTTTCCTCTTCTGGCTCAATGTGGGGGTCTCCCTTCCCTCTGGCCCACCCCAACTCTCAACCCTCACCCCCTGGGCACTCACCTGCCACATCCAGGTCCAGCTTGAAATGGAAGGCATGTGTGTGCACCGCCCCCAGCACTCGCTCCCCCACGCGGTTCCCAAAAAGAAGGCTCTCCTGTCCCCCACTCAGGAAAGCTGTGTTGATGTAGCCTGTGGCGTGGACCCGCCCTTCAAGAGCCCCATTTGGGTGCAATACAAAGTCCCAAATGTAGTCATAGTTGCCTACAGAGGACACAGACCTGACTACAAGGGCCGAGCCAGCCAAACCACCATAGAAATGACTCTGAAGGTGATTGTGGTGCCTTCGGAGGGGTAGTCCCTGGGCCTCCTCAAATACACACACAGCCCCTGGGAGCAGCTGGACTACCCCTTTGCCCACTAATATGTGGATGTCCACCATGGTAGACTGGTAGGGGCAGTCCACTCCCCGCACCAAGCCCCGGCTGTGACTGCCAAGTCCATAGCTGCTATCCAAGTATCGGGTCATCATTGTCTTGGGTGAATCAGCACCATAGATAGATACACATTCCTGGACACTGACTTCATAGGCCACTCGCTCGCCCTTGAACCGAACATCAAATATTCTCATGCCACTGAACACTCCATGGCCAAAGGTAAACGTCCAGAGAGAGGACGCCACCAGGTTCCCTTGGACACTGTACCGGGAGCCCTGAGGTGAAAACTGAAGAGGGGGAAGAGGACCTGGGGAGATCCGGGACCGCAGGGATGAGGTCCCATCTGGCAGGGGTAGAGGAACTCTAACCACTTCCAGCCGGCCAGCCTTAAACTCCCATTCCAACTGGCTCAGGTCTGCATAGTAGTGCCCAAGATAGAAGACCTGCTGGACAGCCCAGTGGGCAGGGTCCAGGGCTCTGTGGTCCAGCAGTAGCTCCAGCCCCACGGGGTGAAGAAAAATTCCAACACCTGAGATGTTGTGGTAGAGGGCAATCCAGGTAGCACGGTCCCCTGAGCGTAAGCCACGAGGGGTGGCGTGCAGACCTGCCAAAGTGGAGCCACTGTAGTTGAAGACAGAAGCCAGGAAGACTGGTGCCTTGGGGAGCTCCACCTCTTTCAAATGTTTCCACATCTGGGCAGACTCGGTTCTCAGCACAGGGCGTCGATGATAGGGCAAGGGGCCCCCGTGACGCTCCACAGTCACATCCCGCATGTAAGAAGGGCGTGGCAGCGGCCCCACCACCAGCTCAGTCACGTTGGGCTGGGGTTGTCCGCCAAAGAAGACAATGGCCAGTGCCTCCCGGGCAGGCGGGGGGCTCCCCCTGTCCAGGTGGGCCAGGGCTGCAGCCTTGGGGGGCAGCTGCAGCTCCACTGAGAAGACACAGTTGTCGAAGGGGCGGGCCTGGGCTGCGTCCACCAGGCCTGGCCCCAGCTTCTGAGTCAGAAAGCTCATCACAGCCATCAGCTCCTCTCGGCTCAGGTCTGCAAACAGCTGGCTCTGGCCAGGGTGTGTCCAGGGCTGGGCACTGTGGGATACAGAGGGGCAGCGGGGAGGCTGGCTGGAGCCACCTTGGCTGGTCAGCAAGACATAGGCCAGGGCAAAGATGGTAATGAGGGACAGTGCCAGGAACACGAGGACTACCTTGAGATTCATGATGAATGCTGAGAGCTGAAATGAGAGTCCCACCAGTTGCTCCTTCCAGTTACTGACATCAAATCAGGGTTTATATTCAGTAGGATGGATAGGAATAGAGAAAACTCCACCCTGTGGGTTGGACAGGAAATTTCTAACCTTGATTTATATAATTCTGCTCCAATTTTCTGTTCTGTGGTTTGGCTCAGGTACTACTTCCACGTGCATAGTCTCCCCTATCCCTGAACGCCTCCCAGCAGCACTGTCAGTACCCACTGGAGATTTCCATCACTGAGACCAGCTTAGAGGGCATCTGTATGTACACTCAACTCTACCTTCCATCCAGAATGGGTCTGAGAAAGAACGCAAGTCTCAGATGCCCAATCAAGTCCTGTGTGCTCCATGCAGCTACTCAAACTGTCCATTTTCCTACCTCCTGGCAGGCGCTACCCCCCAGTATTTCCAGGATCCACTGCCCAGTTCAGCAGTAAGCACTGTGTTCTGCCAGTTGCCTGGGGCCAAGCCTTTGATTTGCAGTCTCAGGCCTCTTCTTCTAGTGGGTGAGAAAGAAGTGGTGAAGGCCTGGCCATAGCAGTCAGATTTGTACACCAATAGCAGGTCCCTAAGCTGTGTGACTTGAGGGGAGTTACTTATCATGAGTCTGTGTCCTCACCTATAAAGAAGGGATAAAGCTACCCTAGAGATGCATGAAGATTAAACGTGATCATGCACATAAAGTGCTTAACAGAGCCTGACACAGGGTAGGCATTCAAAACTTGTCAGCTACTGGTACTGAGCTCTGAAACAGAATAGAGCAGATGTTCCTCCATTGTTCAAGATCCTAAATCTCTTTTTTGCAGAGACCACGGATACCAGAAGGCTACTTGGCAAGGTGGAAGTTAAGGAACCTTTATTTCAGAGGGAGCTAGGGTCCTAGACATCCCTCCAAGTCATTTGAAAACCAAAACCAGAAGTCCCTGGCATCTCCTCAAGAAACTTAAGACATTACTCAGAGGGGAATATTAGTACAAGGTAAAGAATGGGGCAGGGTGTGCCTTAAATCAGATGATTCCCCACATGGAACAAGAGCAGCCTCTACTGGCAGTTCATGGGTAGCACAGGGGAAGGAAGGAAGGAGCTGGGATCTTTAAGAATAGAAGGCAGCTTAGGTTTGGAAAGAGCTTTCACATAACTCAGACTGAACACAAATGAAGGACCCACTCTTGTCTCTTGGTAGGAAGAAGCCTCAGTCTTCCCATCATTCCAGAGAAAAGAGACAGCTCAACTGGTATAAAGACACCCAGTAGGGTGGCTGGAGGTCTACGTGGAGGTGAGTGTCCCAATGTGTACACACATGAGTACGGGTACGTCCCTGGCCACCAGAGCATCGCATCAGGGTCTGCAGCTTTAGAAAGAGGTCAAAGTACCTGTATTTTTAATAATTTCTTGACATGGTAAAGAATTTTACATTATGACCCAAGGGTGGTAGGGTGAGGAGGAGGGGCAGTGGAACAATCCAACAAACAAAAAGGGAAACTGAGAAACACATGGTGGAAGGAGGGAAGGGTTTTAGTTGGAAGGAGTCTGGAGGGTGGGTAGGGGCACTGCCCAACTAATACGCAGTTGGCTTGTTACTGAGCACTATTCACGGCAAGACAGCATCCTAACTCCTTCTCTGCGGCACACCGGGAGTAAAAATGATACGTCCAGATGGAAATATGATTGGGGACTGGAAGATAGAGACAGGGGAAGAACAGAAGTCAGAAGTAAGACACTGAGGGAGTCACTGGCAAGCTGACCACAGATACCGACTCTCCAGTAAAAAGTGGGGATTGATGAAGGTTAACCAAAACGCTGTAACAAGTGACATCTCTGGAAGATTTGAGAGATAGGCAACTCTTCTATGGTTTTGACTTGCCCAGAAGATTTCCACACACACACATGATGTGTACACACACACACACACACAAGTGACCACTTTCCCTGGAAGCACAATACTATAAACAACAAACAAGAGACATTTCTCCGAAAGAGAAAGCCCACGGGGAGCAGCGGCATTTGGTTCTCACAGCTGCAGACACCTCTAACCCAATTTACGTCTGGCCTGGGAGGAGGCACCCAGGAGTCAGAGGACCAGCCTTTGCAATAACGCCCAAAAGGACCCAAGTCATAGAGGAAGGAGGCTTCCCCAGTCCCTGTGCTTCTCATCTCTTAGCTCTCCTCCAACTCCCCGGTCTCAGGCACCAAGAGGCTACAATATTAGGAGACAATAGGCTCTGGTGGATTGAGGACATGGACAACTATCACCTTCTGAATGGGTGTGTGTGTGTGTGTGTGTGTGTTAGACACATATATGTGTATGTGAAAATCCATTATAAAAACTTCTGAAGGAGCTAGAGACTTGGCCAAAGGTCTAAGGTGTTTCTTGTCATGATCAGGGTCAAGGTGGAACGTACGTAGATGGGGAACCCTAAGTGACCACCAGGGCAACTGTGGCAGGGAGGATCCAATGTCCCACAGTGCAAGAGACACTAAACTTTCACGAAGAAGAGAGGAGCTGGTCCCCCCCAACCCCGCTCCAGTTCCTACAAAACATCTAGCACTTTCCCTCCAGTCCCCTCAGCTTCTAACCAACTAATCACCAAAAGGAAGAAAACACAATGCCCAAGACACAGGAGGGAGGCAGGAGAGAAAACACAAGTATTCTTGTGCCAACATCCTGCACACACAAACCTGGAGTTCTCCAGAAATTAGGGCAGGTGGGGCGTGGGGTGTTAGGGGAGGAAATAGAGGAGTTCCTGAGGCCTGAAAAAAGAGGTAAACACGTCACAGAACTACATGAGAGTTTCATTAGACTCTAACTAAAAACAGAGAGAGGTGTGATTACTATTTCCAGCCAGTTTCCCCATCACGATAGTCATGTAACAAACCAAGGCAATGTCGGTCTTGAGCCAGACTCACAGAGTCCCCTGGCCCTGGCCCTGGCCTCAGTACAGTGTCTCTGCATTGCTGCTCCGGGGCCGTTTGATCTTCTCAATATTTTTCAGGATCATGTCATGTAGAGTGACCTAGGAGAAGAATCAGAGAATCACACATCTGTTCTACCCCTACCTTGCTAGGGAAATGAGACATCCCCATGAATCCCCAAGCAATCATCCACATAACCCTGATCTCACTCACCTGAACTTGAATTAAGGGTGGCTGCCTTCCTGCCTCTTATACTCCAAATCTGAGCACACCTGGGTATCTTCCAGACCCAAGTGTCTAATAACTAACATTTATTAAGCACTTAACATTAAAAAATTGCACTGGGTCCTCTCATATGTAATCTCACTCATTTTTAAAAACCAATCTTTGTGCTACTCTTAAGTTCCATTTTAGAGATGAAGAAACTGAAGTTTGAGGTTAAACTTGCCCAAAGCCACATTACAGGTAGAGTTGGTTCTAAACCTAAGTCTGACACCCACACCTTCACCCCTATACTGTACTGCACTCCCTCCCATCCAGGTAGAAAGAAAGGAGATACCCGGCTAGGTACCTTCAATGATCTCATAGTTCTCAACACTCAGTTGATGGGCAGAATTTGTTCCACTCATTTTACCGCCACACTCTGTCTCGACCCACAGAGTGGCAAGAAAATGATTACCAGAACTAAGAGAAGTCAGAATAACTGCAGGCAGGGACCAAGGTTACTTACATATTGATTCCTTAGCTCTGATATGATGAGCCGAAGGCTGATATATTCTTTCTCATCAATCTCTGTCACTGTGCGGCGATAGTCCTCCTGAGAGGAGGGGCAGAGAAAAGGCTCGTCCCCATGTTCTGACTGTCCCCACACAGCTCTTCCCAGAAACAGTCACTCCTCCCTGCCCTACCACTTCCACCCTCAGGCCACAAAACCCTTACTTACCACATGGGGATATTTAGCTATTTTAGAAACCAATTTGGCTCTTGTAATATAATATCTGGAAGGAGAGAGAAGAGGAGGAAGCTGCAGGGGACCCCTGGCAGTGCTTACCACCTTACCAGCCCCCAATTCCTGAGCCAGGCCCAAGCAGCCCTACCTAGAAATCTGGTCCAGATAAGATGCAGCTTCACTCTCAACAGTTCTTAGTTCTGCAACTGTCTCCTCCTGAAAAAAACAAGTAAATCAAAAATCACTTTCACGTTATTGCACAGCAGACCAAAGAGAAAGGGAAAATAGAAAATGGGAGATGAGATTATCTCCCAAACCTTCCACAGTTTCTAATGCAGGCACATTACCTGAATGGACACCCCAAAGTTGTTCCCATCTTCTATCCTAGGAATCAGGAGCTGTACCCACATTTTGACCTGGAGGATGAGGGGATCAATATATATATATATATATATGAGGACCATGGCTTTTTCTGCTGAAGCCACGAAGTATACAATTCATGCTGCTAGGGCCAGACGCCAGGGGTACAGGAGCCAAAATACTTAGCCTGCCAACTTCCACATCCACTCCATGCCTCCAGCCCCACATCTGTCATTCTTTGTAGTTCAAGCAGGCTATCTGGGGTCAACCCATAGGTCACTAGTCCCTGCCTTACCGTATTGCATTTCTCGATCAGCAGCCGGATCTCAGGCTTCACTTTCTCAATGATGTCCACCAGCTGCTGGTTGCTTTTCAGCATCCCGTTGGGCATCACAAACACCTTAGTTCCTTGTGGGGACGTGAAGAAGGTCAAATGATTTCGGGGTGGGGGGCAGGTAGCAGAATATAGCACTCCCCACCTCTCTTTCTCAGACCTATGAGTTGCTGTGACCTCTGCCTTTTATCTATCAAACCCTACCTATAAATCATGACACCACCAACAGAATCAAAAAGGGAGAACATATAGACTAACATTTGAGTGTCTGAAGTATCCCAAAAGTCTGAAGAATAAGGAAATTAAAATATGCTCTACAGAGGTAATGTACCAACTACTTTTGAAGAGTAAAAAATGACATGGAACTGGGGCTTCTGTGAAAAATCTGATGTGTAGCCAATGCCAACTGCTCTCCCTTGGCAGTCCACACAAGTTAAACCCTCCATTAATTGGAAAACTAGGTTTAGAGTGCTAAATAATGACCATGACTGGAGGACTCGGGAATGCTAACTCTGGGAAATAAAATTAGATCCTGCTTCCTGGCCAGGAGAACACAAGATCCATACTGTGTCTCAGGCCTGCAAGTCAGGAAAGGTCAGGGTGGGGGATAGTGGGGATAGCTCTTACCTTGGAAGGCCTCTTCACATTCATCCAACCTTCGCTTCTTGTAAGTGGGCTAAGGACACAAATAGGAATTACCCTGCTCAGCATCGACATCCCCATCACAAGTTACCCTTCAAGCAAGTCTAATCCGTTCTTCGACCCCATATGTTGTCTTATTAACTTATGCACTATTTCTTAAGCACATACAAGGCTTTAAGAAAAGGTTCTTGCCACAAAGCAACTTACACTCTAGTTGGGAAGACCAACCTTTCAAGAAATATAACACATTAAGCAATTAGAGGCAGTGGAGGATATTATAAACAATAGGAAAAATGAACCATTTAATGCAGAGTGAGGATAATTAAGGGACTATATTCAAATCTGCTGGTTTAGCAAAGAAATAGAATATTCAATCAGCAAACATGTGTTCAGCACCTGCTCTTTACTAGGAACAATGCTAGGTGCTGGAGATAACAAGGAAAAGACAAGACAGTTTCTGCTTTCCAGAACTGCAAGTTCTATCAATGAAACAAAAGTATAATCAATGCTATAACAGAATGTGGACATATAACTGATGAAGACTTGAGTGCTAAAGAAACACAAAGATAGGCACTGGAGTTATACAACAAGAACTGTTCATCCCATAAAAAGATTCAAGACATTGAAACAGGTGAGAAAAGCCTTGCTTACAGCCATGTGGACAGACCAGATAACCTGAGGGAACCTGTATCAATTCTATTTTTAAACTCATTCTAACAGAGTAGTATTAACATATTCACCTCATTCTATAAATGAAAATCAGGGTCTAAAGGGAGTGTACTGGAGTCCTAATGTCTATAAGAACCCTCATTCTCAGATCCAAATCCCACTGTTTCCTCTGTATATGTTCAAACTGACCAAGAAATAGAGGACCTATTGCTTCAAAACACAAAGATAAATAGACGACACTTACACCGTCCAGTCCATCATGGCTATTGGTGAGAAGAATGGGGTCAGGGACTGGGAGATTCATGTCTGAGTGGATCTGAGTTAGGTCATGGATGTTTAGGATTGGTTCCTGTAAGAGAGACGCCCACCCCAAAAACATTAGTCTTTTCAAGAGGAACAAAGAAGTATTTCATTTGAAGGGCAAGAAATGAAAGTGCTTCACATTACAAAACAAAATACAATCAACACGTGATTTGTCCCATTTGACAGAAAGATCAGGGCCAAAAAAATTGGGGAATTTGAGGAAAAGAAAAGGGTCTCTCACCTTCAAAAAACTATCAAGTTCTAACAATTTCTTTGGGAAAAAATTTGCCACCAAGTCTTCTGCCTAAAGACGAGGGTAAATACAGCTGAATTAGTAATTGTGGGAAAGTCTGTCTCAACAGGTATTTCTTCTCTGGGGAACTCCCAACTATTAACCAACGCTCATTTTTATGTTTATTTCACTCACCTCACTTGTGATCCGCTCCCTGAAAGAATCAACCTAAAATTAACAAAGAAAACAATTCAGTAAGTGCAAGTCAGTACCTGGCAACAGAAGTAAGGGCAAGATGGGGAACCCTAAATCCAGCTGTCTTTCCCTTACTTTGTAATTGTAATGAGAAGCAGAGAGGCCCCCAGACTGCAAATACTTAATTTTTTTTAGGATCCATTTCTCCATCTCAGGAGAGGGAGGGAAGCGGGGCTTGAGGGCAGCACCCGCCTGTCTTCCTTTCCTCCCTCCCTCCCTCCCTGTGTCTGAAGCTGTCTGAACTTGAGCATAGACAAAAGACAGGTAGATGTGGGGGCGGGTAATGCGTGAGCTCATAAACGTTGTCAACCTCCATCCAAACCTGGCCTAAGATACGAGGCAGGCCCTATGCTAAGGGCAGGGGCAGTAGCAGCGTCCGGAGGCTGGGATGTTGCTGGGCTGGGGGACTTCCAGCTGTTGCTGGTCTAAAGCATTGAGTCCACCACGTGTCCGCAGAAGTCTCCCCTGGGCTCTCCACCATCAGACGGGGTACAGAAGGCCACCCCCATGTCATCCTCTCCCCCGATGCCGTCTCCGGGAGTTGGGGGCTGGGCTGAGCTGAACGGAAGCTCAAGGCTGGTGTACCCAGGGAGACAAAGACACCATGGGGAGTAGGCAACCGATCAGACTGCTCGGGAATAGAAGCGAGGGGTAAGGAAGGCCGGACCGGTGCTGCTACCTTGAGCTTCACTTCCTGATCCACCTTCAGCAACGAGGCCATGGCCGGGCCGGGCCGTGTCCGCTCCGCTGGAGACCGGAGGCGCTGTGGGCTCCGGGAAGGGGGTCAGAAGGACGGGAGGAATCTCGGTTGCTCTCGGGACGCGGCTGCCCTCGCTGGCTCACTCGCTGCTCGCTCGCTCCCTCCCTTCGTACCGCCCGTCCGACCGCCCGCTACCTGCTGCCTGCTGCCCGCTTGCTCTCTCTCGCTCGCCCTCCCGGCTTTCGCCGCTCACGCCGGAAGTTACGTCACAGCCAATCGCCGGGACTCCGGCTAGGATGAGCTTGTACCCTGCGCAGGCGCGCTGAGGGCTGCGGTTTGGCTTTTGACGCTCCGGGTCTGGCTCTTATCTCCCGGCTCCTGGGCCAGATAAGGCTTAAGTGAGAGGGAGAGCGGCGGAGGTTAGTTTGGTGGGATGTGAGCCTCCAAGGGACTGTTTGCTTCTGTGTTATACCGGCACTCGCCTTCACCGAAGGGACGTTCGGAGCCGCTGCCCCTTCGAGCGGGGACCTGACCAACGACGCCGTCGCGCCCCAGTGACGTCGGCCTGAAGAAGCCGGCGGTCCCAGCGCTGGGTTCCGGGCGCCTACTCTCTGATTCCTGCTGCCTCCACTCCTTGAGCGAAGCCAAACAGAAGACAAGTCCTGTTGTACCAGGCTTCCCCACCTTTCTCTGCCACTTAGCCGCTTATTCTCATACACTTCGAGATCTCAGAGATCAACTGCCTGATAGGATAAGCAAATTGATGCCTGAGTCGGGTAGTGCTTGTCCGAGGCCACACAGTGAGTGTTTCCAGTAAATCCAAGACCAGAACTCAAGACTCCTGACTTACAGGACAATGCTGTATCCATTGGCAGAGGCTGCATCTCTTAACTCACTCATTCTGTCTCTCTTAACATTTGTAATTTCACTCAATAAAATGGACTAAGCTCTGGGACAGTGTCCCAGAGGCTGGAAATAAAATGAGTCATTTCGTAAGTTAAAATCTGGTATCCACATTAAAAAGTGAAATTAGTTTTAATCATTTAACGCAATTTATCCAAATATCATTTCATCATGTAATCAATATAAAAAATATTAATGAGATCTTGTACATTATTTTCTCACACCAAGTCTTCGAAATCCATTATGAATTTTGCGCTTACTTGCGCATCTCAGTTCAGAGGAGCCATATTTGCAGTACTTAGTAACCATATGTGGCTAGTGGCTCCTGTTTTGAACAGCACAGTTCTGGGAAGTTAAAAGTAAACACGACTCAAGTTCTCTGGTCTCATGGGACTTACTACTGGAGAAACAGACTAGAAAGTAAATTGACAACATAATTGCAAAGATTGACAAATGTTAGGGAAAAAATGACCTAGAGAATACCAGAGGTCTGTCTATTTTAGATAAAACGGCCAAGAAAGGCCTCTCAGATGAAGTGACAATTATGCTAAAATCTAAAGGGTGTAAAGGGGTTAGCTTGGGAAGAGTGAGAAGAGCCTTCAAAGGTATGGGTGCAGCAGAGGCAAATGCCCTGGGGAAGGAAAGCGGCATTGAAAGCCTAGTTAGTGAGCTGGGGGTGGGGGCACGGTGGGAGTGGGGTGGGGAAGCTTGTTAGGAAATAATTTGAATTAGGTGCAAAGGCAGGTCATCTGACTTACATTTTATCCTGGGCACACCTCTGTATTAAGAACAAGGGAGATGGTGGGAATACTACAGTTAAATAAAGTGTGGCTGACTATGGCTGTTGGAATCAGGGAAACCTGGCTTTAGATCCCACCTCAGCTCTTTACTAACTGGGATATCTTAGGAAAATTACTGAAATGCTGAGTCTCAATACTCTCATCTGTAAAATGGAATTTTAATTATTATTAATAAATAGTATGTAATTTTGTATGGTTCTTATGAATACTGAAAATCACATATATGTAAAAGAACTAGTACAGTGCCTGGACACAAGGCAGGCACTAGATAAACAGTAGCCATGATCAGATAAGCTACCTATTAGCACTTATCATGAGGAGGTTACTCCTCAAACCATATAATTAGTTTACATTGTTAACCTCCCACTTTCAAAGTCCTTTTCCACTTATTCAAGACCACATACAACATAGCCCGTACTACCCATCTTCCTTATTAACATCTAACAGTTTTCCCCCATTTACCCCTGCTTTCTGTTAACATTTGTCCCTAGTAACTTATGAACTCTGATCTGGAACTTAAGTTCAGAAATGCTTTCCCAAATTAACTGTATCCTATTTTAAGTGTGTCATTTCCCTGCATTTCTTTCAGAATTAATAGCTTCAACTTGAAAATGTAGTATGTTTGTGCTTGTTGTTGAAATACGGCTTTGTGCTCAAATAATTTAGTTTCGTCTTCTTCAAGTAAGTTGTAAGAAGACATACACACTCCTTTTTTATTTCCCTTCCTCCTCCCTGTATTCTGTGATGTCCACTCGTTTGTTTGTTTATTCAGGGAACAACTGCTGAGGGCACCACTATATTTAACAATCTCTATGCATTCCTGGGTGCTTATGAATCAAACGTGATCACTGATGACTGGTCTCACTTTAAATTCAAGTTCACAAAACTCAAATGGATGCACAACACTGCCTGTGATCCTACTACATGCTCCTGACAAGGCTCCTCTCCCACACTCCAAACGACTATCATATGTTCTCATCTTCCTAAACCTCCAATATCCCTCCCCTCCAGCCCCCAACTTATAGTCTTGGCTCATTCTTGATTGGGAAAATAGAAGCAAATAACAACTTCATTTGCCAACCTGTAAAGACTTTCTACCTTTTCTCTTTCATTGAAGGAAACACTCCTGTTCCCATCAAAAACCAACTCTTCCTTGTGTGTGTTGGATCCCATTCCCTTTCATTTTCTCAAGGTCTGTGCTCCAGTGATTCTTCATTCTTTTTTCTATATTACATTTACTCTTCTTTTTTTTAACATTTTTTATCGAGTTATAGTCATTTTAAAATGTGTCAAATTCCAGTGTAGAGCACAATTTTTCAGTTATACATGAACATACATGTATTGATTGTCACATTTTTTCCCTGTGAGCCACCACAAGATCTTGCATATATTTCCCTGTGCTATACAGTATAATCTTGTTTATCTATTCTACATATGCCTGTCAGTATCTACAAATTTTGAATACATTTACCCTTCTTTGCTGGATGATTTCCAAACATAACAAATATCTTCCATCTTGAGAAAAACCCTCTCTTGAACTCGGGTTCCTCTCTGAATATCTCTCAATTTCTGTGCTCTTCATGGCAAGAATTCTTGAACAATATTATTGTCTCTTAACCTACTTCCTCATCTCCCATTTACTCCAATTCACTCCAGTCTGGCTTTCTCACCCTACATCCTGACTAGATACTTCTTATTAGGTTACTTATGATTTCCATGTTGATGACACCGGTAGTCACCTCTCTTCATCTTACTTGAACCTCTAAGTGGTACTCAACACGTTAGCCATTCCCCATTTTAAAACACAGAGGGCAAGTTGTTCTTCCAGTTTTCCTCCAGCCTCTATGGTGACTTCATTTCCCCTGCTGGCTCTTTCTCCCTAAGAAGTATTACCCATATTCATGACTTTAAATACCATATGTATGCTGATGGCCCTAAATTTTAATCTCCAGGCCTGACATCTTCACTGAGCACCAACTGTGTATTTGACATCTCTACTTAGATAGCTAATTGGCATCTCAAACTTAATGGGAGCAAACCAAAGCTTTTGATTCTCCCGCACACTTGTTACTTTACTGCTCTTCCCCGTCTCAGTAACTGACACAAATGTCTACCTAGCTGTTCAAACCAAACACCTAACCACCAACCCTGATTCCAGTCTTTCTCTCATCTCCCACATCCAATCCATCAGTAGGTCCTGTCAGCTTTATCTGTATAATGAACTCCATATTTGTATTTTTTTCTCCGTCTCCACACTTGTTCTCCTAGCCAAAGCCATTGTAATCCTTTGCCAGGACTCTTACAATTGACTCATACTTGGTCTCCATTTTCACTCTTGCTACCCTCCCCTACATCTATTTTCTACTCAGCACCCAAAAGTACCTTCTAATATGGCAACCATAGTTATGGCAGTATCTACTAAAGCTGAATAAATATATATGTCTCAGAAATCCCATCTCTAGGAACATACCCAACAGAAACACATAAATATATTCACCAAAACACATAAACAAGAGCGTTCATAGTATTAGCCACAATAGCCCCAACTGGAAAGTACCCAAAAGTCTCTCAACAGTAGGATACATTACTAAATTTATTCACCCAAAAGAATACTGCACATTATTGAGAACGGATGAACAAGATGGATGAATCTCACAAACATAATACTGAGTAAAAGAAATCAGAAACAAAAGAGTACATACTAGGGGAGGACAGCTCAGTGGTAGAGTATGTGCTTAGCATGCATGAGGTCCTGGGTTCAGCCCCCAGTATCTCCATTTAAAAATTTAAATAAACCTAATTACCCCCAAAAACAAAAACAAAATTTAAATTTAAAAAGCAAAAAAAAAAGGAAACAGCAACAAAAAGTATATACTGTATGAGTCCATTTACATGAAATTCAAAAACAGTCGAACTAATCTATAGTGTTAGAAGATACTGTTTACCCTTGAGATGAGTAGCAACTGGATGGTGGCAAGAGGGAGGGGAGTTGAGTGCTGGTTATGCGGGTGTGTTCATTTGCGAAAATTCATTGAGCTGGACACTCATGATTTATGTCCTTTTCTCTATGTATTTTATACTTCAGTAAACATTTTTAAAAAACCAGCAAGACCATGTCTCTTGTCTGCTTAACACACTTGACGGTTTCGTAGTTGACAGAAGCCCACCTGAATCCCCTAGTTGAAGGAACTCCACCCACCCTTTCCCCCTCTTATTCTCTATCACATCCTCCTCCTTTTATTTTCCTTAGCATACCTACTATTTTGTTTTGCTGCTATAACAAAGTATCACAAACTGGGTGAGTTATAACAAGGGTAATGAATTGTCTCATAACTCTGGAGACGACAAGTCTGAAATCAAAAGTGTCGTCAGGATGTTGTTCAAATATTTGTTGAATTGATGACCTATGGTATGCTGCCGCTGACCACGCACAATCTCTCAGGCACTACACATACTGACCGTCACACATTCTCCAAGCAGCAGTAGAGCACAAAAAGAGTTTATTATGTGCCAGACGTTACTCCTTGTGCTTCCTATTATTAGCTCATTTAATCATCACACTACCCTCTGTGATGTATACTAGTATTCTCATTTTATAAATAAGAAAACAAGGTATAGAGCGGTTAAATAACTTGCTGAAAGTCAGAGTTGGTGAATGACAAAGATAGGTTTTGAACCCAGGCAGTCTAGACTTCCAAACCCAAAGTTGTCATCTCTGTTAAGTCCTACCTCTCTAGAAGGCCTTTACGTCTCTACGCCTTTCTGAGATGGCGTTAATGGCAGCCACACAGGGAGAAATTTAGGACTATGAACCTGCTACACCAGGGCTAGGTGAGAATTCTTTGGGGATGATTCCACTCATCTCCTCTAGAGGGGGGTCTCGAGCTGAAAGATCCAAGAGGAATAAGGGTTGTAAAGTCTATCTCCAATTAGCAATACCAGGAGAAAATCAACCCAGTCCCTCATAATATATCTGATACTAATCATAGGAGGATCACACACATTTAAAATACTAATAGAAAGTCACTTCTAGAACAGGAAACAATTTTCTGAGCAATTTAAGTCATCAAGAAAAAGCAGATTAGACTTCATAAACATTTAAAACATCTGCACATCTGGAAAACTCCTTAGTTAAATAGACCATTCATGCAAATTAATGAAAAATATTAAGAAAAATATTAAGAATCTAGTAGATAAATGAGCAAAAGAACAAACTTCACAAAAGAGGAACTACAAGTCAATATTTACAAGTAACCAATGATGTCAACTAAAAATAACAAGGAAGTGCCATTTTTTTGCTCTCATTCTTCAACTACATTATACCTAATACTGGCCAAGGCATCGTGAAACAGGCTCTCTCATACATTACTGGAGGCTGAATATAATTATGCACAACGGCTTTGGAAAACAATTGCTAATGTTAATCAAGAGACATGAAATAGCCAAACTCTTTTAATTCAGTAATCCCAATTATGAAGCTCTACCATTAGGAAACAGTCAGCTCTTCACTGAAACATTATTGTAATCACCAAAAATGGAAGCAATGGAAATTTCCAGCAACAAAGAAACACAGTAAGGTAGAGCACTTGATGCAATGTAATGCAGTCATGAGAATGACAAGCACAAAAACTGTAACAACAGGGGAAATATTTATTATGTAATGTAAAATTTTAAAACCAAGATACAAAAATTATATGTAGATTACAAATATGAACACTACCTTGTTCAAATACATAGGGAAAAAACATTGTAATGGAAAACAATAAAAATTATAGTGTGATGAGACTATGGGTAGTTTTCATGACACTATCGCCCTAACTTCCTGTATTGTTATATTATCTTTCTGTAAAAGTTTAATTTTGTTGTAAATGAATTATAGGGTTATTGTAAAAAAAAAAACCTAACAACACAAACTTTTATGACACGAAAGTCTCTGTCCCATGGTCCAGTGAAAGACACAGCTCACTGCATCTCATATCACATAACACATAATATATACCACATGTTATTTTTTGTACAAATGGAATCGTATGTTTACTGCCTATAACTTTTCTCATTTCAATTGTCAAGCATCTCTTGCCTCAATTCACACAAAACCTCCCAACTGGTCTCCCTGCTTCTATCTTTTCCTTTCTTCAGATCATTCTCCAAAGTAGCCAAACGAACCATGTAAAAAGCAACTTATTTCATTCTTTTTTTTTCCTTGCTTTATTCTTTTTAATGGTTGTGTAGTAATCTCCTGAATGAATAATAAGGTAATTTATTTAAACAATCCCTATTACTGAAGGAATTTAGCCATGAACATTCTTGTACATGTACATCTGATAACTTGCAATTTTAGGAAAATTCCTAGAGACTTTATGAATCAAAGAATCGGACATTTAAAATTTGATAGACATTACCAAACTGGCTTCCTAAAAGATTATACTAATTTACACACAGTTACCCAAATGCTCCTCAATCAATACTGGATGTTATCAACTGGCTTGGCCTTTACCAAACTCAAAAATGAGAAATGCTGCCTCGCTTAAGTTTGATTTCCATTAATTACAAGTGAAATTAAATACTTTTTAATTTTTTTAATCAATTTTTTTTGTGAGGTGCTTTCTCATTCTTTGCCCATTTCATCAACAGCCTATCGGTATTTTTACTGATTTAATAGATTTCTGTATGTTAAGGAAATTTACCTTCTGTCTTCTGAGCCGCAATTATTTTCCATATTTTTCTTTCGTAAAAAATTTTTACACTGTTTTTGATAGCTCAGAAAGTTTTAATTTCTAAGAAGTAAAATTCAGTCTTTTCCTTTTGGCTTCTGATTTTCATGACATGCTTGGACAGACCCTCTTTACTCCAAGATTATAAAAATATTCATTCATATTCACTCATGCTTTCATCTACTACCTTTAATTATTGTATTTTTGACGTTTGCATTTGTGATCAACTTGGAAATTCTTTTGGTGTAAACAGTGAAGCAGAAGATTCATTTACATGGCTCTTTGGTCCCACTCATTACTTATTAAATAGTTCATTTCCCACTGATTTGAAATCTTAGCTTTATCACATATTAAATTTTCCTGTGTACTTCATCTATTTTTGAACTCTATTCTGTTCCACTGATATTCTTGCACCAAGACAAAAATGTTTTAGTTTTATAATTTTATAATACGTTTCAATATCTGAAATGTTCGACTTTCCCTAATTAAGAACTGAAACTTTAAAACATAAAATGAAATACAATAAAGTTTACCTCCTCACTTTCCCCTCCAAGTATGTCTACCACACTCTCGGGCGTCTAAAAGACAGCCCAGCTCTCCCAAGGTGAATAGTTAAACACCGTAGTGAATAGCTAAAGCGGCTCCGCTCAGAAGAGACAAATCTGAAAAGTCATTAAGTTAGAAAACAGCAGAATCTCCAGATTTCCACCCAACTCGGAGGTTCCACTTCCCGCCGCAACGCCAGCCCACTCGCCCACGCCTGCCGCGTTTCCCAGCTCAGCCTCTAGAGGCCGCAGCCGGGCGGAAGCGGGTGGACCATGACTAACCCCGAGACAGCTGCAGCCGTCATGACGTCACGTCCGGTCCCGGCGGAAGTCCCGCTGGCATACCGGGAAGTAGCTGAAGGCTGGGAGATGGCAGTTCTGGAGGCCCCGCTCCCGGGTAGACCCGACGCCACGATGCCCCCGCGGTAGACCGGACCAGTGTGGCGGGGTTCGGGTCCCGAGGTAAAGAGCGTCAGGGGCTGAACGCGACCTTAGAAGGGAATCTGGGAACTCTGACGGCCTCTATTGCAGACCCTCCCTGACTTTGGGCTGTAAACTGCCTTTGCCGGGGCTGCCCTGGAAGTAGGTCCGGTTGGTGTCCTACCGCTCCTACGGGGAATGGCGCGGGGCGGGATTTTACCCCTCCACCACAACAGCAAGGCAGGTTGTAGCCCAGGACCGGGGGGTTCAAGGGCGCCGATTCTCCTGACATCGTCTTCTTTACACTGCAGCAGGGATGGAAGGGTCTAAGACAACCAGCAGCACCATGCAGGTGAGCTTCGTGTGTCAGCGCTGCAGCCAGCCCCTAAAACTGGACACGAGCTTCAAGATCCTGGACCGTGTCACCATCCAGGAGCTCACAGGTCAGCGAGACACTTGGGGAGAGGATGGTCAAGATCGTTGAAAGTGGGCAGCTTTGGAGATGAAGGTCTTAGGGACTACACATAGCCTGTAAAGACATGCCTAGAAAAGTCGCTTCGTCTCTCTGGCTCCCTGTTTTCTTATTGGGAACATTAAGGAGTTCCGACACTGTGCTTCTGAGAGCTTTCTATAGCAAGGAAAGGAACTTAATTTTTTGCTCCTGCTCTTTCAGAGTAAAGGAGTATGTATATATAATAATAAACGGGACTTGTTGAGGACTTGCCATATACCAGGTGCATTAACTGCATTACTTTGGTTAGTCCCTGCAACAACCACTGTAGAGTAATACAATTATACTCCCCTATGGAGTAGTAGTAAAATTATCATTTTACCCATGAGGAACTGAGGCTCACAGAAGTTAAGTGACTTACCCAGTGGCCAGCAGCTGGTAAGTAGAAGAACAGTATCAAAGTCCTAAGAAATGAGATGAATTTAGGAAAAAAAAAAAAAGGACTAGATAGGCAGTTTAAATAAGCTAATGGGTCTGGAGTCAGCCTGCTTCGATTTAAATCCTGGCTGTCATGTACTAGGTGACTTTTTGCAAGTTACTTTATCTCTCTAAGCCCTGGTTTCTTAGTTTCTTTATCTGTAAAATGTAAAATGACCACAAGGTAGTTGTAAGTATCAAATATGACAAAGACCATAAATACTTAGGAATATGCTGGGGAAATAGCACTCAGTAAATGTTAACTATTATTTTTACTACTCAATCTCTCTTTTTTGAGGGGAATTAACTCTTTAATATATTTTTTAATTTTTATTATGGAAAATTTCAAGCATACAATCAAGAGAATTCCATAATGAACTCCCTTATATCCATCACCCAGCTTCAACAATTAGCCACATTCTTCCATTCTTGTGTTCTCTATACCTCCACTCCCATCTCCACTCAATTATTTTGCTTTTTACTACCCACCCTTTTAAAGGTAAATGTTATGCATTGAAATGTACAAATCCTAGCTATACTTTTTTGACAAATGGGTATACTCATGTAACTCAGATCTACGTTGTGGTGTATGTAGAAGGGTTTCATCTTCCCATAAAGCTCCCTCATGTTCCTTCCCAGTTGTTCTGGGGTATAGGGGATGTTAACTTTTGTTAAACTTCAAAATTTATAACGAATCCCCATGTACTCACCACTGAGCTTCAACAATGATCAATGCATATGTAATCATGTTTCATCTACAGCCCCATCCATTCCCTTCCCATCTTAAATTACTTTGAAACAAATCCCAAACTTAAAAATACTATAAATATTTCAGTAAGTATTTTTGAAAGATTAAGTGTCCTTTTAAAGACATAATCATACCATTATACTGGAAAAAAATGTAACAGTTCCTTAGTCTGATTTATTGAGGGGAAGGGGAAGAAGACAACAGATTTTTTCCTTGTGTAAGTGGTATTTTAAGAAAAAAGTGGAGGTGAGGGTGGTGATGAGAATATTTTTTATTCTTTTCTCATACTTTGCATACCTGCTCCCACTCTGATAAGACTCTTTCTGAAAGACTCACTGTTTTCCTTGCTCTTAGCTCCATTACTTGCCACAGCCCAGGTGAAACCAGGAGAGACCCAGGAGGAAGAGGCTAACTCAGGAGAGGTATGAAAACCCTGAAAGCAAAATGAGTTTCTGCAGGGTACTTGATGCTCCGAGAACCCTCAGACATGTAGGATCTCTGGTTAACAAGAGACATTTTACATGATCAGTTCACTGTGGATGATTGGAGATACAGAAATGCATCTGAGGTCGTGGGGTTACTGAATGAGGCATCCATTCAAAAATGTGGAGAGGCTCTTCTTTATTTGAAGCAGTATTATAAGCCATTGTAGGTGGGAGATGGGACGACCTATATATTCAGGTCATCCTGGGGCATTCTTGGTTTACATCTATTGTTCTAACTAATTATTAATATTCATTTCTCTCTAGTCTGGAAAGTATCTTGGTTTGGACATCACATTGTTTGATTACACTAACTAGAAAGGGTTGTCATTGTTAGAGAGCGTGTCACTTTTTAAACTATGATAACATCAGTGATATTTTCATTGTCAAAGATAGGTGTCATAAGATTTTGATCACATATAAATTATATCAAAGCATTGAAAACATAAATGATTTACTTTGTTCCGTGCCATGGCAAACTTCATTGCAGTCTGCTCTGGCTTTTTCCTTGTGCCGTGATTTAGGGCACTCTCCTCTACCCCAACTGGTAAGTGTTGAGAAAATGCAGATTTAACTATAATAGGGTATAACACAGTTAGGAAATGCTATTCCCCACAACAAATCAAATGGGACCTGGGGTTTGTCTGAACCAGGTGTTCTTTCTTAGTGCATGTATCCAAGGATAGGCTAGATAACACCCATTTCTTAAGTCTGGTTTATCAAGTCTTGTGGTTATCAATCAGCAATAAAGCCAAATAGTTCTGAGGCTGTTGGAGAAATAGACTCCACCTCTAAGCTGCCAGAACTCTAATGCCCTCTTATTTCCTTCCCAGGAGCCATTTATTGAAACTCGCCAGGATGGTGTCTCTCGCAGATTCATCCCCCCAGCCAGGTGCCTACTCCTCCTCAGCCCCCTGTTCCTTGCCAAAGGCCAGTAGAATTTGAATTGAACCCAGAATTGAGACTGGAGCCAGGTGATGGAGATGAGTCATCACCTAGCCTTTTGGCTCTTCCAGAAAGGATGTATCATTCCCTTACACGTGGCCCATCACCTTCCAGTATTGATTTTTTCCTGTAGCTGTTCACACAGTGGGAAGGGACCATAGCTCTCATGATGAAGAAAAGCTGAGAGCATAATTGTCTAATAAAAGGGCTCTTGAAAAGTTTTCAGATAGCTAATGTTATTAAATGTTCAGGTTCTTAGTCTTGATGCATGTGAAGGTTGCTAGCAAGGGGTATAATATTTTTAAATGGTCTTTCCTGATTCTCCTTCCTTTTCTACTATAGACACACATATATCAGTTTTTGATGCCCCCTCTCCCTCCTTAGTCCATCCAGGCCAACCTTCGTGCTGAGTGCCCCTGTGGAAGACCAGCATGGCCTTCCCTTGGGAGAGAGGTACCCTTGGGAGGTCAGTCGGGCTAGAAGTGGGTATACGCCTTGAGGCCCCTCAGCCGGTGCTTGAGAGTCTCTGCCACTGGCATTGCAGTAGGTAGAGGAGGCCTCTCTGCTCCCTCATGTGGCCCGTGGGCGGGGGGCTGTCTGCAGGATGATGTCTACAGAAAGTGCCAACAGCTTCACTCTGATCGGGGAGGCATCTGATGGCGGCACCATGGAGAACCTCAGCCGAAGACTGAAGGCAAGTCAACCTCATTTTGGTGTCAATCAGTGGGCCTACCTGGTAGAGGGGGTGTCTGGGCAGATAGCGTGGGGCAGGCCCTACCCTGACTCTCCCATGCTTCCAGGTCACTGGGGACCTTTTTGACATCATGTCAGGCCAGACAGATGTGGATCACCCACTGTGTGAGGAATGCACAGATACTCTTTTAGACCAGCTGGACACTCAGCTCAACGTCACTGAAAATGAGTGTCAGAACTACAAGTGAGTGCCTTCAGAGCCTGGGCTGGGAAACAGAGATCTGGGTCTAAGAGTTCTCACTACTCTGAGACTGCGTGGCCCTTACCCATGAGCTATGCTCCACTCAGGTCAGTGGAATAACGGTTCCCTCTGGTAAGAATTCTCTGCCTGTGTCCCTGGCAGACGCTGTTTGGAGATGTTAGAGCAAATGAATGAAGATGACAGCGAACAGCTCCAGATGGAGCTAAATGAGCTGGCATTAGAAGAGGAGAGGCTGATCCAAGAGCTGGAAGATGTGGAAAAGAACCGTAAGATAGTGGCAGAAAATCTCGAGAAGGTCCAGGCTGAGGCTGAGAGATTGGATCAGGAGGAAGCTCAGTGAGTGATCACCCTGTTCTTACATCTTCCTGCCCTCAAGGCTTCCGGAAAGGAAATGGCTTTCAGCTGAATGTGTCTGATTAGTTTGTAAACTGCAGTCAGCTGTCATTCAGCGGCATGTCTGCTCTAGATCCTGCATATTGTTCCCAGGCCCTGTTTCTAGAGGTTTGTCAGGAGGCTTACTTTTGGAGGGTCAGGATGATTAAGTGAAAAGAACGCTGGTTAAATAGCTGAGAACCAGGCGCCTAGTCACAGCTCTGTCCTGTATGGAACTAGGCTCATTTGGGTAAGTCAGCCAGTAAACCTAGTCTGCTCCTCTGGAAAGATGAGCATATTGGCTACATTTGTTCTTTCAGCTCATAGATTTTTGTTGGTGCTCTTGACTTGAGAGAGCCCTCTAATGGAGGAGACAGTGTCCACACTAACTAAAGGTGGGAAGTGAAGGACAGAGAAAAAAGTTAATTTTTTTCACAGGATAGTGTCATAAGTTCCATTGAAAATTATGTATACTAACCATTTAAAAGACAGTACAGGGGATGAGGGGGTAGAGGGTATAGCTCAGTGGTAGAATGTGTGCTTAGGATGCACAAGGTCCTGGGTTTATTCCCCAGAACCTCCATTAAAAAACAAATAAACCTACCTCCACCCTTCCTCCACCAAAAAACAAAAAAAACCCAAAAAACAACCAACATAGAGGTGAAATTACAGAAGTTCAGTTATGGCCAGTTCAGGGAAGAAACTATCATTGACTAACTCACCTTGCTTCAGGAAAAGGTCAGAAATCCAAGAAGTGTCTGGTCCTGGTTTGGGAGAGTCCTGTTTTCCTCCCCTTTTTGCATATGGGGATCTGAAATTTGAGACATTTCTGTCCCTCCCAGGCAAAACTGCTAGGGCAAGTATGTTCCTTTGAGTGGAATCTATGCCAAATGTAAAAAGCTGCTGTAACTAGACATGACCATAATCACTAGAATAAATCATTAAGAGGGTTGATGGGAGAGAAATTTTAGCCCCCAGTCTAACATCCTTCAGTGGCCACCTTGGCTGTTCACAGGTATCAAAGGGAATACAGTGAATTTAAACGACAACAGCTGGAACTGGATGATGAGCTGAAGAGTGTAGAAAACCAGATGCGTTATGCCCAGATGCAGCTGGACAAGCTGAAGAAAACCAATGTCTTTAATGCGACCTTCCACATTTGGTAATGAGGGCTAGAGGGTGAGGAACATCTTGCAACACCACATATCTGGGCATTAGCTGTTGATCAGTAGGCCAGAGTGCCCACCTCCCACGAAATAGGATTGTGTTATCTTCACCCTATCTAGGTTTCTTTCATTCCTTCTGATGGCATAGGCACAATCAGGGGATTGGAATTCTAGAGCTTGATAACATCCATTCTTCCAAGGAAAGGGAAAGATAGGAGGCCTCCAGCCACATGAAAATCTGGTCATCTGCCTGGTGTTGATTTCTTACCCCAGAGTCATTTGTTTATTCATGTATTTGACATTTTATCCATTTAAACTGGTATCTGTTGAGCATCTGCTATGTGGTAGGCACTGTGCTGAGCACTAGGAGGGCAACAGCAAGCAGTATGCACTTCTGGTTTCTGTAATCTTGTGGAAGAGACAGATCGGTAACAGGCAGTTATAATACAGTTTGGTGGTGGTAAACCCTGGGTGCTGTGGGAACACATAAGGGCACTTTACCCAATTTGAGGAGGCTGCATGGAATGTTTTCCCTAGAGGAAGTTGATGTTTAAGCTGAGGTGTGGAATATAAGTCTGCAGAGGAGAGAGGTGGTTCCTGGCAGAGACCATCACGTGCAAAGAAACAGAGGAAAGTGGGAATAGTAATCTCCCACTGGACTGAAAGGAGCTTATTGTGACTGGGGATTGAGCATAAAGGAGAGAATGACAGGATATGAAACTGGAGAATTACCAATTCCTTAAGGATCTTGTAGGCCTCATTAAGGGATTTGGACTTTATCCAAAAGGCAGAGGGAGCCCCTGAAGCATTTTAGGCAGAAAAGTGACATAAGTACATTTGCACTTGTGAATGACGGCTTTACCTGCAATGTGAGAAATGACTTGGGGAGGAGGGCAAGATTGTTGGTAAGGGAACTTGTTAGTAGGAATCTAAACAGGAAAAGCTAGAGTGGTAACATTGAGTCTGAAGAGAAGTGGACAGATTTAAGAGGCTTAGGAGTAGAATCGACAGAGCTTGGTGGTTTTCCAGCGGGGAGGGAGGTGGGAGAGAGCGTTCAAGGATGACGCCCAGGTTTCTGCTTTGGCGTCTGAGCAGCAAGGAGAGACATGATGACTCATGTTTTAGACATGTATTTAAAGTACCAAGTAGAGCTTGGCTATATGAATATGGAGATAAGGAGAGAGATTTATAGTAGGTTTGAGGTAAGAGCAGGAAATTTCAAAATTCGCTACGTTTTAAGTTCTCCCTGTATTTTTCCCTGCCCTTCTGTAGGCACAGTGGACAATTTGGCACAATCAATAACTTCAGACTGGGTCGCCTGCCCAGTGTTCCTGTGGAATGGAATGAGATTAATGCTGCTTGGGGCCAGACAGTGTTGCTGCTCCATGCCCTGGCCAATAAGATGGGTCTGAAATTTCAGAGGTAAGAAATGTAGCCCTTTCTTGAGTGTGGTACCTCTTTGATATAATCTGTATCTCTCACCTGGTACTCTTGTCCACTGTGGCAAGAGCCCTTGCTCCCAACGGAGGGGGAGTATTCTGGCTTTGAGGACTGTCTGCTTCTGGTTTCCTCCTTGCCACAGGTGCTTTCCTCCAACAGGCCAGTCCTTGAACTGCGTGACCATAGCAGTGGTCCCCAATCTCCTGTCTCCAGAACCTTAGTGTTCCTAAAGCTATTTTTCAGTTTTTGTTTCTAAATCTAAACCAAAACATATGTTCATCCATAAAAGACCCTCAGATAATTATATAATAAATGTAGTTTGTTAGGTAAACAAAATCTTTTAAACGTGGAGCCTGTGGAGAGGTGAGAGAGAGGAGTGGGAATAATAAAAGAGGCCATTGGGTGGCAGAAGACTGAAAATCACTGGGTTATAATATCCTAGTAATCACTTTAGGAGGAGTCCTATATCCATCTCTGTCTGCATCTCTATTTTAGGTATCGACTTGTCCCCTATGGAAACCATTCATATCTGGAGTCTCTGACAGACAAATCTAAGGTACTCTAGGAAGCCCCATTTTCACTGGAATATAGAATCCTTGTACCTCCTGGCAAAAAGATTTACTTTTGATAATGGCATTAATTAATTTCTTTCTTAGACTGAGATCTCATGACAGGCCAATGTCTTGTTCAATGTCTTGTCTAGTTCAGTATTAGCTCTTTGGCGCCTGTAGAGAAAGTTTAAGTTTTTACAGTTTGTTGAGAAGGAATATGGGCAGATCAGAGGGGAATGTGTGTAACAGGATGGGGAAGGCATCACAGTGCAGTAGATGTTTAATACATTTCCACTGATGGTGAAACAGTTCTGGGTGCATTGTTATTTGCCCAGGGTTACTGTTGCCTGTGGAATACAGACAGCATGGCTTGAAAGATTGATAGGACTGGGAACAACCTCTGGTAGCCTTTGCTGGAGCCACATCCATAGCCAGTTCTCTCTTCTCTGGCAGGAGCTGCCGTTATACTGTTCTGGGGGGCTGCGGTTTTTCTGGGACAACAAGTTTGACCATGCAATGGTGGCTTTCCTGGACTGTGTGCAGCAGTTCAAAGAAGAGGTTGAGAAAGGCGAGACACGTTTTTGTCTTCCTTACAGGTCAGTATCCCCAAATGCTAATGAGCCTAGAGTAGGACCAAGTCGAGCAGAATTGAAGGGACAGTAAAAATGGAGGCAAGATGAGTATACATGGTGGGAAAGCAGAAAATGGAATAAAATCACATGAGACTGATGGGCAAAGACTGAGCCAATACTGCAAGCAGGATAGAATGTGACCACGTGGTCCCTGGAGGAAAAAGAATGTTGACTTAGATGGTGTGGGGGATTTTCTTGGCACAGAGCTCAAGCCTGCTCTCCAATTTCAGGAAGGCTTTTTCCCTTACGCCCTTGGAAATATACAGGAAGGCTTCCTTTGGTCAAATTTTATAGGAGTGATAGATGGAGAACTTAATTCAAGAGAGTAAGGCTGAGCTGCTTCTGTCACCCCAAAACAAAGCATTTCTTCTCTTCTGCCTCCCTTCTCTCCCCATCAGTTGAGGAGTGCCTAGGAAAACAGTGAGGAGAACTGTAACCCTCGGTTACCCTCTGTTACAGGCATCTCATCTGTTTGGGTGTGTGTCCTGTCCCTGTACTCCACAATGACAATGAGGCTCTTGTGACAGCCTTCTTGATTTGAGGCTTTCAAGTAAATCCAAAATACACTACCGTTTCTTGCCAAGAGTTTTCTAATAGATAAGATGACGTGAATGGTCCCATGATCAAGTCCCTGCCCTTTTGCCTGAACTGACTTAACTCAGATCTCAGTTACTAATGAGCTCTGCTGTGTCCATCTGCAGGATGGATGTGGAGAAAGGCAAGATTGAAGACACGGGAGGCAGTGGTGGCTCCTATTCCATCAAGACCCAGTTTAACTCTGAGGAACAGTGGACAAAAGCTCTCAAGTTCATGCTGACGAATCTGAAGTGGGGTCTTGCTTGGGTATCCTCGCAGTTTTATAACAAATGACTGACTTTCTTTTTTCCTGAGGGGGCTGTTTGCCTTAAGGCTTTATTTTGTTTTGTTTGCAAAAAAAAAAAAGTTTTAAATTAAATTCGGGTACTATTAAGCAGCACATGTTTACAATACCAAAAAAGAAAAAAATCCACAAAAGCCACTTTATTTTAAAATATCATATGACATATAGTGTCCAGAGCTACAACATGCCATGTATAGCGACCAGCCTTTGTCATAGTTTTGACTATTAACCCAATGCCTTCCTTTCCTTCTGTCCCCTCAAAACAACTAATTTAAGTTTGCTTTTTTTAAAAAACTGAGTTGAATTGAGATTGATGTGTTTTCACTGGATTTTATCTCTCAACTTCCTGCACTTACAATATGAAATAGAAACTTTTGTCTCCACTGAGACAACGAGACGTGTGAGATGCAGTTGGATAACGTGGAAAAATGATATATAAGCTTTGGTCACCTTGTGATGTGATCAGAAGCTTGAAGTTTAACACTTCTCACTCGGTTCTAGTACTGAATGCCTACTCTGCTCTGTGTTAGAGATATGAAACGGTGTTTGATACTGTTTGAGACATTATGGAGAGATTTAATTATTTGTAATAAAAGATTTACTGAAGTCTGATAACTGCCTGGAGGTGCACTGTTGGGTTTTTCTTTAACTAAAATAGAGTACTTTGTATTCTGAGAGAATTGAGTTCAAGTGCAGGTATGTGGAAAGTCTGCTGAAACATGTTTAGAGATGGGCTTTTGTTTTTTTAAGACTCTAATGGAAAAATAGACAGCTGTAGAGAAAGCCCTATTTGTGTAGATCTCAGTAAAAGAACAGAAATGTTAAACTAACTTTAAGGGAAAATAACGGCTACCTCCTTGATGCTCAGTCAGCGTCACTCAGATGGTCTCAGTTTTTGAGCCCCTGGTTTATACTAAATTCCATTTCTGATGTTCTCTCGTAATGAACAGTTAAAGAAAAGCCATAAATATCTTGTTAAGCAAAAATAAACTAATTTCACTGATATTCTATCTCCTCCCAGCTCTTTGACATGTTTCAGTCTGATATGACAAGAAGGGCAGGCTTGTCCACCTTAACTCTTTCTCTGATACAGAAGACTAAGCATGCAGTTGGAATATACAACATAGCTCAAAATATACTTGAAGCTTTTGTACCCTGAGTATGAAGGTAAACAAAGGGAGGTTTGGGTGCAGTGACGGAAGGCTGTTCATACTTGGATTGCACCTGGCTCATGTGTTGGAGGAAGTTGCAGCCCTCAGAGCTCGGGCCCCCAGGTGGGGAGGAGTACGCTGCTGTTGGCCTGGAGTGTTGGCTCCCACGCTGTGAGTCAGGATTGCGTAAGAGAACTCAGCAATGCTTTCCACAGCAATGCCAGTGATGCTCTGCAAATGCCCCACAACCTTCAGAAATAGAGACAGATTTCTTATTACTGAATAAACATGTGTTAGCGTACAAATAGACACAGACAGCCCCGGGGCTGTTCTCTCAAGCCAAATGTAAATTTTTTCATTTCTCTGAATTTAGAGAGAAGATTAAATCGAGATCCCAGTGTTTGCCAATGGCCAGATTACACTAGGATACCTTTGCCCTGATAGTGTCAGCATGGAAAGTTTCTGCTAGACGTTTCCCTCTGCTGGAGATAAGTTTTATGAAATATGAGAGGGATATTTGGGTCTTGACATTTTCTCTATATGGGAGGATATACTTATTGGACTTTTAACATTAGCAGATTATCATCATCAAGGGAAATGAACAAGCTGAACTTGGGCCTCCATTTCCAATTTCATAAGGGGAAAACTGGAGAACATTATCCAGTCCTATCCTAGTTTTTTTCACTCCCAAATCCTAATCATTTGTTCTAATCCTAGGTCTTGGCACTTCTATAACTTGTATTCTGTTTTCCTTTAATTGATGGAAGAATGCTTTCTATTAAATGAATTCTGGTCCTGCTGGACCTGAATGCTGGTCCTGCTCAGTGGTGCGTACCTGGCTCCAACACTCATGGTTTTGGATGAAAGCACTTGCTGCAATGATTCCTACTGCCAACAGCATGAAGTCTTCCTTCACTGAAACAAACTTTTCCCTGAGTGATTAAAACCATATTAATTTTGGAACTAGAATGAAACTTGATCTTCTAAATCCTAGAGTCATGGAACTTCAACTTTGAGTTGTTTATGTTGATCATCGTGGATTTTTTTAGACTTGGAGGGAAATGGTCAAGTAATAACTAATTGACCCCCTCTCCCAACCTCCCCCAACTCAACTGGGATTAAAATTTGAGCCTCCTGTCTGAATGGTGTATGAGCCTTTTGTTGTTCCGTCTCCCTAACAAATGTAACCATGAGGCTTTTTACTAGTCTGACTTCACAGAAATCAAATACTTTAGTCCAAGTTGCAACCTTGTTGACTGGGCTTTTTTTCCTAAGTGACTATAAAAGCAGTTCAGTAATCTCAAATTATAAGCAGCTATAAAAGAAGAACTAGGAAAGAAAGGATGTTAATTACTTGAAGTCATTTAAATTTAAAAGTAAAAGCCTTTAGGGTTTTGCTGATTGGGTTCAGTCATCTGCATCCAAGCAACAGATTGGAAGTTAATTAGAACTAGGTAATTCATGCAGATTATCTGTGGACTGGGTGCCTTGCTAGGTAAATTCCATTCCCCAAGTTCTTTTGGTATGTTCCTGACTCCCTGTTACTGGAAAGACCTTATACTAAAGGAGTTGCCTTACCCTTGCAGCTGACTGGGAGTGGAGTTCTCAATTGAAGCCCTCAGCAAGCTCTCATATACGGGTTCATGGAGAAGATACACTAGGTCGAGCAGGGTCAGGCAGGTTGCATGCAGCCGTGTGACTGGAACCAAACAGCCATTGTATCCTAAATGGAGTATGTGCATGGTAAAGAGCATTATGTGCATCTCTGATCAAAATCACAGTTGTCCTGTGACACAAAGCTGTTGAGCTGCTAATGTGCTTCCTGGTTGCTATGTTCTACTGTAAGAAACGTCTTTCACTGGAGGTCAGTTTTAAAGGACAAAGGGAGAGGTAGAGAAACCTCCATCTACAGTATTTATACAATTAGAGCGTATTTGTTTGTTACCCTTTATGCCTCTCTATAAAATCAACTCTTTGATCATGTGATAAGAGACTGTTTAATGAGCCCAAATAAAACCCAGGTGCTGAGACCTGTGTTTCTTTCCCTGAGAAATACTAGAAGGAACTACTTTCCTCAATCATTGCCAGCTTCCTGCTGTCCCTCGTTGGCAGGTTCTGCCCACTGCCCTCAAATCCCTGGGCATTTTCTTACTGTTTTATATGGAAGACTCCAACCCATATGCCTGACACATTTGATCAAGTACCTAAAACCTCCAGAAGCATCTCCACATATGCCAGGGGAGTAGGCAGATTGATTTGGAAGTTCAGGGACTTCAAGACATCAAGCTCTGACTCCAGCAGTTCTTCTTTGGTGTGTAGATACCCCAGAGCCTGGAGGAAATTCAGGACTGTAACGTTGCTGATTATCTGAGCAAAGGAAACCAACATAGAATGAAAGGGAGAACAGAGTGTCAGAATAGAGGTCATACATCTTGGCATAGTATACAAAGCCCTTCACAATCTAGCCCATGCCTTTATCTCGCCTTCTCTCTTGGTAACTCTCTGTTATACCCTCCACTTGTCCTATAGAATTACTTGCAGTTCCCAAACCCGCATGCTGTTTCCTGTACCTGAATCTCCCTCCCCTTCCCCCAACACCTCCCTCTGCTTTCCTTACCTCTTCTCCCCCTTCCCTAAGGATTCACCCATCTCCCCTTCAAGAAGTCATTTTCTCTACATACGCTTCCTTGCCTCCCAAGGCTCATGAGGTACATTCATAACCCTCTATATTTACACTAATCAGAGCACTTTCTGACATTATTCACCTGTGTCTTCTTCCATTAGATAATAAATTCCTTGAGAGCACAGACAATATTTTTACTCTTGTAACCATGGCACCTAGTGCAACATCTGGCCATAGAAGACAATAAATATTTGTTGAGTCAATGATACTTTACTATACAGACATTGCATAGTCATGTGGAAACATTTTATCCTTTATAAATGTAATAGTTTTCCTTTAATACTGATAGCTATGTTGGCAATTCAGGCACCTTCTGTAAACTGTCCTTGGGTCCAAGGGGAGAAAAGGTGACCCGTATGGATGATGGCATCTGTCCAGCAATTAATTATACTTAGGGAACAGAACTTCAGGCTATTTAATAACTGCCTGTGTGTGACTGTGTGTGTGTGTGTGTGTGTGTGTGTGTGTGTGTGTGTGTGTGCATAGGAGGTATGCTTAGGAAGCACAATTACACTCTGGAACTTCCGCATGAGTATTCTCACCTAGCCTAGGTTTCTCATAGCCATCTTTGGATGAGCTGGTTTCTTTCTAACACTCAGATGCCCATGAGTGACCCCACTCCTTACTTTGTAGTGGAAGGAAAGTTTGCTCGCCAGCTGAACACATGACACAAGACGCAGGATAAACTTGTTGAAAAGCTGCTCTTTCAGGGCCCTCCAGTTCTGAGGCTCTGTCTTATCTCTCAGCTGGATTGCAGCTTGCCTGCAAATGTTCTCTGCCTGCTTAACCATAAACCTATAAAAAAGGGAAAGGGGAGAGGAAACAATCCACACTCACTCAAACTAAAGGGAGTTTGTGCTTCAAAGTATGCTACATCTTATCCTCTCCAATGTTAATAGCTCGCTTAAAAAATTTACATTTGCAAATAAAAGAGGGTGCAAACCAGGTCTCATGGTAAGAGGCAACTAGTTTATATATTTTTAAGATTACATTAGCCATTCTGAGAGGTACCCTTCACAAAGGCCGTATGTTCAGGGCTTTACCTTTCTAGGATTTCTACAGCCTGGTAGCCCACAGATTTCTCCAGACACCATTGTTCAGACAGGAGAAAAACAAACTCTGCCAAAATAGGAAAGAAGAGCCTAATTCACAAGGTGCAACCAAAACCACTCTGTGAAGTCTTGGCATTGTGTAAAAGCCATGATGGGGCCAAGGGAAAAGGGTCAGGAGGTGAGAAAGATGAAACTGAAACAACTCTAAGTCTGCTCTTCCCTTCACTGCCCATAGGCAGATGAGAGGCCTGAAAAGGAGGCTGGCTGAATGCAAAGACAAAGGCTTACTAAGCCCCCTCAGTGTCCCTTGAGCCTTCCTGTGGGTCTCAGCTGATAAAAGACTTGGCCAGCTGCATGTAAACATATCAGCTGGTCTAGCTGGCCTCTACACCATGCTGGGAACCCCCAGCTTCAAGGAAGATTTTTGGTTGGATAAAAATCCTAACCCCTATATTCTGTTTTCAGTGGATTGTTGACAGGAACAGAAAGGTCCCTCCTGGAACTTCGATAGTCTTTATAACACTGTTTGTTTAGTTACCACCCTCTGGAGAACTCCCATTGCTTTCCAAACACGATTCACCTTACAGCTGGACACCACCTCTCCGCCACCAGTTTGTTTGGTAAATCTATGGTAGCTGAGCCTCTCCCCAGGAGCAAGTTCATTACTGTGAAGTGGCTTGTTTAGAAAAAACATCCCTTAAGTCAGGGAACAGAGACCAACTTGGGCAGCAGGGGAGGGGAAACCACTGGTCAGGTGGGAAGGGTAAGATGCCTTGGCAAGATTTTAGGCTGCCTGTGTTTCTCTTTGAAAGAACAGCCCCAGATAGAATTCTATTTAGTTAGCAATATCATTAGGGGGTGGAAACAAGGATAAATGTTAGTTCTCAAAGCTCCTACAGAACTAGGAACTTTAAGCTTTAATCCACAAAGAACTACATATAGCCGAATTACCATGTATCTTCAGAGAAAATCTGACTTGGGGAAAAAAACTACCTGCAAAATTTAAGCAAGCACCCGACAGTTTAACAATCTACTCGACACACATTACATGTAGATACAAAACCTTATCGTTACAGAGGCTGAAGTTATGCTAGCAGTGTCCAGTGAAGAAGATAGTTTTTAAGCAATTAAGCAAAGTATCCTAGAACACATAATTGTTTGTTATTAGCCAGTATTGTTTGCTGGAGTTTAGGTTTTGTTTCTTTGTTTCATTTGTGTGTTTGGTTTGATTTTGCTTTTGATCTGAATTATCTGGGCAATTATTTCTATTTTCCATTTTAAATTGCCAACGTTTCAGTTAGGTGGAATGGATGAGGGTTACACTTCTCTCTTACTGTTGGCTCCACCTCCTATACTTACAAATATATTCAGATCTATTAACTAAAAGATTCTCCTCTATTCTCTTATGCTAGGGCTCTATCTCTCCAGCTTTCCATCTATTAAATTTCTTGAAAGCCTAGCTTACACCCGCTGCTTCCACTTCATCAGTCACTCCCTAATGTTCTGCAGTTTGGCTTCTACTTTTCCCAACTTGCTGAAATGATCGTCTCAAAGGTCAGAAAATACATCAAAATTGTTAAATATCATGGCACTTTTGCAAGCCTCATTCCTGTTGTTCATATCCCTGAAGCATCTGAAACTGCTGGCCAGTCATCTTCATGAAACTCTCCTCTTGGCTTTCAAAGTTCTATTCCTATCTCCCCAACCATTCCATTTATTTCCTTCATGACTCTTCTTCTTACTCTGCTTTCCTGAACACAAAATGTTTCCCAAGGAACTGTACCTGACCTGTTTCTCTTCTCTCCCTCTAAGAGCTCATCCTCTGCCACAGTTTCAACAGTATCATGATGGAGACAACTCCCAAACCCTTATCTCTAGTTCTGACCTCTCTTCTGATTTACTTTTTAAACAGACTTCTAGAAACGTACCTTCCTCTTAATGTTCTACAAGCACCCGAAACTCAGTAGATCCAAAACCAAAGCTATTTTCTTTCCCAAACAAGTCATTTTTCCTCCTGTTTTATTTTTTTTAATGTATGTCTCTGTTTCTCCTTATGGCGCCACTATATTCCTAGACTCAACCTTTGGCAGTCATCTTTGCCTTCTTCACTTCTTAAATTCATCCATTGCAGAACCCTAGATTTTACTTCTGAAATGTTTTGAATCCATCCTCCCATGTCATTCTCTCTGCCCTATCACCTGAACTACTGACAAAGACTCCATCGGTCTTCCTATCTCCCATCTCTCTTTACTCCAATCCATCCTTTACATCATAGCCAATTTTTTTTTTTTTTTTGGTGAGGGGAGGTAAATAGATTTATTTATTTATTTGTTTTTAATGGAGATACTGCTGATTGAACCCAGGACCTCGTGCATGCTAAGCATACACTCGAGCACTTGAGCTATATACCCTCCCCCAGCCAAAATACTTTTTCTAAGGCAAAGGTTACAGCTATATCACTCCCATATGAAGAACCTTCAATGCCTTCTTGTTTTTCTATTATCCTGGCATTCAAAGTTCCACATGGAATTTCTCCAAACTACCTTTCTGGTACTTTCAACTACTCTGCCACATACTCGAGCCAACCTGGATGACATGGTATCCACATTCACCTGAAGTGTCTCTATTCTGATGGCTTGACTCATGTTATCCCCTTTTAGTAGAAACACGGTCCCTGTCTACCACCTTCAACTAAAATGTCATCCTTCCTTCAAGGTCTACCTCAAGTACCAAGATGCCTGGAGGACTCCTTTAATTCATCCTACCCCCACCTCTCTCTTCACTCCTTTCTATTCCCATAAAAGCTTATTTTATCTGGTATGTCACTTAAATAACTATACTTGTATCCAGTCATTTGTGGATTTGTCCTAATATCCTCCAAAGATTATATACATGGTTTGAAAGTGGAGACTAGATTTTCTTCCATCTTTCTATCCCAGGAAGCAGGAAGAATAACGTATTGAAATCAAGGGTAGGGTGCTGGCAAGTCTTGCTCATCATTGTACCCCTAGCACCTAGCATACAGTAGGTACTAACGAAACTTATTTGAAAGAATAAAGTACACTGAATCTCAAAGTCGGCGCCTCAAAGACAGATGCCCCAGTCTCCCATAAACCCAGCTCCCTGGCCTGTGTCCCCACCCACGATCCGGGTCTCCCTGAAGCTGCCCATCCGGCTCGCAGCCTCCTGCACGGCCTGTTCATTCTGCTGGGCCAAGTGGAGCAGAGCGTCTTCGATTGTCTCTGTGGCAACAGCTCCAAACTGAAAGTCACTGTGAGAAGCCAACCTTGGCCTCACAGGTCGGTCCATTTTCAGAACGCTTTTTGGGGACCCGGACGGCTCACTGAACCCATAAACCGACCCCCTTAGTTTCTCTTCAGACTGCCACACCCTGGATTCTCCGTCCTTCCGTATGCTGGTTCTCGCCTCAAGTCTGAGGAAAACCCAATTAACTACCACAACCTCCAGCCTTCCGCAGCCTTTTACCGCCCCAACGGCCACCAACCCCTCAGCCAATCAGAAAGCACGGCCTCTTCCTGCCTGCCCCGCCCTTCCCCTACGGCCAGGAGTCACACACTTCGGGAAAGGAAACGCGGACTACATCTCCCAGCGTCCCCCTGCGTCAGCCAAGGACTTCTATTCCCACTAAGCCCCGCGCCTTGGGAGCTGCGAAGAGCGGAGCGGTAACATGGCGGCGCCGGGAGCTGGAGACTCTCTAGATGCTAAGAGTGGAAAGGCCCCCATGGCTCAGCGCATCGACCCGACTCGGGAGAAGCTGACTCCAGCGCAACTGCAATTTATGCGGCAGGTGCAGCTCGCCCAGTGGCAGAAGACGCTGCCGCAGCGGCGAACCCGGAACCTCTTGACCGGCCTAGGCATTGGGGCCGTGGTGTTAGCAATTTGTATCCGTCTGGACTATAGACTCAGGGAGACAGCATATGGGGGCAGGGGGAGGGGAGCAGAGGCGTGTAGGAGTGCAGTGCGGGGGTGGTAGAAAGAGCCGGAGCTGTGAAAGTCTTGGCTACTTCTAACGCTGAGCCAAGACTTTAGAGTATCTTACTTTGTCATTTTAAAGGTGCTCTTAAAAATTTTTTTTTTACATTTCTTTGGGGTGGGAAGGTAACTAGGTTTGTTTATTTATTTTTGATAGAGGTACTGGGAATTGAACCTAGGACCTCGTGCATGCTAAGCGTGCACTCTACCACTGAGCTGTACATCCTCCCCCCTTAAAGGTGCTCTTTTAATATAATGTATTAATGATAACGGAATCAGAACAGCAGAGGGCAGAAGATGGAATCACTGAGGATAAGCGATCAACAAGGGTGGTTAAGCAAGTCTGGGAAAAGGGAATGTGTGTATTCCACATGGTTTCCTGAACCCACCTCCCCAGATGGTTACACCTTCTACTCGGTGTCCCAGGAGCGTTTTCTAGATGAGCTGGAGGATGAGGCCAAAGCTGCTCGAGCCCGAGCTCTGGAAAGGGCATCAGGACACTGATCCAGATGGGCATTGCGCATCTCCAACCTGCTGGAGCCTCTTCACCTGATGGATGGTGCCCCATGACCCTGTAAAAACTGAGGCCTGCACACAGCATTGCTGGCCTTCTTACTAACCTTGGACAATGTAGCCAGGCCCAAGTAGCCAGGGGGTTGTGCATTTGTCTATTGTCAAGGGAACATGCCCACCTCGCACTCACTGTGTGTGCATTCACAGTATGCAGCCACTGACTCCTTGTAGTTTGTTTCCTTGTTTGAGGTATCTGACCTTGGCCTTTCGCAAGCTTTCTGACTTTGTGGTTTATCCCCTTCTCTTCCCAGGGGCTGGCTGGGAGGGTGGAGAAAAAGAGGTGGGCTGTTATGGGGGTGGGTGTGGCAGCTCTGTGCAGGGTTGGAGCCTAAAGTGGGGAAGATGGGGTCAGGTTGAGAATAATAAACTGAGTCATCTCTCTTGGAGTTCATTGAGTGTGTTGGGCTGACACTTCATGCTGGAAAGCTCCACAGGCAGTAGCTGCAGCTGTGGCATTGCCCCAGGGAGCTGTAAATGTTTAACTAGAATTACTTTTTCCGTGCAATCTTTCCACCTGATTTAAGGGAGAGATCATGGTGGGTCACGGCTGTTTGAGACTGAACCAGGTCTTGGGGGAAGGAAGGTCACTCTTGTCTACCCTCAAGAATGCACTACTCCAACTTCACTGCCTTTTCCTGTCTTGAGAGAGAGGTAGGTGAGGGATGAGGGGCAAGCAGCTTTCATTCCTTTAACTTCTACTGGGGCCTGCTTGTGGACGTGTGAGGTGGGGCCAGGTGGGTCACTGATCTTGCAGTTTCCTCTTGAACTGCTGGCAGAAAGCCAGAAGGCTGGGTTCCACCCCTGCCTTCCATTGTAAGAGGGGAGAGTCCCTTCTAAATCCTCCCCTGACTCACCCACAAGGCTTTGCTCCCAGTTCCTGAGGCCCGACATACAAATTCACTGGGTTCAAGGTTCTGGCATTTTTATTGACTGCTACTAATTCTGGTGTGAGAACACTCCTTCCTCCTGCCCAGCTGGGAGTGTGTCCTCTAGAAGCATCTGGGCTCGGGTGGGATTGCTTAGTGGTTGACTCTCGGCTGGGGAGTTGGCAGGGGTGAGGATGGTAGGCTGCAGAATTTACACTTGTTACACACAGCAAACAGTTTCCACATGTTTGGCTCTTCCCTACAATGGAGCAGCACTCTCCATGCCCCATAGGCCTCCTACTCCCTCAGTGCTGAGGTCTTCCTTGCAGAGTTGTGTTGATCAGCAGATTCTGAGAGCACAGTCTCCATGGTGGGCCCTGGTGTGGGTGAGACACATGGCTTCTGTTCGGAATTCACTGGAGAGAGACGAAAAAGCACTGAAGAAACCTCCAGGGTGGGAGGAGGGTGTAGCTGCAGCCAGTTACCATTCCCTGGGCTCTCCCTCCCTTGGGCCCGCCCTCACCATCCTGCCAACATCCCCGGCGAATGTCACCCCCTTGCTTGCCCGCTGCTCCTGGGAGCCGGTGCTGCTGCCACTCAGGGAGTTCCTTCGCATGATGCCTGGGTGCAGGATGGGGAGGGAGAGCACTGATTGAAGGAAGGGGCTGTGGGGAGCGGGGGCTAATCCCCCCAAACCAAGGGGCAGACCCCCAGGGCCTGGAAAAAAGCCACATCACTAGGGAGGGCACTCTGGAAAGATGGGAGCTGGGCGACTGCTGTCTCACCAGGGCCCAGGGGCTCAGAGCGCTGCAGGCTGTTGCGGCGGGAGGTGGGGAAGCTGCCCTTGGAGAGGCGGCGCTGGCGGCTGGACAGCATAGCAGCGGGGGCCACGATACCGGGCGGGGGCTGCTTCCCCAGCCGGCAGTACAAGTCCTCAATTTCCTGTTTCTGTAGTGTCTGTAGTGCCTCCACCTCTGACAAGTGCCTGAGGACACATCAGGAGCATGAGAGGGCTTGCCACACACTTGGCTCTCCCAGGCCCACCTCCTGACCTCCATCCTCCTCAGACTCACTTCTGCCGAAGACTCTGCAGCTCAGCCCAGAATTCCTCATCGTCCCCACTGCTCTCTGATTCCTCACTGCTCAGACACAGGCTGCTGTAGGAGTAGTTCATCCACACTGGGCTGGGATGGCTCAGGGGTGGAGGGCTGCCCCCTACTCGGGATTCCTTCCCATTGTCCCCTTCCTCTTCAGCTCCAGCCCCTAGGCCTTCGGTTGCACGGTCACTTTCAGCCAGATCCTCTCTGGCCTCTGGCCCGCCTCCAGCACTATCCTCTGTGTCTGAGCTCTCCGAGGTCAGGTGAGGGGTTGAAGGCTTCGGGGAACCACAGAGAGGTGGGGATGTTGGTTGCGGGGGAAGAGGCTCAGCTGGTTCCTTGGATGAAGTCACTTGGAAGCGCCCAACAAGCTGGGGCTTTCCCTCTGTAGCAAGACAAGTGGGGAGTCATGGAAGAAGGGAGGGAAATCAGAGGCAGGATATAAAGTGACTGGATAATGGGCAGGGGAACGTCAGTGGTCAGAGGCCTCACCTTCAGAGATGGGCGCCAGTCTGGCTTCACCCAGAAGTGGCCGACCAGCATTTGGGGAGGCCTACAAAACGTGGGTTCATGAGTAAATAAATAATCCAGAGTGGAGCCCCTCTAATCATCCCTCTTGGTTTGCTACTCACCTCACTCTCCATCTCAGCTGTCAGAGGTGAAGGCCTCTCCTGGCCACAAGGAGCAAGGGGAGTCGGAGGAGGCAGGCTAGGTAGGGGACCAGGAGGAGCTGGAGGAGACTGAGAAAGGAGCCCAGGGGAGGGGGACAGCAGGGACTGGGCCACAGTCATTACAGCCAGTGAGAAGGCACTAGCCAGAGAGAGGAGAGGGGCTGCTGTGCTGGAGGGGAGGGGAGGAGCTGAGGGGCAGGGAGGAAAGGTAGGAGGAATAGGAGTGACCTGGGAACAACTGGGGAGGAGAGAACTCTGTGGAAACTGAGAGGATGGGATTGGACACTGGGATGCACTGGGGGAGAATGCAAGTGGAGAGCTGGGGGGCTGTAGAGAGAGACTTGAGGAGACGGGAGAAACTGGGGAGAAAGAGGAAGGGCTAGGATGACATGGGGGAGAAGTGATGGGGAAGATGGGACTTGGGAAGACAGGGGTTCCAGGGGAAAAGGGGTTTCCAGGAGACGAGGGGGTTCCAGGAGAAGATGGGGAGGTGGAGAAGGCTGCCCAGCTCCTCTGCTCCAGGGAGGTGCTGCTCTGGAGCTCTGCTGGGAGGGAGGGGATATTGAGATTCCAGTCCTGCATTCCCTATACCCTTCCCAGGAGCAACCCCAGGAGTTGGGATGAGCAGGGACAGAACTCAGTACATACCACTGGATGGGTCTGGGAGGGAGCCCGGGAGGGCAGGCAATGGTGATGGCTCCTCCTGAGAGAGAGACAGGGGCCACAGTCACAGTGGGAAGAGCTGAGTCTTAGATGGAAGGTTTCAGACTGGGGTTCTTAAGCTAGGACTCATGAACCTCTAGGACACCACAGATGAGTTTTGGGAATTCAAAAGTGTATTTGCTGAAATCATTAGTGGTAAAGGGGTATGTCACCTGCAATTTACATAAATGGTTCCCAGGGGAAAAAAAGTAATCCGTGCGCACACACATAAGTGGGGGAGAGAGGAAGAGAGAGTGGTAAAGCTAATGTGGAAAACACAACTGGCAAATCTAGGCAGGGCATCTAGGAGTTCTCTGCACAATTCTTGCAACTTCTCTCTGTAAGTCTGAAATTATTTCAAAATAATGAGTTAAAAGAGAAGTATGCATTGAATATATATTTCTGGAGCGAGAGTCCATGGCTTTTATCAGATTATCAAATAGGGGAAGAGCCATTATTTTGGGGTCCCAGAGATGAAGACAAGTTAGACCCAAGGGGACTGGTGACGGCAGAGTAATGAAGCCTGGAGCAGAGCCTCTTCCCCCTGGAGGTGCCCAGAGGGGTCTGACCTGGGGGCTCAGGGGGTCTTCAGCAGCCTCCACAGGGCCAGTATCTCTCTTCAACAGAGTCTCCACTCGCTGGATAATCTCCCGAATCCGGCTCAAGAATCCAGCTCGCTCCGAGGGCAGAATGAACTCGTTATACACCTGGCGAGAGTCAGTGGGAAGGGGAGGGAGGGCTCAGTTGTTTCACTCATCCCTCTCTCCCTGCCCCAATCTTTAAAAACCCAACCCTTTATCTCACTACTTCTGCTCACCTCCAACTTGAAACAACTACTCTTATAAGTACCTCTTGTGTGCCCGGCACTGTGTGGTGTAAGGAGAAACACAGCTTTGAGGAAAGGGGCTAATAATTACAGCATGCGTGTATATACCAGATCTTTACATTCTTACCACATTTAACACCAGCAACCAGCTTTCTGGGGTCTATAGTAACACTTCCATTTTATTTTATTTTAATTGAAATATAGGCAATTTACAATATTGTGTTAATTTCTGATATAGCATAGTGATTCAGTTATACATATATATATTCCTTTTCATATTCTTTTTCATTATAGGTTATTACAATGTATTGAATATAGTTCCCTGTGCTATACAGTAGGACCTTGTTGTTTATCTATTTTATATATAATAGTTAGTATCTGCAAATCCTGAACTCCCCAATTTATCCCTCCCCATCCTCTTACCCCCGGTAACCTTAAATTTGTTTTCCATGTCTGTGACTCTTTCTGTTTTGTAAATAAGTTCATTTGTGTCATTTTTTAAGATTCCACATATAAATGATATCATACAGTATTCTTCTTTCTCTTTCTGGTTTACTTCACTTAGTATGACAATCTCCAGGTCCATCCAAACACCCCCACTTTACAGGTAAGATAGCCAATGTTCAACGAGGTTAAGTTCAGTCTGCCTAAGACTGCAGGATTTGCACCCAGATCTGTCTAAAGCCAAAGCCTGAGTTCTTTCCACGGTCGCCTCACACGCTTCTTGACACAATTCCTGCACTGACAGGGTTTATAAAATACACCACGTGGATCCATATAAACACACAGCCCCACAAAGTAGAAATAAGGCAATAAATGATAAACGTCACATTCAATTCCACGAACACTTATTGAGCACATGCTATGTGCCAGGCATTGTGTGAGGTTCTGTGAGGAATACAGGCAAGCATGAAACAAGGTCCTGGTCCTGAAGACGCCGAAAATCTAGTGGAAGAGACACGTGTACATAACTCAATAGACTGCCAGTCAGCCCATGGTAGGTAAGGCATTTATGATTGAGATAAAAATGCTACTCCAGGAGGGGGAAGGGAAGAGCTGCCATTTAATGTGTATAAAGGTTCAGATTTGCAAGATAAAAAGGTTCTAGAGATCTGCTGCTCAACAGTATAAATATGTTAAGTGTATGAACTGAACTATATACACTTAAAAATGGTTAAGATGGTACTTTTTATGTTATATGTCTTTGAAAATGCTGTTCCAAGGAAAAAGCTATTCATACCACCTCAGGGGACCGGGAAAAGCTGGCATGGCCCCAGAGCTGAGCTTTGAAGGATGAGTAAGAAATGCAACCCTTTATGGAGGACCTACCATGTGTGGACACTTCCCATACTTACCTCATCATTTCACTTCTCAGACACACTGTATCACCTCTCATAAATTACATATTACATCAGAACTTCTTTGTAAATAAGTATTACCGCCTTAATTTTACCGATGAGGTTTAGAGAGGTTAAGAAACTTCCCCAAGTTTGCCAAATTAATAAATAAATAACAGAGCTGAAGCTTGGAACTCAGGTCTCACATGAACACCTGCCCTTTCCTCTGTTCCACGCTGTTCTGAAGCAGAAAAGGGTGTGGTGCCGTCACAAGACAGTGAAGCCTGGAGTATAGCTGACAGTGCTGGGAATTTTAAAGGCCAAGCTCCAGAATCTGGATCTTACTCTGTAACCACAGGTAGCCGCGAAAGATTTGGGGGCCCAAAGTGACAAGAGCAGATCTAAGTAGAGGAGTGGAGGGTGGACTGGTGAGGAGAGGAAAGAGGGCAATGGACCCTGGGTTCAGGGGGCAGGGTGGGATCTAAGTGGGGCTTGAAAGCCCAGCAGAGAAAGCTCCAGGGCGAGAGACCCCTGAGGAGATGGAGGCAGAAGCTGAAAGGCACCCAAGCCTCTTCAGAGAACCATTCAGAAACTAGTGTGGCTGGAGGAAAGATTCTTGAAGGGTTGAGTGGCTTGACAGAAGAGGATAAGCCTGCATGCCAAGTGATGTCTTGTCTTTGTCCCAGATACAAGCTGAATGACATGACAGAGGAGGAGCTTTAGAGAAGAGTTCCTCAAGTCTGACGTTTCTCCCATTCCCTTCCCTCCTTCACCCCAGAGGCTGGCATCCACCGCCCCAACTCCACTGAAACTGGTCCCCCACAAAGACCTCCTCCTGACAAAAGCCAGTGTGGTCTTGCCTCAGGCTTCACCCTCTGCCACTTCCTTGAAACAATCTCCTTACTCAGTTTTTACTAACATCTCCAGGAGCTCCTCTTACCTCTCTTGGGCTCCATCTCTGTCCTTGAAGGACCCATCCCCGCCCCTCCATTCCAGAACTGGAGGTAAACACTAAGACACACCTCTATGCCTCTGGCTGTGCAGGGCCATCTCCTCTCATGCTCAGCTCTGCTGAGACTCCCAGATCCACCGCTCTCTCTAGCCGTGCCTGACCAACATCCTGCCCCTCTGAAAGATCTTATATTACCTGCCCCTCTGTCATTCAAGCTCATCATGATCCCTGAAAAAAAAAATCCCTACTTTCATTTGCTAACTTCCTCTCTCCTTTGATGGCCTATTCCCATTAGTTCCTCCAAGCTACAAGTTGGCTTTGATATTCCCTCTCCCTCACTCCTGATCATATCCACTCAGCAAATGTTTATTAAGCATCACTATGTACATTGTAATAGGTCAATGAACTACTGGATTATAGAGTAATTTATTTTCCCCAAATAGCCCTCAGAATCACCCCTTTTCTTCCTCTCTTCCCCATAATCCATTCTCTCCTCGGACCACATCTGGCTTCTTGTGTCCACCTGCCAACTGGATCCCCAACCCCCAACCCTCTCCCACTTCCCACAGCAGAACTGTCTTAAAACCTATTCTCACCATGTTACACTCTACCCCTTAAGACTGTCTATGATCTAGGCCCACCTATATGCCCAACCTCACTTCCACAGCTGTCCTATAGGAACCCTTAATTCCAGTGATGAAGTTCTCCTCATGTAGCCCTCCCAGCCCCGTATTTCAAGTCACTCCCTATTTCCATGCCTTTGCTCTGTTGTACCTCCTCTAGACATGCCCTTTCCACTGCCATTCTTAGCCATCTGTCAAGACCTTGCATAAATCCTACCTCTTCCCCCTGCTGCCCCCAGCCCATCCTTTACTTACAGAATCACATGTCTAGCATGCCTTCACTGTAGCATTTGTATATGCCCTACGTTAGTCTCAAATTTCTCCAGCTAAGGATCCAAATCTCACTGAAAAAAACAGAAATCTGCCCCCAAACAAGGGTTAAGATGTCTTCAGTGTCACTGTGCTGCATGCCAACCAGCTTTAAAACCCTTGCTATTGAATGGGGGTGGGAGTTCAGCACCAGGGGACATCAGGAGGGAGACTCTTGTCCCAGACCCAAAGTCTCCATCTTCGTCTCTCTCCCCCTCACCATGGCAGCTGCAATCTCTTCCGGGCTGTCCCCATCCAGATCAAATCGGAAGGTCACCATCTTGCTGTTGTGCGTCTGTAGCTGGCACTCAACCACTCTGTCATTCTGGTCTGAGACCTTCAGGGTCAAAGTCAGCAGAGGGGAGGAGGTCAAGCTCTCTGTCTTCATCACATGTCCTAACTCCACTCTAACCAAGTGACAGTGGCCAGATTGGAACTGAAGAGAAGCAGGTTCTGCTCCCAAAGTCTAGTAATAAAAACATGACTGGCTGCCTCTTGGGTACTAGTAACACACTGGTTCTCACTTTCTCTGGCTGACCTCCCCATCCCCTAGACAGTTCCCTCCAGGCCCTGTAGGTTATTCCCCAACTCTTGCCCCTTTCTTACACTAGTGACCCGAAGCCGGGATCGGGGTCTGCGCCGGAGATTTCTCCCTGGGAGTCTCCTCATCCGTCCCATCCCTTCTCCCACATCACTAAGGCCTGATGCTGCATCTGAGGCATAGCTGAAAAAGGGAAAGGATATAGGAGTGTCAGAGTGGACACTGGGACCCCAGAGCTCCATATGCCTCACACTAACACCCCAAATCATATCAGAACTTACCTGTCTCCAGGGGAAAAGTCATTTCCAGGACCAGAACATGGAATGGACAGGGAAAAAGCCTGAAATAGGATATGGGTTCACAAGGTCAAGGGAAGGTAACTGGGATGCAGGGAGATGGTGTCAAGGGTGCTGGGGTACAAGGCAATGGGAATTAATGGAGATGAGGACAAGAGCAGTAGATTCCCAAGGACATAGGGCCAGGTTGTGGGGTTGGTTGGGTTTTACAGAAAGGGAGATGGGTCATAGGCTTGTAATGGCTGGAAGCCCCCCCATGTGACCCCCTCTCACCGAAGACAAGCAGAGATGGGACTCAGCAGGGCTGGATGGCACCCCCCTGGGGGGCTGAAGGGCAGGGTCTGAGGCATCCAGGAAGCCGGAGGAGCTGAGGTAGCCATCAGTCTCGCAATCCGCTGGTTGGGGAGGGAGAGATCAAAAAAGGGGAAATGAGGGGGTTTGGTGGCAGAGGAGAGAAGCTGCCCGAGCAAGAAGGGTCCTGGAGCTGTGGGAGAGTTATTTCCTAGAAGTCATGGCTAGATGTGAAAGGCAGGGTTAGTGAGAAGGCAGGTTGAACTTCTGGGTAGAGGGCAGAGGCCAAGGGTTCTGAGACCTGGGTCCTTGAGGTCAGAGTTGACTTACAGGTGGTAGATGAGTAGCTGGCATGGCGGAAGAGGAAGGGCTGGTGCTGGTCTGCCTCTGGCTCCTCAGGCTCAGGGGGGAAGACACTAGAGGGACCAGGAGTCATGGGGACAGCTGCTGGTGGGGGTCCTGGCACTGGGGGGAGGGCCTCCAACTCCTTAGCTTTGCGCAGCTTCTCACGCTTTCGCTGGATGGCAGCAACACGTTCACGCACTGCACGGGCCACTGGCTGGTAATCAGCTTCACACACTAAGCCCAGGGCCACCTGGAGTTGAGAGGTTGAGAAAAACAGTTTGAGCTGAGATTTCTTCCCAACAAAGACCCATCAGGATATCTTCTCAGGGCCTTCAGGATATGGGAGAAAAGGAACCAACATTTATTGATTACCCACTGTGTCCATTAATTGGCAACACTTTACATTATCATCATTAAATCCTCCCAGCAACCTTCTGAGGTAGGTCTTATCAGCCCCATTTTAGACATAAGTAAAGTAAGTGACCAGTTCTCGGTTATACAGTAAGTAGATTGCTCTTGGGGGTGGAGGGGACATTTGGGGATATCTGGAAACATTTTTAGCCGTCACAACTGAGAGGTAAGTACTACTGGGGTCTAGAGAATAGAAGTCTGGGATTCTTAAATCCTACAATGCACAGCACAGTCCCCCCAAACAAAGATGTCAGTGGTGTCAAGGTCAAGAACTCCTGTATGTAATGAATCTGATCTCAGGTCAGGTTTGAGCTATGCTCTATGGAAGCTCTTATGCCACATTTCAAACACATTCTCAGGGTCTTGACCCAGATCCACCAACAGATGATTCCCACCCTTTCAACTGCCATTTTTTAAATCAAGAATTCCATATCCTTTCTCTTCCCACCTCAGGCCTTCCTAAACCAGCCCTGACTGCACCTTCTACCTCCCATATATGCCTGTCCTGGTCCACCAGCTGCTGTTCATCATCTCCTTATTCATTCCAATAACACACTTTGCTGGGCATGTAAAGGAGGTGGGGTACGATGATCTGACATAAAATCTGAACAACCCAAGTCAGTTCTGCTGCTTACTTGCTTGGGAGTTTGTTTGTACAAGATACTCATCCTCTCTGAGCTTTCATTTCCTCATCAATAAATTGGGATAAAATCACGCATGCAGGGTAGGTAAAACCATCAAATGCATCTGAAAGGGCTCTAAGCTATGTACAGATGTGGGTGATTAATGAGCTCCCACGATGCACTCAGCACTGTCAGGGGTAGAAAAATCAATGCACACAGTCTCTGCCCTAAAGGATTTTACAGTCTAGAAGAGAAGACAGTCAAGACTGTATCCTGGTATAAAACAAGACAGATGGTGACAGGTCCTGTTAACAGAGGACCTGCTGAAATGGAAAGAAGCATTTAATTTTGACTCTAGAGGGGATCAGCTTCCTGAAATGGATGGTTCTGAGCGTTAAGGAAGACCAAGAAAAAGAAAAGAGGCAGGGAGGGGGATGAAAAAGGGGAAAATAGGTAAGCCGGAGAGAAGGGGATTTCAGAAAAATCGGATCAGCATTCTAGAAAAGGAAATCTTCAACCTTGGAGAACACTGGGTGTGCGTGCGGGTGCGTTAAGGCGGGAGTGGCAGGGAGACACTTGCAGGAGGGCTGCGAGTGGGTCGGGTTGGGCCCCCCTCCCACCACCCAGGCACCCCACCCTCGCGGCGCTGGCCTCTCCGGTCGACACCCACACACCCCTCACATGCCCAGCCGAAGGGCACTCTGTCCTCGGCTCACCATCTCCTGCGCAACCTCCTCGGCCGCATCCCGGCCCAGTTGGAACAGGAACTCGATGGCCTGGTTGTCCCGTGGACGCCCCCCTCGCCGCGCGTCCTCCATGCGCAGCCAGAGCTTGAGGTCGGGCTTCTCTCCGTCGTCCTCCTCCGCCAGCTCCACGTGAACGCCGCGCTCCTCGCGGAAGAAGGCATGAGCCAGAAGGTCCTGGATGGTGAACCTGAGGACGGCGCCACAGTGAGCTGAGCCCCACCACCGCCCGGCCCTCCCCTAAACCACCACCATCCTGCCCGCTCAACCCACCTCTCGTTCTTATCCGTGCGGATGCAGCCTTCAATGATCTCCTTCACCTCGGGCATCTTCACCTTGTAGAAGCTGTTCGGCTTTGTACCCTGGGGAATAGGGTTGCATGAGGCCTCCTGCTCTATGGGGGACACCAGCCCCCACCCCCACCCCCGCCCGAGGCAGCCCGGCAGCAGTCGCAAAAGCACCGCGATTGCTACTAGATTTGATTTCAAATCCCAGGCCCCCCACGTATCGACAGCGTGACCTTGAACAAGTCTCCTGCTGAGCCAGTTTTCTCATTTGTAAAACGCAGTGTAGAACATTTGCCATGCTCACCCCGCGGGGCAGCTGGAAGGATTCGATGAGATTGGATGTGAAATCGTTTGTAAACTCTAGGGAGCGCTACACACGTCATTATTCTAAATAGCTTGTACTAGAGGGGCTGCATGTTCATCCAATATCCTTCAGTGCTCACGAGGGCATCTTTATGTCTAGCCTGTTTTCATTTATAGCGGGGTGGCTGGGGCAGGAACCTGGAAGGGGACCTGTAATTCCCTCTCCTCCCTGCCCGCTCTCACCGAAGTGACCTTGCGGTAGATTTGTGCAGCATTCTGGCACTCGGAGTAAGGGTACTCAGAGGTCGCCATCTCCAGCATACACATGCCAAACGCGTACACGTCCACGGCCTCATCGTACTTTTCCTCGTACATCTCTGGAGCCATGAACTCCGGAGTCCCTGTGGGATCCACAGCAGGCGTCAGGCTGCAGAGACTCTCTTCTGGCTCCGTCCCTCCCCTTGAGTGTCCCACCGGCTAGGCAGCCCCGGGGCAACCCCGCAAGTTCTGAAATGCAAGTGTCAGATCCTTTCGCGTTTTATGTGTGTCTGTGTGTGTGGTGGGTGCGGGGAAGAGGGAATGCCATTGGTCTTCCCATCTTCCCCGTGGTCTTCTAACTCGGTGGATCTCGAAGCTGGGGAGAGGGGCCCCCAGGCTCTCTCCTGACGTGGGGAAGGTAGGAATGGCAAGGACCCTCTTGGAGGGACGCACCGATGACGCTCTTGGCAAAGGAGGCGCGCTTGAGTGTGGCCAGGCCCAGGTCCCCGATCTTAACGGAGCCGGTAGGGCCCGTGATAAAGACGTTGTCGCACTTGAGATCCCGGTGCAGGATGGGAGGTACCCGAGAGTGTAGGAAATGGAGCCCCCGAAGGATTTGGCGGCTCCAGCGCTGAAGGACTCGCGGCTTCATCTCGCGGAACCGCCTCAGGTATCTGGCGGAGGGCACACATCTAGAGTGTTGGGGTGGGGCACATATAGGCCAAGGAGGGAGCCCCCCACTGGTAAGTCCCCGGTGGCTCGCCCACTCCCCGCCTACGCATCTTCGCCCAGCACCTCGTGGCCTAGATCCGTGTCGGGCTCCAGGCAGAAACTCAGTCAAGGGGTGTAGTAGGTAGACAGGAAGTTACAAAACGGGGGCCGAGCGGTAAATTCAGATAGGGCCGCCTTCTAGGTGCTGTGGAGGCGCCGGAAGGGACGATTAACTGCCCCCGGCGTGGGGGAGGGCTTCACAGAGGAAATAAATTTATCTTGCGCCTTGAAGGATGAGTAGGAGTTCAGGGGTGAAACGAGGAAGGGATGGAGTCTCTCCAGGCAGAAGGGACACCCGTGCTCAAAGACACGGAGACAGCAAGGGACAGGATCGGGTGAGAGGAGGTGCTGGGAATTCGATTCGTCTGGAATGTAGGCTGGGGACTACTACATTCGTAAGGACTTTGTGAGCAGTCCTTAGAGAGTGTGGACTTTATCCCGAGAGCGGTGGGAAAACTTGAAGGGGTTTTTAAGGAGAGGAGTGATAAGGTCAGATTCCCGCAGGCCGCAGGAAGGTAGGAAAGCTTGAAGAGAGAGAGGCAGAGTGGGAGAAGGTTCTTTACAGGGCAGCTGCAGTGTTCCAGACCAGGGAGGGGGTGGTGGATGGAGGGAGCAGTGAAAGCCGGATAAGGAGATAACTATAAGGAAAGTCTTGGAGACATACTGATGAGGGAAGGGGGATGCACGGAGTGGAGAGAGAGAAGGCATCAGGCGAGATGCCCAAGTTTTGTCTGGAGTGCTGGGTGGATGCTGCCCTTCACCAAGGCAGGGACACAGGAGGGGTGGATGAGAGATAGCCCGGTTTTGGACCTGAGTGTAAAGTTTGAGCAGACTGGGGCTCCTGCAGAAGCTATGGGGACCTCCCACCACCAGCCCTCCCACCAGCTGCAGAGCTCACGTCTTGAGCGTGCCCGAGGTCATGAGTTCGGTGACCAGGACGATGCAAACCTGGCCCCTCAGCACCGACTTCCACGAGTCGTAGAAGCGGACGATGTTGGGGTGTTGCAGCCCCTTGAGCATCTCCACCTCCTCCGAGAATCGCTGCCGCTCAGCTCGGGACAGTTTCCGAGTCTGTGGGGTAGGAGATGGGGTCATGGTCACATCAGGCCCAGGAGCCCCACGGTGTGGGGGATGGGGGCACATGAGGCGGGGCTGGGGGGAGATGCAAGGGTAGGAGTCAACGAATTGGGTGGATGGGTGGAATCATTCGCCAGTCCTTTGTAGACTCCGAATTCCCGGTGCGCCCCTTTGGGCTGCTCCAAGGACACGCCCACCATGGAACTGGGGCCGCCCCCTGGACCCCCCGCTGGACACAAGCGCTTTTATGCAGCCCGGTCCGGGAGCCCTGAGCTCAATAGCGCCTTTGTAGCCGCCCAGGCAGGCCGTGAGGCGGGAGGGGACGCCCGGGGGCTGGCAGCGGGCAGGCAGCAGGCAGGCAGCAGGCGGATGGCAGGCAGAGAATTGGGGCCGGCAAGGGCATTGGCCCCAGAAACTAGGAACTGCTAGATCCAGACAGGAGGCAGGAGGGCTGCAGAGGGAAGCAAAGAAAAAGACAGAAAAGATCCAGGACCAGGCGCCAGGAGACCACCCCCTGCCCCATGGCTGTCTTCCAACCTTCCCCCCCATCTCCCTTCTCCACCCCACCCCCCCATTTTGGCTGCCTCTCCTTGCCTGGCCTGGAGCCTGGGGCGCGGCACTGGCAGGCTCAAGGGATGAGACCAGTGCCAGGGCTGGAGGGGAGGACCCTCCCCCCAGGCTCTGTCCTGGAGTCTGAATCCAAAGCTGCTAGCCCAGACTTAACTGGGTTCTCCCCGCACAGCACGAAGGTCCTTCAGACCAACAGACCCCTACAGCCCATGGAGTTCAGCACCTTTGGATCTGGGAAGGGAGAGCCCAGGTAGGCAATGGGATGAGGAGCAGGACTGGGCTCATACCAGCTCTGTAGCTCCTTGTCTCCCCCTCCCCCAGCTGTGGAGAAGTCCAGAAGTATGACTGCTCCAGAAGGGGCCTGGGAGGGCTTCATCCTGCCACAACAGCCCTAAAACTTCTGGAAGTGGAGAGGACCCTGCCTCAGCTCCTGGCCTCCGTCATTCCAGCCTCCTAATCTGCAAAGATCCAGGGTGAGGGAGTAGGAGGACCAGGGTCACACTGAGGGTCTCAGGACTCAGGAAAGGGAGAGGAAGAGACAGTGGGTAACCACTGCAGGAAAGTGGTGGGGCCAGCCCCTCCTCAGGTCTGAACTGGCTTCCTACCCAATTTCCTACTCTACTTTCCACTTCTCATTGTTGAGTATGGAGACCATAAAGTGAGAATGTCTAAATCCATAGGGGAGCCACCATACACCACCTGCCTCAGGATCTCCTTCTAATGCCTGGAATCAGCCAAGTCCATGAATCATCAGTACGGGGGACAAGTGTCTGGACGTTTGACTGGAAAAATACATTCCCCCTTGCTGCTTTCCCCGGGGTCTCCCATCCCAAGACCTCCAAAGGGTCCCATCCCATGGTGTCACCGAGGGGGCGCCCAGCCGCACCTGCAGCTCACACCAGGCCACCTCCACTGTGGTGTCGGTGTCCAGCCCTCGATACACCGTCTTGAACGAGCCACGTCCAATCTCGATGTCAAACTTGAGGTATCGGCCGTCCGGGGACGTTGCCACAGCCTGGGTCTCCATGTCCTCCTTTTCCTCCTGCTCTCGCCGCCGCTCCCGGGCCGCCGCTTCGGGGATCCTCGGTGGTTCCCGGGACCCCAAGCCTCCTGCCGAGCCGGCGAGCTCCGGACGCGCGACATCTGCAGCCCTCGCGGGGGCTCCCCCGGTCCACGTGCCCTCAGGCGGCTCTTCAGAGGTAGGTGGTGGGCTCCTCACGGGGCCGGAACCAGCCGAGTCTGGAGGATCAGGGGGCTCCGGAACGGGTGAGGCTGGCTGAGACCAAGAGCTCAGCAGTCCCAAGTCGACTGAGCTGCGGCGGCTGAGACGGGAAGAGCGCGGCCGGGGCTCAGCCTTCCCGGAGAAGCGGCGAGCCCGGCGAGGAGGGGGCCCAAGGCGGGGCGGCCCCGCGGCGGCGGGAGGCGGCGGGGGCCGCAGGGCCAGGTCGGCCTCCGCCTGGGACATGGGGACGGCGGTCTCTGGAGCCGGGGGTGCCAGCATGAGAAAAGGCTGGGCGTCACAGGGCGGTAAGCCGGGTGGCTGGAAAGGAGGCGGCCTGACTGGCGGACTAGCTGGGTGCGCAGCGATCGGACTGAGCTACTGGGGCCCCAGCTCCGGGCTTGCCTGCCCTACAGCCCCGCCCCCGCCCCGCCCCCGGCCGAGCACCGGCCCTTACCCCGCAAGGCCGCCCCCTCGGAGCCGCCAGCGCGGTGGAGACCCGCGCGCGCGTAGACCCTCACCTCGGCCACCGCCCCGCCCCCGGCCGCTGATCCTCCTCTCCCTGGCCTCCCGGAGCACCCGCCCTCAGTCTCGTTCCCAGGCCGGGGCTGGGTGCAGGGCGGCGGGGTGTCCTCCCGCATTGAGTGCGCAAACCTGTTTGGGGGGGGTCGTGGTACTAGGGCAGGGAGATGAAACGTGACCGTGGCTCCTTGGCTCCAGAAAGGGAGGTGGTGAGGAGGAGGCTACCACCAGCCTGCACGCCCCAGATAAGGTGGCGCCACCCACTCCTAATCGTCCGGAGTGGCCCCAGGCCGACAATGTGGAGGTCAATGGAAAGATCTGGTTTGCTCAGACACTGCAGTCCCTCCAGGCTGCACAGGGATCGGGTAATGTGGACCCCAAGGCAAGCCCCTCTCCAAAACCAAGGACCCGGTCATCTATCCTCTCCACCTCCCTACCTCGACCGCAGCCCTGGCCGTGGCCAGAGTAGCTGTTTTTGCTATGTGGGCTCTCCTTCCTCCCTCTTCTGTTTGCCAAAGTTTCCAATAAACCGAAGTCCATATCCGGTTTACTCCCCCTCAGCTCCCCTTGGCCTCAACTACCCAACTCAGACTAGACAGATGCAGGGAGGGGCCTCATAATAGTTCAGGACTTCTATGGGGAGATGGTGAGGGAAGGGGAACCATTAAGTTACACCATTTCAAAGACAGAAAGCAATCTGTCCCCAAGCTGTGTTCCATCAGCACTCCCCCACACAGCCCACCCAGCAGATGTAAAACCAGACTCACTGGAGCATTACAGCCTGGGAGGACCTTCTCAAAGGCCATAGGCCTTCTCTCCCCTCTCCTAGGCCAGGATTCACTCAGGGGTTAACACTTCCAACCCTCCCCATGCCCATTCCAGTAGTAATTTCAGCAACAGGCAGTGGGGTTGAGCTTTTTAATATCATAAATCAGTGTCTGGCCCCGCCTCTCACTGCCAGGCTCCTTCCTGGGCCTCCTATCTTTATATTGCCTGGAGGGCTGCCTGCAGCCAGGGCTTCACTCATCCCCTAGGAAGGATCCAGCACCAGCCTGAGAAGGGAGGCAACAGCAGCTAAGGGGGTGGGAGGCAGAAGAGACAGAAGCTTGTGCAGGTGCATGTGTCTATGTACTTACATGTGTGAACACATGTGAAGTGTTAAGATTTGCAGACTCTGACTCAGGGACAATCTAGGACAGGAGAGGAGGTGGGGCAAGGAGAAGCACATCTTTTCTCCCTGGCACCTCAGCCTCACCCCATCCCAGGCCAGACACGTGGGGTAAGTGGGAAACCCATCCCTGGACTGGAGCCCTTTTGAGTCTGGTGGAGTCACAGATCCAGTCTGTGGGGACAATTGGTCTGTTTCCTTTTGAAAGCCCTGGAAGGGTGGGAGGTGAGAAGTAAAGGGAGACAGGTCTCTGCTAGAAGAACTTGACACCGCGGCCATCGCTGACGGTGATGATCTCGGCCTTGTGCTCCTGCTGTAGGGCCTGCAGAGCCCGCAGTAGGGTTGCCTCATCCAGGCCATGGAATTCTAGACAGGAAAAGATGGGTAGTCAGGGACACACAGCAACTTGGGGGTCAAGGCCTCTGAGGAGAGCAGTCTAGCTGGAAGCTGAGATCTTGCAAGACCATCTATCCTGCTGTAGCTGCCACCCACCCTTCCTCCTTCCTCAGTATTCCTTAAGAGTGGGGGTGGGGGCGCGGTGGAAGAAAGCCTGAGTCAGCATGAAATGAGAGCTCATGCTTATTTCCCCCTTTCTAGTTGTTCTGTCAGACTCAACCCACACCTGCTCCCACACTACTGCCTGCCCCACCCTACCCCCATTAGTGTCTGGTGTGGGTCACAGAGAAGGGGCCCCAACAATCAAGCCTAGGGAGGTGAAGGCTGGAAGCTGACCCTACCTGCATCTCTACCCATCGGGAGGACCTGTCTTAAAATGAAGAGGTACAGCCATACCTCTAGCTAGGAGACATTAAGGTCTAGCATAGATATCTGCCCCCTCTTAGTCAAAAGGAATAAGGCTGGGAGCCAAGGGCCAGCTGAGTAGCTGGAGATACAGCAAGATTCTGCAGGGAGATGTGAGAAGCAGGAGGCAAGTCCTAACAGGCTTGCACACCTCACCCCCTGCGTGGGCCCAGCTCTTGAGTCAGGGAGCCTCCAGCTCTCTGAGGAAGCCTCCAGCTTTGCCTGGCCTGAGTGGTGGGCTGGGCAAGGCTGCAGCACTGAAGTCATGGCATGATGGTGGGAGTAGCAAGCAGAGGCCTGCAGGAAAGGGGGGAAAAGCCAAGAGCTATAAACTCTGTTGGGGCAGCCAGGTCTGGCAGAAGGGGAGGTGCCCCTTTTTCCCCAGCTCAGATTGGTACTTTTGGTGATCCTGGGGATCAGAATATGAAGTCAGAGATGAAAGAGCTAAGAGAGTATTTACACTATGTAAAAATCAAACAGTATACAAATCCTTGCCTGGCGAGAAACCAAAGTATTCTAAAGGGATGGGGGTGGGGATGGGGGTGTTGGCCCAATCCCTTCAGCTGACACCCACAAATCTTGAGCTCTCTATAAGAATAAAGGGTGAAAGAAAGCCTGAGTCAACAAGGAATGAGATTTCAGGCTTAATCTCCTGCCCCGGTTCCTCATTTGGCATCTACATCAATAATTCTTACCTTTTCATGGGTCACAGATGCCCTTTGAAATCTTATAATATGGACTCTATTCCTAGAAAAATGCACATACACTGCCACAAACAAAATTTGTGGGTTTTCTGTATATGAATTCAGGTAGTTTATGAAAATCCTGGACATAGATTAAGAACACTTGCATTACTTAGTATTTGGAATTCAGAGGCAGAAAAGTGGGAAGTCTGAATGTCAACTAAACAAAGATTAGAGAGAATTCAGATGACAAAACTGGAAGGGAAGGGAAAAGCATTACCCTCATCCTCTGTGTCTTCCCCATTGGTCAGTTCATACAGGGTAAACACCGAATTGTTCTGTCCACTCCTGGAAACCTATAGACACAGAAAACAGGGACTGAATAAGAACCAGGAATTTCCTGGGAGATGGTAAGCTCCACCTCTCTGACCCAGGAATACCCCCAAAGTATTCCCAAACCAGGGCAGAGGAGTGGCCTAAAAACCACAAACCCTACAGGTGCTATATTTATACATGTACACAAACACATTCAGAACCACTAAACCACAGGCCTTCACGTGTCTGAGGAGTGACCTCTCATTCTGGTTGTTTTCCTATTCAAGAATGGGTGGTATGTGTTTGTTATATTTGGGTTGTTGATGCTTCTTCCCCTCCTCTCTCCCTTGGGAATGTTTAGGGCTGGTGGTGACCAGGAATGAGGGGGAAAGAGTCTGTCCCCACACCCACACTGGTTCAGAAAGTCTTTTATATTGTGGACAGCCCCATAAGGATGTGGTGGGAGAGGGGCTCCAGGTTTTTGTTTTTGTTTTTCCCTTCCTTTCCCCATTTATCTTCTGTGGCCAAAAGCTCCAGCCAACAATAGTATTCGTGGTTCCCAGTACTGCATTCTCCAAATATGGCCTCACGTAGCCTCTGGCCTCCTACAGGCAAAGGAAGGGAAGTTCTTTGCAGTTCTTCCCAGGGAAACTGAGTCACTGAAAAAGGCTTTCCTGGAAGACCTACACTTCCCCTTTCCACCCTCTTCCACTTTGCTCAGCACAGATTTGAAAACACCAGGTATCTGCTGAGCACAGATTCATTCTCCTTTGCGTCTCTGGGTCAGAATAGTCTCACCCACTGATAGATGAGTTTCCCCCATTCTTCTGGCCTCCTCCACATGATCAGGAAGCTAGACTTGTTCTTATCCAACCACTCGAGGTTCCCTGCAAAATGGATACTTATGAAAGCATCATGCTCTATGAAGAGACAAAGAAGCAAAAAACAAAGTGGAACAGAATGGAAGAGATTCAGCTTTCAGAAAAAGAAATTCAAGAATTGTTTTACTATTACTATCTACAAGGCACCCATTTTCCTTCTCTTCAGGTGCTGGGGTACAGATGGAGAGAATTCAATTCTGTATACCATTGAGGGGAAAAGGACCCAGGGAACTGGGCTACTCTATATAGCACTCTGGACCCCAAGCCAGGGGAGAAAAAAAGTTCTTAAAAGAAAAGACCTGTGCTAATCTACCCTCAGGAAAACACAACTAGGAGGGAAATTAAGGAAGCTGGGGAACTGAACCCACCTTTCTTCCTCAGTTCCTCTAATACAACCTGGATTGATTCCACAGGGAGCTTCCCTGGTTTAAAGTTAAGGGAATGGCATTAATAGAATGAACTGGGTGGGATAAAACTTCTAAGAGCCAGTCTCATGCCCAGAACTACTCTTCTCCCTCACATGCACAAAGATGTGCAATTCCCCAACTGGGTATAGACTGGCATTTCCTGCATATTTGGGGGAGAAAGGTAAAGAGAAACTACACCAATTAAGAAAGAAGAGCATTAGAGAATGAAAGGTACTATGGTTTCTCACCCTCCTTCCTTCAGCCGTTCTCCAGATATTTTAGGGATGAATCAGGCAGCAAAAGCAAATGACCCTTACTTCCTGAGACGAGGAGAGTAGATGGAGAAAATTACTAAAGGTAATGCCGGAGTTTGAGTCTCATACAGAGGACAGAAGATTCAAAAAGTCAAAAAAGTTCAGGTTGAAAAACCTAAGACTTGGCTTCAGGACAGATATTCTAAGGACTGAATGACACCTGGGTACTCATCACTGCCAAGGACAAGAGGGTTTGGTGCTGCATTTAGGTTGGGGTTGGGGGTAAAATGGATGTCAGCCTCTCAGACTGGCTCTTTCCCAGGTCGTTTGGGTGGGAGCCTGCCTTCTGTGGGTGAAGGAGTGGTGGTGAAGTATGGGCATACGGGAAAGTGCGGAGAAGCCTGAGGGAGGATACGCTGTAGCTTCACGTTGTTGAAGAGCGGACTCTCTTGAGCTTCCATCACCGTCATGCTGGACTGTTTGTGCAGGCGGCAGAAGGACAGGACCAGCGAGCACCAGGCGGCCAGCTGCTTCTGCCGAGTGTCCACGTTCGGCTGCAACCTGCCGGGTTAAGCGGGTGTGGGGAAGAATTAAAGGACGTGAGAGAGCGAGCGGCAGCTATTGCCGGGGGCGCGTTTTGGGGAGAAGTGAGGGACTTCGAGTGGCGGCGACCAGATCCGTTCTCCCCCTCCCCACTTGAAGTATCAGGGCTGGGCCCGGGGCCCGGGGGAGGAGAGGGAGTCCCAGCGGGACTTCTCAGGGTCTGAGCCTCACGTAAAGAAGGGCGGGAAGCGATACTGCCACGGCCACTCGAAACTCATCGCCATCGTAGTAACCCAGGAAACCCGGAACCCGCCGACAAAGGACTTCCGGCCTCCGCTCGGGCACGTCCGGGCAGAAAGCACAGCAGAAAGGTTCCGGGCGCCTCTGGGGAGTGGGGCGGCCCAACAAAAGGGATCGTCTTCGTCAGCCCTTCCCTTGCCGTTATCCTGAAAGTCCTTACCACCTAGAGCAGAAAGGGGCCTGAGAAGTCTTCTGATTCCACCCCAGAGAAGGGCAGTGACTTCCCCAAAGCGGGCACCCTTAACTGCAAGTGGAACCCAGGTCTCCAGAGCCCAGCCAAGCTTTTTTCCACTATGCTAGGCTTCTTTTAATATTAACATTTGTGTCATTTAACTTAAACGCCTCGCAATTAATTACCCAGTCTCCTCAATTCCTGTGTCCTTTGACTCCATCATTCTTCAGTCTCCTGCAGCACCCGTGGGAGCACATTTGTAGCTTTTATCGCTGGAAACGGCTCTGCTTCCATGATTCAAGAGCTGCCACCTTTGACCACAGCCATCTCTCTCACCTCTCCCATGTCCTCACCTTTCTAGTCTCAAGTCCCTGAACCCCTTTTGGTCTTCTCTGACTCCTTACGTAGCCTAGATTACTCAGTTTTGTCCCCTTGCCTAGATACCTGCTGGTCAGTTCCCAAACCAGAGTTGTTGATCCCTGCCCACCTGTCTACCCTCTCTCCTTTTCACTCCGTGATTGGGGAGTATTACTGCAATAACAGCAGCAGAAGCAGCAAAAACAAAAAATCACCAGGGTCTGCTCACTGAGTCCCAGATTCCCTGGCTAACCTCACTGCTGGGCTCTCAGTGCAGCTCAGTGATGTTTTACCTTTTACTTCCTGTCACATCCCTCAAGGTAACTCTCCAAATTTTCCACACTCATCAAGCCATTCCATCTGTCCCCATCCCCCCATCTCTGCAGAATGCCCTTCCTATTTTTATGAGATTGAGGCCATGCATGTGAACCTCTTAATCTTTCCTGTCTGTCACCACACGCAATTCATCTCTCAAAAATTCCTCTTAAAAAAAAAAAAAAAGAAAGAAAATAAAAAGAAAAAAAACCCTCTTCATTTTTACTCCTTCCTTTTGGACTCAAAGGAAGAAGTATCACTATCCCTTTACAAAACCAACCATTTGGAATATCTTCTTGCCTCTCCTTTCCAACTTCCTCCAGGACGTCTCTGTATCAGTTTCCCTCTTTCCCTTTCCCCTGGCTCCTCTCCCCTAGTCTACAAACATGCTGGGGTAATCCCTACTTGAAAATATGCAGTTTCCTTGACTCTACCACCGTCTCAATTTCCTGTCTGATTTCTAACATCTCCCCCACTAAAGTCCATCCTTCATTACGTACAGTTCCTGATCCACAGAAAGGCCCAACAAATATTTGTTGAACGAATGAATGAGCCATTCAAAGAGCACCATCTCCTTTGCTTCCTTCGCACTGTTTTATCCTCATTCTACTACTGTCTCTCTGATCTTTCCCTGTGTCTTTTTTCCCTCGTTGTTTAAATGTGGGTGTTCCCTAAAAACCTCATTCTTCTTCAATATACTTTCTCCCTGAGAATGCTCATTGCTCTTATGGCTTCACATGGCATTTCTGTGCAGGGGACTCCTAAGCCTATATTTCTACCTCCAACCTTTTTCTGCCACCACCACCACTCCCATTTCTAACTCTAAGCAGTACATATCAGCTTGTTCTGTTGTTATCTCATATTATATTTCCTTTTCTCCAGGCCAGCTAAAATGGCCTTTTGGAACTATTACTTCCACCATTGTCCTCATAACCCAGGTTCAAAACTGGCGTCAGCCCTAACCTCTCCAATCCTTCACTTTCATATCCAAATCCTATAAACACCCCCCTGTTTTTAAACACCTTTCCTACTTTTTAATTATTTTATATTTCCCCATTCACCACTCCTTTGGTCCATTCGCTCGTTTTCTCAAGCATGGACTATTGCAATTATTTCCTAATTCAGCTCCCTTCCTACTTTCTCTCCTAGAGGAATATACTCCATCTAAGGCCTAGTCAGGTGCCAACTTCACAATCATACCCCTGTGGTCTCACCTCTTGTGATCACACCTCAGTTAGACATCACCTCTCTTTCCTTTGCAGTCAGGTAACATTTGGTTTGTATCCCTTGCATGACTCTCATCACACACTCCATGGTTTTTGTTTATTTGTGCACATGTCAGCTCCCCTGCCAGATGAAAGCCACTGAGGGCAGAAACCAAGCCCTATCTCACTTATCTTCCCAATACAATATGCTATACACAGTGTCTTACATCAGCATGCCTTTGATGTATATTAGTGAAATATATGAAGGCAAATATGGGCCAAGAAGAGGATAGATATATCCTTCCACACAATGGATGCATTCATAGAAATAGAGCAAAGATTTCTCTCTGCTGAAAACTCAAAATGTCCTAGGGAAGAGTTTTGTCTCCAGAGAGACAGATGTGTCCTGAGGAAAGAAGTATGTCTCAGAGAATGAGTAGATATGTTCAAGGAAGCATATAGATAAATATCTGTGGAACAGACAGTAATGTCCCAGGAAATGGATATGCATGTACTCAGGGAGGTAGATATTTCAAACAGGAAAGAAGGATGTTCCTAAAGAGGTGCCAGGTGCCACAGGTGTCTTTATGAAGAACAAAGTTATTTTCTAGATTTTTCTTGATGGCCTAGCAGGTTTGTCCCAGGGAGAACTGGAGGTGAAGCTTCCCTGTTGAGAATTGGGCCTTACTGTCCAGGGACATATACACAGTGTGTCCGTGTACAGAAACGGTGTGCCACTAGGTATGTCCCTAGAAAGAAAGTGTCTTAAGGGAGTATGAGTATGGCTCAGGAAGCTAATAGAAGGGTCCAGTGAAGAACTAGTGGTTGCTATGGGGATCACTGGTCTCTGACCACAAGGTCCAATAGCCTCAGTTTTGAGCTTCTTCAGGTGATGTCCATCTTCTGATTGTTGGCTTTAGTGGACACCAGGGGGCAGTGTGCGGCCAGAGTGTAGGCCACACCCACCCAGGGTCCAGGACAATGTAGGATGAGGGCCCAGGACCTGGAGGGGGAGTCCTGTGGTGAGTCTAGTAGTGGAAGCACCACTACTTTTGCCCTTAATCCTGTGGTCCTTGGGGATGGACTCCTGTTGGTCAGATCAGGGTTCCTAGTCCCAGGCCCTGCAAATAAACTGAGGCTTGAAGAAAGGGAAAATGCAGGGCTCCTGGGTGTCCCCCTCCAGCTTCTTGCAGGAGTCACAGCAGAGTCTTGCCTTGTCCCTCCCCCCTCAACTCCCCAGCTGCTGTCCAGACCGGAAGGGAGTCTCTTCCTGCACATTTCCTGGAGCTGGGTTTGGATAGGGGCAGGAAAGGCCCCCACCTTGGGAGGAAAGAGTGTAGGGGTGTGGCCTTCAGGTGGGGGAGGGAGTCATGGAGGGCAAGTAAAACAATGGGCCTATCCAGATTCTTCCAGCTCTGCTGCCCAGAGATGAGGGCCTGTGGGAATGGCAGAGACTCTGGGAAGGACTCAGGCCCCACTGGGAGGGGGAGGGAAACAGTGTATTAAAAAAAACAAACAAACTTTATTTTGAAGATTACAGAATGTGTGCCGTGACCTCACCCAGCTTCTATTTCCACCAATCTAGAGATCCGCGGTAGGGATGAGAGAAGGAAGTAGGGAGGGGAGGAGAGAGCTGGTGGAGGCAGAGGAAAGGTATGAGATGGCTGCAGAAGAGCTCACACCACCCTAGGCCTGGGCTTCACTGTCTTTACTCCTCCACACCACAAGGGTGACGAGGAAGGGGATGAGGCAGATGGGGGTTATGATCATGGCCAGGAGCACATCCTCTGGGGGGTCTGAGAAGGTAGGCTGCACCAGGGAGCAGTTGGCAAAGTGGATCTGGTGAGTCTCAAAGATGATCCGTTCTGCCCAGGGATTGGGGAAGCCCAGGCCGAACTCCTCTGCTTCCTGTTCCAAGCACTCTTGAAGGGCGCTATAAGGCCTGGGGGCAGGAGAGGACTAGAGTGAGGGAGGGGTTGGGCCCAGAGAAAGGAGTGTCCCATACTCACTCCAGGCCCACAAGGAGCACACATCCCACCCCACCCCACCCCGGCCCAAGCCGCCCTCCAGCACTGCCCCTACCTGCTAATCAGGGCCCAGTCACACCAGTCCTTTTCGATAGAATCCATCTGATCCTTATAACAGAGCCAGCAAAGGTGGGCTTTTGTCTCATAGTTCTCCTCCACCGTTTTTCCTGTGGGCAGAGATGCTCCACATTGACCACTCCCCTGCCCCTCCCTCCAAGCCCTCTGGTCCAGGTACTTCCACTGAGGAACCACTGTCCCTGTCTTCAAATGTGGGAAATGCCAGGAAAGCCTCAGAAAGTTTTCTAAGCAAGACACTCCTGGATGAGGAGAGAGTCCTAGCCCAGGAAATGTTTAGTGCTTTCCATATGCACAGCACTTCTCAGCCTGACAAGGACTTCCACATACACTTTTTCTGGGATGTTCTAACCCACCTGTGAGGTGGGCCAGCTCAGAGCCAGGTAGGGGCTTTGTGGGATGAAAGGTAGAAAGACCACAAGGAACTCCAAGAGAGAACAGAGGGGAGTTTAGGGGCGCCAACTGGGTTTGGGCCTGGCTTGTGGGAAAGGGACCCTCCTCACTTAACTCCCTCCTCCTTGCCCTGGGTCAGCCTCCCACCTCCGCTGGACACTTACCTTCTGACTTTAAGTCGTCTTGGGTGGGAAAAGGCTGAGCTAGGGACTCCTGGGGTTTCAGGACGGCTGTGGGCAGAAAAGGGAGAGGGAGGTGGGATGAAGTGGATCTGGGCAGTGGAGCCAGGAAGAGGGGGTGTGCGGGTTGGGGGCTGAGACCTTTGGAATTCACGGCTACTCTCAGAAGAGAAAGGGGAGTAATCCAGGCCCCCAGGGGGTGTCTCAAGAGAGGGGCTGGTACCAATTTCTTCCCACTCACATCCAAACCCCCTTCCTCCTCGCCAGCCCCAGACCTCCCGAGACCTCTCCGCGGGGCCCCGGCAACCCAGCTTTCCCAAGCGGGAAGCAGCTCGCGCTGCGCCCTCACCGAGGTGGGGCCCGGGACCGTCTGAAAGACAGCGCTGTCCGCACCCGCACCATGGGGCCCGTTCAGGCCTCGGCCGTCCAGCCCCCCTCCCCTCCAGGGCCTCCCGCTCCTCCCGCCCGGGCCCCGGGGCGCTGCGCTCACCGCCCAGCAGCAGGAGGAGGCGGAGCGCTGCGGGTCGCCCGGCGCGGGTCGCGGGGAGCCGCGGGCCTCCGGGGGCGCGCTCCGCCCGGAGCGAGGCCATCGCGCGGCGAGCAGGCGAGGAGCGGCGGCGGCGCTGAGCCGGGCCGGGGCCGGGGCGGGGGCGCCTATATCCCCGTCCCTAGCCGCAGGAAGCCGCGCCGCTTCCTCGCAGGGGCTGGGACGGCTGCGGCCACGTGGGGGGCGGGGGCGACGCCCGGGGCCGGCAGGCTGGAAGGGGAGTCGCTGCCCCACCCGGCCCTGGCGCCCGCCGCTCCCTCCGCCTGGTCGGCGTTGGCCCACCCTTTCTTCTAGCTCACCCTGCGGGGCTGGACAGCTCCCCTCGTAACCCCAGAACTGGGATCCATTTCCTGGGCTCAGCCGCGTGGCGCCTAAGACTCGCCTAGGGTCTCCCAGAATCTGCTACCCGGTCTCTAGTCCCTTCTTCCCTTTCTCCGCGAGGAGATGGGGGCGTGTGGTGGGGAGCACAGTAAAATGAGAGAGGGGGCTGGGAGCTCAGAGGGCCTCTCAACGCCGCAGTAGCTAAGGCTGGGGGTTGGGGCTGTCGTGGGCCGTGGGGGAAGGGGGGTGCCTGGAGCTGCGCTCAGAGTTCTCTTTTCCTGTGAACACCCACTGATGTCAGCCCGCCTGCCAAAATCGAGGAGGAGATGAAGAGGGAGTTGGCCCTCCAGAGTCATCAGAAGGCCTGGGGATAGGGGTAGAGGGGAAACCAAAGGTCCAAATACCCTCCCTTCCAGGCACCCTTTGGGGCCTAGACCCACAAACCAGACTGAAGGCAGGGGCAAAAAGTAAGATTACTTCATTCCTAAGAAGGTGGCCACAACTTTTCAGGATCAAGGTTGTGAGAAGGGAGGGGCTTAGAACCGGCAATGTGTGACTTTAGTCATGAGGGGGTTAGTTATTTACAGAGGAAGAAGCTAAAGCTCAGGAAAAGAGCCCAGAATTTGAGTTCAGAAGCTCTGAGTCCTAATTCTTTTTTCCCACTCTCCAGCTAGATAGCCTGGAAAGATTTCAGTTACCTTCACAAATTCTCAGATTCCTGCCATGTAAAAGAGGGACATTACCCTCCTCACTAAACTGTAGTGAGGGTGACAGTGTGAATGGGCGCTGCACCCACTCAGCAGATGCTAGTTTCCTTTCCTCCTTTCCTAAGGACTTGCCTAAGGTCATACTGCTGAGAAGCAGCAAAGCTCAGCCTGGGGCCCCAGGGGCCCTGACTTCTGCCACACCACAGCTGTCTCTGTGTCCTGAGCCAGAGCTTCATTAGCCTGAAGCAGCCGAGGATCCCAGGAGCTGATTGGGCCATGACGTTCAACTCCAGACACAGCTGTCAGCGCCGAACTTTCCTAAATTACTCCCAGACACTGACCCTTGGACTCAGCTGCTGCTGTTGTCCCAGTTTTACTGATCCCTTCCCACCACAAATTATCTTTCATGATCTCTCTTCAGATCTTCAGCTCAGGGTCTTAAGCTCTTAAATCACGGCCACTGATGTAACCTGTTGTTCTTCCAGAGCTAGGGTCAAGAGGTTGCTTTAGCAAGGGATCCAGAAGGAAAAGGGCAGTAATATACCTGGCATGAGCCCTCCTGGTGAAGGTCATCTTTTGCAATGTGCAGAAAAGAGCCAGGTAGCCCTGGAACCACTTCAGGTCAGGGACAAACTCCATTCCTTCCCTCTCACCTGTGATTGCCCTTTTCAAGAAGGAAACATGGTCAGAGGGAGATGTCTAGGTGAAAAGATGAGAGGTGGAAGCAAGGAGGGGCAGAAAGCAAAATAAGCCATTTCCACTGGCCAGAAGCACCTGAGTCCACTGTGGTTTAGGACTGGGGCTGGGATCAAGATTAAAGTTGATAAAAACTTGGGGTTTAAAATAAGACCGTATGATGTAAAAGATAAAAACAAACACTGGTTAGGATTCTGAAAGCAAGTTTTGCCTCTGTCTTGCTGTGTAACCTTGGGAAGGCCATTTCACATCTTTGGAGCTCAACATTTTCATGTATAAAATGACCCTAGTCTCAAAAGGGAAAATATAAACTTGTGTTGTAATGTGGAGACCTCCAAAGGAGAGCTTACTGTAGCCTTTCCTGAATTGAGGAATCCAAACCTCCTGCTGGAGAATCTGGAAATTTCCTTTCTTTCTGATTTTCCTCTTCCCACTTTTTTTCTAGCCAGTTGGATGTTTGGCTGTTTTCATTGACCCCTGGGGGCATCCTGCCAACTAAGGTTCTGCTATGGGGGTCCTTTGGGGCTGAACAAGGACTAGAGATCTCACCTTTTCCAAGTTACCATAGGAAATAGTCCCATGATCTGCAGCAAGGGGACAGAGAAGGGCTTCATTAGGGACAGAGGCTGGTTCTTCATGGGAAGTTATGTTTTCCACCCCTGGGGACACTTCCCTTTCCTTTCTAAGCCCATTTCTGCTTTAAAATATATTTTTTGCTATAAAGATATACTTTTTAATTGCTAGTAATATGTAAGTATAGACTGGTTGCAAAATACTTAAACACAGAAAACTTTATACTTCCATTCCTTTCTAACTCACCTCCCTATGTATTTTGGACTTAAGAAAAAGCATAAATGGGAATTAATATCATTATTCAGTGACTGTTTAAAATTAATATATCTTGGGTTATCTTTCCATGATACCATATAAGGATGTGCCTCTTTCCTTTTAACTGCAGTATAGAATTGTCTTTAGTCTTTTTTTCTTATAACCGGTGGAATCTAGGCTTTAAGTTCCCTACACACTCCCTTATTCCTCTGTCCCTACCCTACTCCCACCCCAGTGCTTGGGAAGAGAAGGATTTGGTTCTGTTCCAGCTGGACATTGACCTGAGATTTCTGGCTCCAACCTAGATTAACTTCTCTTGGGCAGGGATACTACCCCCATTTAAATTTCCCTTCTTATTACAGGCCAAGGGCCATTCTGCCTGGAGAAAAGGGAGAGATGACTTGATCCTAAAAAGGAGTGCCACTTCTAATCCCCAGCCTTCCCCCTACATACACAAATCCAGAAGAACATAGGGGGAGTAAACAGCACTAGGGGCTTCCTACACAATGAAATTACACACAGAACATCCAGGAATTGTGTAGAGACATTCACAACATGCTGGCTTCTTCCCCAGCTGTCTGCAAAATAAAGAGCAGAGCTCAGGAAAAGGTGTGGGGGAGTCAGGGTCAGGGAAGCCAGAAGTTCTGGCTGGGAGGGGCTGATCCTTCCAAGCTGGAGAGAGGAAATAGGCTTCTTCAGAGGGCAGGGAGGCAGCAGGGAGAACCAGAGAGCTACAGGCAGGGAGCCAGCTGGCTAAGGGAGGGAAGACAAGGGGGTAGGGACACCACTACTCCATTCCTCCCAGGCCCTCATCTCCAGAATGATGGCATGAGGAGCAAGACCACCTCTTAAAGGGAAGAATGGTTATTGGAGAGAAAACATTGGCTCTCTTATAATATCTACAAGTTGTAAGTAAAAAGCAGAGCAAATGGTCAGGCCATATTCCTCATCAATTTCTGGGGACTTAACAGTAGCTACCATTTATTGAACAATTACAATATACTGCATAGTGTATTATCTGACACATATGCTGAGTGATTTGCAAGCATTTCTTAAAACTTTACCACTGTAACATCAGAATTATCTTGTCCATGAGTGGAAAAGGGCAAGAGGAATGATCTGTCCAAGATCCCAGAGGAAGTAACTGGCAAAGTCAGGATTTGAACCCAGGACTGCATGATGCTAAGCTTTATGTCTTAACCATTAGATTTATCACCTGTTTCTCACTCCAAGTCAGAATATTGATGCTTTACTGGGTCTGGAGGGGAGGGGAGAAGAATAGATAGTTTCTTCTAGGACCAGATTGACCCCTCCAGAAATAAGATCCTGCTTTACCCAACTGTGTGCACAGAAGCTGCCTTCCTGCTTCCTTCCCTGAACCAGGCTGGACCATGACATCACATAGAGGAGGCTGTTTTTTCTGAAAAGAACCCAGGCCAGTTTTATAAGAACGATGTTCAGACAGTGTGACTGAAGAGGATCATGGCCAAGAGACCACAGCACACGCCCAGCAGTGCTGAGAACACTGTTGGTCCCTCGGCACCTGGGGCTGACTCATTGCTGTCAGGACCCAATGCCAGATGCCAGGATTGCTTTCACCCTTCCTCCATTCCTCAAAGCTGTCCTCTGAAACTATCCCCAGGAACCTTCCACCCTGTCCCAGCATCCCAGAAGTCTAGGTGTTGTGTAACATGGGGGCGCCTTGAGGAAGCCAAGCAGGGTGCTCAGAGCTTCATACAAATTGTTTTCTTTACAATGTACAACTCTATTAAGTTAGGTACCATAATAACTTGCTTTACAAAAGAGGAAACTAAGGCTGAGAAAGGTTAATCCATACCTGAAGGCAGTCAACTTATTATTCAACCTGCTAGGCAGAATGAAATAGTAAGGGATGAGGAAGACTGGCCAGGAGAGCAATCACATAGGGCTCCTCATGGCACAGGGGGCCTTCCCCACTCAGTATGACCCCTGTCCTGTCTATGCTTACTTCACCAGCAGACAGTATCTTTTCACATCCTTTCTCCCAAGACCTTAAGGCAGTAGATACACAATGAAAAAAAAAAAATCCATGACATTACAAAATAAATCATTTCTTAGATCATGACAAAGATCCAACATATCTAAAGCAAAGAGGACACTACTTGCTTTAGATATGTTGTACATGTTAAACACATGATATGCGCATGTGTGTTTAACATATGCAGTGTGTGTAATGTCAGCTTGAGTGATACTGAGACAGGACGGGGGCAGGGCACAGCCACTCAAGGAATAACAGCAATTTAACACCAAAATGGTGGAAGATTCAACCCCCAGTAGGCCTTGAGGCTCAAGATGATGGGAGATTTGACTTCTAGCAGATCTTGAGCTTCATTATATGCCCATTGTCCCATTGTAATATATTAGCATGATAAATAACATGCCCACAGGCGCCATGACAGTCCCAAGGCTAGCCACAAAAGGTCAAAGAGTGGGAAATGGTCAACTTCCTGGGAATCCCAGCCCCCTCCCCAGGCTAGTTAGACTGGTCCTTCCACTTATTAGCATATGAAGCCACCAAGCCCATAAAAACTGGCAACACTGTCCCTCGCAGCGGCCACCCTCTCTCTCTCTTCCCCTCCTTCAGAGAGGGCCTGTGCTCTGTCTGTGGAGTGTGTACCTACTTTTACTCTAATCTGAGCACCCAACCCCCACACCTTGTGGCCATTCTCTTGCCTTTCGTAGTGTCTCTCTAATTAAATCTACCTTTACTCAACTGTAGATCGCTCTTGAATTCTTTCCTGCATGAAGCCAAGGACCCACACTTGGCGGGGCACGTCCCAAGGGCTTAACCAAAGCCTGGGACATGGCCCTCCTCATGCCCCACATCCATTTTTCCTTCATCAGTACTATAATAGGTAATATTTTCCTCATCTTTAAAATGCAGGAATAATAATAGTATCTATAAGTTACAAGTTAGAGGAGTACTTGGCCCATAGTCAAAATATATAATTATTATTACTACTACTACTACTACTACTATTATTATTATTATTAATATTCTATTGTCTAGGTGGTTAACAGCACACACTTTGGGGTCAAGCAGATTTGAATTTGAATCCCAGCACAATTACTTATTTAGCTGTATGTGATCTTGCACAGTTTACTTAACTCCTTTGAGTTTGTTTTCTTAACTGCAAAAATGGGGTTACTAACGTGTATCTCACTGAGCAGTAGAGATGATACATGTTAAAGCATTTGGCCCAATGCCTGGCACTAGTAAGCATGTAATAAATGGTAGTTGCTCTCATAATGTGTCCTGACCGCATATAGTTATAAAACTCTATTTCCAAGATATTCTGCGATCCTTCCAGTTTCATAATTTTGTTTTTTTCATTACACAACACTCTTTATTGAAAAGACTACAGACTTTGGAGTCAGATAATCCTAGCTTGGGTTTGAATTCCAGCAATCCTACTTACCAGTCATGTGGGTACAGCCAATGTTGTCCATCTCTCCGAGCCTCAATGTTCTTCTCTGTAAAATGGGGATAATAATACCCACCCCCAGGCATCTTGCAAGGATTGCATGAGATGATGTAGGTTCCCATCCAGCCCAATATCTAGTGATTATGTGAATGCTAGAGGCATTTTGTTAATTATATAAATAAATGTGACATTTTTGTTTCTTTCCATACAGTGTCATGGATGTAATCTGTAGATGTATGTGTTATACTTTCTCCAAAACAGTCTCCATAGCCTTGTATCCCATCCTAGCTGCACTGGGACTCAAAAGGCCATGGTATCAGCAGCATGGGATCCTGCTGATAAGCCAAAGAAGGAAGAAAGGGAAGTAACAGAACCAAGGGCAACTCCCCTTTCCTGTCTGGCTAGGATTTGTTTGTCTTCCACACAGGCTGTACCCTGCTGATATGGGGGTCTGTCTAGTGTCCAGCTTTTTTTTTGGTGGGGGGAGGTAATCAGGGTTATTTATTTATTGGAGGTACTAGGGATTGAATCCAGGACCTCATGCATGCTAAGCGCACACTCTACCACTGAACTGTACCCTCCCCCACAACAGTGTCCAGCTTTGATTGCATCTCCATATATAGAGGAAGTTAGGAGCCCCTTGTCTTTCAGCAACTATTTTCCTCTGAATTTGCAGAGAAGAGTCCCAAACACATTTCTTTTTCTGGTGCCACTGGTGAGAGAAGAAAACCATGGAGAAAATCCAGACTCGTGATGTCAGTGGTAGAAGACCTCAGAGGAAAGAGGAGTTAGAGTGGAGTGGTTTAGAACACAGGTTTGGGGTCAGAATGACTGGGACAAAATTCTGGCCATAACTGGGTGACCTTGGGCACGTTCCAGGCTCTTTAAGCCCTGGTTTCCTCAGCTGGAAAATGAGTAAAAGAGTATTGCCGACCTCATATGGAACGAAGATGACCCATTGTAAAGCACTTAGCACAATGCCAGACACAGATTGAGTGGTCTGTATTTGAAGGCTATTATCGTTTTTCTAGCTCTGCAGTTTTACAGCTGAGGACCATGATGACCAGGAAGGAAGCACAGCTCATTAGCTGTCCACCCGAACAGGACTACTTCCCAGACAGGGCTGTGCCAAAGGCGTGTCCCGTGGGATCAAGTCCCTGCATTAACTGTGCCAAGAGAACGGAGAACAGGCAGCACCACCCTAGCTGTGGGGTTGGAGTTTTCAGAGTATGTGCAAAGCAAGGCCTGAATCCCACTCACGTAATCCCTCAGAGAGAGTCTCTTCCTGATGGAATTATTTATTTTGTAATTAACAAAGCCTAAGGAGGCCCTTTTTAATATTTTGGCTTGGAGTCTCAGAGTTTAAACTTCCAACAGCCATGGACAAGGGTTTATTGTCGACCTGTTCTTACTTGTTGAATTGAATGCATTATTATGATCCCTAAGCAACTAGGGGTCAGGAGCTAAGTACCTGAGGCGGAAAGCTGGGTTTTTGAGATGAGAGGACAAAATGTCCAGGACTGGAGTGGTTGCAAAAATCAAGCCATGTTTCCAGGCTCAGTAATGTCCAGACCTCAACTTGCTTTGGAGCTGCCTCTGCCTCTTAAGTGTTCAGGGAGGGGTCTGGCACTTCTGCTGGCCACACTAAGGCCTGGGCAGCAGCCCCAGTTTCTGGTGACCTTCGTGCAGGGTTTTAGGTTGTGCTTTTGCTTTGTTTTCTTGTTTGTTTCTCCACAGCAGGGTGGCCTTACCCTGCTTCTGGGTGGGAAATGGGGGAGGAGGGAGGATGGTTTGCTCCCATCTCCACAGCTGTGTTTACACTTCTCCGTCAGGGACTGTCTGGGGCCCAACTTTTTCCTCAGTCTTCTATGTCCCCTCGGAGAAATGCTATTTGATATTCCTGTGGGCTTTACAAGGGAGGGGCAGAATGAGCCGAGGGGTCACCATCCAAAGGGGGCTGGTAGGAAGAAGGGAGAAAATTTGGGAGGAAGGAAGAAATATTGCAGAAAACTCTGGTTGAATTATGGGAAACATCACCTCCTTCCCCTTTTTACTAGTGGCCTGAAGACCAGCAGGGAACAAAAGTACACTGAGAACCTGCCTGCCCCCAGGAGGAACAGAACACGTGACATGTCCTTTCTAATCACTGAGTGGAACAAAATCTCTCGCTTTGTGACGGAGATGTGAGTGCACGGAGCTGAGCAGTCTTCCCTGAGGCTGCTTTGGGGCCAGTGGTGAGAGAGACAGCATGTTAAAGCCAATAAGATCATGCTAAAATACACGCAAATTAAAAAGGATTTTAAAAAATGGTCAAGTAAATAATGCTCTTCTTCTCCAGGGAGCAAGTTGAGCTAGTATTAATCGGTATACTAGTGTTGCTAGACTCTCAGCCAAGCCCAGGAGAATGGCTGCCAAGGCAAATCAGGCATCAGGTTTCAGAAATTAAACACATAATTTTATTTTTCTGCAATAGGGAACTTTCAGAAAAAGAACCGGCCCTATTAGGCTACTCGGCACACTTTGTCTAGTTTCTTTCAGCCCCAGAGGCCTCCAATTTAAGAGCAAGATGAGCAACTGAAAGCCAGGAGTGACACAGTTATTCCTTTCTCCCATTAACTGCCTGGGGGTGGGGCTGGGAGGAGTGGGACAGGGGTGATGGTACTGTTTTTCAAAGGTCCAGTAGCTGACCACTTGCCAACAGTTTTTCTACGAATTTATAGGACAAAGACCTGAAGAGTTGGAAAAGAAAAAGAAGAAGAGCTGGCCAAAGATTGGCTGATAGCGACTCATGGACCATGGGCAGCTAAGAGAGAGCTTGGTCTCAGGAAAAACTCTCCCATTACCATGAGGAGGAACCAACTGGCAGACAAATTTTCCCCAAGAACCCCACACTTACTTGTGATGTAGAAAGTTGTTTTTATAATCCTCTAGTGAACAAGGATTACTAAATCCTGGGTTTCGTCCTATGTCAAATATTGTGGTGGATGTGAAAGAGGCAGACAGCATGATAGCGAGTATGAAGTGGTAGTGAAGCACCAGAAGAGAGGGAGATGGGGGGATGGGAGGTGGGGTGCGGGTGGCAGGCTTAATGAGGAGGAGGAGCTTGCGCTGGGCTGCACACTCTGATCTACATCTTTGATATAAATCCCCTCACCTTCCTTCCTTTCCACCTCAAAATATTTTTGTAACCATACTTTCTTTGTTATCGCAAAACTGTATCTCTCCTCTTGTCACTTGGCATACTTCCAATGTGGTCCACTCCCATGGTGTTAGTCACCAACAATAAGTTGATGGTTCCCAAATCTTCTGAACATCCCTCCTTAGATAACCTACATTCTTTTTTTTTTTAACCTACTGTCCACCCCTTCCCTGCCACTTTTTAAACCAGAATTTTTCATTTCAAAATTATTTATATGTATAATGGCTCTCAAACTTGGTTACATAGTGGAATTCCCTGGGATGCTCTTAGAACTCTTGAAGCCCAGGCCATACTCCAGACCAAGTAATCAGACTCCCTGAAGGTTGGAGGAAGAAATCAGTAGTTATTAAACCTCCACAGGTGATTTTAATGTGAGCCAAGTTTGAGAACCACTGATCTAGCAGGCATTTGGAATTGAAAGGAACATCATTGCAAACTGCCAATTTGAAGGATTTGTTAGTGAACTGATAAAGGCAAAAGAAAAACAGTTAAGTCAAAGTTTCTGATATAAAGAAAAGAACACTAAATCTGCACTCAGAGACTGAGTTTAAGAACTGACAGGGAAAATTTTCATCTACGTAAGGCAAGTCTTTTTACTCCTTTATGCCAGAATAGCCTTGTGTGTAAAACTGAAATTCTCCCTACCTACTTCATAGAGTTGTTCTGAAGATTACTTTTTTAAAAAAAAAGAGCATTATAGGCTTTTAAATTATGTATGTGGAGACAAATTTAAGGTAATATTATTTTGGGTTTTAAATTTTAATTTTTAACTTTATATTTTGAAATAATTTCAGATTTACAAAAGAGTTGCAAATGGTAGAGTTCCTATATACCCTTCAGCCAACTTTCTCAAATGTTTGAGGGAGTGCAAGTACCCAAACCAGGAATTAAGTTGACAAAATACTATTAATTAATCTGCCGACCTTATTCTAATTTCATCAATTACCCCACTGGTGACCTTTTCCTGGACCAGGATCCAATCCAGGATCACACATTACATTTAGTTGTCATGTCTCCTCAGTCTCCTCCAATCTGGGACAGTTCCTCACACTTTGTCTTTTATAACCTTGACATTTTTGAATGTCATTTATTGTGTAGTTTACCCCTTATTTTGGATTTGTCTGATGTTTCCTCATAACTTAATTCAGCTTATGTATTTTTTCAAGAATGCTACAGAAGTGATTTTGTGCCTTTCTCATTTCATTATACTGAGAGGTACCTATTAAGAATATCTCTTAGTACTAGTGATGTTAACTTTGATAACTTGACTAAGGTGATGTCTGCTAGATCTCTCTCCTGTAAAGTTAGTCTTTTTCCTTTTGTAACTTACAGGTATCTTGTGAGGAGGTACTTTGATTCAAGGCAACTAATTTGAATCTGGGAAAATTACTGACAGAATTAGGGAAGGTGGGTGTAAATAAAGCAAGAAAATAATTTAGAGCCCATAGACGGGTGTTTGGGGGTATTGGTGAGTGTGAAGGATCTGTATGAGGGGGTTCCAGGTTGGTTTCAAATGCTGAAGTGGCTTGTCATCCGCGGGTGGGTATGGTGCAATCGCTGGATAAGGTCCTCAAGAAAATGTAAGTGTCTCTGAAAGGTTTCCAAGAGCCCTTCCTGTCTCCTGACAGCGCCACCTTGGAAACTGTCGGGGTCGGATTGCACCCCGTCGGACTCTCGAGTTAGGGGTACTGGAGCCAACCGGCAGGCATGCGAAGAAGGAAGCCCAGGCGGCCAGGCCAGCGTGGGGGCGGGAGGTGCAGTGCGCACGCGCCTGGAGGAGGCGCGGGGCGGGGCGGCGGCACGGGGGCGGGGCGGCGGCGCGCAGGCGTCTTAGCGGCGGGTCCCTGCGGCTCGGGATGGAGGGTGAGTGAGTAAACAAGCCAGGGTAGGGCGGTGGGGCCGGGCCTCCTCACCTCGCCGCCCGGGGCCTGAGGGAAGGAGAGGCGAAGGGGTCAGAGACTTGGGAGGAAGCGGAGGGGCACACTACCTGCCTGGCCAGGGGTCACGGGGCGCCCACTCCCCATTCCGAGGGCTGAGGGAAAGGGGGCGATGGGGCGAGAGAGCCCCCGGTGCGGACCGCGTCTGCGGCGGGGAGGGCGGTGTGTCGGGGAGGAGGAGCGGCGGGGGCGGGTCCGGGGACGGGGAATCCCGTTGGAGGGCGGGGTGGGCGGGAGCCCCAGTGCTGGGAGGGCACGAGTGGGCGGTGGTACCTGTGGGGGCCCTCAACGAGGTGGACTCCCAGGGATCTGGGCAGTGCACGGGGAAGGCCATACACGCGGGCTCAGCTTGCGAAGACTTTGCGGGGTGTTGAAGAAGCGGTGGCAATAAAAACAGGGCCAGGACTAGGATCAGGCGAGTGAGGCTGCTAAAGCGCAAAACGTAAAGGGGCGCGCATTCTTGGGGTCGAGCCGGTGCCGCGTGTCTCCTTCGGATTTGCGCGCAAGGCACCCAGCTGGCCTCCCCTCGGTCCCTGAGAGGCGAGTTCTCTCCAAATTTGGTCTCGCGCCAATCCCTACCCACCCCAGAATTCTCTTGGGGATCAAATGATATAAGGGAACGCGCCTTGAAGCAAAGGCAAGGTGGCGTATGTGGGACATGCCTGTTACGAAATGTGGGACAAACTTATTTCGGTAAAAAGTGACTGCTGAGAAATGGTTTTGGGGGCGGGGAGCGGATGGGATGTGTAAGGATGATGAAATATTGAGAATGGGCTTTTGATAGGTGAAATATGGGATTGTAAGTGGAGTAGTCTAGGTATCGAGTCTAAGGCTAGAAGGGTGGGGAGGAGGGCTGAGAGCCGAGGTAGGCGGACAACTGGGTGCGTTCGAGGACGGCGTTGAAAGTGTGGGTCTCTTCTTCCGCATTTGCTGCCATGATGCCTTTAACGATAAGAACCTCCCACTCAGTACTTTAAAGTTTAGAAAACAGGCATTGAATAAAGTTTCCGGCCTGAGAAGTGCTAACTCTACCAGAGGTTTCCGTGAGAGTTTATTTTAAGCCTTGGAATCCCCAGGGCTGGGATGGAGTGGCATTGATAAAAGAGGTTACTTAATTGCATAGGAGAAAAGTGCGTATTGGGAGTATTGGGAGATAAAGTACTTTTTTTTAATGCATTAATAATAGAGGAAAGGATCATCAGTAAAAGTGTTATATTATTATTGTCAGGTATGTGCTGAGTGTATCACAGACAGCGTGAATTAATTCTCCCAGGGCAGAGATGTTTTATTCACTGATGTACCCTAAGCACCTAAACCTGCCAGGCACACAGTAGGTGCTCAACACATATTTGTGGAATAAATAAATAGTAGGAAGATCTCTAGGACTGGGAGTTGGGAGATCTGGATCCTAGTTCTGCCACTAACTTGTAGGCCAATCATGGACCTTGGTGCTAAGACAGACCTTTAAAACTTCCTGGGGTTAGACTTTTTGAAATAAATTCTGCTTATAACTTTTTAGTTAAATGTATCTTTATATACAAATGTAAAGCAACTATTTTAGAATAAATATTTTAGTGAAATACCATTAAAAAAAAAACTCCCTGAGATGGAAATGACTTTTTCATTATGATATTATTTTAATTCTCTTTGAAAGAGCGCTAGAATAAGGAGCCTAGGATTAAAAATGAAATTTTGTTCCCTAGAAGACATTTGTGAGAAGGGAAAAGGGGGGAAAATGTACTTGGACTTGTTTATCTTATACTTGCCTTTGAATTAGCATGGCTTTAAAAATCTGTTTGAAATATAGTTTTTGTCCCTTTAATTCTTGGAATCTGAAATCCGGCTTCCTTAGTTCTCTGAGTAACAATTCTTCCCTTGATTTGTGCCTTATGTGAAACATATAACAATTTATTTCACTAAGTATATCTTTTTCCTGTCTTATGTTAGGTTTTAAAAGTTTCTACTTTGTTGACTAGCTGCTTCCCAAACAAAGGTTTGAGGCAGCAACACTAAAAACACATTACATGTCTACTTAGGATAGTTAAGTTACAGAGAAAAGGGGTAAAACAGGGCAGAGGACCTGAACAGGCATTTTTCCAAAGAAGACATACAGAAGACCAACAGGTACATGAAAAGATACTCATCATCACTAATTATCAGGGAAATGCAGATCAAAACTGCAATGAGTTATTACCTCACATCTGTCAGAATGGCTATTGTTAGAAAGACGAGAAATATAAAAGTGTTGGTGAGGATGTGGAGAAAACGGAACCCTCATGCACTGCTGATCACAATGTAAGTTGGTACAGCCTTTATGGAAAACAGTGCAGAGATTCCTCAAAAAATTGAAAAGTAAGACTGCCATACGGTGCTTTCTTCCTTGGACAGCACATATACTAAAATTGGAATGATAAAGAAGATTAGCATGGCCTCTGCACAGGGATGACATGCAAATTCATGAAGCATTCCATGTTAAAAAACAAACAAACAAAAAAACCTGCCATACAATCCAGCAATTCCACTCCTGAGTATTTATCTGAAGAAAATGAAAACATTAGTTCAGAGAGAAATGCACTCCAGTGTTTTCAAAGCAGCATTATTTACAATAGCCAAGATGTAGAAACAATCTAAATGTCCATCAGCAGATGAATAGACAAAAAAGACGTGATACACACACACACACACACACACACACACACACACACACACACACACACACAGGAATATTATTGGGCCATTAAAAAGATGAAATTTTGTCATTTGCAACATTGGTGGACCTGGAGGATATTATGTTATGTGAAATAAGTCAGACAGAAGAGGACTAATATTGTATGTATTCTCTTGTATGTGGAATCTAAAAAAGTAAAACAATGAATAAAATTTTAAGAAAAAATATGTAGAGAAAGATGAAGAGAATTATACCAGTTAGATTAGGATTGAGGGGGAGGGTTTGAAAGGGAAAAACCTGTTTAGGAAATACCTCTATACCAGAAAGTGCCTGGTTTTGTTTGTTTTTAATTTGTCCAAACTGTATATTGGGCTTCTTCATGACCTCTTTAGTCCATTAGCCTATCAGCCAGGACTTCAGCACTCCAAATCTTAATGTCAATAATTTCTTAATGGGAATAATTTCATGCCTGTGATGTGTTGTGGCCTGTGACACACTTGCCCTAATATTTTGATTCAAAATGGAATAACTGAAAATCTTATTTTATTGAATGATAATGAGCAGTCAATAAATATTAAACTTTGTGCTAGTGTAATGCAGAACCATCCAAGGTAGAGCTCTAGCCCATTAGGAGATTCCTTTAATTCTTCTGTATCAGCGTTGTAAATCCTAAGAGCCAGTGTTTTCCTTTGGGTCTCATGAAAGCTAACCCTGCTTTGATTTTAATCATCGTTGTCTCCTGTGCACGTGACCCGATTCTCTGAATAAAGCAACACTAGAAAATATTAATGCTGTAATTTTATTTTAAATAAGAATTCAAGGTCACAGCTTCTTGTTAGTAAGATTGTTTCTATGTATATAGGGCCCAGAAGCTCAACCTAATAACAAATACCTCGGAGAAGTGAGAGTGCATAAGTTAAAGATGTGCTTAATAGATACTAGTTGAAGGATCTATAAGGCTATACTTATCTAGCCACGAAGTTGATTTTAATGGAAATGTTGATGAAATTGGCGATCACCAGAATTGTGTGTTACTAGACAGTTTTTGCAGAGGATGTTCACCCCTACTGTTCATGTTTCAGCTCTACCATGAACTGAAAAGGAAAGAATAAGGTGGAAAATTAAAAAATCTGCAGTGCCATCTGCCTCCAAAGCCTTACTCAGCCTGCTGGTTAATAAAATTTTTTGCTATAAAAGATAAAGTAGTAAAGACATTGAACTTGGCCCTAAGACAAGCTGTTTCTGCAAAGGGGCACCTTTATGTGGGTGAAAGAACTTCCTAGTTTGAGATTTTTATATTCTGATCTCAATCTCTCTAAGTTTAAGAGTATTATTCCTTAAATATTTTATCCCCGAACAGTTCAATAATGTTTTCCCAATTTTCAAGTAGTGACAGACTACATTCTAGTTTCAGCCTTTGAAGCAAATTGAGATCTAATTTTCTGGGGAAAGATTTCTAAGTTTTTATAGCTTTCTTTTACTGTAGAGTTATGACATGTAAATAAGGTAGTTCTTATTTCCAATTATCAGTCTTTAAAAAAAATAAACTTTATTTTTGAACAGTTTTAGATTTATCAAAAAATTGAAAAAGTAGTACAGGGAATTCCCATAAACTCCACATCCAGTTTCCCCTATTATTAACATCTTACATTAGTATACATAAAACGTTTTTTACAGTTAATCAACTAATAATGATCACTGTATTACTCATTCTGAAATCATTCAATAGTTTTTTTTTAAAGGTGAAATTGCTTACAGACTTTTTAAGAGTCTCTAGGGGAACGGTATAGCTCAAGAGGTAGAGTACATGCTTAGCATGCACAGGATCCTGGGTTCAATCCCCAGTACCTCCTCCAAAAATAAGTAAGTAAATCTAATTACCTACCCCCACCAAAAAAAAAAAAAAAAAGTCCAACAACAAATGCATTTAAAAGAAAAAAGAGTCTAGAGAATACTGGATTCATCTATCATCAAGAAAGACCTTACAGCTTTACTGAGGCAAAAATTTATGTACAGTAAATTCACCATTTATGTATAGTTCAATGAGTTTTCATAAAAGTACTATCACCACAACCAAGGTAACATTTTCGTCATCTCAAAAAAGTTCCTTTATGCTTCTTTACATTTAATCCCTTTCTAGAATCATTTTAGTAGAATTTCATATAAGTGGAATCATAAAGTATGAAGTTGTTTTGTGTCTGATTTCTTTCATTTAGCATAGTGCTTTTGCAGTATGTTGTGCATATATGGGAACTGTTCATTCCTCTTTTGTTGTTTTTCATTCCTTTTTATTGCTGAGTAGTATTTCATTGTATGTATATATTACACTTTGTCTACATTCACCAATTCATAGATATTTTATGTTGTTTCCACTTTCTGGTGATTATGAATAAAGATGCTATAAACATTTGTATACTGCTCTTTATGGGGACATATATTTTCATTGCTCTTGGATAAACAATTAGATATTGTATGCCAGGTTATATGGTAACTATATATTCAACTTTTTTTTTTAATTGGCAAACTGTTTTCTAAAGTGGCTGTACCATTTTACATTCCTACCAGCAATATATGAGGATTCCAGTTGCTCCACATCCTTACCAACAATTGATGTTATAAATCTTTCTAATAGTAGCTATTCTAGTGGTTGTGTAATAGTTATATCATTGTGGTTTTAGTTTGCATTTCCCTGATGACTAATGATGTTGAGCATCTTTTTGTGTGCTTATTTGTCATTCCTATATCTTTTTTAAGTATCTATTCAAATTTTTTGCCCACTTTTTATTGGGTATTTTATCTTATTATTGAGTTGCAGGAATTATTTCATATAAAGACTTATTTTTAAACTTCTTGACCATAATAGCATATGTTTTGGAGTTTATTCCCAATGTATAGGTGAGCATAATGAAAAGCTCTTAGCTTAGTGCTTAACTGGAATATAAATGCTGTTTTGCATGTGTAAGTAACTAGAGAATAGATCTAGTAAAATTTAAAGTATTTTTTGTGTGCCACTTCCTTTGTCCAAGATGAATGAACCCATTTCTCCAAATCAGTTCTAGTGAATGCTGAGTTTTTTGTTTGATTATTTGCCTTTTTTTTTTTTTAATGTTTGAAGTGGTAGTTGGTTAGTGTCCAGATGCTATGAGAACCCATCTCATGGCTGTGTTTCAGGTGTTTATTTTAATCATATTAATCTGTTCCAAACAGTATGTCTCATTTTCCTGATACACTTTGTGGGGACTGGCCAACTGCCAAATAAACTTTCAGAGACACTGAAGACCCATTTTAAAAGCCTAGCAAAATAAATATTGCCTCATGGTCACATGAGATTCAAATGTCACTTTAATTGTAGAAAGAGGAAGTGTGGCTCATTTTACATTATGATTGCTTAAAACTCAATGACATTTTCGTGTGTATGTGTGTACTATTTTGGCCAAATAAAGCACTTGAGTAAAATTAGAAACAATGCCATTAATTATTAGATTATTGCAGTGTGTTTATTGTCATCTCTTTTGACAGCCTGTAGGAGATCACATTTCAGTTATAACTCCTTTTTAAATAAAATTATTGATGTTTTTTTGTGACCATCTCCTCTAAGAAATCTGCACACATATCCTAGCAACTATGGATTCTTTTCTTTTCCATTACTTGATCTCTGGTTTTAAATGGACAGAGCAACCTGACCTAAGCTTACTATTTCAAAAAGGAAAGCTTCCTAAAGGAATGGGAGAGGGATTGCAGTTCAAAACCAGTTTTTTAGGAGGTTATGATGTGTCGTTGAATTGTAACCCAAAACATTTGGGTCATCTGAGTTTTGATTGGATAACATGAGGTTTCTGAGGGAGGCAGTTTTGTCCTAGATTTGAACCATTTTTTCATTTCCTAGAGCAGATTATTATTAAGCTTGTTCAAGGCAGCAATTATATGAGCAACTACTTAATATTGCATGTGAGTGGAGAATATATTCTTCGTTTTTTCATTAAAAAAAAAAAAAAAACAACAAAGAGTCCCTCCCTCTTTTGTCCTCCATTCTAGAGAGGAATGAGAAGTACTTAAAAGATGTAGGAGGAAGAGAGATGCTGTAATTTATTGGAAAGAAATTCAAGTCTGCTTAATTTTTTTTTATAACCAGCACCTTAGGACTCTGGAATTCAGATTTTTAGATTATGGTGGTGGTGTTTGATTCCCTTCCCCTAGAGACGTAATATTTAACGCATAGAGAATTCTGTTTTTAAGAGCTTGAATCACTTGATTGAGTTAATAGCAAAGATAGCTATTCTATCTTTCCTTTATTTATCCTCTACCTTTAAATGCCTTTGACATAGCATTACACCAATACATTTGGTTCTTCAAATGAAACAGATACAGTCCTCTTAAAGTCCAGTTGCATGAGATACTATAATCATTACCTGATTGTGGCATACGAGTGACAGTGGGTTAAATTTTGCTGTTTTCTTATCTGTGCTTTCATTTCTTATGGGTATAACAGGCAATTTAAAAATGTTTCTAAACTTTAGTTTCTGTTTCAAATTTTGACTCTTCGTGGCTCCTTGTAATGTTTTTAGAAATTTAGAATGTTAGGTGAAATGAATTGAATTAGTTCTCCAGGAAACCTGAGTAGTTGATACAGAGGAAAAACATAACCTTACAGATTTTTTTGAATTTTTACCCATACTTAATATTTGTTCTTTCTCTAAAATAACTGATGGGCCTGCTGGTTGAGTCTAGAAGTTGGTTCAGACAAGCAGAAAAGTGCATTTGATAATTATGAGAATATTTTTGTATGTGTGACTGGAAGGATAGAATTTAGTAAAATAAAAGTGCCTTTCTCAAATGGCATCAAGTATTATTAGTACCTGACTTACATGCAGATATAGTGGTAGTAGAGACCTCAAAGTCTTCATAGTTCTTGGGGGAAATACTACTGAGGGTATCAGGGTCTAAATATGCTCCACTGACTTAAAAGCACTGTCTGTTTTCTTTTGAAAAGCTGAATATTTGTTTTGCCTTTGTGTCTTGCCATTCCTCTGAAGAAGAGAAGACACTTATAAAACCCTACACTTTGCCTTGCATTCTATAAGGTAGGTAGAGTGTGGTACAGTAAGTACTTCTTTAAAACTGTGAACCTTAATTCAACCATGAAAAAAAAAAAGATTTGCAATGTTCTATATTTCCGTATGTCTTGCTGTTGACTTGGAGATGAGATTATGCTGTTACTATATCTGACCTTTATTGCTAGGCGTGTGGTGAACTTAGGCAATTTGGTAGGTATAGTTTTATAGTGTGGGTGGATCTTTCCATGAAGCTCTTTGATGGTAACTTGATTCTTGCTAAACATTTCTCTAAACTAAGGTAGTAAGTAGGCTTCCAAAGTTCCAAGTAATCCAAGTTCCTAAATATCTGTGAAAGAAAGTCTTGAAAGCTGAATTAAAAACAAGGTACCACAGAAGGACAGAGAAACTGCTTTTATGAAATCTTTTCTTAATTGAAATGTTCTGTTGAACTCACAGATTTGGGTTCTTTAAGGTTATGTTTTTATGAGTAGATGTAATGGGAATGAAAGTATAATTGACCGTATTTATCTGAGTTTGAGGAATGCTTCATTTCCAGGCAGTAAAATGCTATTTGTCATCTCTGTCCCTTTTAGATTACAGCAAAATGGATATATCAAATCCCCCAACTTCCAAATGTATCACTTACTGGAAGAGAAAAGTTAAATCTGAGTACATGCGACTTCGACAACTTAAACGGCTCCAGGCGAATATGGGTGCAAAGGTAAACATACTTCCCAAGTGAAAGTTTATGTATGTTAATGTATTGATACCATATTGAAGCGTTGGGTTTTTTTTCTTAAACTCTTCTCTTGAAATCCTAACAATTTTTTCCTTGCCTCTGCTAGGCTCTATATGTAGCAAATTTTGCAAAAGTTCAAGAAAAAACCCAGATCCTCAATGAAGAATGGAAGAAGCTTCGTGTCCAACCTGTTCAGTTGATGAAGCCTGTGAGTGGGCACCCTTTTCTCAAAAAGGTACTTCCATCTTCAAAAGTAAAGTGTTATATACATATGCTGCAAGTGAGGACATGGCAGCTTTGTAGAGTCAACCTTTACTAGGATTCACTGTCACTCACGTCAAAGATGAGAATTTAGAGTCTGTTTCAGTTACTGCACAAAAGCATATTATTTTACATATTCATAGCAGACAATGCTCACTCAGCTCAGAAGTGGATAGAAGCATTTCAAAAAGGCATAATATTGTAGCTACATATTGGTTTCATCTCTTATATGATTCCAGAAGGATGAAATTTCATCAGAATAGAGTAAATGCAGTATAAAAATTTTATATAAATAAACAGTGCCAAGATAAATCCAGCCAAAATCTTCACCAAATAAGTTATTTTGTTAGGTATAAGGTAATTTTTTAAAAATGTTTGTTTTTCATGTATGTTATTTATTAAACTTTTGATTTTTTTTTGACAAGGTACTTCCAGTATCTAAGCTCAACCTTCCTCTCTTTCTTGGACTTAAGGATTTTTTCCTGTATTTGTGACTTATTAGAAAATAAGGATAATGGTTAGAGCTATTACAGTTGACTTTGAATAACTAGGATGGTAAATCTGTAAATTTAAAAATGAAAGAATAACCTTTTCACCTATTATTCTCCTCAGTTAATGAGTATAATCATGAGTTTTCATAGACAAATAAGTCATTTACTGTCTCCTGGGCTCCGTGTACAAGCTTCAGAGCAACCTTTTTATGTGTCATTTGGCACCTCAACTACTTTGAAATTGGAAAAGTAATGTCATGGAAGATGGACAGGAGTATATTGATCAATAGGATATCCCTTATTGTAAACTTAAAAATCATTCTAGTTTCTCATAGAGATAATATTTTAAAAATATAAAAAGCAGATAGTGTATTGAGAGCAGTTTCCTTTCCTAAAGCGGAATGTGACTGTAATTTCTATACTACTTTACTTCCCTCTGTAATGTCCCCATCACCTATGCAGCTAAGTTCATGTCCTCTGTCTCAAAGTTTAGGTCTTCAGGAAAACTTCCTTGTCTTCCTCCTCTTTTCCTAGGACTTTCAGAGGCCCTTTGCTGTTGTGTACAGCCCAAGGAGACCAACAGTTTTAGATTGAACTAAACATCAGTTGGGTGTGGGGGCACTGTGCTGGACTCTAGAGGATACAAAGGTGAATAGGAGACAGTTCCTGCTTTCCACAGGTTTACAGTCAAGTGGTTGCTTTTAGGAGCTGATTGTTACAAAACCCTCAGTTAATTAATTTGTGAGAATTAGAAGGCTACTGGGATCATTTTGGAAGGAAACTCCAATTCTCTTCTGGGTTGTGGGCTTGCCTTTCCCTCTTCATGTCATTGCTTATATTTCAGTGCACCATAGAGAGCATTTTCCCGGGATTTGCGAGCCAGCATATGTTAATGAGGTCTCTGAACACAGTTGCATTGGTTCCCATCATGTATTCCTGGTCTCCTCTCCAGCAGAACTTCATGGTAGGTATTCAAAGCACCATGGTGATTGCTTAAACTATGTGATTTTTTTTGTTGATAAGCTGGCACTCCTCTTAGGGTAAAGATTATCAGAATATACTTAGCAAAGCTTCAACATGCAGCGCACAGTGTTTTTGTAATTTATTTACTCTGAAAAACACAAATTGCAGGTTGTTCTAACTTGTTAGGTTTTGTGCTCTCTGAAGTGTACTTCTGAATTGATGTTCGTTCTTTTTTGAATGAAGGAAACTGGGCAAGACTCCAATTTTTCCTTACTACCTTGGCCCAATTTTATAACATCATGTGCAGTTAAATGCAGTCTAAATCAGACACTTCAGGCTTAAGCAGGTTGACAACTCCCTGCTGATGGAGCAATCCTTTCTTAATCCCCTAAAGGCAAGATGCTATGAAAGCAAGAGAGATAACAGAGGCACAGATGGATCTACAATCCTTTCATCTGGGCCTTTATGCTGACTCCTGCTAGGATTATTTGTGGTTCTGATAATCAGTCCTCTCTAAATACTGCCATTGCTTATCATGCCTGGTGACAGATAACAGTTCTACTGCCTGGAATAGGATATAAGTTTACAGAAGGAAATCGTCTCTTCGAATAAAACTTCAGAATAATTTTACTTGATAGTTGGAAATCTGAGAGTGACTGTTCTCTGCTTAACAACAACAACAAAATCCTTTGGTATTGTTTATTGCTAGAAAATATACATAGCTCATACTGCAATTGACTTTAGGTTCCCACTGAGTGTGAGTGGCATGAATTACAATCATAATTTTTTATTATTATTATGGAAGGTTAGTCTTAGTCTGTGTAATAAAATATACAAATATTTTATGGTTGCCGGTTTCTGTTCTAAATATTCCAGTTATATTGTAGCCTTTTTCGTCTGTCTCTCTACTTATGAGAAGAATTAGAATTGAAGACTTTTTAGACTGTTGCTTATGTGATATTTGTACCTATTTCACAATGATGTTTAGAGGATAAAATGAGGTAATATGTGAAATCACTATGAAAAATAAATGTGCTTTCAGATTCTAGGTGTTGGTGGAAATATCATTGTTAGTATCCAGCTTAACATTTGGTAGTTAATGTTCTCAAGTGGTAAAACCAACTTTTTTTTCCCCCTAAGAGTAGCATTTGTTCCCTTCCATTTGAAGTTTTGTTGGCAAAACAAAATGGCCAGTCTTTAAAATGCAGTTAACGCTGTAACCAAAGGCTTTTTCAGGAGATTCAAGCAGCAAAAAAGGCTCAGCAAAGGTTCTGTTAAAAAGGAAAGAGGAGATGGACAGTTGATTCATGACATGAATCACATCTGGTTTGATTTCAGGTAGAAGATGAGACAGTTCTGTGCAATATCCCCTACATGGGAGATGAGGTGAAAGAAGAAGATGAGACTTTCATTGAAGAGCTGATCAATAACTACGATGGCAAAGTCCATGGCGAAGAAGGTAGTGGCACTGGGCCTCTTAAGAGAAAATTTTGTTCGAATGGTGCCTCTTCTTTGGTGAACCATCATCTACTTTTATCTGCTGCCTCATGATGTACACACTGAGGAATATTTCAGTGTCATCACGTGGCTGGGAGTAAAACGTTTATATTAAAAACATGCCAGTTAAATTTTAAAAGGAGTTGGGACATAAAGGATTATGTAGTAATCAGTGGCTGGAGAGAAAGTTCAGCAAACAAGTAAGTTTGATCTTAGGCGTTTTTCATAAATCCACCCAAGGCCATTTTGTTTTCTTTCCTTTTCTCTGAGACTGACAATAACATAACGTCTCTTAGATCCAGATACCCCCCTGGATCTCTCAGAAGTTGGTTATTATATTCTGACTTTCCTAAAAGTATTACCAGGTCAACACGCAATAAAGCCAATCTACTAATACTGGGTTGTGGTGAAGGAAAGTACAGTGTTAATTGTAGGGCACCAAGCAAGGAGAACAGGCAGCTCATGCTCAAAGGAGCCAAACTTCCATTGGCTTTCAGGGAAGGGATTTTAAAGGCAGTGTGAGGGAGGGGGCCATAGGGTACATGATCAGCTTGTGTCCAGTTCTTGGATTGATTGGCATCAAGGTGAAGTTTCAAGCATTATCAGACTTCTGGCTTCAACCAGTCTAGGGTCTACGTGCTTGCAGTCAGCAGTTTTCATCTGGTTGGGGTCTGCTTCTTGTAAAAACAGCTCAGGAATGTGTCTCAGGCCTTTATCTATATCTTTCAGGGAACTGGGAGTTTGGTGGTTCTGCTAATGTGGCAGATTTATGGTCTAAATTGTTACCAATTGTGCCCAACAGCTATTTTTTGTTTCCACGTCTTCACATTTCCTAATCATTAACTCTTGAGCCAGCCTTTTTGTGACTCAGGGAGGGCCTGGGAGACTAAAGCAAAAGCCTTTTACTTCAAAGGACACTGACACAGGGGCTTGTACATGATTTTAAAAGCAAGTCATTTGTATTTAGTTGTATCTTTAGAAAAGGTTGTCAGGGTGTAAAAAGTGGGAAGATAGGAAGAGATTATCTGTGAATTTGCAAACCAGTAGCCTCACCTGCTCTTTAGGCAGTTGAGTGTTGTAGTGATGCTGTTGAAATGCATTATTTATACACAGCGCCCCCTAGTGTTCAGAGGCTGTATCCTAAGTTGTAGTATAACCTCATATAGTATGATTTTAGAAGTGTCTTTTGATTCAAATAAATCATCAGCCACAAAAACCACGTACATTTTCATTTTATCATTCTTTCTCTGTCCCATTTTAATTGTTCGCACATTTTGCAAGATTTTGGATCGTAACTACGAACTGATCTATAACTGAGGAAGTGAGGACTCCTATAAGACTGAAGCCCATACCTGGATTTCCTATTCTAGCCAGCTGAACTGTTAACAGTTGTAAGATCCAGTCAGATTATTGTAATTCCCTGGTTGTCCATATAAAAATGTACATACGTTATCTATCTGAGCCTCAGGAGTGAATATGGGAAAACCTTCCTAGAGGGATTAATAGTTTGAAATGACCATTGCTCATCCATCTAATTCTTATATTTCAGAGATGATCCCTGGATCTGTCCTAATTAGTGATGCCGTTTTCCTGGAGTTGGTAGATGCTTTGAATCAATACTCGGATGAGGAGGAGGAAGGGCACAATGACACCTCAGATGGAAAGCAAGATGACAGCAAAGAAGATCTGCCAGTAACAAGAAAAAGAAAACGACATGCTATTGAAGGTGAGTAGCATGACGTCCTTATCCCACCTTGAAAGTGACGGAGAGGGAAGAAAGCAAAAACAGAGGGGTCTTTTTTTGTGGGGGCAGGGGAGGGAGGTAATTAGGCTTATTTATTTATTTATTTATTTATTTATTTATTTATTTATTTATTTATTTATTTATTTATTAGAGACCGTACTGGGGATTGAACCCAGGATCTTGTGCATACTAAACATACGCTCTATCACTTTGAGCTATGCCCTCCCCCGAGGTTTATTTATTAAAGGCTGCTAGTACTTCTCATTGTCCTCTTAAAACATGATCATTGACTAATGGTTTAAGATAGTTGTGACCTAGCTGAAGAGGAAAGTCAGAGAACTTACAGAATAATCATTCTTCATTTCTAATTATAGAAACAGTGTGTTTGGAAAACATGTAGTTGTAAAGAAGAAAATAAAATTACCCTGTTATCCTGCTACCTAGGAATAACCAGCATTAATATTTTCTTCTGGACTTAAAAATGTATAGACTATAAATATATGTACACCTAAAATAGATACAGTGTTATATATCAATTATATCTCAATTTTTAGAAAAGTGCATGTGTAAATCCACATATATATACATTATGTGAAATTGGTATCATGCCACATATGTATACACATATATAATTTTATATCCCTTTTTATTTAATCTTACATCATGAGCATTTTCCCATGTTGTTAAGTATTTAATTATTTAACTAATTTCATATTTAATTTTACTCTGTGTTATTTAATTATATGTCCAGAGACATAGTGTCTCTCTTGTTATAATTGAGTTACGGTATCAGTCTTGTTCTTCAGCATCAACATTATGATAGGGTTCTTCTGTAGTCACGTCTCTCCATGAAAACGTCTGTTTTCACCTCCAGATTCTGTCTTGGACTGTGGATTTTGTTGTTAACTTGTAGATGATTCTGATTTCCTTATTTAGTGGTAGCCTATTACGTAAGTCCAGGTAGCACTGACCTTCATGTATTCCTAAACTGTCAATGGTTAAGTTAACAAAGCAGCTCTAATCAAAATTCTGTACCAAAAGGAAAAATGATCAAATAGCTTTGTTTGCACACTCTGATTATGGCTCTCAGGAGCTTTTTGTCATTTCCAATTCAGGCAGCAAAAAGAGTTCCAAGAAGCAGTTCCCAAATGACATGATCTTCAGCGCGATTGCCTCAATGTTCCCTGAGAACGGTGTCCCAGATGACATGAAGGAGAGGTAGGGAAAGCTGTCCCCCTCAGGCCATGTAGAGCACTTGGGCAGGACTTCCATACAAGGTTGTTTGGGGTTAATAAATAATCTTGCTTATGGTAAGTGCATTGTGATTTGCCCACACTTCTGATTACCTCTGAATGCCTATGCCCATAGTAAGGATCATCATTTGCTGGCTTTTGAGTAAGTCTGGGCAGAGAAGTTTAAAAATTTTGCCATTTTTCTGGAGAGTTACTCCAGCACCATATTTATCAAATCTTTCCCTCCCCTTACTTTCAGACGCATGCCCAGCATAAGTACAGTGGTGAACCCACTTGGTTGTACACCATTCCAAAATCAGCAGGACTCATAAAAAACGACATCCCTCCTTGGACTGTGTCTGGATGACTGTCAGGACTCAATCTGCATTTTCTCAGTGGAGACGTTCCCTTGGAAGGAACTGTTATCTCTCTTTTCTTAACTAGGTATCGAGAACTAACAGAGATGTCAGACCCCAATGCACTTCCCCCTCAGTGTACACCCAACATCGATGGCCCCAACGCCAAGTCTGTGCAGCGGGAGCAGTCTCTGCACTCCTTCCACACACTGTTCTGCCGGCGCTGCTTTAAATACGACTGCTTCCTTCACCGTGAGTGGGTCTACTCTGAAATGCCCTCCTGTTTTCCATCCTCTAGCACCATTTCCTTCTCTTTATTTTAGTTTGTCATGTAGAGTTCCCAGCTTCTGATCTGATGATGGTTTTACAAAAAGGCCAGTTCTATTTCCTCTTGTTCAGTAATAGTACAATGTGCTTCGCATGGTCAGAACAGAATAACCAGCAGCATACTGTCCCTGAGAACCCACTAGCTTTGGAAGAACTGTGTTGATGTCAGAAATGATTAAATTTTGTCACCATGATGATAGATGTTTATATCTTAATTCTCCTACAATAGCTCCTAATTCAGTATTGTTCCTCCCCATCCCATCAAGTGCATGAATTCTTGAAAACAGGACAGTTTTATGTTTTTCAGCTTTTCATGCCACCCCTAATGTGTATAAACGCAAGAACAAAGAAATCAAGATTGAGCCAGAACCATGTGGCACAGACTGCTTCCTTTTGCTGGTATGTTTTAAGCTGTTCTGCCATTGATAAACTTTGTTGAAAACTGAGCAAGAAGTGGTCCTTGGGCTTTCTGTGTCTAGGAACACAAACCAAATGAGCCAGCACATAGCACCCTGGGGGGTCATACAGTACGGAGAAGACATGACTTCTGCTCTTGAGGAGCTCCCAGATACTGCAGCAGCAGGACTGTGAAGTTAGTCTTATGGAGTGAGGTTTGAAGAGCATTGAAGGCTTTCCTGCTCTAAATGTCTGAAACTGTATTATTTGAATTGGAGGGTGTGTGTGTGTGTGTGTGTGTGAGTGAGAGAGAGAGAGAGAGAGAAAGAGTGTGAGAGGGACTGTTTTCTTTAAATGCATATAAATATAGGAGGAAAAACACCTGAAGGTACTGATGTCTTATTGTCTGGTAATCAACAGATGGACCCTTCTCTGATGGGCAGACCTTATGCAGTAGCATAAATTCTCTTGCATTCGTGTGGGGAGACAGTACACTGAGAGCCAGCAGGGAATAGGTTCAAGCTGACTTGCCAAAGACACAGTTTTGCTTTCTACACAGTAGGATGAGCTTAGGTAAAGAATAAACACCTTGATAAAATTTCTGCTAACCTATTACAATGAGGTTATACAACCAAGTGCCTTTTGGGACTGTCTTTACTGGATAATAGAAGGAAAGATGGTAGAGAGTGCCATTGGGTAAAAATCTGGGAAGTGTGCCATATGGTAATAACATAAGAGTAAATAGACTTTATCTGGTTTTTTCGTCATATGTATTGACTCCTTCCTATATGCCAAGTGCTGTGCTGAACCTTAACATACTATCTTATTTTCATGCTTACAACAACATCCTGAGGTGGAGTAACTATAGGTTGCAAAAGTGACATATTTTGCCTAAAGTTTGTTACCATGTCAGTGGTGTGGCAGTGATGAAATTCAAGCTCTCGTCTAACTCCACGTCTATGCTTTTTAATGCATTCCATGCTTTTTAAAATGTCACCATGTTACATCAACATGCCAGCATTTCTGTAACTCAAAAGGTCATTGTCCTTCTCATGGTAGTTATCCTGGAACCCTGTACATGTTAGAGATGCTCCCAATGCCCAAAATATGTGTGTGTGTGTGTGTGCATTGACAGAAATGCATATGCATAGTTTTCCTTCTACTGCTTTTTGGTAAAAAAATCAGTAGATATTCAAATATAATGCTGGACTATTTCCACCCCCTACCCAACTTTTTATTAAGAACATTTTCAGTCATACAAAGAAGTTGAAAGATGCCTTCTTCCTGGATTTAATAACAGTTTTTTCCATATTTGCTTTATCCTTGTATTTGTGTATGTTTATCTTTTGATGAACCATTTGAAAATAAGTTGCAAACATTGTGATACTTGTTTGCTAAATATTTCAGCATGAATCTAAAAATAAAGATGTTCTCTTATATAACCATATAATTACACCTGTGAAAATTAACAAGAATTTCATAACGTGTATCCATTCCATATTTAAATTTTTTTCAACTGCACCAAGAATAATTTTTTTTTCAAACCGGGATCATTCAGTCATGTACCATATTTCATTATTATGTCCTTTCAGTCTCTTTTAATCACAAATACTCATACCACTTTTTTTTTCCTTTTGGAAAGTCCAGGCTGGTTGTCTTTTAGGATGTCCCATATTCTGGGTTTATCTGTTGTTTTCTTCTGGTGTCATTTAACTTGTTCCTCTATCCTCCATTTCCCATAAGCTAGAATTAACTCTGGGAATTAATTATATTTATGTTAATCATAATTATATTTGTGTTAAACCTTTTGGGTAAGAATACATTATAAGTGATACTGTGTATGTCACATTGTGGCATTTTCACATAATATCAGATTCAATTAATTTCAGAGTTTCTCTTTTGAAATTTCTTTTAGGGACTACAGTACATTATTCTGAATATCCTTAATAATGGTAAACCTTTATCCTTTACTTGTAGATTTAGTTTTCAGAAACAGAAATCTTTGGGAACCAAGTCTGGTGAGAAGATAGATGGTCAAGCTGAATGATAATTATTTGGTCTTTATTTTTTAAAAAAGGCTAACATTATAAATCAACTATACTTCAATAAAAAAATAAAATTAAAAAAAAGGAAAAAGGCATAGCTATAAAGTAATGAAACAGTATTCTTCCAAGTTTAATATACTGATTTGAAGGGAAGTTCCAAAATTAAATAGTAATATTATATAGATTTAGAGATTATACATTTTATTATTATAACAGAGACAGTGTAGTAGAATGGAAAGAACAGTGAGGACTGGGGACAAGGAGCCCCAATTCTTGTACTCATTCTGGAATACTTGGCTGCATACTCTCAACAGGTCCCTTCCCTTCTCTGAACCTCACTTCCGTATCCACAGGAGAATGTGTTCTTAACATTCTAGACAGCTAGCATGCAAATGAATTTAAGATACAGCTCACTGGAAAGTTGATGCATAGATGCATCAGTTGTATCTTTACAAAGGTTATTTTATAAGACAGCTCTTCTGTGATGAGGTATAAGTTTGTAAGTTTTAGAATGTTTTTTGAGAAGCTGTTATGTGGTCATACCTATATGGTACAGAGAAAAAAAAAGAAGAAAAACTGTCTAGTAAGCACAGATGTTGAAGATGGTTTGTGATGATAGGGTCAGTGTGGTGGCTCCGGGCTTGTTCGTATTTCCTAACTGTAGCACGTCCCTTGCAGGAAGGAGCCAAGGAGTACGCCATGCTCCACAACCCCCGCTCCAAGTGCTCAGGTCGTCGCCGGCGAAGGCACCACGTGGTCAGTGCTTCCTGCTCCAACACTTCAGCCTCTGCTGTGGCTGAGACTAAAGAAGGGGACAGTGACAGGGACACTGGCAATGATTGGGCCTCTAGTTCTTCAGGTAAGAGAACAGAAAATGATCTTTCTGTTCCAACAGGACTCTGGTCAACCCAAGATCACTCCCTAACACAGCATTATTACATTTTTTAAATTGTTCATTCTTTCTGCAGGTTCTGCCTATAAGCAGAAGAGACAGGGAATATTTTTGTTCCTAACTATTCTGCCTTTTAAAGTAGAATGAAGAGCTGAGTTTGCAGCAAACTGCCGATGACAGCCTCACTCCATCTTCTTCTGTTTCTCTTGTTTCTTCCTCTCTTAGAGGCTAACTCACGCTGTCAGACCCCCACAAAACAGAAGGCCAGTCCGGCCCCACCTCAACTATGTGTAGTGGAAGCACCCTCGGAGCCTGTGGAGTGGACTGGGGCTGAAGAATCTCTTTTTCGAGTCTTTCATGGCACCTACTTCAACAACTTCTGTTCAATAGCCAGGCTTCTGGGAACTAAGACGTGCAAGCAGGTACTGTCTGAAGGGAGCAGGAGCAAGCCTGGGCCCTCCCATCACCCACTGATCTCTCAGCCCTTCTGCCGTCTTGTAAAGCTGCCTGTCTGGATAGAAGCTGTCATAGGCTCAGTCCCACAGGACCCTGTGCTTCTGGGCCAGGAAGAGGGCTCCCCAGACATGGGGCCTCCCGCCAGTGCCGGGCCTGGCAGTGCTCGGGGACCTGCTCTCCTTGCTGAATTCCTATTTCTGTCTCCAGCCACTGTCTAACTCTTCAGAATGTTTCTATCCGCTTTTAGCTTGTGTGGTGTGTGCTTGTGTGTGTGTGTGTGTATGTGTCCTGTGTCTCTCTCTAAATGTGGACTCCTTTCCTAGAAGAGACACCAGGTCTCTCTGGGGAATCTTCTTACCTCGCACTCCTGCTCCTGCTTCTGTAGCTGTAGTTCCGCACCCCACATTGGTCTCCTCATTTGCTTTATTCTCCAAATGTTCTGTTGCTACATTTTCTAACTACTACCCCCCAATAGCTGGACCTAGACCTTGCCTTTCTCACTCACATCGTCACTAACATCACAATTTGATAGCAGCTACTGATGCTCTGAAGGCAGGAAAAGCCTGCAGTGAGAAGACAGACTGAAGTGCGGGCACAGGGAGTCGGGTGTTAGGGCCAATTTGTCCGAAAAGGAAGGAACACCAAGCTTAAGCCCTGCTCACTTAGCTCCCTACCTTCTGGAAGAGCCTCGGTGATCTCTCCTTTGTGCTTCTGCTTAGAACAAGCAATAGAACCATGAGCTGAGTGCCCTTTGCTTTCATTTTGGAGCTCATACCTGTTTCCCTGAGGCACAGGTTCTTGACCTCAAAATCTGCAGGACTGTGTGTAGAACAATGTGTGTGTTTTCTGAGAAGATTTATAGTTTTCATGGAATCTCAAGAAGGCCTTTAACCAAAATGGAAAAGAAAAAGCTAAAAAGCAAGTGCTCTAAGGGAAGCAGCGTGTTGAAAAGGAACCAACTTTCCAGAAACGTTGTCCTGCTGAAATAGTCAAGGCTGTGACACTTTTATGCCAACAGAGGGAGCTAGTGCTCAGCCAGGTGGTACCTCATGTCCTGCCTTAGACTCTGTTACACAAGCTACATAGTGTTCCCGCTCCTAGGATGAGGCAGACACAGCTGGTTGGAATTGCCCTACTCAGGGCTTGGTAGGCAAAGCAGTAGATGGAAGCTACTGACCAGGAAAGCTGTACCTGTGCTAGTATTTCTCCTTCTTGAATCGTGATACACACTTAAGAATCAACTTCAGAGCCAGTGACCCCATGTTCCAGGGCCACTCTGTCCCGTTGTCTACCCTCACACTCTCCAGAACCCTCCCAAGCCCAGCACCTGACAGGCTCACGTATCTGACCACTCAGCTCAAGAAGAAGTAACAGGTCCTGTTGGACTTCTCTTCCAGGTCTTCCAGTTTGCAGTCAAAGAATCACTTATCCTGAAGCTGCCAACAGACGAGCTCATGAACCCCTCGCAGAAGAAGAAGAGAAAGCACAGGCAAGGGCTGGACAGAGAGCTTTCTTCCACCATCACCTGTGCCCCGACCTCACCTTGTACTTCCCTGCTGCCTCCCTCTCCAGCCCCTTCCCATCCATTAGCACTGCCCAACAGGGGGCCAGCCTTCTCAGCCTTCTCAGCCTGTGGGTCTCTGCCCTTCCCTTGTCCCTTTATGCTGTGGACCATGAAATAACCGGTTTTCCATTTGTAAGCTGCTGGCCGGTAGGACGTGAGCTGCCTTATGGCTCCACCCTGAGGCCATTTCGTCTGTTGGGTCGTTAGTTACCACTATACCCACTTCTCAACTCTGACCAGAGTTTGGTTTTTTTTTTTTTTTTTTTTTTTGGCACCTGTTTTTCTAAGTTGCATAATGACAGTCTTCTAGGTAGCCTTTGCTTAGGGTTGGAAGGTTGGTTTGGTGTTTTTTTTTTAATCTGACACTCTGCCTGGCTTTGTTCCCTCAGAAACTGACACCAGTTCTAGATATAGAAGGAAATCCCTGTGGCTTCTCCCTTTCAATTCCTTCACTCAGAGCAGATTCCTAAAAAGCCTTCCCACCTCCCCATCTTGAAACTTTAATAGACATAGAGGGCTGGGTTTCATTTTGTATGTGTTTTTTGTTCTTCTACATATGTTCGGAGGGGAGGGTATAGCTCAGTGGTAGAGTATGTGCTTAGCATGTACGAGGTCCTAGGTTTAATCCCCAGTACCTCCATTAAAAATAAAATAAATACATAAATAAACCTAATTCCTCTACCCAAATACATACGTTTGTTTACTGAGGGGGTGTTGTTTGTGTCTAAATCTTGAGGAATAGGCCAGCTGCACGTAGGGTGGACTCCAGCTTCCCTGGACCAGTGTGAAGGCCTCCTGTGAAGGGCTTTGGGGAGAGGATCCCCAGACATCAGACCACAGTCCCTTAGAGCAGGTCATGTTGTCATTTACCCAAATCTACAGAGTTCCCCAGGGCCACAACCCAGAGCCATGCTGTCTCTCTTTCAGGTTGTGGGCTGCACACTGCAGGAAAATCCAGCTGAAGAAAGGTAAGGTCCACCAGGGCGCTCGGCTCAGGCGGCTCCTGTGGCCACCCCTCCTGCTGCTCCCGCTGTGGCGGCGCTTGTTGACCCTGCACAGCTTCCGCACGTGCAGGTTCCCCTGCAGAGCTGGGAACAGCTCAGCTTCTCACTGCACCCAGGAAGACCTCTTAAGAGGTAGAGTTACAGGCCTTGTGGTCTCTGACTTTCGTCATGTGCCACCTGCTGGGTTCTACTCTTCATTTAGTGTTTAAAATAATCTGGCCATTTCCAAAGCAAATCACCCCTTTGTAGCTTATTAACTACCATCACCTGTGATTGCATCTCCCTTCAGATGCTAAATGTGTGTCCAAGGTTATGGTCAGAACAAGCCTCCTCTGAGTGCGAGGGAGGGCAGCTCGGGAGCATGGGCGCAGCAGCGTCCTGGTCTATTCTTTACTCTCCTAGATAACTCTTCCACCCAAGTGTACAACTACCAACCCTGCGACCACCCGGACCGCCCCTGTGACAGCACCTGCCCCTGCATCATGACTCAGAATTTCTGTGAGAAGTTCTGCCAGTGCAACCCAGACTGTAAGAGTCCTCTGTTTGCCTCAGCACCCCAGATTTCCCTTCCCCCACCCCGTCCCATGCCCTTTGCTGCTTATGGGCCTTCTGATGTTGCCTTTGCTGTGTTTTAAGTATTCTACACAGGAAATAAGATACTTAAGACCTAGAAAATATGTTTTTTGAAAATCCTTAGGTAAATGATTCTAAAAGCATCAATTATACAGAAATCAGATGCTTTCCCACCTTCACCTTCCAGGGCAGCATTAAGAAACATGGGAATCTTTTCCCTTAAGGCACAAACACAGCCTCCCTTTTCAGGATGTTGTTTTACAACGTGTACAGGTTGCAGTTCTGTGCATGTCTATTTTAGTCTCATATCTGGAGGTTTTTTGTTTGTTTGATATCTGGAGTTTTAATATCAGGTCAGGCTGGATGTCAGCAGAAGATGGAACAGAGGCTCAGAGTGCTTCTCCCTCACTTCCTGTCCCCCTTCCCCCACCCCCGCTCAAGACTGAGCAGTTTGATGGCAGCCCCAGAGCTTGCAGAACTTGTTACCCAGGCAGTTGTGCTAGAAATACCTCCTAACCCATAGCAGATATCAATCTTAACCACAGAGGAGGGGTGGGTGTTGTGCTGGGGAGGACAGTGGGTGGAGGAGGGTGGCATAGAACGGATGCCTTCTGTTCTCAAAATGATTCTTGTTTTGATAGGGAGGATTTACCAGTGAAAAGCATTGATTTCTTTTCCTCTGGGGCACCATCCACTTCCCTTCCAAATTCTACCAAAGCAGGGGGAGAGCATTGTTAGGGAATCTCTAGGAAACACATCTCCAGAGTCAAACCTGCTTTTTTGACTCACGGGTATGAACATTGGGAGACACTCCATTTTCTCTGAAAAGCACTTGAGTATGCGATTTTTGAGAAGGGAGCTTTTCTCCTATTTTGCCAAATATCCTTGAACCCATAGCATTGACTTCCCCACTGTCCCTTGAGTCAAACCTGAGCCCTAGCTTTAGCCTGCTCCTCTTCCTAACCCCTGTCCTCTCACACAGGTCAGAATCGCTTTCCTGGCTGTCGCTGTAAGACGCAGTGCAACACCAAGCAGTGTCCATGCTACCTGGCGGTGCGAGAGTGTGACCCTGACCTGTGTCTCACCTGTGGGGCCTCAGAGCACTGGGACTGCAAGGTGGTTTCCTGTAAGAACTGCAGCATCCAGCGTGGCCTCAAGAAGGTGAGGGCTTTTCCCAGGACTCTGGGCCAGATAGTGGAGTGGGAAAGACTGAAGTGTCCAACCGGCCTCTTTCTACTGGTTTCTTAGGGGGTTTGTACATCAAAGTGGTAGTAGATCCTAACAGACACACGTCTCCCGAGTTAATCATGTTTTGATCCCAGTGAGGGATTAGAAGAGTGACCCCATGAACTGGCCAGAGAGGAGCAGAGAGGATGGACATGTCGTTGACGTTGTCTGTTTTCACTCAACACACAGCATCAGTTCCACGCACTCAGGTCCAGGAGGCCCCGAGGTCTAGAGGAAGAGGTGTCACATCTTCCACCACCTCCCTTTTTTGTTTTTCCTCCCACCAGAACACAATGGCTTAGGCCTTTTTCTGTTTTCAGATCCTCTTAACAGTTGCTAGTTCTTTCCACCCTGCTCCCCACAGCACACGTGCACATCCAGCACACATCCCCCCGGCTCACACACACCCTGTAGTCTGAGGTTTGACTCCCTCTTCCCCAGCACCTGCTGTTAGCCCCCTCAGATGTGGCCGGATGGGGCACCTTCATTAAGGAGTCTGTGCAGAAGAACGAATTCATTTCTGAATACTGTGGTGAGGTGAGTGCTATCGGTTTGGCCCACACTCTTATCTGGGGAGATACTCTTTAGAAACCCTGATTTTCTGTGGGCCAGACTTCTGTGAATTAATCTCTAAATAACTCAGCTGGGTTCTCATGTGGCCTCTCGGGGGATCCCACAGAACTGTTTGCAGTCCTGAAACAAACCACTCTTCTTCAACTTTTTGGCAACTCTTAATGCAAGGGGGGCAGGTGGGGACTCTGGTCAGCCTTAATGCTGGTCAGCCTGGGTGGGGATTGGGATGAAATAACCCAGGGTCTCCCACTTACAGTTCTCATCGTGATACTCAGTAAGGGGCAGGGGAGCATGCCCTGAGCAGACAGCCGATCCCTTATGTGTTCCTTGTCTGTCTCTGCAGCTCATCTCTCAGGATGAGGCTGATCGACGAGGGAAGGTCTATGACAAATACATGTCCAGCTTCCTCTTCAATCTCAACAATGGTACGGAGTCGCCTCCTCTCATCCCAGGGTGGTCTCGAGCAGGTCTTCTTACCAGATTCCCGTGGCCACAGTGCAGGCTCAGATCAGCTCTGAGTCTTCCAGCAGAAGCTGAGCACAGTGGTGAGGCTGAACTCACAGACACCATTAGCCACAGTTTTCTTGCTTTGGGAGAACCTTCATTTCCAGGTTGTGTTTGCAGTCAGAGCACTGAGCACTTATACCTCAGAAGTATCCCTGCCTAGCAGATGGGGAAAGGAGATCTGTGATTCCAGCAAGACTGGGGGTGGGGGACCCAACGGGAGTGCTTCCGCAGGAGGCTGTGTGCCTAGGCTGCTGGCTCCCTCAGCTCCTGTTGGTTTGCTGGGCTTCAGAATTCCTCCTGGATTTTATTTGTTCTGTTACTGTTTAATTGATTTTAAATTCACGTCAAGAAGCTACAGAGTTGCTTGGTGAGTTCACGGCCTTCCTTGGTTTACTTTATACAGATTTTGTAGTGGATGCTACCCGGAAAGGAAACAAAATTCGGTTTGCAAACCATTCAGTGAACCCCAACTGTTATGCCAAAGGTGAGTTCCCAGCAACCTGGGAGGTGGGGTGAAGGATGGTTGCTCCACTTACTGTGATTTCTATCCATGATTCAGTTTGTTTTCATAGCTGATTTTTTTTTTTGTCCAAAGATAATCATGATTAATACCCGGTATCATTTTGACTCTCTCTCGTTCAGTTTTATAATCTGCTTTTTCCACTGAATACTTATAAATATTTCCCCACAAACATGAGTCTTTTAAAGATAATTCTTTCCCCATGTTACTGGCCAGAATAACAGATCTAAAAGCATAGAGACAGCTACCTTCAGTGACTACTTTCTAATTCCACTTCATTTGTTTTCACTGGGAATTTGGAGAAAATCAGCCCAGACTTTACTGATTGATGACTTGGAGATGACTAGGAATCTAGCCTTGGGTTTATCCTATTTGCAGTGGTCATGGTGAATGGAGATCATCGGATTGGGATCTTTGCCAAGAGGGCAATTCAGGCTGGCGAAGAGCTCTTCTTTGATTACAGGTGAGGCAGCCAGGAGTGGTCCTAGGGAGGTGGCCCTAGAGGTAGTAGGGGTGGCTGTTGGAATTGATTTGGGGGCTTAAGGGGAGTGATGTGGGTGACAGAGATGATCTCACGGTGGTCAGGGCTTTTTCTTTGTTCTGCTCTCTGGTGCCTTGCCTCGGAAGTAGGGGCATCATAAACCGCTGTTAGGGAGTGGGAGGGGGAAGTGAAACGGGAGGGGACTCCATCTTTTTAATCACAAAGCCTTGATAGTAACCTGGTTCCTCCTCCTGCTCTGGGACAGGTACAGCCAAGCTGATGCCCTCAAGTACGTGGGGATCGAGAGGGAGACTGATGTCCTTTAGCCCTCCCGGGCCCCACACCAGCGCTTATGGTAGCGGCACTGTCTCTGCTTTCATGCACACACCACCGCTGCTCAAGTTTTCTGCACTATGTGTCTCCTACACCGAGAAACCCACCCACCCGCTCCCTCTGTACTGAGGCCTCAGCTGTGTCCAGTGGGGACAAAACTATCTCCATGAGAGGGGAGACAAAGGCAGCTAGGGCTTGGGCTCCCAGGAGAGAGAGTTGCACAAGCAGGAGACTGCATCTCAGGCCTCGGAGGAAGAGAACACAGGCTGGGGGCAGATGACTTATGCTTGATTTTCTTATCAGCTACCCAGGCTGTGGGCCTCAGGAATCAACTTGCACAAGCGGGCAATTCAGGCTGGTGAATTGCATTAGCCTGTGATTCTAGCTTTCCAAATTAAGGGTCCTTCTGTAGTTGGGTTGCCAGCGTCTCTGTGGTCCTAATACCTGGAGAGAACAGGCTCAGTGAAGTTTGGTACCTGGAGCTTAGCGTGGTCGGGGTTAAAGGCGAGCCTGGCAGGCAACACAGGCTGAGTTCAGCCGGGAGATGGGTCACCTTACTACCTCTTTCCTCCTGACAGGCTTCACACTGAAAGAGTGTGGGTTCTAAGTATAGATATGCAACACTGGGAGAAGGAAAACTAAGTCATTCTTCCACGGACAGAGAGTGAGAACCAGCCTGACAACAATAGATAACCTGCTAAGCTTGGGGCCCAGCTGTATACCCTGGAGATGGATGGATACATTTTCAGATTCCCAGGAGCAGCTGCCGGTACCCTGTCAGCTCTTTCCGAAGTTCTGGCTTAGTGACTGCAGGCACACATCATGCTGCTGCTGAAGGAGTTGAGGGGCTTTTGTGGCCTGGCTGTGATGCTCTGGTCCCCTGCACACGCAGTTGTTTTCAGGCCTTTCATTCCCCTTGAGGCTAGGCTCACAGGGCCACTGTGGCTTCTCTTCTGGGTAGAGGGGCGCAGGCCTGGACTAGAGAGGGGGAATGCTGTTGGTTGATTACTTTCCTGTCTGTAGCACCTGCTGTTGGAAAGGGTGAGTGGACAGTATGTGTTTGGAGGTGGGCGAGGGGCTCCCAGATTGCACGTGTTTAAGATGGCATCGTGCGTGCAGCACTGACTGGCAGAGGGTCCTTGAGGCAGGCCGACCACCTGTGCCAGTTTGTGGTGCCATTCTCTCTGGGATACACACAGAGCAAAGCACTTTATTTCCTTTAGAAGGTCTGTAGATTGGGGTGGCGTTTGAGCTAAGATCTCTGGGGTCCCTGCCTAAATCATGTTCCTGAGGGAGAAGGGAGAGAGGGTGGAAGATTCTTCTCTAGTTCTGTCTCATGTCCTGGGGGAGGCAGGGGAGGCTGCCTCGAAACAGGAGAACCTAATGAGAATGACGCCAGCTCTAAGAGCTTCCCCTGTGCCTGTGGCTGGTGCTAAGCTGGCAGGGAATATGGAGCATTGCGCTGGATATAAAGACGTGGGCAGGTGCAGACTGGCCTAGGGAGTGTCAGAATAGGGAGCAGGCTTCTCCCTACTCTCGGGGAAATCAGAGCCTCTCTTCCCCGGTCTATGCTGACCACTCCCTTCCTACAGCCCCACTGGCTGTCCCGTAAAGCAAGGAGTAGGCTTCCCTCTGGCCAAGCTGTCACGTAGGGATTTTTGTGGGACATGCACGCGCACACACACACACACACACACACACTCTCTCTCACTCACCACACTTGTGGGCACACATGCACTCAGCACTGAGCACACGCCCAGCCAGTTCCTGACGAGAAGCCTCTTCCCACCTGATTGGGCCAGCCCCCACCATGATTCTGAAATCTGCATCTGCTGTGGTTTGTATGCATTGTGTACTGGGGACACCTTCTAGCTGAACTGTGGGCTCTGAATTACTCATAAATTATAGGGAAAAACTATAGACAAATGAAGGAGAGTTAGGGCTGTATGAAATGCCAGAGGCTGGCTATAAGGAATAGGTGGGGGAAAAAATTACATGCAGCCTTTGAGAGGCTAGACTCAAAGGAGCCCCCCCCCAGTGTGCAGAATCACTGTGGTTGATCCCCTTCCCCCCAGTGTCAGACCACTAATACTCCTGTTCCGCCAGCATTCCCATCCTTTTCCCTGCTATCCCCCACCTTTAAATGACGGGTCTCAACTCCTCCCCCCCAGACATGTAATGATGGATGGAGCAAGGTGGTAGGAACCGGGGGAGGCTGGTATATGTGCGGCTTTATTGCCAGTGAATTTCACGCACTTTAAAGTCCTGTGGCTTGTGACCTCTTATCTGAATAAAGTGGTAGAATCCATTTTGGCAAGTTGTGCACTGCATTCTTTGGGGTCCAGGGGTGGATCCCTGGGAAGATTCAGGGATGGTGGTACAGGGGCAGCTTGGGCTGAAGCTTTAGCATTCTGATCCCCACTTGTCCACTGAGATCTGGGGTTGGGGGAGATCTGTGAGTACAGGGTTGGCAAGAACCAGTCAGGCTCCTAGTAGGTGATGGAAGGGTTCTGAATGCTCCCCATAGAGATTCCTGAGCCATCAGATTAGTTCCCTTAAAATCATCCCGCTTTTCCCATAACCACGGCGCCAACTATCACACACAGACTGGGGCTCTGCCACTCTGCTTTATTAGAACAGCTCCAAGTCTGAGAGCACAGCTTCAGAGTGGAGGCTGGATCAGCCTGGGTGAGTGACCAGCAGACCTCATGAGACTTCCAACATGGGAGAAGCACGCTACAGACCGTGGGCACAGCACAGGACAGGACAGTCGATTGTTTTTTTCTTTTATATATAAACTGATAATTAAAAAATTAGAGTAATATATAGAGTTTCTCTGGAGAGAGACTTTGCAACAAAAAATATATATAAAGAATATGACCTCCTGGGCAAATGAAGCAGCATCTCTGAGCGGAGGAAAGAGGGCTCCTCATGCATTGGAGAGGGGGCCAAGCCTTTGGATAGGCACCAAGGCTATTGCATATCTTGGAAGAGAGGGGAAGGGTAGAGCGCTGGCTAGTCAGTGTGTCTGCATTATTCTCTCTACATCGCAGGTTTTTTATGGCTTTGGCTAAAGCGTGTAAAGCAGCGGAGGTACTAAGGTGCTAAACTGAGGCCTTTCGGTCTCTGTGAAAAACAAAAAAGGGGGGTGAGGGAAGCAATGAAGCCCTCCCTAACCCCCAACTGAGTGGAAGCAGATGGAAGACGTTCTGTAGGGCAGGGGGGAGGCTGGGGGATATGATTTAGCAGCCTCCTCCCCCCATACCCTGTGTATCCCTGCAATCCCACACATCTGTCCCTGCTGAGATTGAATATTTGAAGGGAGGCAGTTAATCTCCCCTGCACTCTGTTGTTAATCCCTGGCAGCAGCTGGGACAGGGATGGCAGGAAGGGCCTGTCTCAACCCCATGAGGCCTCTCCTTTGGGGCAAGCAAACAATCAGGAGCCTGAGGAAATGGGGATGGGCAGGGCATTGGTTTAGGCAGTGAGGCTCAACCACTCCCTTTGGTCCCATCTGTAGCTCTGCCCACCAAACTAGGCAGGAGGGGGCATCCTCTGGATGAGCAGAGCCAGCTAAGAGGAGCCAAATGTCCCTGACAGGGTAGGGTAGAGGCAGGAACTGGGGAATTCGGAGGAGATGGACTTGGTCCCTGAAGCCCTTCTGATTCATTCAGATCTGGACTCCTCTAGGATCTGGGGTAGATTTTGGTCCCGGGGCCCAGGGGCTGGGGCTGGGGCTGGGGCTGGGGCTGGGGCTGGAACTTGGGTGGAAGCTGGTGTCGGGGCCGGGGCCGGGGCCAGGCCTGAAGTAGGTAGGGGAGGTTTGCTGCTAGGGTGGTAATCGTGAGTGGCCTTGGGCTCATTGGTGTGGTAGGAACCCTTGTAGCGATGATTCTGCAGATAGAAGAGCACCAACATCCCCACCAGCCCCAGCAGCAGGAAGGCCACCAAAACTGAAAGGGAAAAAAGGAGCAATTCAGGGCAGATCTTTGGGGTTTCGCCTACGTACAGAAAACATACAGCATCAGCTGTATGGCCACATCAAGTTATTCCTAAGTACCTGGTAGGTCTGAATTCCTGGCTTATCTCTTGCCGCCTTCTATTTCTAATATTCTCTTTCCCCATCCCTGGTACTTACCCCAATTTCTCATCTCTCTGGATGTTACTGTACCCCATTTCCTCATCCCTTAGCTGTAGCCCCATTGTAATATTTCAATTAAAAGTCTACAGCATCTTCAAACATTTAAAATTCTCCAACCTAATTATAAACTACCTTCAGCAAAGCCTGTTGCATCCTTCTTGGCACCACCATACACCTAGTACCTTCACCTTCCCTCAGCCCTGAGGATACGGGGCTGGGAGGGAATGCTGACAGTCAGAGGGCAGAATGAGGAGGTCAGGGTAGTGAATGCTACTCACAGCCCAGAAGTATGGCAACCCATCCATCATCATGGTAGTATGGGAAGTCTGCAAAGGAGAGCGCACCAGTTAGGAGGGGGCCCCTCCAGGATAAGACTTATTTCCCTTCTCTCTCTTCCCTCCCTCTTCTGTGTCCTGGGGATGTACCTGGGGGCAGATACCAGGGGTCCAGCTCAGGTGGCACCTCTGAGACAAGACGTGGCATGGCTCCACAATTAGACTCAGACAGTTCTCCCTGAACGCGAAGGGCCTCAGCTAGCTCTGCAGTCATGGGTCGAGGCGTTCGGAAGTGGGTTTTGAGAGGAGCCACGTTGTTGAATCGAACACCAGACAGGCAGCCCGAGAAACCTGGTGTGTTGTAGCGCTGGATCTCTGGGTCAATTACTCCCGTCTCTGAGGGAGAGGCAGGCCCAGAGAGAAAGAGGCTTGGACCACCAACAGCCCTGCCCCCTCTTACCAGTCCTCTCATCACCGCCCTCATTGACACTCCCCGTCCTTCACTCTCCTCTAGGCTCTAGTGACTTCACCTACAGCTCTTTCTCCAAAATGCATTCTCACCCACAGCTTACCCATAACGCGCCCCAGATACAAGGCCTTGGGTGAGTCCAGCTGGCTGTCCACCAACAGTGAGAACTTCTGTTCTGTCAAGGGGAAGTAGTCCACCTGAAGCGGGATGGGAAAGGAGGTGAGGGAGGGCGAACCAGAGGCAGACATAGCCCAGACCATGCTGGAACTCTCCCCTCCAAACTGGTGGTGAGTCCTACCTCGCTCAGTCCTAGGTGGGCAGCCCCTGGGCCCAGATGTAGGATTTGGTATTAAAAACCCAACAACCGGGTTTTGAGCCCTGTTTCTGCAGCTTATGGTGGTTTGACTTTGGAGAAACTACTTACTTTCTGAGTCCATTCACTGAGTGGTCAAGCGAATATAAAAGAGCTGCCTACCTGCGCTACCTCACAGAGCAGTTGTGAGGGCCCATGAGGTAATACACGTGAAAAGCCTCTGTAAATTGGAATGTGCTCTACAAATGCTAAACATCTGACATTTACTGCTGCCACAACCTAGCTGGTGAGCTTGTGATCTGAACCCACCCGCCCATCTCTGCACGCACCTGGATGAAGAGGTGGCGGTAGACCCGGGTGATGTTGACGCTGTGGGGCTGGCCGTCAGTGACCGGGCGGGTGGTCAGCTGGTACACGTAGGGACTGGTGCCCAGCTGATAGCGCAGCTGCAGGGTCCCTGTGGGGTGGAGAGGAGAAAGAGGGGATCTCCTCTCAGCTCTGACAGTTCCCGTCTCCTAAGAGCGCTTGGGTCCTTGTGTTGGTGGATCAGTTGTTTTGAGAATGGAGGGTGCCCAGAGGTAGCTGGAGTTGAGGGCGAGAGCCTGTGGGGAGCTTACCGTCTTCCTTAATGAGCACAGCCATGTAGTCACGCACAAAGGAGCTGACGTAGAGCAGGACGGCGGGGGCGGAGTGGGTGCTGAAGCTGAAGGAAACCTCCTCTCCAGTGACGTTGTAGACAGGCCCACGGTAGCCCGGCACCGGTCGGCCAGGCCGCGGGTAGTCAGGCAGACGGTACCCAGGGCCATGGTAGCCAGGCACGTAGCCCGGCGTGTCGTAGCCGGGGATGTAGCCGGGCTCATAGCCGGGCACCGGCCGGCTCAGCATGTGGGAGAACTCCCGGGCTGCGGAGCGCAGCGCCGACTGTAGGTTATAGCGCATCCAGGTGCCGGGCTCAAAGAAACCACCAATATCTGAAGGCAGAGGTAGTGAGGTCAAGGCCCCCTTCCCAAATTCAGACACTGTCTGTGTCATCCACACACACCCTCTGGCCCTTGTCCCCAGGTTCTGCCACCACCACAGCCAATATCTATTCACTTTAAGGTCCCCTGGAGCCTCTATGTCACAGAAGGGAATCTTACAAACCATGAGAAGTATAAAAGATCATCTAATCCAACCCCTGCATTTTTGCAGGTGAGGAAACTGAGGCTCAGAAACGGGTAGTGACTTGCCTAAGGAAACACAGTAAATTGAGAATCATCTGGTACACCTGGCACTGCTCACACTGCCAAAGCAAGACCAAAGGTCTTCTGTTGGTACCTAAGTCCCTGTATCTCCCTACCTCATCAGACTTCTCCCACCAGTAACCTACCTGCTCACACATCCTCCTAGACCAGCCTCAGAGAGGATGCAGTCTGGGTCTGTGTGCTGAATCTCGCTAAGGTGAATGTCAAGACTCGCCTTAACCAAGAACCAGGTTGTAGACATGTTTTAGGAGTGCAGCGATTGTCAAATAGGAAATGGCTTGGGAAGGCATCATACAGCCTGAGGCAGATATGCTTGCAAGGGGGGTAACCTGTGTTCCCTTGGTACTAGTGGGAAGATAGGGAAGTTATTTGTTTATTACTTTTGAGTTCTTTTAGTACCAGCTAGCTGTACCATCCCTTCCTTGCTCCACCTTATTCCTTTGGAGTCACCCAGCATCTTAACTGCCTGGTGGCCCCAGCTCAAAGATTAAGAACCCAGGGGCAACTCTACCTTTCCCTGATGCTGACTCTATGCCCTCCTTCCTTCCCTGCCCTCCCTACACCCCATTACACCCTATGGCTCCTTGTCCTCCTATAACCAGCAGCACTAACCGTGGTTGCAGTATGGCCCATCAAAAGCCGTGAGGTCACAGTCACAGGTATAGTAGCTGTAGCGCTCCACACAGCGGCCTCCATGGAAACAGGGGAACCGGGGGTGGGCGCAGTGGCCCGTGCAGTTGGGTGAGGTACCCTCAGAGGCATTGGCACGGCCCTCCAGGTTCAGAGTCACTCCATTCAGACGCATAGCCCTCAAGCAACCCACAAAGGGCCGCCTCTTAAGCTCCGCAGATCCTGGGGAAGGTGGGCAGGTCAAGAAATGGGTGCAGAGCCAGAGATCAGGATAAGTTTTGGGGCTGGGAAGGGAGCTGAGGGGGCTAGAAGAATGGACTGGAGACCAGAGACTAGAGAGGAAAAGTGGGCCTTTGGCTCACTCTGAGTCCGAGGGGATTGGAACCTAAGACACGGGGTTCCTGGAAACATGGAGAGTGGCTTTGAAGGTGGGGTAAGTATGCTTCAGACCTGCCTCTGTGTTGCTGCTCACCAACATAGAGGGGCTGGTCATACTCCAACCAGAGGTAGGTCTGCAGGGGCATAGGTCGCAGCACCCAGGGTCGGTGATCCACACGGAGCCGGGCCTGCTTCACGTTGATCTCTGCCCGGACGAGGTGCCACTCATCGTCATTGAACTCGAAGTCATCTGAGTGCACTGTCAAGTTCTCATCCCCATTGCCTACATCGAAGGCGAAGACCACATCCCGGGATGCTGAACAATGTGGGGGAAGGGGAGAGAACTCAGACCTTCGAGATCCCTCACAGGTTCACCCAATACAATCCCTCTTCTTCTTCACTCCTTTGAGCTTCTTGAATGTCCCTCCAATTTGTCTACACCCTGGGACAAAACCCATAAACTGCTTAAAATGTCATCTGGTCTCTCCTCAGTTCCCAGAAGTGGGGTTGGGAGCCAGCTTCCCAGCCCCACTTCTCAGGTTAGAAGCAGAGCTCGTCAGGCAGGAAACCACCCCCCTCAAAAGTCCAGCTTCCTTACTCACAAGTCAGGGGCCTAAGGCCCAGAAAGGCCAAGTGGTTGCCCAGGGTCACAAAGCCAGCTGTCAAGACAGAGCTGGGACTAGAAGCCAGGGCCACCTAAAGCCATTTGCTGCCTCTCAAAGACACATCTGCCCTTGTTACTTACCCCTGCCTCCACCCACCCCACCTCTCCCCAGGGATCTTCATCTCCCCCATGTTCCCCCAGGGTTTGCCTGCTCACTGTTGAGTTCCACTCGAACATAAGGGCGGCGCCACTGGTAGTAAGAGCCCCCTATATTCTCTAGGAAGACTCCTGAGGGAGCCGAGGTCCTGAAGTAGAAGGAAACATCAAGGCTGTGGTTGGCCTGGATTGGGGGAAAGCGTAGCGCAGCCCCAGTGTGGAAGGAGATGGTGTTCCAGGAATTTCCTACAAAACCAGATGGAGGAAGACCTTGTCAGTGAGGTGGGAGGGGGGAGGAGTAAGGAGCCTCAGGTTGGGGGGCGGGTGGGCAGAGATAGGACAAATGGGTACAGCTGTGGGTAGCCAAGGGGAGACTAAGGAGTGTGACAAAAGACAGTAAGGAGCAGAGGAACAACATAGATGTGGGTATGTCACAGCAGGAGCTGGGGTGTCTGGCACTGTGTCCAGGAACCTCCAGTGGGTCAGGTGGCCTAGATTTTAGAAACTGGAGAGCCAACCCTGGGAGGGCAGACAAGGGACCTGCCACTCACGATCGCCATAGCAGCGCAGAGGCCTCAGGAAGAACTGGGCCTCAGAACTGGAACGGTTTGTGTCCCCCACCACCACTTGAGTGACAGGCAAATGGTCCACAAAGGTCAGCAGTCCCTTGTCGGTTCTCCTGTGGGGGCAGGATGTGGTGGCTCAGCCCCTGCCACTCAGCTGCCCCTGGCATCCTGAAAGCCCTGTCCCTTGGCCCCACCACTTACCACTGGGGCTGGTCAGCATCACAGTTACAGTGCAGAGCGGGGTCCACACAGCTCCTGTCCAGACCACAGGCACAGCGCTGAATCCCGGGCTGCGAGCCTCCCCAGTAGAAGTGTTGCTCCTCGTTTCGGCCAATCCAAAAGCTGTAGGGGTAGCCTCCTGGGGAAGAGGCGCAGGCAGTTTCCAGACCCTGTCCATCCATTAGCCTCTGGGGTCCTCTTACCCTTCCAACCAGTCCAGATCCTTACTTGAATCCTCTAGCCCAGCGCTCCCCAGAACCCTCTGGTCTTTTCCCAGGCCCAACTGGTCTCTCCTCTGCTCCCCCCACCTTGCTCTCCATTCCCCCAGCCCTAACCTGCAGTGTTTAGCAGCCGGGAATTGTAGCAGGAAAACTCAATCCACTGTTCACAGTGCTGGGAAGCATTGGCCAGGGCACTGACTTCCTCCCAGGATGCATTCCAATACTGGACGGCCCCGAGGTATGGCCGCTCCATGCTGGAACCTGTCACCCGAGTTGTCCACAGCCTGTCATGCCGCACCACTGTCCATGCCCGGTTCTCTGGGGGAGTGAGCAGGGCAGAGCTGTGGCCAGAAAGGGGCATTCTCAACCCATCTCCCTGCCTGCTTCCGGCCCCACTGCTGCAACTCAGAGCCAATAAACATGGCCAGCAGCTCCATTCCAGCCCAGTTCTGGGCCCCTAACATTGTAGGCTGTAGATGAGACAGCTGGAATGGATCAGGAAGCTGAAATCTATCTGCAAGGCTAGATTACAAATTCCTGAGTGTCCCCTTTCCCTTTGGCCCTCCTTTACCCCCACCACTGTTTAATCGTACTTGCCCCTGTCCACCCTCCCATCCTTCCCCACCCCCACACCCCTGCATTGCCTTGTCAGCTGTCCCCTCACCACCCACTAGAGTCACTTACCTCGGATATCACAGTACACTACAAATGGCTTCAGGGGGCCACTGCCATCAGGATCAATGGTGAAGTTTCCAGAAATTTTGCCACTGAGCCGATAGGCCTCACAGGATTCCTTATACAAAGCTGGCAGGTAGTGAGTGGGAAAAGGATAATTATGGGGTCAGAGGGCTAGGAGGGCCAGCCCTACCATCTCTAGAAGCCTCATGATCCCCAGAAACCTCCTGACCTCCCCTGTCCCTGCCCTACACCCCAGGTGGCTTACGTTGGTGGCAGGTCTCCCCCTTGTAGCCTGTCAGTTCACAATAGCAGATGAAGTCATCCCAAGACTGGTAGCAGCGTCCATCATGTTCACACATGTTAGGGCTGCACCTAGGAAAGGGGGTCAACACCAAGGGAAGGAGTCTTACTGAGAGCTTGGGAGTAGTGACTGATCCCTACAAGCTTCACTTCCAGCTTCTGAAAGCACCAGAGCCTGGTGAAACATAACCCACCCAACTAGCCAGCTATAAGTCTAAACGCTGGGGCATTAGGCAGATCTCAGGGCTCAAGTACAATTGTTTCCCCTTCTACAAAAGAATAAATAATGCCTTATTCCACCCCCCAAAAAAACCCTCTAGGACCAAAACCAGGTGCTTCATTTTCATTTTGAGCATGTGTCACTTTAAGGGAAGAAATAAGAGGTGAGAAGTAAAGGAGAAATCATCCCTAGGTGGGAGGCTTAGGAGCTGGGACCAGGAGATGGGAGATCATTGAGAAAGGCTACTCCCATTGGGAGACCATGGAAGAGGGCTTTGGAAGGGTCACCTTTTTTAGGGAGAAGGGCTTTTGGATACCTATCAGTGATGCCACATGTGTCAAAGAGGACCTCAGCATAGTATCCAAGCCGCCGGCCCTCCACCAGAGTCAGGTTGACCAGTTGACCATCCACCTTGAGCAGCTCCATGCAGCCATGGAACGCCGTCTGGTTGGAGTGGCAGCCCGATCGACTGGCTGGCTTGGGACAACCTGGAGCAACCACCCCTGTGAGGCCCTCCCCAAGGGAGACTCCAGAGATCCTCCCCCAGGGAGATGCCAAGGGAGAGCCACACATGAAGGAAGGGGGCCAGTAGATAGTGACAGTGACCTTCTAGTCCCCAAGGCCCCAGAGGGAAAAGAGGGATTTGCCACTACAAAACTCTCCATGTAGCCCTGTCCGGGTGGACTTAGATGGGGCCTTCCCACCCAGAGACAGGGGTCTAGCCAGGTTGGCCCCCACTTACCTCCAAAGAAGTATGAGGTTCCTGTACGGATCAGCAGTGGGTATGAGACCCTGACCTCTGCCCCCTCTACATCATCAATGCTAATGACTGCATGGTTTTCTTGTGCCACAAAATTCACCTCATGCCAAAAGCCATCATTCAGGCGGTACCCTGCATGGGACAGGAGGATGGTGTGGGTGGGGGAAGCACTACACTCTAGGAGAAGAGTGTCTTGAGTGGGGAAGCAGAAGCCCCACTCCGTGTCCCAACAGCAGCCTATGTGACCCCATTTTTACACCTATCACACTGAGTGGTGACATGTCTGAATGTCTCTCTTCACTATCGGGAACCTCAGAAGTCGACAGAGTCCATAAAATCATAAATGAATAATAAACACCTCCAGAGACCTCCTGGAACTGAAGTATACCAGTACTCTCAGCCTTTCTGCTTCTCCTAGTGCCCTTAGCCCCGAAGATCTGCCTCCTCACCGCCACACTCCCAGCTGCCTCCATCCACTCCCATCTTTTCCCAGGGCCCTAAGATCTCCTGCCCTGCTCGCTTCACTCCCTCACCCGTCTCCAGTAGGCTGAGGCCTCAGTCCAGGCTTACAACCTCCCTGGTTCTCCTCTGCCTTTCTCTGGCCTCCTTGTGCCTCCGCCTACCCTCCACCCCTCACCAGCAGCGAACTGAAGCTTCTTCCGGCCAGTCTGCACTATGGACACGTTGACCTGCCCTTCACTGAGCATCAGCTCCACGTGGCCCAGCCCGTCCCCCAGGCGGGAGAAAAGTAGCAGCCCAGTGAGATCCCAGGTGCGGAAGCGAAAAGAGACTGCAAGGCGGCCGCGGCGCGGGAAGCCAGGCACTTGCACGAAGTTGTGAGGACCTCCGAAATTGATGGGGTGAGGAACCGGGTCCAGGCAACGGAATGCCACCTTACCCTAGGGAGGAAAGTGAGGACCCATCAGCACCTGATCCGCCCCACCCTGCTTCTGTGAGTGAGGCTCCCTGGGTGCAGGAACCCTGACCATTCCCCCCACCCCGCCCCCAGAAACATGTCCATCTGTGAAGGGTGTGTCCAACCAAGTTGGCCCTCGGGACTCCCTTCTCGCTGGCTGTCGCTGATCTACACCGTCTCCAGGGCAACCGCTCCTTCCCTTCCTTCCTTCCAGCGTCGAGAGGCAATTTCCCGCCGGCTTCCCAGCTGCAGTGCATGATTATGCTCCTAAATTGGGGCGGGGGAGGGGTAGCACACACACCTAAACAGCTCTAGGTTCAAGTCCCTCCTTAGCCCCTGCGCAGCTGCCTGACCCCTGGGCAAGTCACTCCGGGTCACTGCACCTTATTTTCCTCAGTTGTAATTGAGGAGGTGGATAGACTGGACCACAGCTTTTAAATGGGGGGTTTTGGGGTGGACTTTGCACCTCCTGTAAGTCCATAATGACCTCCAGTTGAGCATCTGGTTGGGGAAAGAGGAGTCCTCGGCTTTTATCTGTCTCAAGATCTCTTCCCACTCCCTCTGTTTGCTCCAAGCAGCTTTGATGCCACAGCCCCCCAAATCCGCCTGCCCACTGGCCTCGAAGGTGATTCGTGAATGGCGCCGCACAGCCAGGTCCGCGATGTTGACTCGGTTGAAGATTATGTTTTCTATGCAGCCACGGAAATTATGCCGATAGGCAAGGTTCTTCTGCGCGGCGCCCACCAGACCCCCGATGAACATCTGTAGGCAAGGTGAGGAGTGAGGTTCCTTGGGTGCGGCAGGGCCGCCTTTCTTGCGCTCCCCTGTCATAGACCTTCCCACACTCCAGGCTGAGCTTTATAAAAGACTTGGGACAAACATTGCCCCAGTATCAGTATTGAATCTGGAAGCTCACTGGGCCTCCTGTGGCTTGGGTTCTAGCCCTGACTCCACCACAAATTGGCTACATGCCCTTGGGTATGTCAATTAACCTATCTCGGATTCTTTATCTGCTGGTCAGAGACAGAAGGGGACAATTTTTGCATCTTTCCTGATCCCACAAAGCCAGATTCCCAGACCTCATCTCAGGAGTTCTGGGGAGGAGCTGGGAATCTACATGCTAACAGGAACAACAGCAACAAAAACTCAGGCCTCTCTGTGAGCAGCGGGTTTGCCAGGAGCTGCTAGGATATTCGGGAACTGGAAAGCAAGGTCTTACCTCTAGTAGAGAGAAGTGCCGTCTCCCACCAACTCACCCAGCACCCCACTTAACCAAACGGCTCTGCTCACCTCCGTGTCCAGGTTCAGTCTCTCGAAGTCTCCATTGAGCACAAAGCGCTGTACATAGCCATCCAGGGTGAGATTTGCTTCTCTGCCAAATCGGTCCACACGCACATAATGCCAGTGCTGATCATTGAGGACACCACCAGCACTCACGGTCGTGTGACCAGGCCTTGGCTGGATGGGGCTGCTGCCTGAGGGTGGGGAGGTGGGGTCAGACTTGGAAACTGGAGAACCTCAGCGAGCCCGACCCCTCAGCCAGCCCCCAGATGGAACAGCAGCTGGTAGCGCAGAGGAGGGACTGTCCAGGATCCAGGGCAGCCAGGGAGGGTGGGCATATAGAGACTGGACTGCCTTCAGCCTGGGTTGGAGCGATGGCCATTGGTGAGTATGGACTTAGACTAAGTCATTTAACCTCTCTGAGCCTCTGTTTTCCTTTCAGTAAAACTTGCGGTAAAATAGCTGCTTCTACCTCATCATGTGGATCTTATGAAAAGGGAATGAGATACAAAATAATAACTCTGTGTGTGTGTGTGTGTGTGTGTGTGTGTGTGTGTGTGTGTGTGTGTGTTACAATAAGGAAACAGGCTGGGAAATGCTTGTCCAAGGTCACACCGCTGGTAGGTGGTAGAGCTGAGGCTAGAATCCACTTCTCCTGACTTTTGTCGTGTGTTTTGTTAGCACCAAATTTTACACGAAAAGGGCAAGGTGGTCCAAACAGTGAAGGGGAGGATAGGGTGTGGGCGCGGCTTCGCGGAGGGGGTGCAGCGAAGGGCGGTGGCAGGAGAGCCTCGGGGGTCGCGCCCGCGACGCTGAGCTCACCCAGGCTCATATGCAGCAGCAAGTGCGCCCCCTGCAACTCGAGTGTCACGTAGTCGCCCTGGGCGCCTTCGGCGTGCAACAGGAGCCCGTCTTTCTCTTCTGTCTTGAAGCTGAAGGCGAACACGTCCCACAGACTCCGGCTGACCCCTCGCGGGAAGCGATAAGAGATGGCATCATCGCCGTCGAAATAGAGCACATCGGACTCTGTGGGAAGGACAGCAGGTGGGTCGGGGACTGGGGAGACTGCTTGTCTCCCGGGTTCCCCCACCAACCCACAACCTCGCACCCTTACTGTAAGGGCAGCCATAGAGACCAAGCCTCAGGCCGATCTTGCCGCGCGGGTTCCAAGCCAAGGGCACGATGCGGATGTAGCGCGCCGTGAAGTGGTAGTGCAGGTCGTGGCGAACCACCGCTGACTCGTTCACGTTACCGAAGAAGGTCTGGGGGCAAAGGGAGAGGAGTGACCAGGTCCCCATCCTCTGATTGTTTCTCCACAGCCTTCCAGCCCACAGTCGTCGCATCCAGCCAATCTCAACATCCGGAAGGCAAACACTCCTTATCTCCCCTCCCTTCATGGCTTTACACAGTTTCTTTAGCCTAAAGGGTCCTCTCCACCATTCTATGATTTCTTCAAAACTCAACCTTTAAGAAGCTCTCCCAGATTTTACCCTGAAGTATGTTAAACTCCTCACTGGGAGCATCTTGCACCCATGGTGAGCTGACAGTCCCTCTGGACAGACACCCTGGAGTGGAAATCACTGCTCCTCATCTGTGCCCTCACCACCCCCCCTCCCCTTCCTTCATGCTGGTGCCCAGCCCAGCCCAGGTCACAGAGCTTGAGGTGTGTGCTCAGAGAGCCTAAAGTACCGCGTTGTGCCCTCGCTGGTAGAAGGGTGTCCAGCTGTCCACTCGGTCACCGTAGAGCAGCATGTAACGTGTGACCCAGTCCCATGAGTTAAAGGAGCCCTGTGTGGCCACAGCCCGGATCCGGTGCTTCTTCATTAGGTCGATCTGGAGCCAGGGGTTCGGGTCTCCAATCCTAGGAGACCATCCGCTTATGCCTATAGAAGGGGTAAGGGCTTTCATCACTGACTCCCGCTTTACTTTCAACATTCCAGAGTCCTCCACCCCACCATGGGGCGCCGCCATGCTCACCGTGCAGCCGGGCGAAGCGCGGCGCAGTGAAGAGCCCATAGTAGGAGGAGGCGCCCAGGGAGCGTGCGTACAGGGGCCCGACCAGCTCCTCGTCGCAGCCGTCTGGGTTGGGGGAACCGACATGTTGATCAGAGAGGCCCCTCCCAGTCTTTCCAAAGGCCCAGCACAGTGAGCAACTGGATCTCTTTCTTCTGTATCCTCCAGCGGCAGACCCAGCCCTAACTTAACCATCTATTCAACCTGGGCTGCAGCAACAGCCGCACACTTAGGGGAAGCTGCCTTCTCCCTCTGGGGGAACCCCTAGGCCGGACCTTGCCTAGCCTTATTCCTGCCCTAGTACCAGCTCAGGTTCAATACCTCCCAAAACACAATCCCAGACCTCAGAGTCTTTCAGAACCCGAGTCACCCGAAAATACCAATACAGCCCCAGCTTTAGCCTCAGTCCCATTCATCAGCATCCCCAAACCTGCACCAGCCTCAGCCTGTCCTAGCACGATCGCCAGTTCCACGTCCATCCTTAGTATCATACAGGCTCACCAAATCATATGTAGATCCCAGCCCCCTAATCCAGCTCAGCCCCAGCCCCAGCCCCTAGTTCCTGGTCTAGCTCCAAGCCCAGCCCCAGCCCCTGGCAAAGCCTTAACCCTAGCGCCGGTCACCAGTACCATTCTTATTCTCAACCCTTAGATCTAGACACTAGCTCCCGCTAGGATCCCAGTCCCAAATCCTCGCCTGGGCCTACCCTATCCTCAGCTCCGAGCCCAGTCCTAGCCCGGAGCTGCAATGCGGAGCGCGGGGGAGAGGGAGGAAAGGATGAAAGCGAGCGAGCGAGCGCGCGCCGGCCAGAAAGGGACCTGCGACCACCCAGCCGCAATGCGGTGCGGGACCCGCCCTGCAGGCCTCGGACTCCCGGGACCAACCCTGTCTGCCTGTGAGCCCTGCACTCACAGTAGCCCCAGCTCTGGGCTCCTGAGACCACGGCGAGCAAGATGCAGAAGAGCCGGAGACGCATCACGCAGGGCTGACTGGTCCCGGCGGCCGCCTCCCAGTGCCCGGCTTGGGCTAGGGCTCCAATTCCAGCTTGGGCTCCCAGCTTTCCTCCTGGGGTTCGCTGCGGATCGCTGTCTTTCCTCCTTACCCACCCCTCCCTCTTTCCTCTTTCTCCCAACCCTTCTCTCTGTGTGTGTCGTTTCTGATTCTCTGCTGTTCTCTCCTCTCCTTTCCACCCTCTCTCCTCTCACCTCCCCCCTTCCCCTGCCTCTCTCTCCCGGCACGCGCCGCTTTCCCGGACCCCGCGCAAGCGCGCGCCTCAGCCCCGCTGCGAAAGGGCGGGGGTAGAGAGCCTCCAGCCACCGGGAAATACCCTGAATAACCCGAGGCTGCCAGGGGCTGTGGCCGCAGGGATGGGGGAAGGGAGGTCCTGAAATATCCTGGAAAAGGGAGATCGAAGGGGAGGGTGCCTGGAGGTGGGGGGACAAGTAAGTAAAAGAACCTAACATTTTCTAAGGACAAATCATGCTCCAGGCACCCATGATAGGCACCCTCATAATCCTGTCAATTCTGCTTTGTTGCCTTACTCTACTTTGCAGATGAAAAACCTGAGGCTCAGGGAGGTTAAAAAACCTTCTCAAGATCACACAGGTAGCTAGCAACTGATAATAATCCAAAATCCATTCTTTTTCTACTGGCAGGGTAAAGAGGAAAAAAATTATTTTTAGGGGGTAGAATGGGAAAGTCAGGTAAAGAGAGCCCATAGACCCTAATCCCCACCACCCTCTTGGCCCTTCTCCCCGCCCCTTCCTTCCTGTCCTACTAGTTTAACTTCTCTCCCCAGTGACTTTACCTCAGAAACCCGAGTAGCCAGAGATGGGGACCGAGCCCGCAGAGCAGGTGGGAGTGGGGGCCCTGGGGAAAGGGTGACAGAGAGGGAGGGTATGGTGTCGGGATGGGATTCTCCACCTGGTACCAGGCCTCTGCCATGCTATGACCTATCTAGGATGCCTGGAGCCCTCTGGGAACAGGGACCCTCCAGATAGATAGGGCTGGTGATGTGAGGCTGGGGTTGGATGGGACTGGGGCTAAGGGGAGGGTAAGCTGGACCTAGAAGTCCCAACCAAACCCAGAAAACCTGAGCCCCAACCCTTGCGACCCCCTTGTCATGCGTAGTTCAGTGCACCTGTATTGGAGGTTTAGAGATTGGGGTGAGGAGGGGAGAATGGAAAGGAGACATAGTCCAGACCAAGCATGGAGTCCAGGGACCAAATCTGAGGTAAAGCCTGCATGTGTGTGTTCTTCCAGGAGAGGGCGCTGCAAAGGAACTGAAGCTCTAAGATTCATTAATAACATAAGCGGTTAGCCTATCGAGAGCCCAGATGCTTCACATTCATTATCTTCCTTATTTCAAACAACTCTGCCAGGTGGGCTGATCAGGATTTCTAATCTCGACATTACGCATTAGGCAGCTGAGATCCAGAAGGAGCAAGTGACTTGCTCAAGGTCACCCAGGAAGCTGGATGCAGGGGCAGGAGGAGTGCAAGGGAAGGCAAGGCCTGTTGAGGGTGTGCTAGGAAGTCTGGAGAAGAGTTTATGTCTTCCCAGGGACTGTACCATTGTACCTGGTCACACAGGAGCTCCCAGCTTGGTAAGCATGTGTGGGAGGGCAAGTGCGTAGGGGAGGTGTGTCTCATAAGGTCTCTCCTCTCATTTTGGCCTCCCCAGGTCTCCTGGGGCCCCTACTCGGGGGATGATGAGGAGGCATACTCGGCTGAGCCGTTGCCAGAGCTCTGCTACAAGGCTGATGTCCAGGCCTTCAGTCGAGCCTTCCAACCCAGTGTCTCCCTGACGGTGGCTGCGCTGGGTCTCGCTGGCAATGGCCTGGTCCTGGCCACCCATCTGGCGGCCCGACGCGCTGCCCGCTCGCCCACCTCGGCCCACCTGCTCCAGTTGGCTCTGGCCGATCTTCTGCTGGCCCTGACCCTGCCCTTCGCCGCAGCCGGGGCTCTGCAGGGCTGGAGTCTGGGTAGTGTCACCTGCCGCGCCATCTCGGGCCTCTACTCGGCCTCCTTCCATGCCGGCTTCCTCTTCCTGGCCTGTATCAGCGCCGACCGCTACTTAGCCATCGCGCGAGCCCTCCCAGCTGGACCCAGGCCCTCGGCGCCAGGCCGTGCACACTTGGTTTCAGTCATCGTGTGGCTGTTGTCGCTGCTCCTGGCGCTGCCTGCTCTCCTTTTCAGCCAGGATGGGCAGCGGGAAGGCCAGCGGCGCTGCCGTCTCGTCTTCCCCGAGGGTCTCACGCAGACAGTGAAGGGGGCGAGCGCCGTGGCGCAGGTGGTGCTGGGCTTCGCGCTGCCGCTGGGCGTTATGGCCGCCTGCTACGCGCTCCTGGGCCGCACGCTGCTGGCCACCAGGGGGCCAGAGCGCCGGCGCGCGTTGCGCGTCGTGGTGGCCTTGGTGGCGGCCTTCGTGGTGCTGCAGCTGCCCTACAGTCTCGCCCTGCTGTTGGATACTGCCGACCTACTGGCGGCCCGCGAGAGGAGCTGTCCCGCCAGCAAGCGCAAGGATCTAGCACTCCTGGTGACCGGGGGCTTGGCCCTCGCCCGCTGCGGCCTCAACCCCGTGCTCTACGCCTTTCTGGGCCTGCGCTTCCGCCAGGATCTGCGGAGGCTGCTCCGGGGTGGGGGCTGCAGTCCAGGGCCTCACTCCCACAGCCGGTGCCCCCGCCGGCCCCGCCTTTCTTCCTGCTCTGCTCCCACTGAGACCAACAGCGTCTCCTTCTGGGACCACTAGGGCTTCGAATCAAGAAGAGGCGGGCTGAGGAAATGACTCCAGGGTGGGTAGTGGGAAAGGGGAGTGGGTGGGGGACATTGAGAAAGAGGTAGAGACCTAAAGGTATTGCTTCTGTACTTCTGAACATTAAATTGACAACAAGGAAATGAGATGCAACCCAACAACTGTTACTATTTTTGAGTCACCGGCTTGGAAGTGATTTGTAGCAGGGCAGAGCTAGTGGGTCCCCCCAGGCCCCCTCCCTTTCCCACTCCGCGGTGCTTGGCTTTGAGTGGAAGGCGCTGAGAGCCTGGGGCGGGGCGGGGCGGGGCGGGGCGGGGCGGGGCTTGGGTGGCCGGGGGGTTGCTGAGCTTGCTAAAGCTCTAGGCACTGACACCCCCTCCACCTTCACCCGGTATCTGCCAACAGAGGTGAGGTGGGAAACCTGCCAGACCAGGAGGGGCGAGGGTTCCTCCTGAAATAGTTCAAGGAAGAGCTTTCTAACAACCAGAGCGCTATCCAGTAATGGCTGCCTTAGCGAGTACCGAGTTCCCAGATTGTGGAATGTTCAGGCTAAGGCTGTTGGGGACTGTATGTGCCTATTGCCTAGTTGAGGGTAGGGAAAGGGCCAAGAGATTCCCGTTTTGGGTGTGCTTTGGATTCGATTACCACTCTAGAGTCCCTTCGAAGGTTCTCTGATGGAGAGGAAAAAAGTAATTTAAAAAGTTGAGTTTTTCACCTTGGAGAAGATCCAAGGAGAGAATTCCAATTTGCAAATTTCCAAAGAGCAGTTATCACGGGAGTGGTGGGGGTGGAGGTGACAGCCATTCTCCATCTTCCCTGGGACAGGGTCAGAGGAAATGCACTGAGCCTGCCGGAAAGAGAAAGGTTAGACAACAGAAAGAACTTCCCTGCAGGCAAGAGCCCGGGATCCAGACAGGGAAAACTGTATATGGTTGTGGTGTTTCCATCCTTAGGAAACCTCAGCGCAGGTCACTCTCATCTGTAGCGAGGGCAAGGCTGGGATGGCCTTGATTGATTCCTGGTCTTTGTTTTACACAGTCACCACAGGCAGGATGGTGTCCACGTGCGACAACTCTCGCAGTTTAATATCCGGTCAGAAAAGCTGCCCAGACCACTCCGGCCTGGAGTCTGGGGACCCAGGGCGAGAAGGGCGGGGCGTGGCGGGGATGTCTCCGGGGAGGCGCTGGCCTGTTGTCCCCGCCCTGTCCCGCCCCGCCCAGCTCAGTTTAGGCTAGCCTTCCAGAGCCTCCGGCGGCTGAGACCAAGAGCCACCGCCCCCAGGGTCCAAGATCCAAGGAAGGCCCGGAGATGGCGCCGATCCTCAAATGGTCCCACACGCCAGCCACTGGGGGCCAACCTGGAACCCTCCACCGGAGACCGCGGGAATCGCCGCTGAGTCAGCAACGCACGCGCGCGCCCGCAGTCTCCCTGGCCCCGCCCCGTCCATGGCCCCACCCCGTCCTCCTGGAGCCTGTTAACCCCTTCCTATACAGAACCTCAGGGTAGTCACCCTGAGAGGCCGCCACTCCAATCGAAGACCACAGAACTCCTTAAAATCTCAAGTTCTTCTCCCAACTAGAGCTCAGGGAGCTATGCGCTCTAAGTTGGATTTTATTTCCGGCCTTGGTCTGCACTTTCCTGGAGTCTCTGCCTCAGCTTCTTCACCTCAAAACGGAGGTGACTCAGATCGAGGAACTGGACTCGTTCATCGAAGGGCGGAGGGCTACTTCTAGGACTGCGCCTGGAGCAGGTAGATAAAACTCTCCTTTCTCCGGAATCCTGAAACAAGACAAAGGTTCAGAGGGCAGCAAACGAAGCCTTCCTCTATGCCCTATGGGCACTTTGTTCTCCAAAGCTCCTGTTCAAAAGCGCTTTTAATCTGTTGAATGGTGAGCCAAGAGTTAAAACAAAAGCCTGAAGGCGGGCTTCCGTGACGTCACTAGCAGTCCGCGTCCAACCTCAGAGATGGGGCGTGGCTAACATCGCACCGCCCCCTCTCTCCTCATTCACCTGCCCCTCCCCGCTGTCACCAAGCCAGAGGCACATGATGCAACCCGTCGCAGTTCAAGTAGTTTGATTGGTGGCCGCGCCCGGCGCCAGGCACAAGGATTGGTCAGAGGAGACTGTGACGAAAACTGGACCCTGCCCTGTAATGAAGGGAGGAGAGAAAGAAGAGGGAGGGGGGCCCCGAGGGGAGGGGGCTGGGGAGGCGGGGTCCCGGCGCTGTGCTCGCTCCCCTAGCGCGCCAGTCCCGGGGCTGCAGGGAGCGCAGCGCGCGCGGCCCGGGCCCCGGCCACCGGACGCCCTACTGAACACGACCCTCCTAGGAGCTTGGACAACTGCCCACCTCGGACACCGCACCGGACACTGCCCCCCACAGGGCTGGACACTACAACGGACACTACTTCCCAGCTCCGGACATTGCTCCCTCCTCCCCCTCGGGCCCTGGACGCTTCCCCCCCTCCCCCTCTGGGGGCCCAGACATTGAGCCCCCCGCAGGCTCTAGCTAGCGACCCCTTGCACCCCAGCGCCAGACACCGCCTCCTCCCAGTCCCCTTCTCTCTTCCCCTCCTCCCGCCTCATCTCTCCCCTGCTCGGGTCGGAGCTCCGCCAGTTTCTCTGACCCCCTGCAGCTCGGCCCCGGCTGCCCGCGCCCCCATCCCCCGGCTGCTCGCCCGGATGCCTCTCCCCGGGGGATTGTGGTGGCTCCTCTGCTGCCGTCGAGGCTTTACTCTTCTGCACCGGGACTACGGGGACGGCGAGCTTAGCGGGGACGGGGACGAAGACGAGGACGAGGAGACCTTTGAGCTACGGACCCCGAGTCCAGCGGGCGGCGGGAGGGTAAGTCCCGGGGGGTTTGGAGCCTTGTCTCAATCCCTCTCACTAAAACCGGCCGTCATGCCTGAGCCTGCTCCAGACTCCAGCCAAAGCCGTGCTCTTTCGGACAGGGTACTCGGGAGAGGTTTTTGCCTGGGGGCCAGAAGCCCCCAGAGCTTAAGCAGCAGCTCGCCTCGGGATGTGCCTGTGGGCCTCGCGCTGCACGCTGGGCGCTGTCCACCTGCTGGGGGCCCTGAGGCAGGGGAGGCGTCACGCCTGGCCCGACCTGGCCCTGCCTCTCCCTTCCCCGCCGGGCCCGCGTCCCATCCCGTCTTCTTCCGCCTCCGCCAGCGCCGAGGAATGTGGCGAGGCCGGCTGGGTGGCTCGGACGCCTGGGTCCGCTCTGCTCCCAGTTCATGAGCGCTGAGTTCTGGGGCCAGATGCGGGAATTCCCGCCGCAGTGACCTGTGCGAGGAGAAGAAGGCATCCTCAGATTGGGGTCGGTGGCAGGGACCCCATGGAATAGGAGCTGGGGGCCATAACTCTTCCAGGACACCTCATCATTACCCTGGCACTCAGGACAGAACTGTCTGTCCTCCCTGGTGAGGCTCCTGGGGCATCCCTGAGGGAAGGATGAGAGAATTCATCTCCCCGGTTTTGTCGAATCTCCCTATGGGGAAATTGAGGCTCAACTGGTGTGGGAGACTATCATCCCCTGACGTCCCCTCTCTGATGCCCCTGTGCGCCAGCAGCCAGACTTTGGGCAACCAGACTCGCATGTGCTGTGGCCTGGGTCAGGCTCCCATCCCCCGCTCAGGGGTCCCCAGCAGGCCCTGTGGCTCAGTGCCCGGGTAGGGCGGGCTGCACCGCCGGGGCCGGCGCCAGCACCTGGCGGAGGCGGAGGGCGGATAAATATAGAGGGGGGGAGGGAGGAAAGCAGGGGACTGCGATTAGGGGACTTGGTCTAAGAGAGGGGTCAGCACCTGCCCCATGGCAGTGTGGCCGAGAGCCTCTCTCAGGCCCTCTAGAAAATAAATGGATCTGTGCCCCAGGAAGGCACAGAACCCAGGTGTCCCCAAGCTTCCAACTTGGACAGGGTCGGCTTTGTGAACCACTGCGTTTGCCTCCCTTATGCTCCACCTCCACCCCACCCTCCTCCCTGGAGCTTGGGGACAGGTGTCCCTGGCCCCCTCCCCCACCTCTCCCTCCTGGCTTTAGCTGCCTGGACGCAATGGGACCATGGCACAGTTCCCACCTGACCTGGCTCCTGGATGGGTTTTTGGCCTCTTTTAGACCCCAGTCTACAGTAGAAGTTCCAGGGCACAGGGGGTGGGTGGGGGGAGGGCAAAATCCCAGGCTGTATCTCCCATGGAGAGTATTCCTTAGCCTGGGCTGAGCCCCAGCTAGGGGGCAGGGTCTTTGCTTACCACTGAGTCTCAGGGGTAACTGGGAGGGTATAAGAAGCTCTTGGAGAAAGCCCTATACTTAAAGGGTCCCTCTTCCCTTCATTCACCTCTGTGCCCACCGCCTGCCTGCCAGCCTGCACGCCCGCCAGCCAGCGAAGGGAAAATGAGGAGGAGGGGTTGACTTCGAGCCTGCCAGAGCAAGAAAAGACTTCATCCACTTCTCACTTTCAAAGATTGGGAAGCTAAGGCCCAAAGACTGGAAAGGGCTTGCTAAGGTTCCACAGCGAGTTTGCGATCAGAGTTAGTAGCTGAGCTGGTGTTTGTTAGAATCCAGGTCTCCTGACTCTCTGCCCAGTGCTCTTTCCACTTTACCCCAGCTCTTGATTGCATCCTTAAAGAGTAACAGAGAGAAGGCAAGAGCCTTGGCTTCTTAGCTTGGTCTGTTCTGTAGAGACTGGTGGAAGGGGCCAGCCCAGTGGCTTCAGCTCGCTCAGTCACAGTCACACCCGATTCCTTGATTCCTCAATCCCGGGAGCAACGCTGTCCTGGGGCAGAAGCCACGGGCATCCCGCGCGAGCAGGGCTCGAGCCTGAGGGCTGCCCTGCCTGTTTCCCCAGGGACCCCTGGACGTGACGCTGACTCAGCCTGTGAGGAGCGGGCCAGTCTCAGACAGGTAAGCTCGGCCCCTGCATCCCATGGTCTGGAGACCCCAACCCTTCCCGGGACCCCCATCTTCGCTGTCTTCCCTCCAGCGGTTGTGCAATAAGGGAGAGGCCTTACACCGCCGGACGCTGTGGTTTGGCCGGGGTCCCGGGGGGGCGGTCCGGCTGGGGGCGCGGGGAGGAAGGGGGGGTCCAGGCTATTTCTGGTGCGAGGTCAGAACGGCCCAGCGGTTCCCACAGCCTGGGGGAGGGGTGCCCTTCCCGGGAGCAGGCACCCCTCGCTGTCTAGGGAGCCCTTAGTAAGGAGCCCCCTGGAGGCGGGGTGCAGGACCGGCAGCCTCGCCCAACCCTCCCTCCCCTCTTGCCCAGGCTGCAAAGCTGGGAGGAGACGAGGAGCCTCATTCCGGAGAAGGGGCCTCCAGAAGACGACCCAGACATCGTCGTGAAAGGTGGGGATCCACCTCATGCACTCTTGGAGGCTCCAATCCCAACCCTCCAGGGCATAATGTCGTCTCCTGATGATCCCCCCCCTTTTCCTGTCTTCAGGTTGGCTGTATCGCGAACCCCGCGGAGGAGGCGCGCGGCCCTGGTTGCCCCCGCGCCGAGCCTGGTTCGTGCTCACCCGGGACTCCTTGGACCAGTTCAGCAGCAGCGGGAAGGCGGCGCGGCGCCTCGGGAGTCTAGTGCTCACCAGCCTGTGCTCGGTGACCGGCCCGGAGCGCAGGCCCAAGGAGACCGGTGAGACCTCATGGAGATTCCCCTACGTCCTTGGGCAGCGGCCCCAGCCAGGCCTAATTGCCCTCCTCGGCCTCTTTCTCCCAGGTCTGTGGTCAGTGACCGTGTCTGGCCGGAAGCACAGCATCCGGCTCTGCTCGCCGCGCCAGGCCGAGGCGGAGCGCTGGGGAGTGGCGCTGCGCGAAGTGATTGCCTCCAAGGCACCGCTGGAGACCCCCACCCAGCTGCTACTCAGGGACATTCAGGTGCGAGGAGGGTCCTCCATGGAGAAAGAGGAGGGTGGTGGACCCATAAGCTTTCTAGGTTTCTGAGGAGCCTCTTTCACCATCACTGTGATCCTTTCCCTGATCTCTAGGAGAGTTGTGGGGACGCAGAAGCCGTAGCACTTATTTACCAACGGAATCCGATTCTGAGGCACACCAGTGGGGCCCTGTATGCCCCACTCCTCCCTCTGCCCTACGGAGTCAGCGCCCCAGGTGAGCGGTGCCATCACCCAAGTCCCTTGGATTGGGAATCTGAATGCCTCAACTGACAGGGATCAATGAGTCCTGAGTCCTCGGGGGCCTGCCCAGCCCTTCACTTTTTAAAAGATGAAGATGAAACCAGGAGCTGAGCAGACTGATACTCGAAGTAGAGAGGGAGAGAAGCCAGCACAGAAAATAAGGCCCCCTTTGACCACTTTCTCTATGGGTCTCATTCTGATTACTGATGTTCCTTTTTATACGATCTCTTCTATTCTTTTATTATACTCTCAAGACCATGGCATATTACCTTTACAAGTGCTGGAAAAGTCACCACCGCGGGAGAATGTACTGACCTCATCCTGTTATACTTCTCCCCAAAAGGGAATGACAGGTCCAGGTCCCAAGCTAGATTATTAAGGGGAGCTGAGAGGAGAATTCTGGTTTTCTGACTCCCCATCCAGCCTGTTTTCTGGCCTATGGTGATGGCTCTCAGTACCCAGTTATAGAATCTGAGGTTTGACCCTGTGTCCCTTAGTCTAACCCTCCAAGCTACTAACTCAAAGTGCAACCTTAGGGGATCTGCAAGGGGAGATTCCTGGGAGGCAGGGGTTGAGTTTGGCTCTGTGGGGACCATTGCTTTCCCTTCACTCTTCCTGTCCTTCATACTCTCCCCTCCTTGCCACACCCTGTCCCCTTATACTCCCTCTGACCTTCCCCTGATTCATGTCTTCCTCCCAGGGCCCAGCTCTGTGTCCCCTCTCCAAACCGTCCCTCCGCCCCCACCCTCCCACAGGTCCAGGCTACGCACCCTTGCGGGAGGAGGCGGTGCGGCTGTTCCTGGCGCTGCAAGCCCTGGAGGGGGCGCGGCGCCCCGGGCCCCTGATGCAGGGTGTGCTCCAGACCTGCCGGGACCTGCCCGCGCTCCGCGACGAACTCTTCCTGCAGCTGGCTAAGCAGACCTCGGGCCCTGCGGGTCCCCCGGGTCCCCCAGCTACCCAAGACCCCGCAGCCCTGCGGTACTGGCAGCTCCTCACTTGCATGAGCTGCACCTTCCGGCCTGGGGGAGCTGTACGGGGGCATCTCCTGGGGCATCTGGAGAGGTGAGGAGGAGGAGAGCGGTAAGGCCAAAGCAAGGGAGTCACAGGGCTAGAAAAGAATGACAGGCCTTTTCAAAGGGTTTGGAAGATGGAGAATTTAGACCCAGAGAAGGAAAGGGACTTGCCCAAGGTCAGGGCCGCTGCTAATATGCACAATGCCTTTGTGGGAATTATAAGATCATATCCCGCTTGGGGGGGATTATAAAAAGGCTCCCACTTTCGCCAGAGGAATTATTAAAAGGCTGTTTTTCCTCGGGGCTCATGCAGTCCAGCGCCAGGGCTTTTAGGTTGGAAAGCGGAATGTGGCTGGAGTTTGGATTTCAACCCAAAGGAGGATCATGGAAACTTTGGGAAGAGGGAGTGGGCAGTTAGGAGGAAGCTGCCAGGGGCCCTAGAAAGTAATTCAGCTCCATATAGAATATCAAGGATAGACTGAGAACTGGTCTCGATGCCCTCAAAGAACTTAGAGTTGGAGGGGAGGGAACCTATGAGATGAAATAAACTATAAAATAAAGCGAGGGGGAAGGGGAGAAGGAAAGCCCTCTGAGCACTGATCCTCGGATTCTCCCTAACCCAGGACTGAGAAGGCGCTCCCGGACTCAGAGCTGGCGGAATTTGCGCGCTTCATCCGGAAAGCGCTGGGACGGACACGCGGCCGAGAGCTGGTGCCATCGCTGGCTGAGATTTCCGCGCTGAGCCGAAGGCAGGAGCTGTTGTGCACCGTGCACTGTCCTGGGGCTGGTGCCTGCCCTGTGGCTATAGACTCCCACACCACGGCGGGAGAGGTAAGACCCTGAAAACTCAACCTTCCTCCCAGCTTCCCATGCCTGGCTCTGAGTCTGTGAAATCATTTGGGAAGGGCTGTGTGTGGCGGGACTAAGAGACCAGAAAAACCCCTCCAGTCGGATCAGCCCCTCCAGAAGTACAGGCAAGACGCCTGCACGGGTTGGGTCTGATTTTCCTCTTATGCTGTCTCCACTCCAGGTTGCTAGAGAGCTGGTGGGGCGGCTGGGCTTGACCCGGAGCCGCAATGCGTTCGCGTTGTACGAGCAGCGGGGGGCCCAGGAGCGAGCCCTGGCTGGGGGGACTCTCGTGGCCGACGTGCTCACCAGGTTTGAGAAGTAAATGTCCAGCCCCAGCCCTGCTCTCCGTTAGCCCATTTGCCTCTCAGTTTCGGTCAATCCCTGAGCAAACGTTTACCGAGTGCTTGCCACTTGTCCAGCGCAGTTATGTTTTGCTGGTTCACAGATGGATCCCTGCCCACTGGCGGTTTGCAGTCAGGATCCAGGGCTCACCTCAGCGGTCCACTCCGCTCGAGCCCCGCCCCAAACATCTGGCCCCGCCCCTTTCCCCGTGGCCGGTGCCTTCTGCGGCGGTGCTTATGTCCCGCATTGCTTCCTTCTCTATTCTGCAGACTGGCGGCGGAGGAAGTCGGACTGGAGGACCTGCCGGAATCCGGTTGGAGACTATGTCTGCGTCTTCACGGACCTCTGCACCCTGAGGGGCTGTCCCCAGATGGTCAAGAACTGCCCTTCCTCTTCGAGCAGGTGAGAATCTCTGGCATCCATGCCCCGCAAAAATCCCTGAGCCTGAATTCCTCCCTTTCTGGGCCGTCCCATTTGGTCGTTATGGCAGCCCCGGGGGAGGCTGTGCTCGAAACCAGACCTCAGGTTCCACACCCCGAGGTACCTGCCGCTCCCACGCTGACGCCCGCTGCCTCCCCGTAGGCTCACACTCTGCTGCTGCGCGGCCGGCCGCTCCCGCCCGACGACACGCTGCGCGCCCTGGCGGCGCTGCGCCTGCAGAGCCTGCACCGGGACTTCTCCCCGCGGGCGCCCCTGCCGCGCCTCGACTGCTTGCTGCCCACCCCGGCCCCGCCGCCTGAAGACCCTCCCCGCCCGGTCCCCAGGCCCACCCCCTCCGCCGCCCTGCTGGCCGGGGCGATCTGGAGCCCAGGCCTGGCCAAGAGGCGGGCAGAGCGGGCCCGGCGCGGCGGGGCCGGCCGCACGGCGGGAAGCATGGCCGGCGAGGGAGGAGGTGGCGCCGGCACGGCGGCTGCTGTGCTGGGAGGCTGGAAGCGGCTACGGGGCATGGGCCGAGCTGAGGCCATGGCTGCCTACCTGGCCCTGGCGGCACAGTGTCCAGGGTTCGGCGCTGCTCGGTATGACGTTCTGGAGCTGAGCACGGTGAGGGGGAGAGGGAGAAGGGGACTCTGGCGGCCCGAGCCCCACACTTTTGCCCCAGAGCCACAGGCCCCCACTGTGGGTCACTTTACTCCCTACACCCAGCACAGCTGCCCATCTCAAATTCCAGGAGTCACTGGCCCTGGGGCCCTCACCTCTCTGGAGCCTTAGCCCCCTTCCATCCATGCACTGTGGCTCCTAAGGGGGAACCGGGAAACTTCTTGCTCACAGCCTCTCCCCACCAAAAATAATGCTGCAGGGTCCCCTCCTTCCACCCTGACTCTGCCTGTCTGTCTGCAGGACCCTGGTGGGGGCACTCCACAGAAGCTATGCCTGGGCCTGGGAGCCAAGGCCATGTCCCTCTCCCGACCGGGTGAGACAGAGCCCATCCACAGTGTCAGCTATGGCCATGTGGCCGCCTGCCAGCTAATGGGCCCCCACACCCTGGCACTGAGGGTGGGAGAGAGCCAGCTGCTCCTGCAGAGTCCCCAGGTGAGTGGGAAGAGGGTGCGGAAGGAGGAAGGAAAAGGATGTCAAGAAACATTTATTAAATACTGAGCATGGACCAGGTACAGCTCTAGACTAGACCCTGGGGATCCAACAGGGATCAAGTTGCTTACTGGAGCCAGGGATCAGACACTAAACAAGGAATTAAAGACTGTTTAAGATAGTGATAAATGCTACAAAGAAGAGGGTAGTGTGACAGGAAGTGACTGGAGGGAGCCATAGCATTAGGTAGAATGGTCAGGAAAAGATACTCAAAGAAAGTGACATTTAAGCTACCCAAAGGAAGATCTGGGGCCACAGCATTCCAGGTAGAGGGACTTGCAAGTGCAAAGGCCCTGATGTGAGAATAAAGTTAGCATATTACAGGAGCAGAAAGAAGTAAGTGTGATTGGCACATAATGAGTGAGGGAGAGTGATGATGAGGATGGAAAGGTTGTGGCAGCAGCTCATGTAAGGCCTTGATAGGGAGCCTGGGCGGAGGATGAGATGAAGGAGGACCCAGTGGCCCCTGATGTACTCTGACCTCTGCCCTGTCTTAGGTGGAAGAGATCATGCAGCTGGTGAATGCCTACTTGGCCAACCCCTCCCCTGAGAGGCCCAGCAGCAGCCCTTCTCCTCCATGCCAAGACCTGCCAGACACCTCCCCTCCCAGCCAGCACCCGGGCCTGGATGAGCCCCAGGGACAGTCTGGCTGTTTGGGGCAGCTGCAGGACTGAGCCTGCCAAGAGGTCATGACCTTCCTCTTGCCTCCAGCCTGGACCTGGACTGCTCTGAGATTTCAGGGAAACATGGACCCTTTTGGCCCTGCAGGGACAGGGCACACCCCACACCCAAGGACTGCAATGGGTGCAGACAATTTTCTAGTTTGTTTCTTAATTTATTTGTAGAAGAGAAGCAAAAAAAAAAAATCCTTATTTACACAAACCCTTCCTGTGGGAGTGTTGTTAGTGGGACAAGTTGGAGCCTCACAGCTCAGAGCTCCACCCCTGGGGACGCCCACACTCTGGGTTTTTACTAGCAGGGGAGTCTGAGCACCACAGGGCTCCACCCTCCTTGACCTTCTGCATTTAACCTCTTCCTGGCCAGTATGCTGCCCTAGGGTGGTGGGTGGGGCAGGCAAGAGAGCAGTTTTGGAAGCTGGCAATTACTCACCCTCTCTTCCATTGAGTGGCATAGGGGTGGCCTGGTGGCGTCCCTGAGGCCCGAGGGCAGTGAGTCATCAGGATCAGCATGACCCAGTCCTACTTTGGTGTCCAGATTCTAGGCCCTGCTTGGGTCCATCTTTAATGTGCCTACTGCTTTGGGCCCTGAATGGAGAGAAGCTTGGGGCAGGATCAAACCCAAGAACTTCTCTGGCACAGATAAAGAATTTATTAGGATGGGCTCAGACCCTGAGCTCCTGTCCGTTCCTGCTTTATCAGATTGGGTTGAATTGGGTTGACTCCTGAGGGTCTAATGGCCAAGGGCCTGGAATCCAGAGCCTCAGCTTTCCTGACCTCAGAATGCTGCAGGCCCTCTTTCAGTAGCCCCTACAGCCTCTGCCCTGAGTGGAGGAGGCTGAGGCAATCTGGGCAATCTTGATCTACCCTGGGGCAGGAGCTTAGGCACTGAGCAGACCTCAGTAACCCTCTGTAGTCTTGAGAGTAGGCTGGCCCCAGTAAAACAGCCTGGTTCTAGGCAATGGATGCTAATGGAAATAGTGGACACACAAAGAAAGGGATTAAGTGGTAAGAAGCCAGAGCAAGGAAAGACCATTCTACCAACACATACCTGGGAGCTGTAAGGCAACGTGGAGAGCCTTTCATCATCCCCTATATTCACAGACCAAGCCCTGACGATATTCACAACCAAGCTTTATTACTTTACTAGAGCTAAATAAGCATATCATAGGTCAGGGCATGGAAGAGAGGAGCTCTCTTGAGCTGGAGAAGAACCTTGATAGATCGTTGGTGAGAGGAATTGGGGCTGGAGAGACCAGGCATGATGGGGGCTGTGCTTACTGTCCTGGAGGTTTCATGGGGAGGAAGTCACTGCTCCTGGGTGCCCCAGGAGATGTAGTCTGGCCGCGTGGCTGCGTGGTATTCATCAATGAGCTCTTGCACAACCTCTCTGGACCTGTCCAGCTCATCAAAGTTCTCCTTGAAGATGTCCTCCTTGCGGAACTGCTCCAAGAAGGCCTCCCGCTTCCGCAGTTTGTCATACTGCTGGCAGGAACTTTCAAAGAGCTGAAAGAGAAAGAAATCTCCATGATCGGAGCCAGTGCAAGAGAGGGGGTTGGAATGGAATTGGGGGAGAATGGTGAAAGTGGCTAGTGGAATGGAGTGGCCAAAGAAGACCAGGAGACTAGGCTCACCGAGGAGATGCTGGTGTGGTTGGCCATCATGAGCCCGCTGACCCTATGGGCAGAAGGCAAGTAGGGCGACTTCCTGGACAGGGCCACCTGGATGCTGGCTGGGCCCCAGGGGATGAAGTTGGCCAATTTCCGTTCCCGGATCCTCTGCAGGCTCTTGTGGACCTGGGATGGGCACAGGAGTGGTGGTGGTAGCCTCTCCTCTACCCCTGTGGGCTCCGGGGGTAGAACGGAGGGGCCTCACCTACCTGGGTGGGGTCCACCTCCCCCTGGATGATGTTGAGGATGGCGATGTAGCAGTGGTTGGTCTGGCGGTCCCGGCCTGTGGACACCATCACGTTCTTGGGCTGCAGTAGCCGCCTCATGACATCCAGGACCGTGGTCTTCCTCACGCTGGCCACCTGAGGGGAGAGTGGCCACAGGGACCAGGCCAGCACTCAGGGCACAGTCCAGAGATGCACGGACAGAGAGGAGCAGCAACACATGTCCCCATCGGACTTGGGGTAGTTTGGGCTCTGTGGGGAGTGTCCTCACATTTAGGTTCACACTGAGCCTCTGCTGTGGGATCAGGCATCTCAGCCCTCCTCGCTCAGCAAACTCACGCCCTTGTGCGGGAGCCTATGCAGACCCCGTACAGCCCAGGCCCCGCAGGGAGCCACAGGCAGAGGGAAGAGGAGAGCAAGGCAGCCAGACAGTCGCCCAGTCTGTGCCAGACCCTGAGCGCAGGGCCTCTGGGGGCCACAAAGGCGGCTCCAGGTGCAGCAGGGAGAAGAGAAAGGCTCCTCAGGGCCTGCTGGGCCCGAGGGCTGCTCTTACCGACTGGTCCGTGGTGAGGGGGGTGTAGCCGGTCATGAGGAAGTGGAGCCGTGGTGTGGGAATGAGCGAGGCGATGAGGCCGATGAGGTCATTGTTCATGTAGCCAGGGTAGCGCAGGGTGGTGGTGCTGGCCGACATGATGGTGGACACCTGGGGACAGGGGTGCCGTGTCATGGGTCTTGCCCAGGGGTCGGGGTGCCTCCCTTCCCCAGATGGCAAGGAGGGGTTCCAGTCCAAATGAGTCCAGGAGTGGGGGCTCACCAGTTGGTTGATCTGGGAGAAGGATGGGTTCTGGATGTGCAGGCGGTCTGTAGCGATCCGGTTCAGGGCTGTGTTGTCCAGCACCACCTGGGGGGACAGAAGAGGGTCACGGCACCTTTTTGAGGAGAAAGGGGGTAGAGAAATAAGTTATTAGCTTAGCTCCCCTCTAAACTCCAAAACTAGGATGTAGGTGTGTTAATTTAAAAGGCAAGTACAGTCTCTGGTACATCAGGAGACACTTTTCTACCATACAGCACTTCAAACAAATATTTGATTGTCCAAGATGTGCCAGGCATTGTGCCTGGCTCTGGAGAAACCATGGAGAGTAAAACAGGCATGGTCTTCCCCCTCACCAGGTCTACAATCTAGAGGTGGGAGACTGACATCAAATATAAAACAACAGAGAAGTATAGTTCAGCCTGAAATATGCACAAAGGAATTTGACCTTGACTGGGTGGTCAGAGTAGGTTTTGCTGAGAAAGTGACCCTTGGGCTGAGAATGCAAGCATGAGTGGGCATTAAATAGGCTAAGTGGCTGGAGATATTCACTTTTTTTGTGAATCTTGCTGCCTAAAGGGACTATAAGAAAGTTGGGATCAGGTCTTTATTTCATAACTTGGGCCACCAAGTATGGCTTTCTTGGTTCCCTTATTCTCTGGGTAGGGGCTTGGGGAGCGCAGGATGCAGGTGTCTCATTGGTTTGGGGAAGATAGGAAAAAAGTCTCCCCTCCCTCCTTCCGTGCTTACCACACAGTCTGCGTTCTGGGTCAGCCTCTTGAGTGTGAGCAGTGAGTTGTAGGGCTGGACCACCACATCGCTCATCTCGTCCTGGTTGGGAAACACTGAGTAAGTCTGCACCAGCTTCTTGGGGTACCTGGGGGTAAGGAAGAGGGAAAGGGAAGGTGGCACAGTGAGCTGTAAGGACTCACATCACTGCCCATCTCTGTCTTCTCTAGGGATAACAGGAACCATTCCTTTCCCAGTGCCACCAAGGTCTATTACAAAAAGTCTTGCCCAGTGAGGGTAGAACTGAGCTTCGGAGCCCAGGAGCCAAAAAGATAAGCCTAAAGCATCAAACTTTGTATATCCCCTCCTCTCCCTAGGCAAGACTTCTGCAGGGAGTTATTGCTTCCAGGATGTTCCCTGGGTGGCCAGGTCCTGTTCCTGCCTATGATTCAAAGGGGGTGGTGGCAGGCCTTCCAGTCAAAAAGGAAAAAGTGACAAAAAGGAAAGACATTATTCAGGGAACCAGGGCTAATGCCTTCTCCCCAAACACAGGCTCACCTGTCATTCAGTCGCTCCAGGAGGTAGGAGCCCAGGCCAGAACCGGTCCCCCCAGCAATGGAATGACACAGCACGAAGCCCTGCATAGGGAGGGGTAGAGAGGCAATCTCCAGGGATCTGGGGGAGAGGCTTCAGGCTTGTCTCATTCCCTACTCCCAACACACTCATGTCTCAAGGCTTCCTCTGTGTCTATCCAGGATGAGGCTCCTTGAGAAGGAAGACTCGTGGCTAAGGAACTGAAGCCATCCAGATTAGGATCTCCTTGAGGGCTCAGGCTGTACCTTATTTATCTCACATCTGATATTCAATAAAAGAGTTTTGAATTGGATTGCCCCCAACACACATTGTTCAGGGTACCTCCTGACCTCTCCTCAGCACTTTCCTTTTCTTTTTCTTTTTTTTAATGGAGGTACTGGGGATTGAACACGGGACCTCCTGCATGCTACCACTGAGCTACCGTCTCCCCCCCAACCCAGCACTTTTCAACATTATTTACCCCCTTCAGTGGGGCAGAGCCTCACCTCTAAGCTGTCACTTCCATCTGCTTCTCGATCTATGATGTCAAAGATGTCTTCATGGATTTTCTCACCCTGTACAGACACATGGGGAGGGAAGGTCAGGATGAAGTTTCCAGAGAGCATCTCCTTTCAGCACCAATAACTCTACCCTCCTCAGACACTGCTGCCACCTCAAGCAGAGCCTCAGCATGGTCCTCACCCCAGAAATGCTTATTTAGGGGGGGTGCGTAATTACGTTTTATTTATTTATTTTCAATGGAGATACTGGGGATTGAACCTAGGAACTTGTGCTTGCTAGACAAGCACTCTACCACTGAGCTATACCACCCCCACCTGCCCCAGAAATACTTTTTTGCAAATCATTTGCACAAAATTTGCATAAACCTCTCCCTGGCTGTCTCTCTTATCAGGGTAACTGTCTCATATTTATTGTCAATCTGGTCAAATCCTCAGGCTGCTTGTGCCTGCCCTGCCCCAGGAAGGGAACATCAAGGATCCCTGGGATGGCCACCTGGATACCTGGGAGAATCCACTGGCCCAGTTGTTGCCAGCTCCTCCTCCATGCTCTGACAGGTAGATGTTCTCTGGGTTGTAGAGCTTGGCATAGGGGGAATTGAGGATGGAGTGAATCACCCGGGGCTCCAGGTCCAGCAGCACAGCCCTAGGGATGTAGTGCTCATCGTCTGCCTGTCAAGGCAAGTCCAGGAGGGAGCCCAATCAGCTAGGGCCCTCCCAGTCCTCCCAACTCTGGCTCCTGCCTGCCCTCCCTCTTCAAGCCAGCGCCCTGGCTCCTCTGCCCAGTTGGTCTCCCAGTACCAAGCCGCTGCCCTTCCCTTCGGGCCCCCTGGGCCGCTGCCAGCCCTGGTCAAGTCGCTGGGGGCACCTGATAGAAAAAGACGTCCTTGCGGTCAGTGCCCTCGGTGGCGAACTCCTCCACGATGCCCTCGGGGCTGATACCATGCTCGGCGCACAGCTGTTTCCAGAACTCGAACCCAACTAGGGGATGGGGAGAGACGCCTGGGTCTGCTAGAGCCGTAAGGCCTCAGAAGCCCAGGGTGAGGCTCAGAGGCTGTCACATTCAGAGGATAAACCCAAGACGTCTGGGCTGGGAGCCGTGACAACCCAGGGTTGGAGGTATGGCTCTCGTTCTGGGGGTCTGGGACTCGGTTCGTCATGCGCAGTAGGGCAGGGGGTTCATGGAAGGGAAAGGGGGGGAGGCTGGAGGATGCTAAGCACTTGGGTGGGGCCCAAGGGGCAGAACCGGAGACTGGCGGTGCCCGGCGCTCGTTCGCTCACTCTGGTTGCCGCACTGGCCCAGCTGCAGGGTGATGATCTCCCGGGGCATCGCTCTTCAGATGTGGGCGCGCCAGCGCTGCCGGGCCCGGCGGGAGTCGCGGCAGAGACGAATGCCTGGCAGCCAGGCGCGCAGGATGTGGGGAGCGCGCGCTCCCTTCGGCCTTAGACGCGGATACTCAGTCTGCGCGTGTGCAGTGCAGGCCTCCCCTCGGCCGGCAACCCAGGAGCCCAACCTGGGCGTCATTTTCCCCCCACAGCAGTCGCAGCTGGAATCGGCACAGGCGCAGAGTGAGGCCACGCCCCCGCCTACCAACCCACCCCAGCTCTGCGTCTGCGCGGTGAGACTTGCTGGGCCGCAGGGTAGCGACCGGTTGTGGGGGAGGGGAGGGAAAGAGGAGAGGGGAGGCCCTGGTGTCTGGAGTCAGCCTGGCTATGTAGGCAGGTGAGCCGCTCTGCCGGCTCTGCTAGGTAGAGAGGCTGGATTCAAGCCAATTTTCTTCTTTTAATATTTCTATTTTTAATTTAAATATACCTAACATAAAATGTACCATTTTAAACCATTTTAAGTGTACAATTCTATGGGATTAAGTGTATACACATTGTTTTGCAATTGTCACCACCAGTCATCTCCAGAACTTTATCATCTTCCCAAACTGAAGCTGTACTCATTAAACAGTAACGCCACCCCCATCACCATTCTATTTTCTGTCTCTATGAATTGGACTACTCTACCTCATGTAAGTGGAATCACACGGTATTTGTCCTTTTGTGTCTGGCTTATTTCACTCAGGATAATGTCCTCAAGGTTACTGCATGTTGTAGCATATATCGGAATTTTACTCCTCATTAAGTCTATATAATATTCCGTTGTATGCATATATCACATTTTATGTTTATCCATTCATCTGTCAATGGACTCTGGGGTTGCTTCTACCTATTGGCTATTGTGAATAATGCTGCTATGAACATGCGTGTACAAATACCTGTTAGAGTTCCTGCTTTCAAGTCTTCTGGGGTATATGCCCAGAACCAGAATTGCTGGATCATACGGTTTTACTTTTTTGAGAAATTGCCATACCATTTTCCACAGTGGCTGTACCATTTTATATTCCCATCAGCAATGTGCAAGAGTTCCAATTTTTCCATATCCTTGCCAACACTTGTTACTGTTTTTTTTTAAATAATAGCCATCTTAATGAATATGAAATGGTATGTCATTGTGGTTTCTACTTTATTTTAAATTACAAAAAATTTTAAACATACAATCATGATTTTGTATTCTTTCTATATAGTTTTTGTTTTGAAATTTTATATAAATGGTATCAGTGTGTAATATGTGTTTGTAACTTTTTTTCACCCTAAATTAGATTTTGTGATTTAGCCATGTTGATACATGTAGATTTATTTCATTCCTTTTAACTGCTTTATGGTATTTCATTGGATGAGTAAAACCAGTTTATTCTTTTTCCATACAGTGATGATTAGATTGTTTCCACTTACTCCCAAACACATCAGACAAGTACAGGATTTGTCCACTTGTGAACATGAAGGAAAACACCTCTACCAAGAGCCTGTGCAGCTTCAACTTTATAGGGTTTGACCTAATTTTCTTAGATGGTTGTACCAACTTACACTTTTGCCAGCAATAGATTTCTCATTTTCCTGCACTCAGTTCCACACTTGGGTTATCAGATGTTATTTTATTTTTTAAAATTTAATTATATTTATTTTTCTTTTCAATTTTTTGGGGGGAGGTAATTAGGTTTATTCATTTATTTTCAGAATAGATAATGGGGATTGAACTCAGGACCCTGTGTATGCTACGCATGCACTCTACCACTTGAGCTATACCTTCCCCCCTTCAGATGTTATTTTTTTGTTAATCCCACAGACACCCAATGGGATCTCGTGGTTGTGATTTCCAGTTATAGTTACAAGTAAAGTGGATTCGATTTTCTTTTGTTACTGACCTTCTGAAGTTGCCTGTTCATCTCCTTTGCCCATTTTTCCCCCTTCTATTGGGCTGTTTCTCTTAGATGTTTTCAAATATTCTACTAGATTTTTCTGGTCTTATGGGTTGCAAATATTATGGGTCTATGGCTTGTCTTTACACTTTGCATACAATGTCTTTTGCCTTAGAGATGATTTTCTTTGTTTTTTTTTTTAGAGAGAAGGTAATTAGGTTTATTATCTTTTTTTTTTTTAAATGGAGGTACTGGGGATTGAACCCATGACCTCATGCACCCTAAGCATACCACTGAACTATACCCTCCCCCGAGATGATTTTCATTTTAATGTAAACAGTTATCAATGTTTTCCTTTACGTTCGTTTTGCACGTTTTTATACCTTATTACAGAACCTGTCCCTTCTCCCAGTATTACAAAGCTGCCCTTCTATGTTTCCTTCCCAAAACGCGCCATAGTAGTCTTGCTTGTTCCTTGTAGGTCTTTAGTGCATCTGGAACTTATTTGGAGGCCTGCTGTAAGATAGGGATCTACTTTATCTTTTCCATATGGATGGCCAATTGTCTCTGAACCGATTATTGCAGAGTCGGTAGTCCCTCCTCCCCATCCCCCCCATCCAACATTCCAAGCCCCCGCTCCGACGTGGGCCGGCTTCTGGCCTCCCTTCCGCTCCACTGGGCTGTGGGTCTGTCCCTGTCTGGCGAGCTTTCTCTGGGAGCCGCTGCGGAGGCGCTGGTGGAAGCACCGTCGCCAAGAGTCATGCTCAGACGAGGTTTTTTTGTTTTCTTTTCTCTCTCTTTTTAAAAGAGAACTCGGCCGCTTTCCAGCCCCGGCCGCCAGGAATCTTCTGGGCTTCTTTAGAAGGCTCTGCTTTGCCCCACGCCCGCCCCACTCCTGGGCCTCGGCTCAGTTTCCCTCCCCTGACCCCACCGGGCCTCCCTGCCGGCTTCCTCCAGCTCCTGCAGGGCCTTCGGAAGATCTCGAGGGTCCTCCAGGAGGATGGGCAGCCCGGCCTTTTCAGGGAGGGTCTGACTGCTCCCTTTGAAGTCTGAGGTTAACAAACTTGGTTAGCCTCGCGGCTCCACTTCCCCGACAGGACCGCTCCTTAGGGCTTCATGTCTTGAGAGGCTTTGCCAGGCCTCCCTCCGAGTCTGCCCAGGTGAAGGGGAAGGCTTCAGAGATGAGAGTAAACTTGCTGGGCCTCCCCTCCTTGTGTCTGGAACGCCTCCTTTAAAACAATAAGCTGTAAGCAGTGGTGAAACGCGAGAGTTTAATTTCAGCCTTTTCTTGATTACTTACTTACTAACAGTGCCTCACTCCTACTTCTAGTCTCCCGGAAGTGGGAAAACTTCTTTCAAATCTTAGTTTATAGGCAAACAGGTTAGAACGTGTGAACTGATCTGAGCTGGAGAAGCTGCAGTGTAAGTTTTCTCTGAGAAGCCATCTCTGACAAGCTGGAGGCTCTTCCTGGTCTGTAGAAATGGGTTGGAAACTGGGATGCTTGTGGGCATTAGCAGAGCTGAACATAAATCCTCCCAGTTATTAGCAGGCTGTGCTTCCCATTTCTGCTGAGAACTGACCTGTCTATCTGGGTTAAAAGAGATGATGCATGAGCACTTAGCCCAGTGCCTGACTCATAGTCAGCACTCAACAAATATTAGCCGCTGTTATTATCACTAGATACAATCGGAACTGAAGTATAGCTTGGCTGCTGCTACGGATGAAAGATCTTATTCAGGGTAAGAACAAAATGAGCAGTTGCTTTAAATCAATTTGGAAAACCTAAACCTAATTACTTTGTGATGATCCTACAAATTCAGGGTTTCAGATCTGACTTCTATTGAAGTTAAGCAGAAAGTCCAGGTTCATGGTCCTTCTCATAGATTTCAGACTAGGATCTCAAGGTTGACCCAGGGCTTGATTAGTGAGCGTTGAGCTTAATTTGCTTGGCTCCGTGTTCTCCGATCCAGGTTATGATAATATGGTGGGATGGGGCTGTCCTTTGTCTGAGGCTTTGGTCTGCATCTGATAATAAATGTAGCATTTGTCAACTAACAAGTTTGTTAAATATCCTTAGCCTTTATTGGACATTCCAGGTTGAATAAGATATTATTTTGGATGCATCTTCATTTCTGGCCTTTCCTGGATGTCTGGCCTGAAGTATGCCAAGAGCACAGGTACCTTGGGTGGTAAGGAGGCAGAGGTGTGAGGTAGAGGAAATGAGAGTGTGTCTCAGGGACTGCGAGGAAGAACAGCTTCAGGTCTTGAGACTGGGATCCTATGACCCGAGGGAGTTTAATGTTCAAATGAAGCCAGAGAAAAATGTAAACAATGAAGGCAAAGAGCAGAAGCTGTGTATGTGAAACAGAACAAAACAGGCTATTCTCTTCTGTACTGTTTTCTCAAAGAATAGGAAAAAGGAAATAAGCCTAAAAGTAGTCCTACTTGCTGATTATTTGCTCATTCTCTTATTATGAACCTACGCTATGCAGGGCCCACTGATAGGAGCTGGGGTAGTAGAGGGAACCGAGCCAGATGCTCATGATCTTGTGGAGAAGATAAACACACAGCAATGTTAGTGTGTACAGAGTGCAGAATTTCGGGCTTAACTTGGGGACGGGGGCAAAGAGAGGCCAGAGAACTAGGGAAGACCTTTTGAAAGAGGTCGTCCCTGGCCTAAGTCTTGAATGTGTGGTGGGAATTTCTCCACCCAGACTTGAATGTCTGGTGGAGAAAATGGGGTGGGGGGGATATAAATCAAGAAGAAAAAAACACTCAGAAAAAAAATGAATAAAAAGAATAAACAGTTCATGACAAATTTTTAAAAATATAAAAAGATGCTCAGTCTCACTAGTAATCAGAAGAATACAAACTGAAGGCAATAAATTCCATGAGCAAAAATTTTAAGGGTTGACAATATCTGGTGTTGATGAGGATTCTGAGAAATGGGTGCTTTTATATACTATTTGTATACACTATGGGTGGTTGTATAAATGGATACATTCTGGAGGGAAACTGGCAGTACTCTTGATACGTTCAATGCGTATAAATGGATACGTTCTGGAGGGAAACTGGCAGTACTCTTGATACGTTCAATGCACGTAACCTTTGATCCAGCAATTCCACTTCAAGGAATCACCTGGATCCCTGATGACACAAATGCTGGGATGTGTGCACAAAGATATATGTACAGGGATGTTTGCTACAGTGGTGTTTATAATGGTGGCAAACAACTGGGATGTCCATGTGTCCATCAACAGAGATGTGGTTAAATAAACTCCTCTTTGCTCTATGAAGGAGTACAAAGGAGCCATTTGTAAGAAACATAAGGTAGAGCTCTCACAGGCATGGAAAGGTGGACAACCATGCTAGCTGACAAAAACGAGGTATAGAACAATATGCAAGGTCTTGTTCCTTATGACAAATCAAATATAAAAGTATTTTTGAAAAAAAATAAAAGTATTTTTGAGTGCATGTGGAAGGAAAAATGGGGTGTGTGTGTGTGTGTTTGTGTGTGTTTGTGTGTGTGTGTGTTGAGGAAGTTTATGGTGTGGAAGAAGCGGCATGTGTACCGTCCAGATGTGGGAGATGGCATATTGAGTTCAGGGGGGAACAAGGAAAGTTTCAGGTAGTGAACTGGACAAGTCAGCAGGGACCAGACCTGGGTGTGCCTTGAAGACAAGGAAGCCACTGAAGGATCTTGAACAGGGCTGGGACAGACTCAGATTTGCATTTTATTTTATTTTTATATATATGTTCTTTTTTATTGTAGGTTATTATAAGCTATTGAGCATAGTACCCTGTGCTATACAGTAGGACCTTGTTGTTCATCTGTTTTGTAGATAGTAGTTTGTACAGATTTGCATTTTAGAAAGAGCCCACTGGAATCAGTGAGACAGGCTTGCATGAGCGGAGCAAGAGGCAAGGTTACCAGCCAGGCCTGAAGTGAGGAGAGCCCTGCCCAAGGGACAGATTCTAGGCAAACTGAGTGGAGAGAATCTGGAGGAGTTGAAGATGACTGAACACGGAGTGGAGGTAAGGGGGAGGGAAGAGTCTGAGTGGACAGATTTCAATCTTGGAACAATGGGTGAAGGTAGGGCTGTGTATGGAGACCCAAGGAATCCAGAAGAAGAAATGTTTGCACAGGTTGGGTTTGACAGGCCTGAGGAATATCCAGATGGAGGTAGGGGGTCAGTAGGCAACAGAGAATATCCAGGCCTCGAGCTAAGGAGCCAGGTCTAGGTGGAAAGTCAGCTGTACCCAAGGGGCAGTTAAACCCATAGGCATGCTTAGGGTCACTCAGGGAGGATGCATAGGGTGGGAAGGTCATAGATCAGAAGAGGACTGGACTAGAACCTGACAGAATACAGCATGTAAGGGGTAGGAAGATTGTATTGCAGCGAAAAAGGAAGGAGCAAGCAAAAAAGGCAGAAGAAAAACTAATGCATGTCAGTGAGGTTTGATTGCCTCCTCTCTTCATTCCTGGCAGAGCCCACACTTTGCTCTGCATCCCACCCTTCCTCCAGTGGTTCGGCAATCAATCCCAATTAATCCAAGCCAACTACCGTTCTCACAGTTTCCTTGCCAGGGACTGATTTAGGAAGGTTATAATTCAGGTCAATGAGATGTGAGAAAGGACTTCTGGGGGCTTCTAGGGAGGGTCTCACTGGTTAAAAATAGATAAGAAGAGATACATTGTCTTCTTCCACTGCATGTTGTCACCTTTGGATATGGCACTGGGAAAGGGCTGTAGTCGTCTTCTCACTGTGCAGAGAGTGCCTTGAGGATAAGCCATTACACTGAGGGTAGAAGAGCAGAAAGATGGAAGGCACCTGGGTCCTAATGCTGCTGCTGAGCCATCAAATTAATCAGCCTTGGTGCCTCTTCATATCTGGACCTCTTAAAGTGTGGGATATTTCCTTATATTTACCCTTTTTTAAAAAAAATTCTGTTTTTACTTGCAGCTGGAGGCACAGCCATAAAGGATAGTGCAGAAGCCTAGGAAAGAGAAAGTTCCAAGGGGGAAATGATTTGACATCCAAGTCTTCAGGGAGATGGAGTAGTAATACGAAGATGGAAAAGCTTCCTTCTGAGGGGAGGGTATAGCTCAAGTGATAGAGCACGTGCCTAGCGTGCATGAGGTTCTGATCCCCAGTGCCTCCATTAAAAATAAATAAACCAAATTACTTCCCCTCAAAAACAAGACAAAAAAAGATCCTTCTAGATTGAGGGACCATTGGTGATTTTGGTGGGGATAGTGACCAAGGGCTGTGAGAGTAAAAACTAGACTGCAAAAGGTTAGTTACCCTTATACATAGTTGACACTAATGAATATTTGAGGAATCATAAAACTAAGGCATGAATAGAAGATGAGGAGGTGGGCAGGGAGCATAGACTTTAAAACAGGGGTTTTAATCTGGGGCTCACAGATCCCCTCCAAGTTGATTTTTCACCCACCTCTAATTAAAGTTTAGCCTTCTCTTCTATTATAACTGTAATTGTCACACATCACTAGCATTAGCAGACCTGTGACTTTGTCATTTGTAAAACTCACAGCTATTTTTAGATCACATTAAAGTTGATGCAGATGTTGCAAAATACTGTTTATAATCATCACTACTTGTGAATATGGGCGTGATTAGACCCACGTCAAGATTTTGTTATTTAATGTGTTCATGGATGACACACAAAAGTAAAGTGAAAGGAGCATATGTATTACTATGTCATAAATGTTATCAATATATTGTAACACCTGTATTTCAGTATAATTTGTTTCCATGGTAATTCTATGTCTGTTATATGCATTCAGAAACATCATCCATCAAACTGCCAAAGACATCCATGGTGTGAAAAAGGTTAAGAACTCTAGCTCTAAGGCTGGAAAACAGAGAAGGGGAGACTTGTACAGAGGAGATGGGAATGTAGTGTCTGGGGAACACTGCTTTTTAGAACATGGGAGAAGCTTTGGTGTTGAAATACTGAAGGGACAGAGGGGATTCTGAGAACCAAGTCCCTGAGGAGACTGGAGCTTTTGGGATGCAAGCTCAGGTGGAGGGATTAACTGCAGGAAGGAAACTTTTCCCACAATGAAAGGGAGGAAAGGATGAGAGTGGATAAAAATAAGTGTTTTAGTAGGGTGGGAGTTGGGGGGCAGGAAGTTGACGGGGATTCTGCCTGATGGCTTCTATTTTCACCGTCAAGTAGGAGTGAAGTTATCTGCTGAGAGTGAGAATGAGAGGGGAGGTGACAAAGGTAGGGAACAAGGAGAGGGCTGACGGGGACAAGAAGAAGCACTCCCAGCCCAGTGGGTGGAAAGGGCTGAGGCAGTAGAGACCAGCAGGATGTCAAGGCAAGAGTCTCTGTGGGTGTGCGCTGCCTCTGGGCAGTGTTCAGCTGCCCAAGTGTAGGAGTCAGAGGGCAGATAAGTGAGAGCCGGGGCTGGGTTTTCCTAGGAGGACGAGGTGAAGATCGGGGAAATAAAGGAGGGTTGGATCAGATTATCGAGACTGCAGGGAGAAGAATGTGAAGCTAAGAAGGGGCCGGATTGCTTGGGAGCACGAAATCAACATTAGGAGGAAGAATGGGACAAAGGGAATAAATGAGAAGGCGGAGGTGTGGGGAGTGATGGTACAAGAGTGAGCAGTCAAGTTGAAGGTTAAGGAATAGTTTGTGGGATGGTAAGTGCTGAGGTCTGTCCATAGTGTGGGTGACAAGGAGAGAAGTGGTAAAGAGCACTGGAGGTGAGCAGGTCAAGGAACAGCCAGTCTAATCAGGACTATCCATTTGGATACAAATGCCACTTTGGCTGAAGGCGAGGCTTGGACTGGAGAGGAAAGTCTGGAGACTGTAGAAGGGTGATTTGGAAGTAGGTAGGTCTATGGAACAAATAGTAGCAGAGTGTGCTGGCGTTGGATAACCAGTGTCTCAAAGGTGGAGGAGGGCTTTTTCAGCAAGGTAAAAGAGGAATTGTTTAAAAGTAGTAATAAGGAGATGAAGGAATGCCTACGCACCATGAGATGGGGAGTGGGGACCTGTGCTCCTGCTGTGTAGCCAAGGCATCAGAAAAACCCCCAAACTAGCCTTTATTAAAGAGGCCAGAAGGAATCACAGTTCTGGACCAGACACCATCTAGTACAGTGGTTTCCAATCCCAGAAATCCTGGGAGGTAGTCCCCTCCCAGGCCCCACCCCACCAACAGAGGCCTATTTAGTTTTATCACAAAGGCGGGGGCAGGCCAGACTGACTTTTAGTATCTAGGGATCCTGCAATGTACCAGCTGGTCCCACACAGTGATAAATTGCCTTACCCAAAATGCCTGTAGTGCATCTGATACACTTTATGAGTGAGGAGACTAGGGTTCAGAGAGCTACAATGTGTCCTATGTTTTGGAGCTTCTGTTAGTCTTGATACTATATGAAGATCTGTGTCTGTGTCTGAGATCACTACAGGAGATGTTGGTCAGCCCGTCCAATCTCCTTTCCCTAGTCACCTCCCAGTGATTAGTCTATGGTTGCCTCAGCGCTGGCCAGTGGGATGTAAGCAGAAGTCACGGAGCGGAGACTCCTGGGAAAACTTTTTCAGAAGGGCAAGTCCAGTGGAGTGCCCCTTCCACCATCGCTCTGCACCCTTCCTTCTGCCTGGAACTTGGTTCAGCATCTGTCTTGTGCCTGTGAGCACAAAAGCCAAATAGAGTGATAGTGCAGCACTAAGATAGGAAGGCCACATGTCCTTAATGTCTTCCTAATAGTCCTACCCCAACCCTGGACTGCCCACCTCCGGATTTACCAAGTGAGAAAAACCAAACTACTATTTATTTAAGCTACAGTTAACTGAATATTCTTTTCATTGCACCTGAATGCATTTCTACCTGATAGAGTCAGGGGGCCAGTTAGTAGCAGAGTGGAGGTTAAACCCACATTTTCTCTCTCACAATCTAATATTCTTTCCTTGATAGCAGTGATTCTCAAAGTGTGGTTCCCAGATAAGCAGGATCAGCATTGCTCAGGAATTTGATAGAAATGCAGAATTTCACTTGCCCCCCCTCTGCCTCAGACCTTCTAAGTCAGAAACCCTGAGGGTGGGGCCAAACAGTCTGGTTTAATGGGGCTCTCCGGGTGAATCCCCTGCACCTCGGTTTGAAAGCTATTGCTCTCTAGTTGTGCTCTTCATGTGTGGTCCTGGACCCGCAGCAACAGCATCACCTGGAAACTTGTTAACAAAATAGACCATCTCAGATCCCACCCCAGATCTATTGAATCAGAAGCTGCATTTTTCAGGAGATCCCTGGGTTATTTGTCTGCACAGTGAAGTTTCAGGAGCACTGTTCAACAATATACTTAACTGAGTCTTTTTATTTCTCTTATTGAAGCAAGAGCCCTGAAAAGATAGAATGACTGACCAGGCTGAACTAACTTACACACTAAGCTACACACTTCACATAACAAAATCTAAACATTTTAAAATTAAAAGGATCTAATTCACAATTAAACTTTCAAACTTTTAATTTTTGGACATTTAAAAACATAGAAGGTAGAAAGATCGTATATACTTCAAAACCGATTTTAAATAAAAAACTTACCCCAAGTATAAATTTGAGAATGTTCTTTTAGGAATTACTTGAATGCTAAGGTAAATTTGTGCATGCCATCAGGGCCTCTGTAAAAGAAATTCTGCAATATTTTTTAAATAAATGAATAAATAAATAAAAATAAAAATTTAAAATACATATTTTCATACCCATTGGAAAAGGATGGGGCAAATTTAAATTTTTAATTTATTTTATTTTTAATGTTTACTATCAGTTTACTTTAAATTTTTTTTTTTAATTTTGCGGGGTGGTAATTAAGTTTATCTATTTATTTATTTTAATGGAGGTACTGGAGGTTGAACCCAGGACTTTGTGCATGCTAAGCACACACTCTACCACTGAGTTAAACCCTCCCTACTAAATTTTTAAACTTTATTATGTATTTTTTTGTATTCTTTTGTGTACCCCTTGTTGGAAACTATTTCATGGTGGCATTTGCAGGGTTTGATGACTATCCTTAGTACATATCCATGTTATCCCTAATTGCCACATTCATGTACTTGTTGACAACTACAGTTTCAGCCATCAAATGTGTGACTTTAGGCCCTCATTCAAATCTGCCCCAGAAACACATTTTTCTAGGAATGCCTGCTTTAAAATGTACTTAATTTTTTTCTCTTGATGTTCTTTAAATGTGCTTTCCAGAAAAGTAGCTTTTAGAAAGATAGAAATGTTTCTGTCATTTTCATTATCTGTGTTATTTCTTTGGGTAGAACGGAAGTTCTGTCTCCTCGAATTGTTGCTGCAGTGAGTTACAGTGTTGATTTATTGGCGGTACAGTGACAGCGCGCTAGAGCCGGATGGGACATGGAGATCATTTAGGAATTAGGCCTTCTTAGCCTTTCCCCCACAGTGTCACAGAGAAAGTGATGACGATGACCTTGTACTGCAGCCTAAGGAAAGGGGAGGGTAGAGGCAGTTCTCTGTCTGGGGGCTCCCATCACAGCTGGCACACCTATAGCTCATTTACCATTTTAACCATTTTTAAGTGTACAGTTCAGGGGCATTAAGTACATTCACACTGATGTGCAAAATTTGCGATAGCTTCTTAACACATAACATTTTTGATCACTAAATACGCAGTCTATTTCAACTTTTCATTTTGTAAATGAGGAAACTGAGGCTTGTTTCTTTTGCAAAAAATGTATTTGCAGGGGGAGGGTATAGCTCAGTGGTGCAGCGCATGCTTAGCATGCACGAGGTTCTAGGTTCAATCCCCAGTACTACCATTAAAAGAAATAACAAAATAAACAAATAAAAAAATTAGAAGTAATTATTTTGTGCATGGTTTGTATTTTCCTTTCTTCTATTGTAAAAGTTGTATTTTTTTTCTCCTTCTTACTATAAACATGATTTCTGTTTAAGTCGTGCTATATTTGTGTTCCTCAGATTGTCAGAGTTCCTTTTTAAGATCTTCTTGTCCCAGCCATGTACAAAATTTCATTAGATTTTTTTTTTCTGATGAAATTTAAAAAAAAAAAACTTTCCACTATGGTGAGATGTAATGTCTTCTACTACCGCTTTTATATGTTGTTATATTTAATAATTTGATCTCATCAAATATCTGGGACTAAGTTAATATTCCTTTGTCTCTAGGGCTCCCATTGTTTTTATGTGTATGTTTGAAATCTGTAGTCCATTTGACTCTACTGATGCTTATTACGCTAGCAATACATCTCTCCAGCTATACCAGGCTGATGTATTTGGCTAATGAAAACTATTTAGGAGATTATTAAAAATTACCTTTTGACATGGTTTTAGTTTCCTGCTCTCTATCATTTGGTTTTTTAAAAATCAACACGATAAAGTTCTAAGAATAGTTATTTAACAGTCTAACTGAAAATTGGAAAATCCAGCCCTTTGGGCACTTAAAATTTTGTTTTTTAATTGAAGCAGAGTCAATTTACAATGTTGTGTTAGTTTCAGGTGTACCCTTTAGCACTTTTTGCTAATGGGTTTTGTTTGTTTATTTTGGAGCTCTTGTTTTCTTAGTCCTGGCCTGCCTGCCCTCTGGCTCCTTACCTCTCCAGTGCAAGACTTGCAGTTGACCCTTGGGCTCTGCAGGTCTCAGACCATCCATTTGTGCAGGCTCTTGTTGTGGTTGTGAGGGGTTTCGGATCTGTGACTATTCTGAGGATTCCTGAGTGAAAACTGTCATAGTCCATTCTCTTACTTGTTCCAACCTCATCTGTAAATTGGCGATAGAAGCCAGTCAGCAAGTGTGTTTTCTAGTTGTACCAAGACCAAACAGGTTGAAACAGCACACCCTGGTTGAATCACCCTGTGATCAAATAAGAAACTGATAAACCAAGGAACTCTGGAAACAGCCTGTGTCCACTTCCCTCCGCCAGATTTCCTCCGTGGCTCAGGAAGGGTACGTGACTTAGGTGTTTTTCTGTTAATCACATGTCGAAGCAAAATTATTTTCAAACTGTTCTCATGTATTGGAATCAAAGTGATTTTAATCTTATCTTCTCTAATCTGAGTTGACATCTGTGATTCTTCCTCTTTAGCATATCTTAGAAGTGTTTGAGGGTACAGACAAAAGGATTTTATATTCTGGTAGCCTTTGCTTTGTTAATACAGAGATTTTTTTTTTCAAAAAAGGAAGAAATAAAACTCTATTTACAGAAGACATAAGACATGATTGTACATAGAAAATCCAAAAGCTATTAGAACTAATAAGGGTGTTTAGAAAGGTTACAAGATACCAGGTTCACATATACAAGTCAATTGCATTTTTTTTTTTTAACACAAGCACCAGGAAACTTCCTTATGTGACTTGGAGTCTGTGGGTTAGGGGAGTGTCTTGGGTGCTTGTGTAGGACAAATGGCTGTTACAGTGGTCAATTAAAAGGCACTTTTATGAGAAAAAATACTTCCTCAAGAGGGATTTCCCAGTGACCAACCTACTGGTCACCCTTCTCTGCAAGTGGCATCTGTTGTTGCTTTACTGTAATCAAGTACAAGTCAATTGCACTTTAAAAATTATCATTATCATCTTAATTTCATCTTAATTATCATCTTAAATCATTAAAAAAATTTGGGGGGGGAGGTAATTAGGTTTAATTTTATTTATTTATTTAATGGAGGTGCTGGGGATTGAACCCAGGACCTCATGCATGCTAAGAATGTGCTCTACCACTGAGCTATACCCTCCCCACTAATCATTTATTTTTTAATGTGGTAAAATACATATCACATAAAATTTACCATTTTAACCATTTGTAAGTAGACGGTTCAGTGGCTTTAAGTGCATTCACATTGATGTGCAACCATCGAGGTGGCTTCTTAACACATAAAATTTTTGATATATGTATATATATATAATATATATATATAGATGTAGATATAACTGATGAAGAATTAATAATGGAATGGGGAATCCTTGTATTTCACTTGTATTTCTACTTTAAGATAAAACAAAATCCAAGCACTAAATTGTAGATAGAACCTGACTCATCAGCTAGTCTGGACGTGGCAGTATTAGATTCCTCACACTACCTTGGGAAGATAGGAAAAACTTAATCAATATTTTAATGGGAGAGGGCACACTTTATTCTACGTAAAATAATAACCTCTACCAGGTTTGAACATGACAACATCAAAACGTATTAATTGTGGTAAAAATAGAAAAAACAGGTAAATAGAAAAAGGAAGTAACTTGGAAGGATTCATATTGACCTTTTAGGAATTCATAACTCTGTTCCATTTAGTATTTGAAGATTTAGATAGTATTAACTAAATCAAGTGCTTGACTTAATTGTAAGCCACAATTAGCACATTTTTGTTCAATAGTCTCTCAGGGTGAATATTGAGCTCTCGGCAATAATAGATCAATAGGTTTTTTTTCTAGTTTTGTTTGAAAGGAAGCCTTATGTTGGATTCATTTTATGTGTGTCTAGGTTTGGCTTCCCGCCCCCCTCTTAAATGATGTGTTTATTTCATCAGCTGGTTAAGTATCCGTATGGCACAAGTATACATAATGTGTTTTCTGACCTTTGAATTGGAAGAGACTTGATTTCACCAAATCTTCCTAGGTGAGCTTTAGAATTGGATAATGCAAAAGGCTGATAATGAGAATCTGGCTTCTGTTCAATTTGAAAGGAGTATTGGTGCCAAATGGTACATTGCCAATGGTAAACACCTTATCTGCACTAAGGTGGTGGGTGGTTTGCACACTTTTCCCTGAAGCAAAATATCCAAATGGCTTCTGGGCCCTTTCGGAATACATCACAATCTTAGAATAATAGCCTCTTTCATCTGGAAGCCCAATCCCCTTGTTTTTATAGACCCCTATGTGCCTAATCAGATACAGGTGCTCCCCTCCCAGTTTTCTTCCTGTACCTTGTCCAACCTGCATTATTGCCCTGATCATGATGAGTTATTTACATTAACATATAAACAATAGAGTGGGAAATTCTTCAGCTATATCTTGCTCATCTTTGTTGTCTTTAGTACTTAGCACGGTGCCTGGACTTACTAGCTTCTCAATAAATATTTGTTGAGTGAATGAATGATGAAACCCAGGCCCAGGGTTAGGAAGTGCCCTGCCCAAGATCACAAACCTAGTTAATAAAAACAATCTGAGACCGTAGGCTATGATAACATTTTAATTACATTGCATTGCTTGACAGCATGTAGGGAGAGGCCAGAATTGGACTGGATCTTGGAATAAAACTCTGGTGACACATTATTTGCATGAATTAGAAATTTATGTGGTAGTGCACAGCATCAAGAGCTGACTCTGAGGTCCATCTTGAGAGGTCTTTTGGTACCTTAGAGTTTTGTTTCTTTTGCTAATGCAAGAAGGATGGGTATATGTTTGCGGGGAGGAGGAGGCTTTCCCATGATTGGGAAAAGCTGGAATGGATAAGTCTCTAGTCCATGGAAGGGCAGGGAGATCTCTCTCCATCTCTTGGGTCCACAGACCTCATTATGTTCATGGTCAGTCTTTGTTAGAAATATGTAATTATTTTTGGCATAGGTTGGGGAAGGTTGGTGGCAACCCTGTGTATGTGTGTGGTGACCACTTCGTTTTGGGCCAAGATCAAAGCTATTTTGTTTTGTTTTGTTTTGAGGCAGAGGGTTGGAGTAGAATGTCATCATGAGCATACCAGCTCAGTGACGGCTGTGGCGTTTGAGGAGGTCAGAGTGACCCAGGAGATGTAATCTGGCCAGGGGCCCGGTGGCAGTCATCACTGAGCTTGGCAGAATCCTGCTTGAAGATGTGCTCCTGGAGATCTGCTCCAGGGAGACCTTGAGATGCGGGCACTGGCTCTTCTCCTGAGTGACAGCTGGAATGTGTATGTGGTTGGGTGGGTGAGAGAGAGAGGGAGAGAGATGAAGGGAGAAGGAAACAAGGAAGGCATAGCCCGGCAGACCTGGAGAAGTCCTTTTCATCCACTATTTCAAGGTGACAAGGTGAGCATCAGAGTCACCAGGCTTGCTTGGATGGCCACAGGGGAAGGTGTTTAAGGTCTGGGCTAGACCCGTAGGTGGGAGCGTGTTCATGTGGGCAAGGCGGGGGGGGGCCTGTGTCAGCCTCAGAGAGGAGCTGCTGCCTGAGCTCGGGCGGACAGGTGAGGACAGCACCCAGCTGGACCTCGGGATGAAGTTGGCTAACTTTGATTCTCAAATCCTCTGCAGGCTTTTATGTATCTGGAGAACACATAGAGAATGAAGCTTCAACCCTCACTCTTCTGACTGCCTGTCTCTTTAGAAGGGTCAGCATTTCTTGCCATCAAGAATTGTTAGCATTGGGTTGGGGGCCCAAGGATGGGCTTTATGAGTCAAGAACCCCTTAAAATTATTTTCAAATCCATACATTTATTTTTTTTCCAGGGGGAAGGTTCATAGCAGATTTTCAACGTGATCCATGAATCAGCAAAGGTTAAGATCTATTGGTGTCGGGGAAGCTGAGGGAACACCTAGGTTTATAGGGCACTTGCTGTTCACAGGGCAGGGTGACAAGTGAATGGAGAACAGAGGGGTGGCAGAGATCGACTTGGTGGCTCAGGGCCTATGGATTAACAGCTGCCGCGTCCCCTGACAATAGTACTTATCAGGAGGCGTCCACTTACATGTGGGTTAGAGGTAGTGGTCAGGGACTTGTTTAATGAGCAAGGGACAATTGCAGTGCATACAGAAAAATAAAGTGTGAGTCCAAGGGAGCACAGCTGGTTGGGACAGAACAGTACCTGTGGTGAGATTCCTGAACACAATTGGACTCCAGAAAAGCAGAGTATCATAGTGTTCTCAGGACTGAGTCAATTTACAATCCATGAGAATGTGAGGTTGCAAGAATTTCCAGGGAATACACTTCAGTTGTCCCCTGGCTCTGGCGGGGGGATCCTCTTAAGCTGTATTGTCAATGGTTATGTCTAGAAGCAGAGGTAGGAGTCCAGTCTTCATTAGCCCCTTACATAAGCCCTACTATGATCAGTGCCACTTCACCGTTTTCGTGAAGCTTAGGGGACCATACCATCCCTGTGGTCAGTGCCCTGTGTGATTCATTTCCATCCTGGGGGCCCTGCTGATGGGATGCTCAGGATAGTACCATTTCCAGAACTGGAATCTAAGTGGGCAGGAGAAAAGTTTTGGGGAGCAGGTCTCTCTAGGTTCAGGAATCTTAAGGACGAATGGGACATATTGGGAGTGGGAATTCTGAGGGAGGACTGTAGTTTAGGGAAAGGAAAATGGATCATTTTCAAGTCTTCGGGCAAGATTTGGGGCTGTTGGTCTGGCGTTTTCCTCACTGGCCCAGCTGTGGCTTGGTGTCCCTGAGGCTCTCTCACTCCTCACCACCCACTTGTGGCCATCTCTCTCTCGACTGTGGCGGTGCTCCTGGAGCAAGGCAAGCTGCTGCCAAGCTGTTTCAGAGGAACACATCCAGTTGGCAACTTTGTTTTACCCTGTGGGTGACCTTCCTGCTATGCTAGTTCTGACACCCCCTTTCCCAGCTTACTTTGCAGGTGGGGCCTTGAAACTGCTGCTGTCCCTTCCACTGATTTTCTGTTTTGGTGCAGCTGTCTACAGATCCAGTTCTTGATTCAGGGCTATTTGATCTTGCAGGAAGTAAAATACTTGTAGTCACTAGTTTGTTTCCATTCAGGTGCTTATGACACCTTGTACAATATATCCATTGGGAGAATTTCCAAAGGATCAAATATCAGAAATTCAGCTACATCAAGCCATTTGGTTCCTGATGCCATAAAGCAATTCAGTGTAAGAATCCAGGGATATCTTTTCTTAAGTCATGCATTAAAGGAAATGAAAAAAATTCATTTCTAAAGTTGCAGAAATTACATCTCTTGCTCCCTTTTCCCTCTGTCTTTGAAAACAATTTGGGATTAGAGTCACAGCGTTCCTGGTCTGTAGCCAGGGTGGTGAACACACAAATTTATCCTGGGGTACACTATTATATGATTGTGTGGCAAGTCTTTAAATGTCTTCTTGTTAAAGGAAAGGCGGGGAATAGAAGCTCTGGCCTTGACACCATTCTTTCATTTGTTCAACAAATGTTGGTTAGCAGCTACAGTGTGCTAGGTTCTGGTAGACGTCAGGGATACAGAGATAAAAGACTGTATCTCAGCCCACAAGAAATGCATAGGCCAACGGGGAAGACAAAGAAGTGAATCATTCATTGAAATATGGTGGAGTAATTGCCAGGAAAGCAGTGAACAGGGGGCTGGTATCCCTGAGGAAGGATACTGCCTCCTTTAGTGGAAAAATCAGGAGCCCCTCACGGTTTTACCAGGCAAAAAGAAAAAAAGAAAAAAAAAAGATTTTCCATGTAGATAAGTGAATTTTCTGGATAACCAGGTTTATCTCTTTAGTTCCCATAATTGAATATATTATTTTCTCTTAAATGGAACATGCGGAATAAAATTCAATCTTTTCTTGTTGACTCAAGGGACCTGGACAAGCGCTACCCTTTGGATTTGGCTGTGCTGCCCACTGACTCTCTTGAGGGTGTGTTCTCCTCCAAGCCTGTGGGTCTTATGGCTTTTTGTAATGACTCTGTTTCTTCTCTCCTTGTCAGGATGACAGTGCTGGTCCTGACTGCTTTTACTTGAAAATTCTTAGTAGCTCTCTCCTTTCTCCCTTCAAATTTGTGTTGGTCTAGGAATTCATCCATCTAAACAGGTCAGATTTTTATTTGAAATAAAAGTAGACTAGGAGTCAAGACTTGATAGCCTCACCTTTGGGTAAAGCACATAATCTTGAGTCTGAACTTGGCTGTCTAGACTGCTTCTTCTTTCATTTTCTCTCTGCCTGGTATTTATATTCACCTGAGGGACATTTTCGAGTGTCCACTGTGTGTCTGACACTAGAGATACGGCAATAAACGGGTCAGTCCTTGCCCTCTTCAGAGAAAAAACAAAGCTAAAAACATAAAATAATGAAGTGTGGTGACATTTATGGCAGGGAAAGTACAGGGTGCTGGTGGAACATATATGGAGAAGACAGAAGTCTTCATTAGAAGTGACACTTAAGTGACTCAGAGGATGGGTAAGGAGCCAGCTGATGAAGGAAGTGGAGTGAGGAGGAGAGATCTCAGAGGAGGAGACACAAGGAGAAAGCTGGGGTCGAAGGACCTGAAGGAAGCCCAGCATGGTTGGAATGAGGAGAGCCAAAGAAAGATGCTTCTGGAGACAGCATCTTCCAGTTGAGGGAGCAAGCTCCACAGCAAATGTCTGGGGATCTACTGCAGTCTCAAGATCAGTTGAAACATTTGCTCCCTCAAATCTTCAGTGAATCTTAAATCTTGTTTGTCGAAGTGTTGTGTGCATTGGACTGGTCAGACTTTGGAGGGAACACCCATTAAAAAATCAGTTGTATAACATGTATTGAGTCTGCTTTATAGTGAAAGAAACATTCACTAAAATAAAAAAAATCCATTTTTATATTTCCTGTATTTGCAGAAATTAGTTCTGAGACAAAAGTCAATCTAATGTACAACTTTTAGGAATTAGAGTTTTCACAAATACTTGTTTTTAAACAAGAAACCTTTTTTAAAAAATAAAGAGCTAAATTATGTTTGGTGAATGTTAAGAAAAGAGAATTTCTTATCTATATTACTTTCTATGTATGGAAATAGACATACAAAATTTAGGGCATGGTGGGGAAATGAACATAACATCTAGTTGATTATGTAACTATATTATTCAATTCATTTAATAAGGCACTAGTTTTTTTTCAAATTTTTTTTCATGGGGGAGGTAATTTGAGGTTTATTTGTTTGTTAATTTTTTTAAACAGAGGTACTGGGGAGTGAACCCAGGACCTTGTGCATGCTAGGCATGTGCTCTACCACTGAGCTGTACCCTCCCCGCAAGGCATTAGTTCTTGAGTTAGCCATGGGGAAATTGGCCTTTTCTATTATCTTCATTGAATCATAGTCACATGCAGATTAGAAATTGCCTAGTAATTGTCTTACTTAACCTTACCATTGGACCCAAAGCAATATTTTATTTTGCTCATATTTAAATTCTTATAAAGGGATAAGCCTTCATATCTGAGGTAGATTGTTGCATTTGATAACCCCTAATATTCAGCCCGTGTGTATCTCCCTCCCTGATTGACTTTGGGCTTGGTGTGCATCACACAAGCACAGGAGGGAAACTGCTTGCGCACTGCGGCTTGCCCTCTTGGAACACTGTCCTAGACCAGTGTCTAGTCTACTGGAGGTTGAGAGGTCATGAGAACTGAGACTCCCTACTCAGCACCAACTGCTAGACTTGTGAATGAGGCCAATTTGGACCTTCCAGCTGTTCAGGCCATCTGTAATAGCCCAAGTGAGCCAGAGGAGACCAATAAAAGAACTTTCCAATCAACAAACAGAATCAAGAGAAACAATAAATCAGTATTTTATGCCTCTATGATTTGTGATGAATTTTTATGCTATCAATAAGAAACTGAAATGATATCCTTTTTTTTTTACTGTATTTAGGTTTAACCTTAAAGGCAAGCTAAGATAGAATTATGAACAATGCTTAGATGTTTTACTTTATAAATTGCTCTGGGAGATGGGAAAAATTTTATGCCTGTACAGGAAGCCTATTTTGATCTGCTGGTACACTTTAATACAAGTTAAAATCTATCAGATCTTTTTTCAATTTGAAAATTGTTGAATCACACTATTATAAATATTATAGTATATGTTTTAAATTTCTTCAGCTATTTTTCTCATGAAAGTAATGGATTCTCTTTGAATTAAGGTACCCTCTGGATATATGCCCAGGAGTGGGATTGCTGGATCATATGGTAAGTCTACTTTCAGTCTTTTGAGGAATCTCCATACTGTTTTCCATAATGGCTGCACCAAACTCCATTCTCACTAACAGTGTAAGAGGGTTCCCTTTTCTCCACACGCTCTCCAGCATTTATCGTTTGTGGGCTTTTGAATGATGGCCATTCTGACTTATGTGAGGTGATACCTCATTGTAGTTTTGATTTGCATTTCTATGATAATTAACAATATTGAGCATTTTTTAATGTGCCTATTGGCCATTTGTATGTCTTCACTGGAGAATTGCTTGTTTAGATCTTCTGCCTATTTTTGGATTGGGTTGTTTGTTTTTTTCTTATTAAGTTGTATGAGCTGTTTATATATTCTGGAAATTAAGCCCTTGTCAGTCTCATCTTTTGCAGATATTTTCTCCCGTTCTGTAGGCTGTTTTTTTGTTTTGCTTATGGTTTCTTTTGCTGTGCAAAAGCTTTTAAGTTTAATTAGGTCCCATTCGTTTATTTTTGCTTTTATTTCTATTGCCTGGGTAGACTGCCCTAGGAGAATATTGCTGAGATGTATGTGAGATAATGTTTTGCCTATGTTTTCTTCTAAAAGATTTAATAGTGTCTTGTCTTATGTTTAAGTCTTTAAGCCATTTTGAGTTTATTTTTGTGTATGGTGTGAGGGAATATTCTAACTTCATTGATTTACATGCTGCTGTTTAGTTTTCCCAACACTATTTACTAAAGAGATTATCTTTACTCCATTGAATGTTCTTGCCTCCTTTGTCAAAGATTAATTGACCAAAGTTCGTGGGTTTATTTCAGGGCTCTTTGTTCTGTTCCATTGATCCATATGTCTGTTTTTGTACCAATACCATGCTGTTTTTATTACTGTAACTCTGTAGTATTGTCTGAAGTCTGGGAGGGTTATTGACAATCATTTTGATGTATTTTCTCTCAGCAATTTTTTTCTGTGCTCCATTTAATGTTTTCTCATACTTAAATCAAGCTGAAAGGGAGGTTAAGTGTGGATATAAAAGGGTGGCTGTGAGAGAGTAGTGGGACGTTGCCACAACTAAGTTTCGTGTTGATGGTGGTGGTTACATGAAGGTATATATGTGATAAAATTACATAGGACTATGCGCACAAGTGAGTGAACTATATATAAAACAGGTGGAGTCTGCATATTTTCTGTGGATTGTGTCAATGTCAGTTTCCTGGTTTGGATATTGTACTATAGTTATGCAAGATGTTAACGTCAGGGGAGGTTGGGTGAAGGATGTCAGAGACCTCCCTGTATATTTTTTTGTATTTTCCCATCAATCTATCATTTCAAAAAAAGAATCAGTCTGTAGCTAGAGTTTTATATCCTGTCTTTCCCTTTATATTTTCATTTTTAATAGAGAATATCCACATTTCATATCCACGTGTCTTGCTTGCTTTAAAAATGAGCAAGAAAACCTATTACAGAGTTAACTGCTAATGAAGAGAGTACATTTCAAAAATGTCTTTATTTGTCGGAACTTAATTATTGCAAGAATGCTTAAGCATTCCATTGAATACATGGGGTTGTATTTGAGAGTATTAGAAAGGGAAATTACATGACAAAAATATAACACTAACAAAATATTGTGAAATTATGCATCTGGTGGACTGGAGACAAAGGGGAATGTTGGGACTGAGCACAGGGTGGAGGCCAGTCTGAGCCTGGTCAGGAATGATCTGAGGGTTTGGGGGGAGGGAAGGAGGCAGGTCATGTCTGCGGAGAAGAACTGGTCTGGGGCAGCTTAGGGCAAGGCAGGCCATGGTTCCTGAGAAAAAATGATAAAGAGCACGTCCTCAGTGTGCCGGCAACAGCATCTAAGGGTCCACCTTCAGATTGGAGTGGCAGGATGTAAACAAGAGTTTTGATATCAGATTTGCCAAATAAAGAAGGAGTTAGGGAACAAGAGGGAATAGAAAGCAGGGGTGGGGGGGATGGGGGTAATTTGGTGGAAAAGTCCAGAAAGGGCAGGCTGGTAGCTGGAGCTTCCCAGCTGGCCTTCAGGGGTTCCCCTTTGCTCAGAGAATAAAGTCCAAACTTTACATGGCACAAAAGGCCCTACGTGACCTGCCTGGTCTTGGAATAGCTCCCTGATCTGGTCTCCTGTTGCTCCCCCAAATGCAGCTCTTAGCCTTTGCAGTTTCCAGAACCCACTGTCCTGTTTTTAGGCCTCCCTCCTGTCTCAGGTGCTCTTCCCTGTGCCTACCAGGCTTTTCCCTCTGGATGTCAGTGCATTAACTGCTCCCCTGCATTCAGGGCCCTACTGGTTTCTCTTTGTGAAGCCTGCTGTCATATCTGGGTTGGACCACAACCCCCTTTCTCTGCCTTTGGTCTTCCCTTAGCCCCAGGTGAGCCCTGGTGGCCTCATTTGCCTGGTATGAGTGTCCCCTCCCAGCCACTGATGGGAAGGGAGTGGTTGAGCTTCCGAAGAGAGATGAACTCCACCTCACACTCCCCTGCCCAGCCTGGGCCTTTGCACATGCTAGTCCTTCTACCTTCCCTTACATGGCCTCTTGGGAAGATTTCCCTTGGAATTCAGACCCTGTCAAATGATCATTCCTCTGTGCGACTCTCACACTGGCCTCTTATAGCCTTTCGTTCTTGCAAATATTCAACAAATATTTATTGAGCACACACTGTTGTGATCCCACTGATGTTTGCTTACTCTCTTGACTGTCACTTTTCTGTGTAGATGTCTTGGGCTGTGAATTTTTTGAGATTTGTCACCTTAATTTATTCATCTAGGTATCCCCAGTTCCTCGAAAGGGTTCAGGCACATGGTAAGCCCTTAATATATTTGTTTTTGAATGAATATAGTTTATTATAAAAGAGAGTGATTTTCAAGAAATTCCTAACTCCCTAAGGCTAGAAGGCACATTAAAGGTCACCTCATCCATCTCCTAGGATCCATCCATTCTAGGCAAGTCATAGTGCAGAATCTGCTTGACCAAGTTCAGTGGAAGGGACTCATGGTACACACGGCTGCTCATTCCACCCAAGGACAGTACTGATCATGGGGAAGTTCTTCTTGCTGTGGAGCTGGTCCTTGCCTCTTGGTAATTCCCTCTACTGGTCCTTGTTCTGCCCCCTGGAATGTCGCAGAATGAGTCCTCTCCCTCTTGCAGCTCACAGCCCATCGCATATTTGGCCGTTATCACATCTCCTCCCAAGTCTTCTCTTTCCAGATGGGGATAGGCTGCTTACCAGGTGTGTAACTCTGAGCTTCACCTTCCTCTAAGCTTCAGTTTCTTTGTTTGTAAAAATTGGGCTAAAACAGTACCTATCTGTATAATTGTTGTCAAAATTAAATAAGCTCATATATGTCAAGTGCTTAGAACAGTGCTTAGTGTATATTAAATGCTCAGTAATGATTCCAGTATTGTTTTGTATTATAATTTTTACATATAGAACTTAAAATTGGACAACTTGTATTTTGAGACATTTAATTTAAAAAAAGAAAAACAAAATGTGTGATCACATGCAAAAATGATATTATTAATGTTATAAGTATATAATATAAATTACATTATATTATCCACCCCCAATAAAATTGGGAACCCCCTTAAGTACGGTCCATTGTGAAGCTTAATGGGCAACTTGGTCTTTATTTTTAATAAATGCTTGCTTAATTAATGAACAAATGAAAAAATGTCAACTAGGCCTTAACTCAGCCCTGATTACTCACATGTATTGATTTGATGTTGGTTTTTTGTTGTTGTTGTTTTTGTTGGTTTTTTTGAGAGGGGAGGTAATTAGGTTTATTTATTTATTTATAGAGGAGGACTGGGAATTGAACCCAGGACCTCATGCATGTTAAGCATGTGCTCTGCCACTTGAGCTATACCCTCCCCGCTATGTGTACTGATTTGAGATTTTCCAGTCATTCTCTCTGGTGTTCTTTTTCACTTGTTTATTTTTTGGAGTTAAAGGAGGTACTGGGGATTGAACCCAGGACCTCGTGCATACTAAGCACATGCTCTACCACTGAGCTATATCCCCCACACCCTCTGGTATTCTTTATTTCAGGGTGAAACTGTCCTCGTTTTCCCAGGAATGAGGGAATGGGGGAATTTTAGTTTTAAAACCAAATCTGAGGGGGTTCTTGGGTGTCAAGACTTTCAGTGCTAACACCAGAATGAGTTGGTCACCCAATTAATAATTCAGTACTGGATTTGAGGGTTATTGGGTTAGCAGGAAGAAATGCCTACTTCTGGATTCCACAGCCAAGGTCACCATGATAGCAATGCCACAGATTTGGGGATGGTGTTTCCAACTGGGTCTCTGGTAGGTGTTAGACCCTGACTGACACGGCCTGCAGCTTTGCAAAAAAACTATTTTACCAGTTTACACTGTAGTGATCAGGCCCTAGGAAATTTAATTTCAACTTAAAAATTATAGATGAGTAAATTCAGAATGTCAATTTCAAATGTTCTGTTACTTTTCTAGGACAGCCCTTTACCTGCTTAAGATACTCAAGATGGATTGGAAAGTGGTAGAGGTGGGCGTGACTGGAGCAGGGACTGTATGTTGGGTTTTCACTGACTCAGGGCTGCAGAGTGCCCATTTCCAGGGATTGCTAGAACACTTGTGACTGACTGGTAGAGACCACGGGTAAGGCTTACTATGCTGACCCACCACCTCTGTCAGTAGCTGCGCTCAGCGGGAGCTCCCTGCCCACCCTTGTGCTCATTACCTCTTGGCTTCATTTCAGTACTCTTTCCAAAGTTACAATCCCTAAGTTTCAGATTCGTTTAGACCACTCTATTTTAAGTGCTTCCTGCTACCAGATCTCTGTCTCACGCATGTTTGAGGTTCCCTGGGGCCACATCACACTGGAGTGTTCTAGGAACATTACCTTTAAATGGCTCATTTTCTCTGATTTGTTTAGTCAGAAAGCAGTTCCTGTTCTGGGCCTGAGGGTTCTGCTCTCTCCAGCTCTTCCGCAGCAGCCCTGTCTCTCCTCGGGGACAGTTACTTCTGTGGCTGGCAGGCTCTCAGACCACAGGGATTTTTCACCACCAGCACCACCTGCTGCCCTGATTCCCAGAGGCCTCCCTCCCTTTCCACCTGGCCTCCTCGCTGCCCTCTAGTTGACACATTTTGAGGTCTGCTGATGGCCAACAACAGGGAGGGCCTGCTCCAGTGTGGGGTGATGGGTGATCTGGAAATAGCCCTGGGGGAGGGGCCTGGCTCTGAAGCTGGCATTGAGGTGTCTGTCTGCGCTTAGACACTCAGCAATCAGAAAAAGGAGGCATCTTTGTAAGTCCAGTTCTCCCTCCCAGGGAGGCCCACTGCGCAGGGTATTCACGCCTTTGGGTGGCTGACTGTAGTGCTGTCCAAATACAGCTTTTCCTCTGGACTGCCTAGATGTTTCCTCTCCCCGGGGCTCCACACTCTTTAAATGGGTCTTGCAAATGAGGGCCCTGGGTTTGCTTGTGGCCTGGAGGGAGGCCAGCTGGCCATTCACATATAGCAGCCTCACCACATCTGCCAGCTCATGATCCCCCACTCAGCACCAGCCACTCGTGCTGATGCCCCAAGTGATGAAAGGCTGTCAACAGAGGTGGGGCAGGAGCAAGGCAAGGTACACAGAGGTGCAGGGTTCAGAGGCAGAGCTGGGAAGGGACCCAGTGCACACAGGTTTCCCTGAAGTCCCCTTCCTCCCTACAGGCAGGTGGCTGATACTGAGTAGGCTAGCCCTTGCAAGTCAGCCTCCTACAGACCCTGGCATCCGAAAGTGACAGGCTTGTACTTTGACGGCACTGGTGACAGGCTTGTGGCTCCCCTGCCTCCCCTCAGGCTGCCCAGGGCCTGGCTTGTGACTGTGTATCCTCTGCCCATCAGTCCTGTAAGTGTCCCCTTTGTTTATGAAGGTCTGGCCTGTATGTTGCACAGTTTGTCCACATCCAGAGCTTTATTAAAGATAAATAGGTTCATGGAAGGAAAAGTGTGTCCCCAGTTCAATTGTAAGAAGAGAAAACAAAGTCTTAGTTCACCCAAAGCTCCTAGATACTTTAGCCTCCACAGGGAGTTGCAGGCACTCTGTTGGGCTGGTGCTTCACCTCCACACACTCTGCCAGCCCCAGTCCTTCTGATCCCCTGGGCTTGACCCTCTGGGTTTGGCCCCAGACATCCCGGTGGCGAAGGTAAGAAGGCAGGCATAGGTCCCCAGATACCCTGACTTGGGTGATAGGGACACTTGGAAGGTGTACCTGAAGTCCATTGAGGCTGACACCATATCCTCCCCTGGATTGCAGCAGCACAATCTGTACAGGCGTTCAAGGTCCCCACACCCCTGCATGATCATTGGCCCATACAATGGTTAGGAACACTGATGCCAGTCAGTCAGACCAGGGTTTGACTCCAACTCTATTTACTAGCTGGGTGGCTTGATAAATTAACCATTCTTAGCCTCAGCTTCCTCGTTTACAAAATGGGTTAATAATAATATCTACTACTTCATAGGGTTGTCATGAGGATTAAACAAAATCATGTGAGGTACTTAGCACAGTGTCCACGTGCATGTTAATTCCTGTTGCTACAGTCTTCACCTTTGAGGTGTATAAGGGCCTAAGAGGGGCCCTGACAAATCACCAGTCAAGTGACAACCTGCTTTGCCTTTTTGATTCTGAAGATTTAGGCCACTATGTATTACTTTCCTCTCTGCAATCTTGTACCAGAAGTAGAAGACACTGGCCTTTGACATAACTGGAGATCACCTGAGAACAGAATTATGGTGCCTTAGGTATGGGCTCACTTTTGGCCTTGCCTACAGTCTAGGCTTTGGTTTTGATCTCCTGATTTCACTGTCCTAGACTCCAGCTGCCTGACTAGGGCTCTCCGGGATTAGATATCTGGCACTGCCCCCAGTGCAGGAAGATGAAACGCATGTGGGCTGACTGTATTGCTTGTCTGGGGCTTGGTGGTGGGGGTGGTGGTCTCAGGCCTTTTGCCATGATGACCAGCAGGACACTCTAATGTGGGAAAGTGAAACTGGTGGAATGGTCACCTATACAGGGAAGAGTGGGAGGGGACTGGGACCCAGAGTGTGAGATAGAGAACAAGGTAGCATTTGTGGACCTCTTTGCCCTGGAAAGGAATGTCTCAGGGTCAACCCCACCCATGTTCTCCAGTACTAGGCAGGAGAGGGAAAAATGGGGGAGGCTGCTTGCTTAGAGTTGAAGGTATTGGAAGTAGAGGAAGACCCTGTTGGAATGATGAACAGGCACCCCCTGCCCCCAGTTCTCCAAGCCTTCAAAGAGACCAGTGACTTGATTTATATCCAGTGCTTTATTAAACATAAATAGTCTCATAAGAGAAGTAAATGTGTCCCCAGGACAAAAGAGACTACTGTGTGTGTGTTTATAAGAAAGAGGTACGAGGTCCCTGATCTGTACTCTGAGTGGGTAGTCAGGCAGGACCTGGGACAACCAGTAAGGCAGATGAGGGTCCCTGTCCTGGGGGACTCACTGTTCCTGGGTGCCCCAGGAGATGTAGTCTGGCCGCGTGGCTGCGTGGTATTCATCAATGAGCTGCTGCACAATCTCCCTAGATGTGTCCAGCTCGTCAAAGTTCTCCCTGAAGATGTCCTCCTTGCGGAACTGCTCCAGGAAGGCCTCCCGCTTCCGCAGCTTGTCATACTGGCGACAGGTCCGCTCAAAGAGCTTAGGGTGAGCAGAAAGCAGGGGTCACAAAGAACATCAAGGAGCAACATGGCCCAGAGAGCCAGGGAACTGAGGCTGGTTTATCTCCACAGTAAAGAAGCCAGAAGCAGAGGCAGCAGGGATGCAGAGGGGTGAGGCACAACCAGGACAATGATTATGAGAAAACAGATGCAAACTGTGAGGCTCACCGAGGAGATGCTGGTGTGGTTGGCCATCATGAGCCCGCTGACCCTATGGGCAGAAGGCAAGTAGGGCGACTTCCTGGACAGGGCCACCTGGATGCTGGCTGGGCCCCAGGGGATGAAGTTGGCCAATTTCCGTTCCCGGATCCTCTGCAGGCTCTTGTGGACCTGGGATGGGCACAGGAGTGGTGGTGGTAGCCTCTCCTCTACCCCTGTGGGCTCCGGGGGTAGAACGGAGGGGCCTCACCTACCTGGGTGGGGTCCACCTCCCCCTGGATGATGTTGAGGATGGCGATGTAGCAGTGGTTGGTCTGGCGGTCCCGGCCTGTGGACACCATCACGTTCTTGGGCTGCAGTAGCCGCCTCATGACATCCAGGACCGTGGTCTTCCTCACGCTGGCCACCTGAGGGGAGAGTGGCCACAGGGACCAGGCCAGCACTCAGGGCACAGTCCAGAGATGCACGGACAGAGAGGAGCAGCAACACATGTCCCCATCGGACTTGGGGTAGTTTGGGCTCTGTGGGGAGTGTCCTCACATTTAGGTTCACACTGAGCCTCTGCTGTGGGATCAGGCATCTCAGCCCTCCTCGCTCAGCAAACTCACGCCCTTGTGCGGGAGCCTATGCAGACCCCGTACAGCCCAGGCCCCGCAGGGAGCCACAGGCAGAGGGAAGAGGAGAGCAAGGCAGCCAGACAGTCGCCCGGTCTGTGCCAGACCCTGAGCGCAGGGCCTCTGGGGGCCACAAAGGCGGCTCCAGGTGCAGCAGGGAGAAGAGAAAGGCTCCTCAGGGCCTGCTGGGCCCGAGGGCTGCTCTTACCGACTGGTCCGTGGTGAGGGGGGTGTAGCCGGTCATGAGGAAGTGGAGCCGTGGTGTGGGAATGAGCGAGGCGATGAGGCCGATGAGGTCATTGTTCATGTAGCCAGGGTAGCGCAGGGTGGTGGTGCTGGCCGACATGATGGTGGACACCTGGGGACAGGGGTGCCGTGTCATGGGTCTTGCCCAGGGGTCGGGGTGCCTCCCTTCCCCAGATGGTGCTCTGGCAAGGAGGGGTTCCAGTCCAAATGAGTCCAGGAGTGGGGGCTCACCAGTTGGTTGATCTGGGAGAAGGATGGGTTCTGGATGTGCAGGCGGTCTGTAGCGATCCGGTTCAGGGCTGTGTTGTCCAGCACCACCTGGGGGGACAGAAGTGGGTGACAAATTTACGGGGACAGAAGGAACAAGAGCTCTGCCTGAGTCTGTGCTCTGAAGCTTAATTTCCTTGGTGCTTCATGGCCAAAGACCCATCCAAAAGGGACTTGCACGGGAGGATTCAAAAAGGACTTTTAAAAATAAGTGAAAATGATGAAACAGACATTGGGTTGGGGCATGGAGAAAGGTAGACTCCAGGACTCACCACACAGTCTGCGTTCTGAGTCAGCCTCTTGAGTGTGAGCAGTGAGTTGTAAGGCTGGACTACCACATCACTCATTTCATCCTGGTTGGGAAACACTGAGTAAGTCTGCACCAGCTTCTTGGGGTACCTAGTGGAGTTTGAGAGGATGGGCAAGAGCAACAGACTGGAGGCTTGGTAATCTTGGGGCTCCCAACAACTGTCAGAAAGCAGCTAAATCAGGGTAGGGAAATTGGGGATGGGTCACAGAACAGCAGAGAATGGAGACTTGACTCCCCAAAGCAGGGGAAGGGCAGAGACATCTTAGGATCTAGGGTTCTAACTCTAAACAGGCCATACTCCTTGAATCTGCATCTAAAGACTAGATGCTAGACTCTGGTTCCAACCACTGGGAGTAGGATCAGGTTCTTGATTATTGTACCTTGTCTTTCCTCAATACAAGAGAGAAAACAAGGGCCCCTTTCCTGCTCCAGTGAATAGGAAGGTTTATCTGGAGGGCCTCCCAGTCACCTGGGAAACCAAGTCCTCCCAGACTCTTAAAACACAGACTGACCTGTCATTGAGCCGTTCTAAGAGGTAGGAGCCCAGGCCAGAGCCTGTTCCCCCAGCGATGGAGTGACACAGCACAAAGCCCTGTGTGGGGAAGGGGCAGTCAGTGTCTAGGTATCAGTGGCAGCATTTCAAACTGGACCCATTTCATAATTTCTTGGACCCTATCTTCCTGGGCCCTCTCCTCTACTTCCCTCCCCCAACACATACAGCTTGGGAGACTCTGCTTTGTTTCCAGCAAGGCCCCATGGCTGCTGTCCAGTGCAAAGGATACGTGGGAGGGTCTCGTACCAAACATGTGGCTTCTAAAGGGCGTTGCCGAGCCTTCCCCTTGTCGGCTCCCATCAGCATTCCCGAGACGCTCACCTCTAGACTGTCACTGCCATCTGCCTCCCGGTCTATGATGTCAAAAATGTCTTCATGGATCTTCTCTCCCTGTACAGACATGGGGAGGGTCAGAGTGGGACGGGACTATGGGACAAGGAGTCTGACCTCAGAATAGCCACCCTTGATTTTTCTTATAGCACCTAAAAGTCCTTTTTTGGAGCCTAGTAGTCGTGCTTTGTATTTGCATTGAGAGACGTTATAGCACAGTGGTTTCATAACCCTCTACATCCAGACTGCTTGGGTTCCTTGATTAGCCTTAGTTCTAGTTAGCTGAGTGACTCTGGGCAGGTTACTAAATCACTCTATACTTCAGTTTCCTCATCTGTATAGTAAAGGTATATAACACAGGTCTAGTCCCTGTTCTAAAATTCTTGGGGCCAGTTATCTTTCAGAAGTCAAATATTTCAGATTCTAGGAAGGTAATATGGCATCAAATACATTAATATTTTTGCACTGAAAGGTATAAGTAATGACAATAAATTGGATAGAAATTATAAAATAGCCTGTCTCCACTGAGATTTGGTTTTGGTGCTAAATGAGTAGTTATAAATCATCTTTTGGTTTCAGAGTTTTTTGGGTTCTGTAAATCCACAGAGACTGTAGACCTGTAGTATCTACCTCTAGGGTTGTTGGGAGGTTTACGTAAGTTAATATACGTAAAGCACTCAGTACAGCCTGACTCACGGCACTTGGCTAGTGCAGTCTCTACGTTACCTAGTTAGCTTAGAAAAAAGAACTCTCCTCAGCCATGTCTCTCTCTCTCTGTCTTTTCATTCATACATCCTCCAACTAGTTTCGTCTCTCTGGGAAGTCCTAGGGCCTGCTCCCACACAGGAAGGGTGTTATTCTGCAAGGGAATAGCAAATGACCTGGGAGAATCCGCTGGCCCAGTTGTTGCCAGCTCCTCCTCCATGCTCTGACAGGTAGATGTTCTCTGGGTTGTAGAGCTTGGCATAGGGGGAATTGAGGATGGAGTGGATCACCCGGGGCTCCAGGTCCAGCAGCACAGCCCTAGGGATGTAGTGCTCATCGTCTGCCTGTCAAGGAGGGAGCCCAGTCAGCTAGGGCCCTCCCAGTCCTCCCAACTCTGGCTCCTGCCTGCCCTCCCTCTTCAAGCCAGCGCCCTGGCTCCTCTGCCCAGTTGGTCTCCCAGTACCAAGCCGCTGCCCTTCCCTTCGGGCCCCCTGGGCCGCTGCCGGCCCTGGTCAAGTCGCTGGGGGCACCTGATAGAAAAAGACGTCCTTGCGGTCAGTGCCCTCGGTGGCGAACTCCTCCACGATGCCCTCGGGGCTGATACCATGCTCGGCGCACAGCTGTTTCCAGAACTCGAACCCAACTGGGGGGAGGGGCGGGCGGGGGAGAAAGAGGATATATGGGTCCGGGCAGGTTCCAACTAGGAGCTGGGGGACTGAGCGCCTGGGTCCAGGGATAGGAAATCAAGCCTCGGGAGTCTCCCGTGTCAGAGGAAAGGGCTGTATGCCAGCGACTGGGCAGGGAAGGGCCCCTTGGGGTTGGGCAACTGGACACTGGGTCAGGAATGACCCGCCTTTCCGAGAGCTACGATCCTGGTAAGGGTAGATGGAGTCCAGGATCCCGCAGCGAGATCCCACAGAATCTAAGGAACCTGGCTAGTGGAGGGGCCGGAGGTTCGCTCACTCTGATTGCCGCACTGGCCCAATTGTAGGGTGATGATCTCCCTCGGCATCGCTCCTGAAGCACGGGCGTTGCAACCGCTCCCGCCAGGAAAGCCGCCGCTAGCCAGGCAGCTAGCCGCGCGACGCAGGCGCCAAACAACCCGTTCCGCCCACGAACTTTCTCCGCTCCAATGAGAACTGAGTTCTTGGGATGGCACGTCCTTATTCCTTTGGCTTCAGTCACGCAGACTGCGCGTGCGCCTCTCCGGATTGGACTCGGCACCAGGGACGTACTTCAACGCAGTGTTCTTTCCTCTGAGTGGACGCGAGCTACAGCCTGCGCGCAGGCGCGCAGTGGAGGGAAGCGGCCTCCCCCGCCAAATCGCGCACCTGCGCAGTTGGTGTTATTGTGACTATCGGGCCGTGGCCCCGGATGTTGTGGCTGCCGGGGGGAGATGGCGGAGGCAGAGGGGGTGGCCGTGGCCCCAGGCCCTACTTCGGGGCCGACTTTCAGGGGCCGCCGTACTGTGTCAGGCTCCTGGGAGCGGGACCAGCAGGTTGAGGCGGCGCAGCGGGCCCTGGTGGAGGTGCTGGGGCCTTACGAGCCTCTGCTGAGCCGGGTGCAGGCAGCCCTGGTGTGGGAGCGGCCAGCCAGGAGCGCCCTGTGGTGCCTGGGGCTGAACGCGGCTTTCTGGTGAGAGAACTGGACCCTCGGAAACCCTCCGAGGCGCGAATTCGTCAGGTTTCTCTAGGGCTCTATCTCTCGCCTCCCCTGTTTTCTTCGCTGCACTGGCTCCTTCCTGTACCTGCCTAATTCTGCCTCACCTCCTTCCACTCCATCCCGCCTGCGGCTTTGGCACCGCAGTTCTGCCTTCCAGTTGTCTTCCCTGCTTTACCTGCTCCCGCATCCTCGCCCCGCACATCTGGCAGGAGTTTCTAGTAACATCTTGAGCTGTTCGCAGTGAGCGAGGGCGCCTCACTTTAGCCATGGGAAGCTGTGCCCTTTTAGGGCCATCACCTCCTTCTCTCGTCTGCTCAAATGTGGTTTGAAGACTGTCTCCAGAGATTTTAGTAGTTATTTTTGGGCTAGATGCGTGAGGCGTGAGATCTTGAATAGGTATCCATAGGTGTGATAAGGAAAGCTTGAGCGATCTGAATTAGCATGTTAGATAGACATCCTTTCTCCCACTCAGGGAACTTTGTGAAGTCTGAGCGTCAGTGAGAGACTCCGTAGCTGTAACTTGAAAGAAAATTATACGCTTTTGAAGAACAGTTAGGAAATAGTGATTGTGAGATTTCACCCGTTTCAAAGCCACTTACGATGGCAACTCCTTCCTGTTCGAGGAATTAGGGAGGCATTCTTTAGCCACGTTTATAGGCAGGGAAATTGAGGGTGATTAATAGTGCGTGTGAGTTTTCCTGAGCTGGAAAGCTATAAATATGCTGTAGAATCTGTTTGTGTCATGCTCTTTGAAAATGGAACTGCTTCTCCTCTCAGTTACCATCACCTAAAGAGGTCTTAGGTCTTCAGAGGATCTCCCAAGCATAGTTTGAATTTATTCATAACTAGGGACATATTACTGATCAAATTCCAAGGGACCGAAGTGTAGGAGGGCTTCTACAGTGGAATGAAATAAAGCATTTCTAAATAAGCCTGAAACAGAGCAAAGTGTATCGTTCCCCCCAAAAAGTTTTTCCTAAAAATAGTTTTCCTTTTGAAATTCTTGGTTTTAAAACCAAAACATTTGTTATCCTTTGTCTGAAGAAGATTTTCCAGTGAGCTAGAGCAAAGCAAACAATTCCAAGCTCATTGACAGGAACACCTAATACCCAGCTATTACATCAATCCTCTGACAGTTGAGAGGAGACCCAGGATAAAGGTGTCACAGCAGTCTCTGGCATTTGTTGCTTATAAAATCTTAGGGAAACTTGATGATAAACTTTTCCTACATTTTTCATTTATTTTTGGTAGCGCTTCTTCCTTGATCCCCAGGTACCTGCCTCCCTCCTGTTGCTCTTTGTCAAAAACCCTTAACTGTTAACACCTCATTCTGGAGCATTTTCCAAAATGACCTTTTCTTACTTTACTCTCAGCCTCCCCATCCCAATCTTAACCCCAGACCATTTAATCAAACTTCATTTTCTACATTGGAATTGTACTCCTTGGAAAAAAAGTTGATCCTCATTAAACCAGTTTGTATCAAAGTGCGACTGACCGATATATAAAAACTTTATCAGGATTTAAATGAATCCTGATAAACCAAGGGTTTATTAATGCAAATAGATCAGTAGCATGTATGTTGTTACTTTTGAGGAGAGGACTTTACACGTGCCTCTTGCCTGAGAGATTTTTGAAGTTGAATGTGGGGTTGAAGTCTGCACAGAAGGAGCTGTTCTGAGACATCTTTAAATGTTAGTTACCTTTAATTGCTGGCCTCCGATAGTGTATACTTAAGTTTACTAATATACTATGTTTAGGATCTCACTCAGATCCCGTTTTCCTACTCTGAGTCTCTTAAAGCATTGTTGTGATTGGTCTTTATCTCTGGCGTTTTCTGATAGCCTGCCTGCTGAGTATCCAGAAGGCAGTTCCTCTTGTTACATTCCCATCAGGCTCTAAGTAGGTGGGGGAGAGATGTAGCGAAATGAGGGTGTGACTCTTGAGAGCGACAGAGCAATTGGGTATGCCGTTTATGGAGAGGACTCTTACCTGTGAAGGGTTCGGAATGACTGATAGTGTTAAGTCTCTAGAGGCCAGGGTAGTTTGGCATTGGAGTTCACAGGATTGTTTTAGGAAATGAGTTTCCTTGGAACGTGGGTTGAGGTTCAAAATAAAAGACTTCACATCCCAGTAACATCACATTGAATATGGGTGTTGACATTTTGCTTAGGAATGTCAAAGAGTGACTGTTTAGTTCTCAGACTTTATTTAGGAAATGCAGGAGGATTGTTGGCTCAAGTCAGAGAGAAGTCAAATCTGGAATATTTTATTTTTCCTTCATTGTTTTGATTAATGATACATCATTAACTGAGGTGTTTTATACATTTTGAGGTATTAGAAGACTGGATAGGAGTACAAACAAATCATCAATTCAGGTAGGTAGCACTTAATTTTCAATGTTTTATCTTCTCAGTTGAGGTTTTTCTGTATCTGTGAATGTGCCCTCTGACATCTTAATTTAAAAAAAAACATGAAAGATAGGGGTAGATGTGGATGCCTTGTTATTAGAGCATTTCAAGACTTTGACTCTTATTTTCAGGTTCCAGGAAAACTATAGTGATCGTATCGGAGATCTTCCAGCCTGTATTGCTTCTGGTCACTGATAAGTTATTTTCTCCAGTATAATAACGGAAATGTCAGGCCTTCCTTACCAGTCACCTGTATTTACATTAGCCTCAGCACCACCTGTAAGTGACTGATCTGGGGGAAGAGTATGAGTCAGAAAGAGTGTATCCTGACAGGATCAGAAAAGAACAAGTTCTAGTAACTTTCTGGTTGGACTCATACCTAAGAGTTAAGGGGAGGACAAAGGAGCCCCGGAAACATGTGTGATCTCTGAGCTCCTACTCCTTCTGTGAAGAGCACATGGTGCAAGGAGGGCTAGATGATGACTGCTGAGCTCCTTTCCAGTTCTTAACATTCTGTGACTCTAGGTGGTCTTTAAATTAGGAATATTGATTTAGAACACTCCATAACCTGTTTTTTTTGTTAAGAGATCTCTGTTGGGATCTGCTTTTACAGTCACTAGTCTGAGTTAACCATACTATGTTCTAGTGAATATTATGGAATCTGTTGTTTTCACAATTGAAAAGTTTGCAAATTTATTTCCTCTCTCCGCCCCTGCCCATTAAAAAAATGACCCAAAAAGTCATTAAAGGTATACAGCAGTTCTGATTTAAAAGATTAGAATTTGAGTAAAAACAATGGAAATAGGAAATGGAAGGAAGGGCCTATTTAAAATAAGACATTTGTTCTGTGAAGAAAAATCTACACATCAAATTTCAGATGAAATCTATTGAACAAATGTTTCTGATGATAGTCTTTGGAGAGATCTTATTGCTTTTGGTGGCCAGGAAGACTCGCAGAGATGCCTTGGCTTACTTTTTTTTGCCTCTGTTTTGCAGTCAGTTTTTATCGATTCTAATTGTAAGGTTGGGTGCTTTCTGCCCATTAACGTAGCGCAGGTCATTTGCAGCTAGCTGGTTTGGTTTATGGTTTTGTGCAAGCAACAACTACTACTACATGATATAGGTCGGGTTATTTTTTTTTTTTTTCATTCTAATTTACCAGTGACTGGCTCATTAACCAGCAGCCACAAGTGCTGTACAACAATGGGCTTTCTATCCCTGTAGGATGGGATGCTTTGTTCTGAAGTGCCACTGAGACAGGCTTACTCTGTAATAACAAAGGAACCCAGAAATAGTGTATTCTTTGAAAAGAGACATGTGATCTTTATTTCGTGTATGATTACAGCAAACTTTAATTTACCTGTGCTAATGATGAGGATCCATGGTATAGTTAACCCCAAAGAGTTGTTTATTTTTGTAATTTCTCGTGATTTTTCTGGACACCAGATTGTTTTTCTAAGGAATGTTTTATTTAGACTGATAATTAATTGGATTTTAGCCCCTAATAAAGGGAATGGGTAATTTATAAAAGGACAAAAAAGCCAAAAAATAATAAATCAATGGATATATAAATTTTTACTCATTAGCAATACAAAAATCTAATATAAATGGCAGCGAGTTGCTAATTTCTGCTTATTAGGCTTTTAAAAATGGTAGTATTTTATTCTGGGCAAAATATGGAAAAACTGGTGTTTGGTTGATAGGAATGTAAATTTGATAGCCTGTCTGGAAAGTAATCTGCAATACGTTTTAAGATACTTAAAAAATTATTGCCTTTTCAGAGGCTGGGAGAAATGGGGAGGTTTCTTTTGAGGGTGATGAAATGTTTTAAATTAGATAATGGTGATGGTCACACAACTCTGAATATAGTAAAAACCATTGAATTAGACAGTTTGAAAGGGTAAATTTTATGGTGTGCAAACTGCATCACAATAATGCTGTTACCAAAAAAAGGTACTAGTACTAGTACTAGCTAGTACTTCCATTTAGTTAACTGTAAATAAAGTCAAAGATTTATGCTCAGTGATATATAATTCAGCTTCTTTATTACATCAAAAATTGGAAACATCTTAGTTCGATTAGGGACAGGTTTAAAACACTAATTGTATCTATGCATGATGTAATCATATTAAAGTTTTTGAATGCTTTTCTGGTGATAAAGGAGAACATATCTATGTATTGTTAAAGGAATGAGAAGGTTTTTAAACCAGTTATGCTATATACTTCCATGGAGTTTTTATATGTGAATTAAAAAAGAACATTTTGGGGTATGTATGTGGATGAAGGGTTATTTTTTAAACATTTTACTATGGAGAATTTAAAACATTTATGTAAGACAGAATAATACTATGTATCACCATGTACCCAGCTTTAAAAATATTCAATTCATGGCCAGCTTTGTGTCTTCTATACCCAGTTCTTTTTCACCTCCTCCTTTCTTGTTTTGAGGCAAATCCTAGATGTCACATCATTTAATTTGTAAGTTTTTCAGTATGTGACTCTGAAAAATAAAGACTTTAATAAATTATCACTACCGGAGGGGGAGGGTATAGTTCAGTGGTAGAGCACCTGCTTATTAGCATTCATAGGCCCTGAGTTCAATCCCCAGTATCTCCATTAAAAAATAAATAAATAAACCTAATTACCTCCCCCTCCAAAAAGAATACAAATAATAAATAAAAATTTTAAAAAAATCACTACCATTATAACATGTAAAAAATTAATGTTTCCAGTCAGTGTTCAGATTTCCAATTTTCTCATAAATGTCACTTTGTGTTTTTAAACAGTTCATTTGGGTTAGGAGCCAAATTAAGTCCACATATTGTGACCGATTGTTCTGTTTTTTCTTTCTACATCTCTCTTACTTTGTTGATTCCCTTTCAATCCTTTTCCTCCTTGTAATTTATTTGTTGAAGAAACCAGTATGTCCTGTAAAGTATCCAAAAGATTGGATTTTGCTGATTATATCCCTGTGGCTTAACCCATTCCCCTGTGCTCCTCTGTGTATTTCCTGTGAACTGGTAGTTGGATCTAGAGGCTTGGACAGATGTAGGTTAAAAAAAAAATTTTGGGAGGCAGGGCAAGACTTTTATACTGGTGATAGTGTACTAATTTTGTTTTTATTTTCTTCCTTAATTATTACTTATATTTTCTAAACTTTCCCCAATAAACATGCTTGCCTTTAGAAGTAAGAAAAATAAATATCATTAAGGAAAAACCTCTTGTGAGCTGACAGTGGGTAGAAGGAGTAATGGGCTGTGGGCAATACACAGATAATTCACATATGAATAGTATCCAGAGTTGACTGCATTTGTAGTTGTTTTTGCTCAGTTAGGAAGTTCTCATGCTGATTATAGTTGCTGAAAAATGTTTTGCGTGTTGTCTTATCAAACTTGTACACTTACATCTGCATGTGAATTTTTTGGCCTGCATGAATAGACTTTGCAGGACTAAACTAAATGAGAATCCTCCTTTATTTTTCCTCATTGCTTACCTATACGAGTCTCACAAGTACTTTATCTTCAGTTTTGTCTTGTCCTTGTACAGAGTTGCATAGTTTTTTTTTTTTTATAGGTAGGCTTCCAGGTTACCTCCATAAAATGATAGGTGTAATGTGACTTCAGTATATCCCAAACACACCGGTCTGAGACTGATGCTCGCTTTTTGTTTAGGAATTTAGTATCGAGGGCTGAAGCAAAGGAGCACATGCTTATCCATATTCTTTTATAGTTGATGGTCATACCCCTATGGGAATTAATAATAGTTGATATTAATTGACTGGTTACCTTGAAGAGGTCAACTCTAGTGGTTAGAGGTCATTTTTCCATTAAATAAGTTTTAATCTATATGGAAGAAACTGTTTTCCCAAGAGTTATTGTACACCACACAGAAAAACTCTTCTTCCTCTTAAGTTTCTGCATTGGCTTGTTCAAGAAAAGGTTATACTATATTTGGCTCTAAAATTGAATTATGGACCAGGATTAATTTTGTTCAAGCAGATGCTCAGAGTTTTAGCCTTCATAACCCAGAGAATACACCCTTTGTCTTTGCTGATCCACCTTCATCTGCAGGATAAAATCCAATGCCCTTTGTCATAAAAGGCCCTTCATGATCTGACTACTGCCTCTCTCCCCGTACTATCCCCTCCCTCTGTTCTTTATGTTTCAGTTCAGTCAGAATACTTGTAGTTCCCTAAATATGTCATGCCAGCTGGCTGTTCTCCCTATCTGAATGTCCTCTCCTTCCCCATACCTTTTTGCCCTGTTGCCTTACCATTTGTCTTTAAAATTCTGGCTTAGATGTCCTCTTTGTTATTACCTTGTCATGCTGTATTACAAACACATACTGACATTAATACACTTGAGAATAAGGTCCATGTTTTACTCCTTTTCCATAACTGTGCTACTTACCACAAGGCCTCGGCATATAATGGGCAATTAAAAAATGTGTGTTTAATTGAGGTGAAGCATAGGTGGGGGCTATAACAGGCTACTAATATAGTCCTCTCTTGGGGAAACAGTATTTTTATTGCCATCATCTCTGGAAAACTGACCTTTCTTAGGAGAGCTTAATATCCTTTCCCTGCCCCAATGTATATTTGTGGTAGTCATCATGATCTGGGAAGTGGAGATTGCAGAGAGTCTGGATTGCCTCCCCAGAGAGCCCTTTCAAGTACTCTGGAGAAAACAGAGACGTGCCACATCTGGCTCCTGGGACGTGGAAGCAGCAGCACTGGGGAGCAAAGTGCTCTTGAGCCCTTATCCCTGGCCTTGTTAGATTTCCTTTTTTTTAGGATGGCTTTGGAGAGAAGATTGATGGCCCAGGGCAGCTGTGGAGGCTCATTTCTGTTAAACTACTTTCATTCCTTAATCTCATGTATAATTACAGTATCCTTTAAGTGATGGAGTGGAAATATTGGAATAAAGTTGTCATTGGTGATTGGATTTCTAAGTTCTTGGCTTCTTCCATCCCTCATGCTTTGTATAGTTTTAGAAATTATGTAACATGGATTCATGTTTATTGAAAACAGTACAAAAACGTCTGGAGACCAAAATTAAAGTTCCTCTGTATGCATATGTATATATTCATTGGTACACACAGATAAAGCTTTTTTCTAATACAAAGATTATACTCTTAGTATCATTCTGTGGATATGTCAAGTCATTAGGTCATGTGTTGAGTTGAGAAGAGGAGAGGTCATTTATAACCAGCCTTTGGTCATCCTTACCCTTGTTTGATCAGTTGCTGTGATGGTAGCTAATAACCTTTCTACATCCTAAAACTAAATAGAACTATGTGTTAGGCATGTATTAGTTACCTTGTATTTTCTTCATCTTTTTAGCAAGATCAACTATGATATTTTTACAAGTGTTTAAGTATATTGTTTCTAATACCTGCAAACAATCCAGCGAGATTTGTTGTTGTTAACATCACATATAGATGGAGAAACTGAGGCTTAAAGAGATTAAGCTAATTTATTCAAGGTCACACGATGAAGAGTGACTGTTCAAAGAAATAAACTCAAGTCAATCTAACTTTAAACGTTATGCCTCACTGCCCTGCTAAACCACCTCTCTGGTGATGCATTTGGCTTCCAGCTAGATCTTAGAATAGTGTTTCTCGAATCATCTGCAGTGAAAGACTAGTGTTGGTTTTCCCAGTCTGTTTCAAATCAATACTTTTGTAAAATAAAATATAAATGAGTTACTAGATAAATTAAGTTTAAAAAGATCTACAAAATATAAGCCCAGATACATTCTTATATTCAAAATTACTTGGCCAGATTGCTATAAGAACTTCTAAAGGCTTACTTTCTATTTCTATACCTAGTTCCCACAGCCTGGTAAAGTCACTGGACCACTGACACTGCAGGGTACTGCCCTAGAGGCGTTGGAGTGGTATGATAGGAAGACTTGTAAGAAATAACTTAAAAAAATTATTGTGAAAGATTTTTAAATACATAGAGAGGTAGAGAGAATAACATAAAGAATCCTATGTACTCATTCATCATCCAACTTCAGCAATTATCAGCTCATGGTCAGTCTTGTTTCATCTTCTTTTACACCCTTTCACTTGCCAAACTGTTATTTTGACACAAATCCCAGATATTATATCATTTCATTCATAAATATTTTAGTATGTATCTCTAAAAGATATTCTTTAAAAACATAACTTTTGTAACATCATCACACCCAAAAAATTCCTTAATAGCTTCAGATGTATTGTCAGTGTTCAGATTTCCCAGATTTTTTGTAAATATCTCTTTATAATTGATTCTTTCAAATAAGAACTAGCTCTTCCTTCATTCTATTAATGTGATACATTATAATTGATTTTTTTTATGTTGAACCACCATTGCATTGCTGGATTAAATCCCAGAATTGATCATGTTGTATAATCCTTTTAATATGCTGCTGAATTCATTTTGATAATATTTTATTGGGGATTTTTGTGTCTATATTCATAAGGTATATTGTAGTTTTCCTGTAGAGTTTTTGTCTGACTTTGGTATCAGAGTAATGCTACCCTCATTAAATGAATCAAGAAGTGTTCTTCTTCAGTTTTTTGGGAAGAGTTTGAGAAGGTTTGGTGTTAATTCTACAGAATTGACTTCCAGATGTAGCTTCAGTGCTCACTTTCTGTGACTATGACCAAGTCTTTTTACTTTTTTGAGCCTTAGTTCTTTCATCTGTAAAAGGAAGTCTAATTGAATTAGATGCTCTTTTTTTTTCAGGTTTTTTTTTTTTTTTTTTTTGCTTTTTATTTATTTATTTAGTTGAATGGTAGTTGATTTACAATGTTATGTTAGTTTCTGTTGTACAGCATAGTGATTCAGTCATACATATATATATATATACAAACACATACACATACTCTTTTTCATATCCTTTTTCATTATAACTTATTACAAGATACTGAATGTAGTTCCCTGTGCTATACTGTAGGACCCTGTTGTTTATTAGATGCTCTTTAATGCATCTCTGTCAGTTTGTTGTCCTATACCAGGGTCTAATTTGGTAGAAAGATTTTGGTTGCATTTTAACAACTTGTTAATAGTAATGAATTTCTCCCCAAAATGAATAGAATCACAGACTTGAAAGTTGAGAGGAGCTTTGAGAGGTTATTTGGTTTAGTCCTCTGCCTTTACAGAAGCAAATTACTATCTCTGAACCATGGGTAAACTAGCTGAAGTCTAGAAAGTTTAGGTAGTTTTCCCAAGATGTATAGCTAGGACGTAAGTCTATTTACCACAGAACCTTTAGTGCACATGTTTTTTTCTGAAATTAGCTTAATTGGATAATGATCTTCTGTTTATCCTTCTCTTTAGGTTCTTTGCACTGACATCACTTCGTCTTGTGTTTTTACTTGCATTCAGCTCCATGATCATTGTGTGTATAGATCAATGGAAGAACAAAATCTGGCCTGAAATAAAAGGTGAGTTTGGTAGCATTTAGAACAGTCTGAACCGGAAATGACCTTTCTGTAATTTTCACCTTTAGTTGTAGGGGTTTATGAGGGAGTATGTGGAGCTGGGAATATCTTTTGATGTCTGAGTTATTTGCTTTTAGGAGACACTTGAAGGGCTAGTGCCCTGCCTGTAGTTCCTAAGAGGTTTGTTCCGCCCTTCCCATTGTTACTGAGCTCAGGCAATCTGTATCTACCACCTAACATTTTCTTGCCCTCAGGAATAAAGTAGTCCTCAAGTTGTTAAAAAATAATTCTAAAAAAAAAAAAAATCTCCTCACTGGGTACTATATCATTATCAAGGCAATATCAATTTGCCTCTCAGGAATTTCTTCTTTTTTTCTTTATTGGAGGTGCTGGTGATTGAACCCAGGACCTTGTGCGTACCACTGAGCTATATCCACCCCTGAGGAATTTCTTTTAAATTATTTATTTGCAAAGCACTAAGTTAGGCTTTATGACTTACATAAAGTACTCTAAGATATGGTTCCTTTTCTCAGAATTTACACATACGTGAACATAAGAAAAGTTATAGAACAGCACCAGAAATGTCACAGTGCAGTATGTAATCAGTATGTTTGTTATGTATTTTGGCCCTAGCTTAAGTCTTAAAGGAAACAAAAGATTTGCACAGGTAGAGAAATAAGTGTGTTTCTAGAGAGATCAGAGGCTTGATTAGTCTGAGGAACCAGAAGCTGCAAAGCATTTCCTGAGAGCAGGGAACTGATCATTTTCATGGGAGTGGAGAGGTCATTAAAGGGAATAATAGGAAATAAAACAAAGTATGTTGGGATTTGATTTTTTAGAGCCTTAAAGTTAGATTTGGAAGTTTAGACTTTATCCTGTGGTAGTGGGTGGTCATTGAAGATTCTTTTATTAAAGCTATATGCTGAGATGATATTAAAGATTAATTTGATAGCATTTTACCAGACCACATGGAAGGAGGAAAGGGGGAAAGAGGGAGACCTGATAGGAGACTTTGTGAGAAAGAGAGAGGTGTCAATGGAAACAAATGATGATGGCTTGGAGAGCTGTGAAGAAGGAAGACACATCAAGACTGATAAACATGGGGTTAGAAGAGTAAGGGATAAAAGCCAGCTTTGGGATTTCAAAGCAAGGAGAGTAGGAGAATGGCATTATAGTTAGCAATTAAAGGTAGCTTCAGGGCAGTTGGTGTGGGTGGGGAGTGAGAGTAAGGAAAATTGATGTAGGTTTTGGATATGTAATTTTTAAGTGTTGGCAGGATATTCAAACCAGAGTGTACAACTTTTAACTGCATTCCCATCCTATTTTGCAGAGACTCAAGGAGTCATATAACTCATCCACCTGTGTTATGGTGGTGAATTCAAAAGACTTTAGAACATTGTTTGTAGCTAATGGATCTCTTTTTAAATAGGCAGATTTCTAGGGTTTGAGTAGTTATACCTTAGTAACCTGGTGCAACCCAGACACATCTGAGAGTTGGGATGGACCTTTTTTGTGTGCATCTTGGCCCCCAGCTGTAGTAATTAGAAGGGATCCTAGTGCTCCATCTGGATGCCCACCTCCCACCCCGCCTTGATGGAGAAATGAGAAGGCATCAGCCATCATTCCCTTGTCTGCAGCTCCCTAACTCGGCAGTATAACATGGTGTCTCCTTTTTATTGGCTATGACTGTTTTCTTTTCCCCAAACCTATTAAAACTTGAGCTGTCAGACCAATAGCCTAACATTTTCATGTTTAGTTTTCCCTACCAACTAATGCTGGTATTTGTTTTAATATTGTAGTGCCAAGACCCGACGCATTAGACAATGAGAGGTATGGAACACTAATTAAATCCCTTGTTGTTGCTATGATTGATTCTCTTGTGATATTCTGGTTACATGTTGTTAACTCCATGTTCTGGACACAGAGTATAAGCTGAGAACCTAGTCTGTTGCAAATAATCATTTTAACAAATCCTAAAGTTCAGGGAGCAGTATGTGGAGATGGCTAGTATCCTCTGATACTTACAGGAGATGTTTCTGAAAAAGAAGCATTATGGTGCCCCATGACCTGACATGCCAATGAATTAGCTGCATTATTCAGCCCTACGGTGAAAACTTAGCATTGTCTCTTGGCTTTTATACCAGATTTTTTAGTGTTTTCTGTGACCTCTGGCTATTTAAAGTTTCTGGTCAGAAAACACATTGGTTCCTGGCATCAGCAAGCCAAAGATTCCTCTTGTGGCTTACAGCTCCTGCTTTCATTTCTCAGTTCATTCATCTCGTATGTGTGATCCAAGGAATTTTCTTTGCTATGGTTTATTTTGGTTTTGCTTTACTTGTTTTCTCTCTGCGGGGCACATCCACCATTGTCCCCCCACCCTGCAGCAATGGTATCAGACTGTGCTTTACTTTTTTCCCTGGATTGCAATCACAGTGAATTGCAATGGTCTGAGCACAGGAAAGATGTTTCTGAGCACAAAGAGCTGGTGGCAGGTTTACACACGTGGATTGGGCTGCTTGCTCACAGGGTGGAGTTGTCAGAACAAGTTTGCCCTCCTAGTCCTTAAAGTCAAGTTTCAACCTGGTGAGCCAAGAAGAGTCATGCTTCACCTCCAGAACACCTAGGACTAGCCACTCCCCAGCCCCTGTTTAAACCCGGAAGCACTGGCTGCCTTCACAGCAAGATGGGGGGGAACCCTCAACACCCTTCTTTCACAGCTCCCCCTTCTCTCTCCCATAGCTGGGGCTTTGTGCACCCTCGGTTGCTCAGCGTGCCCGAGCTCTGCCACCATGTAGCTGAAGTCTGGGTTAGTGGGACCATTTTCATAAGGAATCTTTTGCTTTTCAAAAAGCAAAACCCAGGCAAGGTAAGACTCTTCTTCCCTTTTTCATTCTCATTTCTGGCTTCTCAGCTGAGTTCATGCTAAACTGAAACAACCCTTTTACAACCTACCCTCATTCAAGAAAGAAAAGGCCATGGTGTTTGTGGAGACAAAAGGAAGTTGTAGGAAGGTGCCTCTGACCAGCCACTAGAACTAAGGCAAGAGCTTGATGTCTCCTTCTTTGGGTGCTTGCCACGTAGATTAGGCCATCTTCCTGCCTGATAGTGTCCATGTAAGATGGGAAAGAAAGCTTGTTTGTGTGCACTCTGTGTCATGTTAAACATGTGGTAGGTGGTTGGGTTTTTTAATTTTATTTTACTTTGACTTAAAAAGCCCACCACTAACCCTTGTTTTCAGAGAGAATTTTTGGCTAAGTCCTATTCAAACCAGTTTCCCAGCATGAAAGGTGCAGCCCTGTGGGGTTAGCCATGTGAGAGGAGTTTGAATAGTAGTGGATATCCTCCCTTTCCTCCCAAACGGAATCACCATTGAATGCAGCAGTGGCTAGGTACATGTCATTCTGACATGTCCATGCTTTACTCAGAGGTCATAAAGAATCATTTCAGTCACATCTCCACCTCATCTGCCTCCCCCACTCCTTGTCCCCACCCCTGTCCACTCCATGTAGCAGAAACTTAATACTGTTTCCTGACTCCCCCAGTTCTGCTTGCTGAGCTGTGGGATACTGACCTTTTTGGCTGTCTTGGGCCGCTACATCCCTGGGCTCCTGCTGTCCTACTTAATGCGTAAGTATGGCATGTACCTCCCCTGTGAGCTTACCCTGCTCATAGCTTTTCCAGCCACAGCTAACACTGGGTATAGGGCGAGTACGTTTATATTTCAGCTCTCTAGGAAATGATCTTTTTGTATTTTCATCTCCTGTTTAGTGTCATGAAAATATCTTCTTGTCTGTATCAGGCTTCCCATCTAGAAAGTCCTTTTCTTACTAAGTCAGCCTTAGAAACTGATGAGGGTCCACCAACATATATTGTATTACCAACTATAAAGGACTATCTGTCCCTATCTTAGAAGGGAACTTTTAGGTTCAGTGTATTGTATACGCTGAGTGTATATACCCTGGGCGCTTTTTTCCCCTGCAGCATTGTTCTGTACATTAAGTTACTTCATACTGGCATGGACTCTGCTTGAGACTGGAAGAACTGAGTAGTGAGGGCTGTGGCCGTTATGTATCGGAAGCTCACATGACTTGTGTAGTTTATGAGGCATTGTTACCATTTGGCCTTGTGTATGGCTCAGTGACACCCATATGCAAGTGATGGCAGAGGAAGAGGACCAGCAGAACTAAGCAGAACTGTTTCACACTAATTGTCCAAACCCTAAGGACACAACGGCAGAGGGACAGGGACAGGACTGTTTCGTGCAGCCCCTTCGCCATTTTGCCACTCTTTCCCACTCCTCTCAGTTGTCGCTGTCATGATGTGGCCCCTTGCTGTGTACCACCGACTGTGGGATCGAGCATATGTATGGCTGAAGCCAGCTCTGCAGCGGCTGGACTTCAGTGTCCGTGGCTACATGATGTCCAAGCAGAGAGAGAGACAATGTAAGTGTCAAGGGGAGGCTTCCTTCCACTTGGGAAATTTGGGGAAGAGAAGGAGAAGCTCAGAGGTCCCTGAAAATGGGAGAAGTAGGGTGTGATTGGTGTGTAGGGGGGGTGGTAGGTAAAAGTGATATTCTATTCCAGGGAAATCTATGCAGGCTTACCAATTTTTCCCATTTGGAACGCTAGACAGTCTCATTTTAAACAAATCTGAGGAAAGTTCTCCCAAGTCAAATAAAGACTGTGAAGGTATTCCCAGTGTTAGCTGCTTTCTATGAAGCACTTTCTGGGTGCCTGTGCACTGTGCTGGCTGTTCTGCACACGTTATCTTAGTTACCCTTTACAATAGCCTTGAGAAGAGGGTGGTATTATCCTTTTCTAGTGGAGGAAATTGAAGTTCACAGTTAGTAAATGGCAAGGCAGGTCTTTTAAATTCCTAAGCTGGGCCTCTTTTTCACTATTGAAAGCTGCCTTCCAAAAGGGATTTAAAGCTGACTTCAGAAGCCAGAAGTGTACTAGCCTAAGATCCTCCAGCACACGAATGACCGTTGTGCAAACTTTTTCCTCTCTTCCTGGTCTGGTCAGGTTGGGTGTTTCATTAAGCCCTGGCCTTCAAAGAGCCTTGCACATGGATACCAAAGCCAAGCTCCCCCTGGTGCAGCCAGTTGAATAATATTAGTCCTTAAAAGCCTGACTTAACCCAGGTTGGGCATCTCCCTATGCCCTCTCAATGATAGTGTCCACTGGACACACTGATGTTCAGTCTGTGCCTAGCTGATCTGAGAGTTGTTGATGAGCCTGGTAGTTGATCATCTCACCAGAACGAAAAGGCGGAGTTCTCGAGGGTGGGATGTTGGAAGAGACATCTTTCTCTCCTGTGTTACCAGCTTATCTTGCCACTTAGGCTCAGCATCTCCACCCTAGGCATTGGTATGTAGGCTTAGGGGGTTCTCTTAGATTCTCATTTTATGCCTTTGAAATCCAGAGTGGGTGGGTGTTCCCCTCAAGGGAAGGCGACAAGGTCTTCTGCTCTTTCCACATAGTGCGCCGCAGAGCTCTACACCCAGAACGTGCCACGGACAACCAAAGTGACAGCGAAGAGGAACTTGCTGCCTTCTGTCCTCAGGTATCTTGCATGTGGAAGCTGTATCACTGGCCAGTTTTTTTTTTTTTAAGCTCCCTTTTTAACCATCTGGTGCCCATGTATAGATAGTAATCAGGTTTTTAAGCTCCTTGTGTGTTCTCGAAGACCCCACCTTCTTTGTTCCCAAGAGCAGTGAGGAGAGAAGCTAGTGTTTATTCGGACTTTGTATGTAGATCTCAACTTGAGCCTGGTGACCAGCACATCCTCTTCCATGTCTCCTTTTAACCCTTAACCATCATGGCAGAACTTCTGGAACTGGCGTGATCATCTTTTAAACAGCCCGCCTTAGGTCAGGCAGTGTGTGTATCCTCCTGGCCACCTGTGAAAAGTATTCTCTGGATCAGTTACTTGTTTAAGAGTAAGTGGCTGGTTGATACCCAAGACTGCTTCCTTTCCTGGGCTCAAGATTGATGAATAAGGGTGTTTTCCCTGGGGGAGCAGCCTAAAAGGGGTCAGGAATTTGAAGTCCCAGCCTATGCCTGGTTACACTGCTGGCCTTTAGGGTCAGCTCACTGGTAAAGTAACTGGGGAACTGTTACACCTGTTCCTAATGGCATCATCTCTTCAGGCTTGTTGGTCTTTTCTTTTCCTAAGCTGGATGATTCTACTGTTGCCAGGGAATTGGCCATCACAGACTCTGAGCACTCAGATGCTGAGGTCTCCTGCACAGACAATGGCACATTCAATCTTTCACGGGGCCAAACACCTCTAACAGAAGGCTCTGAAGGTGAGAGGAAGCTTGGACAGTTGGAAGTTGGCAGTGGCTCTGTTGTCTCTTAGCTTCCCGGGCAGCAGGGATAGTGCCTCCTCCCCTCCTGCTTTCTGAGCTGTGGATCAGGTGGCCATGCAGCCTTAGGGGTATGGCTCCAGCCAGGATGGTACTGCTGTTCTCCTAGAAATCCTCAGCCCCTTAGTAGCCTCAGGTTTTAGACTCTCGGGGGACATAGTGGAGGAAGAAAGGGGAAATTCTTTGCCCAGTAGAGACCACAGCAGTCTTTAAGTGGAGGGGGAAGGCCGACCAGTGCCAGAAATCCAGAGTGGAAAAATTGGTTACATGGGGGTGACTTTGTGGAGTTGCCATGTCTCAGACACTCCTCTGTTCTTCCAGACCTAGATGGTCACAGTGACCCAGAGGAATCCTTTGCCAGAGACCTTCCAGACTTCCCTTCCATTAATGTGGATCCTGCTGGCCTGGATGATGAAGATGATACCAGTATCGGGATGCCCAGCTTGATGTACCGTTCCCCACCAGGGGCCGAGGAGCCTCAGGGCGCCCCTGCCGGCAGGGACGAGGCTGCACTGCCAGAGCTCCTGCTTGGTGCCCTGCCTGGAGGATCCAACCTCACCAGCAACCTTGCTAGCCTGGTCTCCCAGGGCATGATCCAGCTGGCCCTGTCAGGGGCCTCCCAGCCAGGCCCTTCTGGCCTACCTCCCCGGAGAGCAACAAGAGGCTTCCTCCGGGCCCCCAGTTCAGACCTGGACACTGATGCTGAGGGGGATGACTTTGAACTTCTGGACCAGTCAGAGCTGAATCAGCTGGACCCTGCCAGTTCCAGGAGCCACTGAGGCAGACTCCCCTTGGGGGTCACTGTGGTTTAGGTTTTTTCTCCCCATTCCACTTAAGGTGAAGGGGCAAGGGAAGAACCCAGGTTCCATCCCCTGAATTATATTTGTATGCTCGGTGGCCTGGCTGATGCTCGGTGGCCTGGCTGATGCTCAGAGGCTTGCTAAGAGAGGATACTCACTCCCCTGCTACCAGCTGGGTGCCCATTTCTGAGCTCAAGTCACTGAAGTGAGAGTGTGCTCCCTGAGGGACACTCTCTCCATCAGGGTGGTGGTACTTTTGGGGAGCAAAGTAGTCAGGGGTATTGGTTCCCTTTTGAGAGGATGCTACTGTGTGCTTCTAGGTATGGGTGCTCAGTGGCCCTCAGTGATAGATCCTTTCCCTTCCTTCATCATCTCCCTAGAGCTTCAAGTCAGGCAGCAGCTGGAAGAGTTCCATTGTTATCCTCTTGTGCTAAGCCATGATTTGATCTGTCTTTTTCTAATCAAGCTTGTCCTTTGGTTCTGCAGAGCAGGCCTGCTCCCTCTGCCCCAGCCCATCCTCATTTCTTGAGGCCTAACCCCCAGTGCTCCAAAATATTGTTTGTGAAATTTAAGAAATGTGAACATGAGGTGGGAGTGGGCCTCTTCTGCATTACCTTGGGCCATGGGGTCAGCTGGCTGGGAGGGTGAGTGCCTCCATATCTCATGGTCTCACTGAATCTTTTGGAGCTGCCTGGTTATCTGTGGTGCTGCTAACCCCTGGCTCCATTTGCCTATCAGCCTGAGCAATGAGCAAAGCAATACCATACCATGCCCATTTCCATGTTCCTGTTCCTTCTGCTCCTCCTTTGGAGAAGCAATAATTCCATGGGCAGTGTCAGAGTAGCACTTTACAAACGGCTCAGTGGCATTCATCCCAGGAGCCACCAGCTCTTCTTGCACCAGCTATTGTCACTCCCTATTCAGCTCCTTTAATACTTTTATTTTCAACTGCTTCCCGATTTGGCAGGGCCTGTTGTAAGGATGAGCCCAGTTAGCAAGAATGTGTCTATAATCAGCAGAGCCCCCGTAAAGGGGTATCTGTTTTGCCCCTAGTGAAATCATGTGAGAAAAAACTAAAAAATGGTAATTAGATCTAAACCTGTGCCTCCCCAGTCAAAGCTTAAGCCAGACTCTTCTATTCTCTTTCCCTCTGCGTTAACCCTTTGCTGATCCTCAGGGACCACTCCCCCAACACCCCCATACCTGGGTGAGAGATGTTGGACAGAGCCCATTTTCATGTGCTGCAGGTGGGAGTGTGCTAATATGTTTGCTCTTGGTTGATGGATAGAGTAGAGGCCAGGGTGAAAATAGCCAACAATGAGACGGGAGAAGAACTAGGTGTCTGATTCATAGTCAGTTCCCTTTGTATGAAGTTAGGGTAATGGCCTCTCCCCACTTTAGGGTTCTCAGACAGACCGTGTACACCTCTCTTCTCGGAGCCCAGATGTCTTACAGGTGAGCTCTGATGTGGAAAAAAACAGGAGGTGTGGGATTTTGTGTGTTTGCATGAGTGTGTGTAGCATCAGTTCTTGGGAGTTGGTAAGAGGGAGGGAAAGAAGGAGAGCAAAATCTTGGGACGGTGTTTCCTGAACGTGCAGATCCTGCTCTGAATCTCCTTAGTCCTCCACTGTGAATTGGGATGGGGATGAGGGTGGGAGGGGTGCTGGAGAATAAATCTTGTATGAGAACAATCTTTAAGAGACATGTTGAATGGTATCTTACCCTTGATAGGTCTTTTCTTGTTAATCTGAGGTGTGATTAATTTGAGGAGGTGACAGCCTCAAAAGAGGAAGCCCTTTGTGAGGGCTGTCTGTGTGACTCTGTTTTTCCTTTGTTGGTCAGAACAGTCATCATGGTGTGAGGCCACTTCCCCTCCCCAGGAAAGCTCAGACGTGCGTATAACTGGCACTCCTGGCTGCATCAAGCCTGCAGCTCCATCATTTTCAATTATATTGTCCCCTAAACACGTGAAGACAAGTACTGGTTTCAAAGGCTAGTGAGGTTTTAGGTAAGAGGTTTTAAAAAGTAGCACCATGCCTCTCTGGATTGTTTGAGGGGCAGGAACAGCTGCTCTTTGGCCTTCGGCTGACCTCAAAAACTAGAAATACTTATTTCAGGTTTTGTCCCATTGGCCACTGTGGGCAGGAGTGGAAAGCACCTGCCAGGTGTTGCCATAAGATTGTCTCAGCCAAAAGGAAACTTTTCTGCAAACTTTGTGGCTTAAGAGCAGCCCACTCCCGACCCTCCCTTCAACTACGGCATGTGTTGAGCGCCCCCTGTGTGCTAAGCTCGGTAACGGGCAATTAAGGGCCTCGTTATTCTTTCCAAGGCGCTTACGCGTTGTACTGGGTTTTCACAACCCCCTCCTGAAAGCACCTGTTCCTGTTTAACAAATGTTAAGACTAACCGACAGAAAGCCTCGGGCCATTGGACAGAACACGTCTCTGTGGGTAACTGGCCCTGTGACCTTGAGCAAGTCGCTTGCCCAGCAGATGATGCTGCTGGATTTCTTCCCGTTCGAACACTCGGCCTAGCTCAAGGTCACGAGTGCTCAGCGCCCGCTGAAACTGGGTACCGAAACTTCAAGGCATGATTCCCTACAGTCTTGTTCTGAGGCGGGAAGGGAGAGGTTCGAAGCGCGCCCCAAACCCCGCAACAGAGACCCGGGCCCGATCCGGGTTCCCTAGCTCGTGGCGGACGTGAACTACGGTGCCCGGGGAGGTCCGCTCCCCTCCTTGCCAAGGTTTCTCTCCGCCAATCACCGCTTGAGGCCCGCCCTGCGCCTCGCCGGAAGGCGACGTTGCCCGAGCAACTGCAACTTCCGGTTTTCAGAGTCTGGCGGCGGGAAAGGCCATGAGTAAAGGCCGGGCGGAAGCCGCGGCGGGAGGTAACGGGGCCGTGGGCGCGGGGAGACTCGGTAGGAGGGAGGACAGGGGTCGGTTGAGGGCCCCCCCACCTGCCTTGTCTCTCTCGGTTAGCCCCCGGGATCTTGCTGAGGTACCTGCAGGAGCAGAACCGGCCCTACAGCGCTCAGGATGTGTTCGGGAACCTGCAGCGGGAACACGGACTGGGCAAGGCGGTGAGGACCCTCTCCTGGGATTCCCCACTTTGGGACCCCCTCCAGTCAGCCCGGGCTCCTGGCCTCTCGAGGCTTCCATTCTAACCTTGAGTTTTTAAGGCTCTTTTAAGGTTCTGCCCCCATCACTGTTGAGATTCCTCCGCTCGGGCCCCAAGTCACTCCCCCGACGGCTCCGTCCCCTTCCCTCTGCCAGGCGGTGGTGAAGGCTCTAGAGCAGCTGGCCCAACAAGGCAAGATCAAAGAGAAGACGTATGGCAAGCAGAAGATATACTTTGCGGACCAGGTGAGGGAAACCTGTGCAGATTAGCACCTGTGTGACAGCACGGCATTAGGTGGATCCGTCCCTAGTATGAACTTTCTTTGGGAGAATTGAGGCATCCCGTGGAATTCACCATTGAAAGGGCCCGAGCCAAACTTGAATTCTAAGTATGTACTCCCCTTACTGTGATCCAAACTTCATGAGATTTCCAGACTTGAAATATGATAGATTTACAATAGAAATATGACAGAAGATCCCAAATTGTTGCTATCGAGACCCATTTACACTTGGAAGTTATTTCGAATCATCTAGATGAGAACCACCATCTGCCAAATTATTTTCCTTCTGTCTCCTACGCCCTCCATAAACACACATTAACTTTGTGTATCTCCGGCCCAGACCTCCACTTGGATGCCTTTCAGACCCTTCAGAATCAGTATTGCCAAAGCAGAATAGCTCATCTCTTCCCCTAAACTGGCTCCTCTTGCATTCTTTTCCCTTGTGGTATCACTCTTTCCCCAGGCCAGAGACTGAGGAGTTGTTCTTAATTTCCCTTACTTCACATACCTAGTCAGCCATCAAGTCCGGCTGTTTCTCCCATTCTTGACTGTCCTCTCCTTTCCATATGTCACTGCTCTAGTTCAGGTGTTCCTCATCTATTGCAGTAGCCTCCTAACTGATCTCCTGGCCTTGTCAAACACATCTTAAACATTGAAGCCAGAATGATCTATGTACATGCAAATCTAGCCTTGCCGTTTCCCTACTGAAAACTCTGGTGCTCCCTAGAACAGATAAAAAGTACCTGGAGATTTGGCCCCAGCTTGCCTCTAGCCTCCTCATCCTTATTATTTCTCCACCCATCAATATTAGACCATTTAGATGTGTTTTACTCTTGTGTCCTTTGCCCATTGTGTTTCCTCTGCTCAGAGGTTTTTTTCTTTTTAATATATTTTACAATATCACATTAAAAAAATTTGTTTTGAGGGAAGTAATTAGGTTTATTTACTTAATGGAGGTTCTGGGGATTGAACCCAGGATCTCCTGCATGCTAAGCATGCACCCTACCAATTGAGCTATACCCTCCCCACTACAATGTCACATTTTAAAAATTGAAGTATAGTTGATGTACAATATTATGTTACAGGTATACAATATAGTGATTCACAAATTTTTAAAGGTTATATTCCATTTATAGTTACAATAAAATATTGGTTATATTCCCCATGTTGTACAATAAATCCTTATAGCTTATTTTATACCTGATAGTTTGTACCTCTTAATCCTCCACCTCCATCTTGTCCCTACCCCTTCCCTCTCCCCTGGTACCCACTAGTTACTTCTCTACATCTGACTTTCTTTTCTGTTATATTCACTAGTTTGTTGTATTTTAGATTCCACATGTAAGTGATATCTTACAGTATTTCTTTCTCTGACTTACTCTTTTAGCACAATGCCCTCCAAGTCCATCCATGCTGTACACCAGAAACTAGTACATTTTAAATCAACTGTGTTTCAATTAAAAAGCAAACAACCAGCCAATCCACTTAAAATATATCTGCCCAGAGTTTTTGAGTCCTTTCTTCCTCTTTGCCCAGCTAACTCTTATTTAATCCCTTAGGATTTCAATAATTGCCTTCCTCAGGCACTTACCTCTTTTGAGGCATACTCATTATTTTCTTTACTTATGTCCCTTATGAAACTGAAGCTCTTTCTAGGGCAGACCCCATTTCTCATTCATCCTTTTTTTTTTTTTGGAGGGGAGAGGTAATTAGGTTTATTTATCTTTAGAGGCAGTACTGGGGATTGAACCCAGGACCTTGTGCATGCTAAGCATGCGCTCTACTGCTTGAGCTATACTGTCCCCCCTCATTCATCTTCCTTTACTCAGCCCCGCTACAGGATCTAAACATCCCAGAGACATCAAGTCCTCGGAGATATTAAATCCTCATTTAACCACCATAAGGCTAATTTTCCTAAAATAGGTTTCACTATGTTATTCTACTGCTGATCCCTTAAAGGAGAAGTTGGCAGATTTTTTTTTTTCTGCAAAAGGCCAGGCATACATTTTCATGTTTTGCAGGCCAGATGGTCTCTTGTCCCAGCTACACAAGTGTCACAAGTACTCAAGCCCGCCATTGTAGAGCAGAAGCAGCCATAGGCAATATGTAAATGAATGGATGTGGCTATGTTTCAGTTAATTTTTTTCAAACACATGCATCTGGCAGGATTTGGCCTGCAGGCTGTAGTTTGCTGCCTTCTGCTCTAAAGGTTTCCCTCCCCTGAATGTAGAATCCAGACTGCCCGGGCTGGCATTCCAGCTTTCCATCCTGCTTCCCATTGCCAACTGACAAGACCTCACTGAGCCCCAGCACAGGCCTTTTCTAGCCACTAGTCTCATGGGAGGGGCTCCTCAGACTTTCACTGGAGTCCCTCATCTAAATGCCCCCCACCGTGCCTCTGCACTTGTCCAGAGTCTTCCTGTTGTGGAAACCTGTAATTAGGCATCATCACCTTGACAAAAATCTTTACTCCTTCAGCCCAGTGAGTGGTTTTACCAGCAAACTGAAAGATATTTCTGTCCTATTCAGTATCCCGCCAACCTAGAAGCCCCTTGAGGACAAGCATCAGGTTTCAACTTGTTCTTTTACAGCTTTTTGTTGGGACCAGTACTAAACTGAATGATTTCTCAAAAGTACCCTCCCACTATTTTCCCAGGCCCTCTGGAGAGTTGGGGAGTCCCAGATTGAATGAATGTGAATGTTGCCTTCCCAGATGTGGGCTCCCATCCTGTGTGTCTTACCAGTCTGCTTGTTTTTCCTTTTGTCTCTGGCAGGACCAGTTTGACATGGTCAGTGATGTTGACCTCCAAGGCCTGGATGCCAAAATCGTGGCCCTCACTGCTAACGTGCAGAGCTTGCAGCAGAGCTGCCGCCACATGGAGGCTGGTAGGACTGGGCAGCCCCTGGGACGGTGCCCCTAGTGTCAGGGTCAGGCCAGAGGTCAGGACTACTAAGTTAAGGATCTGTTGATTGCAGAGTTGTCTTTAATTAAAATAAATGTCTAACAGCCAATGGCTTTTGAAGAGAAATAGGCAAGACATGCATTTGCCTCCCCCACTATGATTGTCAGTATACGGTTCCCACACTTCACATCCCTTATTCCTGTTTCTTTAGCTGGCTACAGCTTACAGTCTGCTCAACTTCGTACCTCCCCCTGCCCCCATTTGTAGATGGAGAAAGAAAGAAAACTAGAATGAACAAATAATTCTGTAAGCCTTAATTTCCAGAATATGGGATGCATTCTGGACCCTGTGTCTAGAACCCAGAGCAAAGTATATGCCCGGTCACCTACCTCAGGGTGGCAAGTGACCTCAGGGAGGTGTGGTTTCAGAGCTGAAGGAGTTAACTAGTGCCTTGACCACACCGGAGATGCAGAAAGAGATCCAGGAGTTGAAGAAAGAATGTGCTGGCTACACTGAGAGACTGAGGAACATTAAAGCAGCCACCAACCATGTGACTCCAGAAGAGAAAGAGCAGGTGGGTTGGGAGGGAGGGGTAGCAGGGAGGGCTGCCTGTGCAGGCCCACAGTGAAGATGAGTGCTGCTGTAGGGCTGAGGGGGTCAGAGGAATCTGTTTCCCCGTCTAGGTGTACAGAGAGAGACAGAGGTACTGCAAGGAGTGGCGGAAGCGGAAGAGGATGGTGAGTGCATGGGAGCTACAGGCAGGCCCAGGAAAATGGCAGCCACCAGGGAAACAGCTGTCCCCTATCACAGATCTGTCAGGCAGTGCCGAGTACTTCCCATCTGAAAAGGGGCGGTTTTGTTTCTTGGCAGGCAACAGAGCTGTCTGATGCAATCCTTGAAGGATACCCTAAGAGCAAGAAGCAGTTCTTTGTAAGTGGTGTTCTTCCTTCCTTGCTCCCCTGGGGCCTTCATCCAGGGAGGTCTCATTTGCTTGTCTCGCTGCCCCACAGGAGGAAGTCGGGATAGAGACAGATGAAGATCATAATGTCATGCTCCCAGACCCCTGAGAGGCCCTCCAGCAGGACTGGGAACAGAGGTGCCCTGGGCTGGCCGCCTTGTTTAGGTCAGCTTTCTTGTTTCCTGCTGCTGTCCTCCTTTGAGCATACACCAGAGTGCTGTGTGGAGGGAGGGGGTGCTGGTGGCCCCGAGGGGATGGTCACACTCATCATTCACATTTTGACTGCTTGAGCTTAACACTTAGACTTGAAACAATGCTAAAGGAAAGCATTTAGCAATATTTATTGTAATATAATTTGATATAAAAATATTTAATTTCCTCTGGATAATCAAACCTCCTGGATATCAAACCTGAGGAAGGCAAAAGGGAGGTTGGGGGACAAGGGCAGAGAGAGAGGCTACCATGCATGGTATTCAAGGAGCTCAGGGCCTCACCCAGGACTCTCTTGGGCTCTAAACCCCAGGAGATCTTTAGAGTATCTTTCTACCCCTCTTCACCCCAGCCCAAATCCTGGGAGAAATGCAGGCAGCACTGAGATGGTGGGGACCCAGATACACTTGACAAAAATGCTGAGAGTGGTCTTGAGGCCTGTTAATTTTCCAAAATTGTAACTAACTTTAGCAAAATTGCATTGTTGGTGTTTAAAAAAATAAAAACATTTAATATGTAGTGCTGTGCCACTCGGCTTTGCTGTGCAGTGCTACTGCCTGTGGGGACAGAGAGGGCAGGCGTAGGGGGTAGTCTGCTTCCCTCTACTGCCCAGAGTAGAAAAGAAGGGGAGGCAGTGGAGTAGGAGATGAGGGCAGGAACCTGGCAGCCCTACCCTGAGCTGGCCAGCGAAAGCTCTGGCCTCACCTTGGGCTGACCAGGCAACCCTAGCCTAGGCATGAGGCACCCTTTCACCCTTCATGACTATGGGGAGTATCTCCTCTTACTCCTTTCTTCCGAACCACCTACTGCCCAAATGGCCAAATTTGGGCTAAATGTTGCCCGAGAGACCAAAACAGGCAGGCAGTAGTTGCCATATATGAGCAGAAATCTGAGGCTTAGAAAAAGGGGAGAAGCCAGGAGCTCTTTGGGTTGCCCAGAGCAGACACCCATCCCAAGGACTTTTATGAGGAGAGGGGAAGACTAGGTAGGTTTGAGATCTATGGTCAATATAATAAATTAATCAAAGCTTTCATAATAAAAACACCACAGCCCCATTGAAGATGGGGTTGCGGTGGGGTCAGTGGGAGCTGGGGAGCCAAATACCAAGGAGAAAGCAGCTGACTGGTGTATGGTGTCACAGTCCAGTCGCATAAGCCCAGTGGCTCCACGGCCAAGTAGGAGACTCAAGGCCTCTTGTTGGCTGTTCTGCAGGTTCCAAGAGCCGGTCAGTAAAGCTGGTTCTTCAATTGGTGCAGGACGCCAATCACAATCTCCCGTAGGGTCTGGCGGGGGCAGCAGAGGAAGAGAGAGATGATGCTCAGGGCATGGAGCTGCTCAGTGACACCTGCCCAGGCCAGGTGTGCTCTTTAGGTGACAGTTAAAAAAAGAAGCCTCTGGGAAGCACTGATGTCTACAGCTTACTTTGCAATGCCCCTAGAACAGGATGGAGTCAGGGATGGAGAGATGCACAGCTACGTGATAAAGCAAATACAAAAAAGGTATTGTGAGAATTTAGGTGTTGGGGGGGATATGAGTGTTCACTGTAAAATTCTCTTAATGCTGCAGTATGTTTAAAGTGTTTTATAATAAAAAAGTTGGAAAGGAACAAGAAAAGGATGATCAGGAATAAGAAAAAGATGCCCACTCCGGCCACTTTTATTCAACAGTTTTAGAAGTCTTAGCCACAGCCGCCAGAGAAGAAAAGGCAACAAAAGGAATCCGAATTGGAAAGGAAGAAGTAAAACTCACTGTTTGCAGGTGATGTGATACTATACATAGAAAATCCTAAAGATGGCACCAGAAAAGTGTTGGAGCCTAATCAGTGAATTTGGTAAAGTTGCAGGATACAAAGTTAATACACAGAAACCTGCTGCATTTCTATACATGAACAATGAAGTATCAGAGATAAAGGAACAGTCCCATTTAACACGGCATTAAAAAGAATAAAAAACGAAGGAATAAACCTACCTAAGGAAGAAAAAGTCCTGTACTCCAAAAACTGTAAGATACTGATGAAACAGTATGACACAAAGGGATGGAAAGATACACTGTGTTCTTAGATTGGAAGAATTAACATTGTTAAAATGACCATACTACCCAAGGTTATCTACAGATTCAATGCAATCCCATTCAAAATTCCAATGGTATTTTTTTCACAGAACTAGAACAAATCATTTACAAATTTGTATGGGAACACAAAAGATCCTGAGTAGCCAAAACAATCTTTAAGAAAAGCAAAGCTGGAGGAATCACAGTCCCTGGCTTCAGACTACACTACAAAGCTACAGTAATCAAAACAGTATGGTACTGGTGCAAAAATGAAGACACACAGATCAATGGAACAGGATAGCAAGCCCACAAGTAAAAACCATGCACTTATGGTCAATTAATCTATGACAAAAGAGGCAAGAATATGCAATGGAGAAAAGCCAGTCTCCTCAAAAAATAGTGCTGGGAAAACTGGACAGCCACATGTAAAAGAATGAAATTAGAACACTCTAACATCACATACAAAAATAAACTCAAAATTGATTAAAGACCTAAATGTTAAGCCTGGATACTATAAAACTCCTAGAGGAAACCTAGCCAGAACACCCTTTGACATAAGTCACAGCAGAATTTTTTGGAACCATCTCCTAAGGTAAAGGGAGTAAGAGCAAAAATAAACAAATGGGACCTAATTAAACTTAAAAGCTTTTGCACAGCAAAGGAAACTGTCAACAAAACAAAAAGACAACCTACTGAATGGAAGGAAATATTTACAAATAATATTAGCAATAAGGGATTAATATCCAACATATATAAACAGCTTATATAACTCAACATCAAGAAAAAAACTTGATTTAAAAAATAGGCAGAAGAACTGAATAGACATTTTTCCAGAGAAAATACAGATGGCCAACAAGCACGTGAAAAGATGATGCTCAACATCATTAATCATCAGGGAAACTGAAATCAAAACCACAAGGAGATACCACCTCACACCTATCAAAATATCATCAAAAAGAACATAAATAAATGTTGGCGAGGATGTGGAGAAATGGCACACTTGTACACTGTTGGTGGGAGTGTAAATTGGTGCAGCCACTGTGGAAAATAGCATGGAGATCTCTCAAAAAACTAAAAACAGAGTTACCATATGGTCCAGCAATTCCATCCTGTGTATATATCCGAAAAAAAACAACAAAAACACTAATTCTAAATGATACATGTATCCCAACATTCCTATCAGCATTATTTACAATTGCCAAGATACGGAAGCAATCTAGGTGTCCATCAACAGACAAATGGATAAAGATGCAGTATGCACACACACAGACACTGTAACACCAGTCAGCCATCAAAAGGAACGAAATTTGCCATTTGCAGCAACATGGATGGACTTGCAGGACATAATGCTAAGTGGCAGACAAAGAAAGACAAACACTGTATGATTTTACTTACATGTGGAATCTAAAAAATACAACAAACTAGTGAATATAACAAAAAAGAAGCAGACTCACAGATACAGAGAATAAACTAGTGGTTACCAGCAGGGGAGGAGGGGTGACATAGAGGTGGAGAAGTGGGAGGTACAAACTACTGAGTGCAAGACACGCCACAGGGATGTATTGTACAACACAGGGAATATAGCCAATATTTTGTAATTACTGTAAATGGAGTGTAACCTTTAAAAATTATATTTAGAAAAATGTTAGGAAACAAAAAATCTCAGCTACAAGTCTCAGAAAAAGTAACCAGGCCTCAAAAGCAGAAGACTCAGTGCAACCATTAACACACCCTCTATCACAAATAATCAGAAACCTGGAGGAAAAGTCCTTTAGCGAGCCTGTGGTTAGGGGCCAGGAATCTTTCAACAAACCCCAAGTAAGTCTGCTGCAAGTGATCAGAGCTTACAAGCTGGGCAAACGAGGAGGGCCTGAGGTGGTCATGATGCTAAACAAAGGCCAAGAGCCAGGCCTTACATGAGTGAGTGCTCAAACCATTCTTGCCAAATGAAACCTTAACAGGAAAATCTGGGTTAGAAAGCAAAGAGGGAAACAAGAATACAGACTTGTAGAAATACCCTCAAGAAACCTAAAAGCTGCTGCCCTATCTCTGAACAAACAATGGCTTGGGCCACTTTGCCTGAGGGGAGAGGGAAGACCCCCCCCCACACACACCCTAACCCTGTGCCCGCTGCTGCCCCATACCTGAGGCTTACAGTGCTCCTCTATCCAGCTGAAGACACAAGCCGACAGCTCCTGGAAGCTGGCCACGGAGATGGAGGCATTGAAGGACTGGAAGAGGGAGTCCATGATGCCTTGAAACACGTTGAACTTAACCTGGTCAGAGACCTGGTCCTCCCCCTCATGGGGGTTGTCCTGGTGTGCCTTCACAATCTGCTCATAGTTCCTGAAAGCAAGCAAGCCAGGGCTAAGGGGCCGCAGCAGCTCTACTGGCCCAGGAGGAGTAACAGCCTTACTCGTACTCCCTGGGGAAGGGGATTCCCAGAGATGTAGGTACTTGGTCTGAAGTGGTGACCCACCCTCTCCAACCTTCCTTTCATTAACCCAACAAGCATTTCCAGAGTATCTGCAATATTTGGAGGCAGAGTCCTGCCTCTTAAGTGGCCACCTGGGGGAGTGGCAGTATTATTTGATGTGGCCTTTGAACAAAGGGGAGGGTGTGAACTGAGGTTGGCCCCACAGTCCCCTCAGAAGCACTGGTTCCCCCAGCCCAGCATCCCCCTTACACTTTCATGATCTTTAGGGCCATGACGTCCTTGCGTAGTGTGGACACCTCCTCCTCCTGCTTTTTCTTCTCCTTATGCAAAAACTGGATGTAGTCAATGGCTGGGGTGGAGGTGGGAAGAGTGGGTAAGCACAGAGGAAGACTTAACCAGAAGGACAAAGCTTATTTTGTTTCTCTGTACCCCAGACCCCACATCTCCCATTACAGCCACCCCACCAGGGCCAGGCTGAAAGCAAGTATAAGGTGCCAGCCTTCTCACAGCCCCCTGGGCTCCAACCCCTCCAGTGCTCTCCTGGCCATACTCTTCTGCAGAACGATGGCCTTGCTGAGCTTTTGGGAGCCAATGGAGAAGTCCTGCTGCTGGCAGGTGGGGACGATGGTCTGGAGGTCATCATAGCCTCTCTGTGGAGAGAGCAGGGGAAACAGAGGTTCCTTAACTGAGGATTAAGGCAAATGGACGCAAAGCTTCCACGACACCAAGTTCTATGCTCACACACTCAAAGGGGCCAGCAGGGAAGGAGGGAGACAGATGTTTATGTCCAGGGCCTAGACTAGCTGCCCCCAAGCCTGCTTGGGACTGCCTGACAGGGTCAGGGCAGAGTGGACCTGAAGTGCGCAGGGCCTCCCTGTGCTGCCTGAGGTGCAGGCCTCCCCAGTCACCTTGATGGCATCCCTCCTCTTCTGCTCTGCCTGCGTGTGTGCTCGCCGCCGCCGGTCCTTGTAGGACTCCTTGTAAGATTCCTGGTGGTAATCGCTGTCCTCGTCGTCTACCCTCGGAGTTAGGAGCAGGAAGAGGTCATTCTGGGGTCCTGTGGGGCCCAGCTAGCCCACTTTTCCCAGCTGGTTTGAAGAACCTCGTACCCATGGATGGCAGATGAATACAAGAACCTAATAATCTAGATGAGGTGAAAGATGGAGACCCTGCATCTAGCACTAGGGCTCCAGCGCCCCCATGTGGATGGCTGGAACTGCCCTGCCTAGGAAAGATCCTAGAACGATGGCATAGTTGGTCCCCCAGGTTAGGAGGATGTTGCTGCCTACCTGTGTTGGGGACAGAAGAGGCACTGGTGGAACCGATGCTATTAGCTCTGGACACTACACTCCCCTTGCGGGTGCTTTCTACAAAAAGCCCTGAAAAAGAGAGGCCCCAATCACTAAGAGGTAGTTTCAGGGAGAGGAGAAGAGGGCACTGCTAGGCTCTCGGACATCTGTAGGCACAATGGCTTCCTAAGCCTTAAATGCTGACTTCTCCCCTCAACCCAAAAGCCAGCCAAACTGGGCACCCACTTCCTGTCGTCCCATGCCACAATACTCTCGTCCCTAGTGTCTACACTGCTCCACGGGCCTGCAGTTATACCTCCTGGCTCACAAAGTGGCATCTGGACGTGATGATGGTGAGTGGCCAGCTGTCACTACTACCATCACTTCCCTGCTCCAGGGCAGAGAGAACTAGGTGTCACCCTTTGATGCTTCCTGCCCTGTCCTCCAGCTTGCTGCTCAGAACCGCTCAGCTCAGGGACAGTGGACTGCTCAGGTGTGGCTGGCAAGGCCACGCTGGTCTATAAGGCTGAAGTGGGAGTGTCCCTCCCTCCAGAGCCGAAGACGGTGGGGGAGGCACTCACCGGGGTCCAGGCTGTTGTCGCTGTAGGCATACTCCACCTGCGGCACCGAGCAAGGGAGAAGCTCGTCAGACCTCTGGCCCTGCGCGGGGGGTGTACACACACACACACACACCACACACACACACCACACCACACCCACACCACCCACACCACACACACACACACACCACACACACACACCACACCCACACACCACCACCACCACCCCCACACCACACACACACCCACACCACACACACACCTGGGATGCGCGGGCTATTGCAGGATTTCCCCAGAGCCAAGACTGGCTAGGCCGCAGGAGCGCTGACCCTCGGCAGGATGCCGTCCGCTCCCTCCACCCCCGCAACCCCCCAGCCCCATCCCCTCACACCCGCGCGCACACGCCTCAGTTGTCTTCCCACCTTGGCACATGCCGGGTGAGAGCTGTCTTCTCTGCAGCCCCGGGGCCCGGAGAGCGGGGGGAGCTCTAGGGACTGCAGGGAGTCCCCTCGTCTTCCGGACCCCCTACGTGCACGAGCCCGACCCGCCCTCCCCTCGCCGGCGTGCGCGCCCACGGGGCTTGCCTTGACCCAGGGGTCCTCTGGAGAGGCGCCCGGCTCCGTCATCTCCGACCCACCGAACCGGAAACCTGCCCGCGGGCGGGCCCCCTGCGGTGAGGAAGAGGCAAGGCGCACCCACGTGATCCAAACCCACCAACCCGCGGTCCAGAGGCGGAGGGCGGGGCGGAGTACTGCGCTTGCGCGGACCGAAGGCCACTCAATATCCCCGCCCCCAGCCGGTGGAGAGGGGTCCGGCAGGGCGTCACCGCTGTCAGCGGCGGTCTTGGGGCCGTTCTCCGCGTCCATCCTCGCCCTTTCTCAGGGTTGGTGTCCCTGCCGTTGCCACATGAAGCACATTTCGTGAAACGTGTATCTCAAAAGGCTTGCCTGCAGTGTCGCAGATAGTTGCGCGCACGCGCACTGCCGGCTGGCTGCCGGGGCGAGTTTCCCGGACTTGAGTCCTGGCCACCCTGTCCGATCCTGCGGGGCTGCAAGCTCTGTGAGGCCAGAGGCCCAGCGTGGCTTGTTGAAGGCTGCTCCTCCAACACCTCGCCCAGAGTCTGGCAGGATACTTGTGGAACAACGCTTTCAAAGAGCCTGTTAGCCAAGTTATTCTACTTTGTAGATAAGGAAACTGAGGTACCTGTAAAGTCCAGAACTTGTCCAGAAGCACACAGCTAGTCAGTAGGGCCAACGCTGGCCTCAGTCTGACTAGCATGGCAAAAGCCATACTCTTAGCCACTGCACCCCCGGCTTCCAGCTTAGGCCTGAGCCCTGTACTTGGGGCTCAAGGGTCGCAAAGATAACCAGAGGTACTGGAGCAGGAAGCAGACACCATACAGGCAGGACCTGGTAACATTCACCTTTAATTTTGTTACAAGCTTCAGTGTTTGCCCTGGCCCCAGCCCACCATGGGTACCACAGACCTGTGAAGAGTGAGGATGGAACACCAGGGGAGGCCTGCTCCTCCCAGAGCCACATCGTCAGTGTCGGTCAAACACCAGCAAGCCGGGTAGTCTTCTGTGTCCAGCAGGCCCAGCCCTGCCCTGTCCTGCTTAGCTCAGAGCCCTCTAGGCTCAAGCTAGGGTGAGCTTCAAGGCCCCCATCTGTCCTCACTGCTGGATCTCTTTTCCACTTCAGGGGCCAATGTGGCCCCACAGAGAACTCATTGTCAGTCATGGGCCTGATGGTGTCTCAGAGATGCGCTTCTGCAGGAGGGCCCAGGCTTTCTCCACCTTTGGGGCAGGCCAGAACGTTGGGAAGAAAAGAGGACAGGATCAGGCAGGTGCTCCCTGGAGACTCCCCACAACCCAGCCTTTCCCAGGGCTCTAACCTGGCGCTGGGTGACTTGTGGCTCCCATAGGGTGCTCAGCACCACATGGCTCTGGTCCACAAGCTCCTGCCCACTCATCTGGCTCTGCAGCCGGCTTTGAGCCGCAGCCTCACTCAGGCCATCCCTCTCCACAATGCGTCGGATAGCCTGGGCAGACAAGGTATTTGTCAGCCCACTGGCTCAGAGCTAGATGTGGTCTGTAGTGGGGGTGGTATGGGGGTGGGGTCCAGATACCTCAGTCTCAGGGATGACAACGGTCCACACCTCATGCACCATGTTCTGCCAGCCGGCTTCAAGCAACATGGCAGCATCAATCACGCACACATGCTTTCCTGTGCAGAGACCCCAGTCACTGCCAGCAGCCCCCTACCACTTGCTACCAGTCAGAGGGTTAAGGAAACATAGTCCCAGGGAAAGTGCATGGTCTGGCCTGGTTTGGGGTAGAGAAGCTCCTGGGGGAGAATCTGCTTAACTGTTGCCCAGGGCTGCTCTCCTCATCTTCTCCACTTACCCTCAGCCACAGCCTGATCCATCTCCTCCCTGGCCAGCTTTGCGATAACCGGCCACATAATGTCAGTGAGTATCTTCAGCTGCTTCTGAGGAGGGGAACAACAGGGGTGGGCAGACTTTACCTTCCTTCAGAGATGGAGCCAGCCCGAGGAGGTACTTGGGAACAGGAGTGGAAACTGGGATTCCGGGCCAGACTAGAGAGATCCGCTGGGTCCCAACCTCTGGGTCTAGCGGCAGCTGCAGAGCCCTTGGAGAGGTGTGTGTTTACCTTGTTCCCGAACACCCGGCTGCCTAGGACCTTCCTGTTGATAATGCCATCTTTATGGAGAATATCTGGATGACAGAGACAGAGGACTAGGTAAGGGGGCCAGGTCATCTCCTCACTTCAGGCCACCTCCAGCCTTCCCATGTAATTACCTGTTCCAAAAGCTTCCACAACCGGCTGGTAGGCAGGACCGCCCGGGGCATAGGCCCGATGGCCCAGGTGGTCACTGTCGATGACATAGGCCCCCAGGCCCTTTAGCCGCTGAGCTATTGAGCTCTTCCCAGAGCCACTGATGCCCGTCAGCCCAATCACGTAGAGACCTGGGGGGAGCTCTGGCCTCTTCTAGGGGTAGATAAGAGGGAGCACAGTTACTAGGGTCCCCAGACTCAGGCTTGAGGCTGAACCCTTCAGTCTCTCCTCTCCAGCATCCCCGGCCCACCCACACCGGTGGGTGGAGGGGGTGAGAAAGGCGGGCTTACATGCGGAGGCCGGAGCAGGTTTCCCAGCATCTGTTGGCGGAAGCTGGAGGAGCTGACTTTGTCCTCTTCGTTTTCCTTGCTGTTTAGGTCCTTCAGCAGCTGGATCTGGTACAAGGTGAGCTCCTCCAGGTCCTGAGGTAAGGAAGAGTGAGGAGAGGGAAGGAGGGGTGAGACGAAGCTAGACAAACCTGTTGCCTTACCCTTCCCTGCCTACCCCAGAGGTAGGGCTTGCCTCTGAGGGCAGGCTGGGAACCAGTTCCAACTTGCCTCTTCCCACCACTTTGAGCCCCTCTTCCCTCCTCTGGGGTCATGGTACTTCCAACAGCCCCCAATGGCCTTCCCCGTCCCCATCCACTCCCTCTACCAGTCTCCCTCAGGGGTTACATTCTCAAGGCGGAAGCGGTTGACGGCCATCCCCCCACGATAGGTCTCCTCGCTGACCACCAGGAACTCCAGAGAGGGGTCAGAGCCAGCGGGCCCATAGGGGTCCAGCAGGGGGATGATATCGAAAGCCAAGGAGGGCTTGATGTCCACCAGGAACTCACTCAGATGTTCCACGCGTTCTGAGTAGGGTTGGAGCAGCTCAGGGAGCACCTTGCCTGGGGAAGGAGCCCAGAAAAACAGTGAGATCTTTTTACTGGGGAGGAAGAGTGTGGGCCAGTTGGGGGAAGAGTGTCCCTAAGCATCCTATCTCCAGAGGGGAGGTAGGGGCAGGGAGAAAGGGGTAAGCTGGGAAGTCGTCTGTGACGGGGGAGCTGTGAGGAGGAGGCAGCAGGCACAATAGTCCTACAAGGGCTGGTACGTGTGCAGAGAATTAGCAGTGCCAGTAGGCATCAGAGTCAGATGGAGAATTCCAAGAACCATGCCATCCACAAGGCCCCTCTTACGGTCTCTGGCACTGTAATCTGCAATTTATTCATCCATTTATTCCCAGGAACTCAAACTTTAGGATTGACCATGTGGAGAACTTGTTAAAAGTGCAGATTCCTTGGCTCCACATTTGGGGGATTTTGATTGAGTGGTGACTAGACCACACACCTAGAAAGCTGCATTTCTTATTTTAACAAAATTCCCTTAGCACTAAGGGAGTGCCAGGCACTGTGACATTTGGGAGGGGTGGGAAGTAATGCACGGCCCCACCCTTCCTCAGTCTTGGCCTGGGGGAGGGTTAAGATTGCCCTAATCAGAGTCCCACTCACTCTTCAACAAGTCTTTGTCTGCTACTCCCACCACAAGCTGCTCCTGGGCCAGAATGCACGCGACACTGAGTAACACTTTGTGGGCATTGTGCAGGCGGTCAAAGGTGCCACCTACAGCCCCGCGGTGGTAGCCACGCACCGGCTGCTTTGCAGACCTGGCCACGGGGGAGGTTGGCCTGATGGCGGAGGGTAAGGGGACATCCAGGGACTCCACGGGCAGTACTGCAGGCCCATAATCAGGGTAGAGCAGAACCGAAGACAGCTGCGGACAACAGCTGTAACAGCTGGTGGCATAACGCTCTAGCTGTTGCTTAACCGGGTTATACTGGCTTCCATCCAGGGTCTGGAAGTCAGTCAGCACCACTTCCGGCGGGTGGGCCAGGTTCTGGACTGAGCTGGGCTGGGGAGGCAGAAAGCTCTTGGTTCGGATATTGGTCAGCAGAACTCTGACGTCCAGGTGCCTGTGGACGTCGGCACCAGCGTAGAGGTGCGTGATGAAATCGATGACTTCAAACGTGGCCTGCACCGGGCTGGACTGGGGCTGAGCTGAGCCCTCCAGGCTCATGCCCGGCTGCAAGTGTACATAGAGCGTGTGATTCACCAGCCGGGCTGCCGAGGTCAGGATGGAAGCCAGGCGAGGGGTCAGGGAGGCCAGCGGTCTCGTCAGCACCAGGAGGCCCGACCGGAAAACGGCCATGCTGCCCAGGCCTGCAGACAGTCAGGGAGAGGAGGCGAGGGTGACTGTGTGGCACGAGGCGAAAGCAGAAGACTGTAAGGGGATTCGGACCCAAGACAGGGGACCTGGAGCAGGGACGGGATGTCAGTGCGGATCGAGAAGAACCCGGGGGAAGAGACAGGGCCTGGTAATTGGCGCCTCTGGGCTGTGCTCTAAGTCTCGGTTTTATCATTTCTCAGATGGAGCAGTGAATTCGCTGAACTGAATCAAAATCCTGGGTAGGGGAAACTGGACAGGAGCCCCTAAGCCATAGGACTGGGGATCCAGAAATCCTGGGCACTCTTGCTGAGCGGCAGCAAGATGTTCAAGGAATCGGAGGAGGGGACTAAAGGGGGACGGTCAGGCTCGGGTCGGTCTCCTACTTACTGAGACCTCCCGGCTTTGGTTCCGCTTGTACCACGGCGGAGGCTTCTCCGGCTGCGACCCGTTAACACTAGTTCCGGAGCTGCGACTCCGAACTACGGAACCCGAGAAAGGGCAAAAATCTCAACTTCGCGTCGGGGAGGGATTCTCGCGAGATTCTTCATGGGGTGGGGCGCGTGTCGCTGATGCGAAAGAGTCGAGACTTAAGAGACGCGTTAGAACTATTTTCAGACCGCACCCTGACTGGGATTGGGCGGAGTACGGGAAGGCCCGTTTCGCGGATTCCCTTCAGATTCTGAGAAAAGAGATCCAGGTCTCCTAGGAAACAGTGGCAAAGGCAGAACTAACACCTGACTTTCCTTCTTAATAAATCATGGGGACGGAGAGAGGTTATAGAGTAGCCCTTAAATTAGGACTCGGCGTCCCCAGAGCCCTCCTGGCGCTCTCCCAGTTTAGGATCCTTCTGTGGGAGGTCACAGGACAACTCTGTCCGTGTCCCCATTTCACAGATGGAGAAATTGAGATCCTGTATGTTCCAAGGGCATGCAGGGAGGTAGGGACAGAGGCCATGTGTCGTGGCTCCTGTGCAGTGCTCTCCACATCACCCAGAACCAGTGATACACCGGTTTTTCGGAGAGACGAGGAGAGGGAGAGCTCTGCGTGTGAACTCAGTAGACCTGGCAGAAGATAGGGGTGAGGATGGGAGACACTGGCAAGGGTTTACGGTGAGGCTAATAAGTGCTGGAGAGGATGGCATTGTAGTCTCAGAAGGGAGCGAAGCCCGGTTGCCATCAGGAAATATTTCAGGTAAATTGTCCATGGAGATCCCGAAAGAGAGGGGAACAAGATTCCAATAATATGCTGTGGTGTGTTTTCCTAACTAAATGAATACTCACTTTTATACTTAATGTTGTGGTCTTGTTGTATTCCTAAAGAGGTCTCCCTAAAATGTATAAGCCTCTGGCCCCACAGAACCTGGATCTGGCCCTGAAGTTAAGGATGGAAGAGTTTTAGTGCCACAAAGTCCTTGAGACCAGGCTTCTTGCAGAGACATCTCAAATTGGGCTTTAAAGAGAGGACCCATTTTGAAGAAGCAAACTGCAAAGGCTGTCGGGAAATTCCCTGAAACATCTGGACACACAGTCTCATATGCCCACAGAGTCACTACTAGAGGAGGTCATTTAGAGGACATAACCACCAGTTGGCTCTTGAGCTGGACATGGGCAGTTGGAGGCTCTTCGCCGTTCCCCTGTCCTTGGAACGTAGCCTGCCCACAATTCCCACAGTGGGAGCTGTTTCGAGGACACAGCCTTAGCAGGAAGGGTATACCTCAGTGGTAGAATTCATGCCTAGCATGCACAAGGTCCTGGGTTCAATCTCCAGTACTTCCATTTAAAAATAATGATAAATAAACAAACCTAATTCCTGTGCTCCCCCAACCCCACCAAAAAAAAAAAAAAAAAAAAGGACAGCCTTGAGAGCAATATGTTGTTGAGACCAACTGGCCGGCATACATGACTGAACCTATTTAAGGGCTCTATAGATACTTGAAGATTCTGGTGGGCAGGCTGGTGCAGAGATCTACTCGTCTTGCGGCTGCCAAGGACAAGCTTCATATGTAAATTTTCTTGCTTATTGAACCTGCCACCTGCTAATCTGGAGTAGTGGCCTCTTAATTCAGTCTCTCTTTGCCCTCTGTGTACAGGGCCAGTTTACCAACCAAAAGTTGGCCAACTGGCTAGAAGACTGAAGAAATGGGCCTTGGGAAAGAGGCACTTACATGGGAAACCCTGGGCAACGCAGGCTGGTCTAATGCACTGGTTCGCGCACAGTGTGCCGTGGCAGAGATGGGAGATGAATGTCTGCAAAGCTGGCTGGTCGCTGCTGTGGGCAGGTCACTGGCCACTGATGCCCAATTAGAGGCTGAAACTCAAGTTAGAAAGTCAGAAGATGAGCTGAGATTAGAGAAGAACATGCGATGTCCCCTGCTCCACTAACTTTGGGGCTGGCAGGCGAGGTGGGAAAGCAGGATGAGTTGGAGACCTTACCATGCCATTTTGCAAAACTAGGAGGTCACAGACTGTCTTGGTCACAAGACCAAGCACTTGTGACAAAGCCTGAATGGATGGTAAGTGGTGGAATCCCTGGGAAAATGAGGAGAGGGAAGAGGAGGGTGTTATGGTGATTGATGGTGAAATAGACAAAGCCCCCCATGCCATCGGATCCCTGATACAAAGGAAAGCAAAAACCCAGCAACAGCGACCCCAACCAGCAGGTCAACCCCCAATTCATGAAACGTTCATGGTGACAGAATAAACATCCACTGAGATCCTTGATACTGCTCCCAAATTCCAGCAAAAGGCCAGGGAAAGTACCCAAGCATGGTTAGTGTAGCTATGGGATGAGGGCAGGAGGGTGGCACTTCTGACTGGGCAGGAGGCAGAGAAAATGAGCAACATCACTACACAGCTTGTCCTCCTGTAGCATTTGCATAGGACTTGGGGGTTCAAAGTCCTCACTCCCTTATAGATTGGATTGTTCTAGCCTGCAGGAAGGCTTGGCCCAATGCGGGGGTCTCCCTGGGCATGTAGGACCCTGGAAATCTATAGAGGAAGTAAAACAACTTCTTAGGGAGTTGAGGCTTAGACAGGCCATTTGTGCCCCTGTCTTTGAAGGCCCTGATCAGGCCACATTCACTGCAGGAATGAAAGCCAGGATAATCCAGTCCACTCCCATCACCTGGTACCAGAGGCCAATATCCATGCCAGGCACAGTCACGGGACACAAAATTTCTGATGTTGGGCAATCCATTGGTGATTTGGAGGAAACCAACAAATCCTGGCCTGCGGGAGAGACCCAAGACAGAGAGGGAGTTGGAGAACCCAAAGGGCTCTCCCAAAGGGCTGTAAAAGATTTGGTAAAAGTAATCTGGAAGCAAATATGTTTTGACCTCATTGCTTCCAGGACCCCACTAGAAAAGATAAACCAGCAATCCGGCACCGTGTTGGTCGGCCTGTAGAAAGCTTTAAAACTCGAACAACAATTTAGAACTGCCCCACCTGCCCCTATCATCCCTGATGGCCCTCCTGCTCCAGCAGAGACCTCAGGGATACAGTCCTTTTCAGGGTGGGTGCTTCCCACCCATTCAGGTATAGGATGCAGGCCAAGATTGCCTCCAGGTGGGAACTATTGCGGGCAATCACAGGCCTCGTGTTGAGCTCACTACTCGCTGATCTTCCAGAAATTAACAAAAGGTGGCAGCTCTGGTGGGCACTGGAGCCCGATGGACTCTAGTACATGGTCACCCTCAGAGGTTTTCTGGCACCCTTGGCACCACTGAATTATGGAGGGTAAGTGGTTATAGTAAGGAAGGTCCTTTTGACACAGCAAATTGATTGTTCTCCCTGCCCCCCAACACCCCAAGAATATGAGGTTTTTATCACTCCAATACCAGAGAACGTATTGGGTATCAACATCCTAGAAGATCAAAAACTCTGCAAACCTCTGTCGGTGAGTTCTGCCTCCTAGTTAAGTAATCAAAGCAGTGATGGGGGAAACATCAACTGGGAATAAGTCTGCCACCCCTGGGGAAGAGCGGTAACTGTCAAACAATGTGAATTGCCTGGGTGGATGGGGCTTAAGGGAAGAGAAGAAACTACCCCAGGACTGTAGTGAGTGGGAATTGCCCACAGTGCTTTTAACAGCCCGGTATGGCTGTAGAAAAAGCCAGATGACTCATGGACTAGGGAGAACTGAACAAAGTCGCACCCCCATGCCTGTGGCTGTGCCCAGAGATGCCACAATCTTTGATGCCTTGGCTGCTGTCCTAGGAATGTACCTTGCCGTACTGGGTTTAGCAAATTCTTTCTTCACTATACACCTGGCCACTGAGTCACAAGATCAATTTGCCTTCATGTGGGACGGGCAACAATGGACCTTTCAAGTCCTTCCCTAACGCTATCTGTGCAGTCCCACTGCACGCCATGGGATGGGAGCCCGAGACCTGTCCCTGTTCTCCTTCCCCACATCAGTAAGATGGGCCTGTTACACTGATGCTGTAATGTTGACATGTGAAGACTTGTCTCTGCTGCAGGACAGTCTGCAGGCTTTGCTGGAACATCTGTGAGGGAGAGGTTGAGTGGCAAACCCTCAGAAAATTCCAGGCCCAGGCACCACCGTAAGGTTTTTGGGAGTCATTTGCTGGGGTAAGACACACATTGTCACAGAAGCTATGATTGATAAGGTACAAGCCTCTCCAGCCGCTAAGAATGTGAAAGAGAAGCAAGCCTTTGGAGGACTGAGGCTTTGGAGGACTTTATTCCCACCTGGCACAGTGCGCCCACCCCTGACAAGGCCTGGTAAAGAGGGGGCACATGTGGGATGGGGGATCAGAGCAGCAAGCCACCCTTGAGAAGACGAAATACTAATGAAGCAGATCAAAGCTCTGGACATCTCCCAAGTGGGGCTACCATTTGAGTTAGATGTGTCTGTGACTACAGAATAGATGGGTTGGGCATGGTGGCAGAGACAGCAGAAGGAGAGAGGACCCCTAGGATTTTAGTCCTAGCTCCAGAAGGGGATAGAAACCTGATTTACCCCCAGAGCTCCCAGTAGTGTGCATAGCACTCCACCAGGTAGAGCCTCTCTCGAAGGAACAGCATTTCATGATAGGAAATTCCTTTCCTATCAAGGGATGGGTTGAGTACATGTTCTATCAGCCCACCTCTGCCATTGTTCAACCCCCTCGTTGAATAAGTGGCCTATTTACAACAGAGGGGCACCCTGTCTGCCAGCCCACTACCTCTAGAATTTCAAGTGCTAATAGGCCCTGAAGACTATGTAGATCTCCAAATGCCCCCGCCTCTATACCTGTGGTGGGCCCTGCTGCCTGTGGAGAGGCAGGGGTAGGGTGGAGCAGGCAGTGGATCCCCGATGATGCCTTGTGTACAGATGAGTGTAGTTGGGGCAACTGACCCACATGGACTGCAGTTGCTATTCTGCCCAACACTGACACCATCTGGATGGAAACAGGAACAAACTGCAGCAGCCAGTGGGCTGAGCTGAGAACCATTTGGCTGATCATCATCACTCATGAGCCTAGCTGTTACCCCTTTGCGCTAACAGTTGGGCTGTTCTAAAGGGATTAATCTTATGGCTTAAACAAGGGGAGGTGGAGGGATAGATGATCATAAATAAGCCCTTTGTAGGGTCAAGATGTGTGAAAAGACATTTGAGTTTGTCTCCAAGAGTCTGAGGCAGTCCTCACTGTCTTCCACATCCTGGCTCACAGGGTGCGACATTACCTGGCCATCAGGAAGCTGATACGCTAGCCTGGGTACAAGCCCTAGCAACTGACACTTGAGTAGATACAGCAGATTGGGTGCATAGAAAGAGCAGCCAATGTGGAGCCCAGGTTGGATAGTGGGTTGCCAAGGATGCCTGATTGCCCTTGAAATACAGTGACTTGTTTAATGCAGAACCTATGAGTTCTAAACAGTGCCCAAGGCAACTGCCAAAGGAGTCTAGGGGCACCCATCAGCATTCCCAACCAGTGAGAGATTAGATGTTGAAACATACTGGGAATGGAACGTGCATCATTAAAGGAGGGGAGAAGGTGGGAGTCCTGGTCTGGAATATCCTGCCTCCTGTCCATCTCCTCATGCCTGACAGTGCTGCCTCCCCAGAAACATGTGTGGTAGGCACAAGCAGGTCAAGTTCCTAAAGCTGCCACCTCCTCTCCTCAAGGCCAGGTGGGCACGTTCTGTTTTCCACTACTACAATCATTTGGCCACTGTCTTTGTTCCTTCCATTGGCCTGGAGGATGTTATAGCACACACAGATGCCCTTACTAACTACACCTTGCAAGCCTTAAATGATAACGAACAAAGCCTGTCCTCAGGTCCCTAATGCAAAAGCTGCCCTCCAATAGAGGATGCCCTTGGACATTATTACTGTCTTGCAAAGGCCAGTGTTGTGTGTTCATACCTGACGAGTCAGCTAATGTATTTTCTTTATTAAGTCCCCTCAAGGGGCACCACTACCGCTTTTCTCTGCCTGCAACCTCCCCACATAGTCTGTACCTCCACTGCTCCTCCAGCACCCAACCTTAAAGGAAGTTAGAAGGAGATTGGCTCTGCAACTCCAGCTCCTTCCACTAGCTTCCCCTTCCAGAAGGAGGCCAGAAAACTGGACAGATTCGTCAGGCCTGGAGCCTCAGCTAGCCCTCCTGGTGAGAGGCAGCTCCCGGGCTGCACCTCTCCTGCTGAATGTTATCTAGGGCAGGGGGCAAGGCTGGGGGTGAGTGGGGCTGTCTCCTTTTGGCTCATTTAGCCTTGTTTCCTCTTTACACATCTGACTTCCCTTTGGGAACACAATTACAATAGTAATACCACCAGTAGTAATAATAATAGCTTGTGCCTGCTATTAAGACTTCTATACTAGCTCTTCTGGGCATTATCTCAATTAATCCTCATCATACTCTATGACAGGAATTATATCCATTGTACAGATAAGAAAACCGACTCTGAAAGGGGAAGGACATTGCCTAAGGTCCTGTGACTCGTGGGAGCCAAGTCACAAGCCGACTCTCCCCACACCCAAGTCCGCCTAACTCCTACTGCTGCAGACGCCCCTCTAGAATCCAGGGGCCACTCTTGTGTCTGCCCTGAGGGGGACTTGAGACGTGACCCTGGGCTAGCTCCTTCCCTCTCTCGGCCTTGGTTTCCGCAGGTATAACCCGGGCTAACACGATCTTTCCTGATCACCCACCCTCTGCGCACTCCAGTGCAGTGCAGTCAGGAGCCCCTTTCCACCCCTCAAAACCGCACACCCCTCGGAGCCGCAAAGGAGAGCGCGGGAGACTGCGACGGACCAAGCCTTTATTGCGGGGCCGCGAGAGGAGCGCCTAGTTCAGGCTCAGCGTTTTCCGGCTCCAGCCTCCACCCCAGCGCAGTCGGAGCTCCCGGCGTTGTCGGAGCCCCCGGCGCCATCCGAGCCCCCGGCGCCGTCCGAGCCCCCCGCGCCATCCGAGTCCCCGAACACTGCGTGGTGCGCGGCGGCGACGTAGCTGCAGCCGCTGGGGTCGGAGAAGCGCAGCTGTATCAGAGGCAGGAAAAGCTCGGTGGTGAAGTAGCGCAGGGACGGGCGCGGGGCGCGCAACGCCTGGAGGAAGACCTGGGGAGGCGGGAAGAAGCGTGCTTGCGGGGGCTGGGTGGGGAGACCCTAGCGCAGACCCCGCTCCCGCAGCTCTGCCCGTCGCTCACCTCGATCACTTCCTCCGGGTCCTGCGCCGCCTCAAGAAACATCTGTTCGCAGTGACGCAGGTAACGGGAGAAGAGGTCGCGGGTCTCGGCGTCCGCGTGGTCCAGTACCCCGCCTAAGCCGCCCTCCAGCTTCTCGGAGAAGGCGGTGTGCACCGGGCCGCACTCGATGAGGCTCAAGCTGCGGGCCGGAGAGCTGCGAGTGGGCAGGGGGCGGATGGGAGCCCGGGCGGGAGGGCGGCTAAGCGCAGGGAGCCGGCGCTTAGGATAACGGGAGCGTTGGAACGTGGTTTACTGCCCGAAAAGCGCCACCACATCTCCTGAAGGGTGTGAAAGTGGCTCTGATGTCAGAATGCCAACCTGGCTGGATCACTTACAGCTGTGTGGCCTTGGGCCAATCACCAAACCTCTCTGGGCCTGAGCTGCCCAATAACAATACATACACCTCACCCGGAGGCCGGAGGGTGGAGTGAGAGGACGCGCACCAAGCACCTAGTACTGTGATTGGCGCACAACAAACGGGAGCCGCACTAGGGAGGGGCCAGGGAGAACGCCTGAGAGCCGCTCCAACCAGATAAGGTGCTGGGGTTCCCAAAGTCGGGGCTCAGAGAGTCCCGGGGGCGGGGCGGTGACTCACTGGATCCCGAAGGCCTGCAGCAGAATCGCCAGACTCTCGCACAAACCTTCTACTGCGAACTTGCTGGCGCAGTAAACGGCGTTGAAGGGAAGCGCTTGGAGGGGAGAGGAGGCTGTGAGGCGCGTCCCGGAGGAGATGTGCTGGGAGCCCCAGGCGCCCGCAGCGGTCTCACCACGCTTTTTATTAGACCCCCGGCCTCTCCCGCTGAGCCTCGCCTCCTGCGCGCCTCTGGCCCCAGCCTCTTTGCACTCACCCATCAACCCTCCCATGCTCCCGGTCACCAATATGCGTCCCGAGCGGCGCCGCTTCATGTCTGGCAGGAAGGCCTGCAGCATCCGCACGGTCCCTTTCAGGTTCACGTCCAGCACAGAGTCTACGGCGTCAGCCTTGTGTACCTCCAGCGGCCCCATCAGGCCCCGGCCTGCATTACACACTGCGGAGAGAGAGACCCCCACGTCGCCCGCCTCACACACGGCCCCCCGCCCCGCCTCTCCCCTCGTGCCCCCTGGGCCTCGGGACATCTTGGTTTGGACACAGGGTGAGGAACGCTTCTGCATATATTTTGCGGGGATGCTCACCTAGCACGTCCACGCGGCCCTCGGCCACGCGTGCCCGGGCAGCGGCTATGGAATCTGCGTTCCTCACGTCTAGCTGCAACGTCTCCAGGGAGCCCGGGGGGCACCCTCGGGACCGGGCAGCCTCCCACAGTGGGCCCTGTGTTGTCAGGTCCCTCAGCGTGGCATACACTGGAGGTTCAGAGAGAGGAGGAGGCTCTGAATTCTGGGCTTACGACTATCTAGGCTCCCTTGGACCAGCAGCTGCTCCCTTCTCTCCACACCACCCTCTCCTTCCTCTCATGTACCTTTGAAGCTCTGGGACGGGTCTGACGCCAAACGCAGGGCCAGGTGTAGGCCAATGCCAGAGGAACAGCCAGTGATGAACACCACGGTGCGCTCCATGCAGATGTGCATAGGGAGAGGCACCAGGAATGCTGGGCTCTGGTCTCTGGGATGTATATCACCTGCTTTGCCCCTCCCCTCCCCTCTGGGGTCCCCACCCTTTGTTATGTCTACAACACAATCTCAAGGCTGAGCCCTCCCTTGGGTCACTGGCTGGCCCTCCACAACCTACTCTAGGTCAAGTCAGAGATGAGGCTATTGCTTGGAACATCCCTCTTTGGGTGTAGGTCAGAGGGCGGGTGAAGCTTTGCAAACAGGAGGTGTGGGCTCCTGTGTGGGCACCAGATGCCCTGGGAAGATCTTCCCCTGGCAAGCCTCTGTCCTACAAGGACAATTCTAGTTGCCAGAGTTTGTTGGTGAGGATGTGGAAGTAAATGCTTTGGCATTCTCAGTTCAAAGGTCAGGGATATTAAAAATGGGGAAGCTGAAGCAAGGGGGCAGGCAGAACGGGCCTCACCAGTATCAGTGTCTGTAGCCCCAAGTCCTCCCAGGCACTGCGGCATTGACATTCTGACACACAGGTCCAGGTGATTCATCACTTTATTAAGTGGTACTAAAACAGCTCTTTGATCCCAAATTTGGGGGTGGAGGAAGGCAGCTCACCCCCTCCAAACCTTCCATGGCTGATCCCACTGGCAGGTCTTGAGTTCCTTCACCCAGGCTTGGGGAATTCCTGTGACGGTTGTTCAGGTCCAGGGCCCAGGAAGCTGCCCAGGCCTGGAGTTTGGGGAGAATATGGCCCAAGTGTAGTTAATCTGTCATAAGGAGCCAGCCACCCACAGAGGGTAGAATTTGAGGAAGACCTTCTTGGCCAGGTCCACCGTGTCACCTTGGGGCTCACTGGGATACCTCTTTGTCCCGAGGACGAAGGTCTGCTCCAGCTGGAAAGCATTCTTGTCAAACAGGTGCTGTTGGAAGGGGATGCCTTGGGCCAGGTTCGCCACCAGCGTCTCCATGAAGAGCCGCCAGCGGGGGGCATAGTAGTCAGCCACCAGGCCGGCCAGCTGCTTGTTGGCATAGTCTAGGATGTTGCCCTCTGGCCCCCACAGGGTCAGCTGGTAGCGGCTGTTCTGCTCATAGAAGTGGGCCTCGGTCTCACTGACTGCCGCCCCCCGGGCCTGCTTCAGCCAGCTGCCCAGCAGGAAGTGGCTGTCACTAGCCAACACCTTGTCCAGAGCGGGCAGAAGCTCGTAGGCCAGGATGCCTCCGGCCCTCATCAGGGGAACCAGCTCCTTGTTCAGATAGGCGGTCCTCGCCTTTTCATAGTACAAGCTGACAAGCTCCTGGACCGCCTGACGAGTGATGTCCACCAGGTCATAGCGGAAGGCTGGGCTTGTGGCCAGGGTGGGAGTGGCTTTTAGCAGCAGCCGCCAGGCTTCAAATACATCTGATCGATTGTACCAGACGGTGGTAACCATCCGTAGGGATGGCCGCCTGACCAGTGGGCTGTAATTGTGCCCACTGTAGGCCTCCCCAGAGCAGTTGTAGACACTCCTGAGAAGTAGCCTCCACGCCGCCTCTGCGTCTCCATGGGAGACCCCGTACCGCCGGGCTGCAAAGCCGGTCACCCAGGCCCCCAAATCTGCCACTGGGTCTTTCCGCCAGCCCAGCTCAGCCATGAGGGCGTAGACCACCTCGTTCTGGCCGATGCCCTCAGGGGTCATGCCCGTGCCAACCATGGTGGAGTTGGGGAAGAGGCGGGCGGCTGTGGGGCCCCGATTCACAGACTCCAGGGCCCCAAACAGGCCGTGGTTCCCCCCAAAGTTATGCAGCATGCACCAGATGAAGGGCTGGCCTTGGAAGGAGGCCGTGCGGATGTACACAGGCTGGATCTCAGCAAACAGGTCCAGAACCAGGAGGCGGCCAAGGGGCACAGCCCCCAGCACAGCCCCAACCTGGGCAGGTCCCCAGAACTGGGGCTGGTGCTGGAACAGCCAGCCTTGGAACAGCCACACAGCATCAGGGTCCACTGCGATTGGGGTGTTGGGGGGACAGAAAAGAGGGTGATGAGAAGAGAGGGGGCAAGGAAGTGTTCACCCCATTCTTCAGATGAGGAAACAGAGGTCCTGAGAAGTTAAATGACTCTATCCCAGGACACCCCTTCCCCTGTAACCCTCCAACCAGGAGGGCATTCCTTTCCATCACACATACTATTCCCACCTCCTCCTCCCCACCACTGGGAGTGCCAGGATAGTGCAGTGAAGCTTCATGAAGGAACAGAATTACCCAGAGGGCTGGGCCCCAGCGCCCGCCATTCTGATTCAGGAGGTGGGGGAGGTGCGGAGAATCCGCAGATCTGAGTAGCTGTTGCTGCTGGTCTGACTGGATCGCACCTGGAGCAGTGCTGCTCAGGGAAGCCTGGGCCAACTGGTCCCCTGCCTGGCTGACACTGAGGCGTCCACAAGCCCTCCCTGACCTGGCCCCTCTCTGCCCCTGCTGTGTAAGTGGCAGGAAGGAGCGCTGGGTTCCCATTAGTGCACCAGGAAAGGCACCTACCAGCTTTGGGCACATCACCTAACCTCTGGCCTGCGTGACCTACGTCTGCATGGAGGTGGAGACCAAATAAAACATTTTCAACAGCCAGCACTAAAAGATGCTTTACTCTGGGCAGGGTGTCATTCTACTCCTGAGGCAGCCCCCTTTTACAGAGGAAGCAGCTGAGGCACCGGGAGGGAGATAAGTTGTTGCAAGTCTTGCAGGCAAGCAGTGCTAGCGTTTGAAAAGCGTGCCCAGCTCCAGAGCTCACCTCTCAACCTCAGTTTGATGAAATGAGATGTGTGTGTAGAAGGGAACTGTCAAGTGCTGTGTGTCACAGTGAGGTGTTATAATCCCCAGCCCTTCTCCCACCCTGACTGACCTCTGCCATCCCCATCTCCTTGAGGGTCTGGAGTGGGGGGCTTCCCTCCCCACCTCCCCCTGCTGGCAGCGAACCTGTGATCATGGCCTGGTAGACAGCAGCGGTGGCTGCAGCGAGGTAGGAGGGCTCCGAGGAGGGGGGTTGCATCTCATTGAAAGTGTCGGCCCCATAGATGTGATCTGTGCCAAACTCTTTGGTCAGTTCCCGCAGGAAGAGGCTCCCCACGATGGGGAATAGGGGGTCTTCTGGAGCCAGGAGGAAGGAGCAGGAGTAGGAGCAGTTGAAATGTCCCCAACTGCCCAGCTGGGTGATATTGACCTGAGGGAACACCCTGGGGGAACGTGTGATAGTTCAGATAGTTACTAGAGGCTGACACGGTATTTATGGCAGCCTCGCTAACCTATCTGCAGTTCCTGGGTCTCTCATGCCTCTGTGCCTTTGCACATACTGTGCCCTCTGCCTGGAGTCCTTCCCCCTCCCTCCCTGTCTGTGCATCTGGTTATTCCTCAACATCCTTTAAGTTTCACCTTGTCTGGAAAGCTTTTGCTGTCTCTCCTGCACCTACCGGCTGACACAAATGACACCACCTCTGCTCTGAGCCCTTGCTGCCCCCCTTCCCCAAGTGGAAGTGACCTTGACAGAGACGTGGGCCCAGGTATATTCTCGCCCTTTCACTGTTCCGTATTCCCCTGGCAATGTATCTCCCACCAGGGGCTGAGCCTGGTCTGGCAGCCCCAGACAGCCTGATGGACATTTGCTGGATGTGCCAATAAGGTTCCTGCCACCCAGTTGGGGAGGCCAAGGGGTGGCCAGCGAGGCCAGCAGCATGTGCTGAGTGCTATGAGGGCAGCAGGAACTAGGGGCTCATAGGGGCACCATGGAGGCAGTGATGATCAATGCTGGGGGTTCCCCGCAAGGCTTCCTGAAGGAGGGGAGGTCTCAGCTGGGCCTTGAAGAGTTTTCTTAGCCACAGGAGAGAATGGGTGGGCAGCACAGAAGAACAGAGGAGCAGGAAGGACAGAGGAGACCACTGTGCCCCTACTACCACTGAGAGCTGCCATTTGCTAAGACTCTGTGCCAAGACAAATATAGTTTACAAATGAGGAAACTGAGGCCCAGAGTGGTAACTAATCAGCCCCAGTTAGTAACAGAACCAGGAATCAAGCTCAGGCCTGCCTCCAGAGCTTATCTTTTTCCTTAAATCATGTCTTGCAGGGGAAAATACATTCTCCCTCTGAGCTGAGTTGGGGGTGAGGGGGGCACATCACCTGGTAAGAGCCTTGGGGACGTGTCCTGCGAATGCCGGCAACACCGGGATCATGCCAAATGCACGCATCCGGTCCAGGATCCGGTGCTGGGAGGAACGGGAGGGCAGTGGTGCGTGCGGCCCTGGGGTGGGAGGCCCTCACTCTCCCAGAGCACACAGAGCCCCATCGTCCAGTTAGGAGCCTTGAGGTGGGCCATATACCACCCTCCCTAGGCCTGTGACTGCCCAGTACCAATTGTGTCCCTTCCCTTCCCCATCTTTACCTGCAGGTAAAGCTGCTTGAGGTGCCAGGAGCGGGGCAGGGGGCCACTCCAGGTGTGCAGGTTTCCCATGCGTCCCCAGGCCAGGAAGGCAGGACCAGTGAAGTACTCATCGATCTCTGACTGGGTCAGGCCCAAGGTCAAGTACACCTGAGGAGGAGGGCGAGCCCCACACATAGGAACACATTCATCTTAGGGGGACAGTGGTGGGGAGGGTATAGCTCAGTGGTAGAGCGCGTGCCTAGCATGCATGACATCCTGGATTCAATCCCCAGTACCTCCGTTAAAAAAAAATACATTCATCTCTATTCATTGATTCATTCATTCAACAAACATACATGTACCTCTTCTCTGTGCTGTGCCCTAGAACTACCGAGATAAAACTCCATCCCTGCCTGCGAGGAGCCCAGGAGAAATAGATCTGTGAGCTGGTGAGTTTGCTAATACGTCACCCTTGTGGAGTGGTGAAGCGAGGCACGAAGGGGTTCCCCCCAAAATGGGGAAGAGCCTTAGAAAGCTTCATGAAGCAAGGAGGGTTAGAATGATGGTTGAGTGAGGCTCTGCGGGGAGCTAACACAGCTCCAAGTGTGGCCAGAACCCTCAGGGCCCAAGTCTGGAAGCTCCCACGCTGGGCAAAGCCTGAAGGCAACAGGGGAACTCCTGAGTGGGTGAGTGGCAGGAGGTGTCAACCAGATTTGCATTTCAGAAAGGACACTCTGGTGGACTTGGAAAGCCAGGAAAGGAAAATCAGAATGGAGTGGGTATTGCCTAGAGCACTCTCCGAAATGGGGCCTGGAGGCCATTAATGATGTGCGACATGCCGCATCTCAGCTTGGATGGAATGTGGCCATTTGAGCTGATAAAGTCATCCAGGGAAACTGCCAGAAACTCAAGATACTTATCAGACCTTTACCCTAAAATTACAGGTGACAGTCTATCTACTTACCCACGAACCCCCAACCCTAAAACAGCTAGTGATTCCCTAAGGACAAATATTTTCTAATATGTGTCATCAGTCACAAGTCTCGTCAGGCAACTTTTACCAATCTCATGGCTTTTTTTTTTTTTTAAATAAGTGCCTCTTTCTCTTCCTTGGAACACTCTTTCGGGGCTACCTGAGCCTGTGTCTCCCAAATTGCAATTAGTAAGACTCCAAATAAACTTATTTGCATTATTTGTTGGTTGACACTGTTCAGAGGCTCTGGTGGGGGGCCAGAGAGAGGGGATGGGAGCCAGAACTAGGGCCATGAATAAGGAGGGTAAGGAAAAGGCAAATCAAGACCTGCTAATGAGGCAGAACCCATCAAAGCACACTGATTGATGTGGGGGTGGGGAGAGAGGGGAGGCCAGCTTCTTGGGTGTTAAGAGTAGGGTGCCGGGTTCTGCCTTGGTAAGCACTCCTGTGTGTTTGTCTTAACCATGGAAGTTTTTGGAAAGCTGGAGCCATCACTCAAGCCACCAGTGCTTCTGGGGCCCTTATTGTCTGTGTGCCAGAGACCACGCAGATGTGGGGGAGGTGGGGACGCCAGGGGTGTGGTGGGCACGCACCCGCTGCCAGATGGCCTCCTGGCCGCTCCAGGCCAGTGCCAGGTTGATGCCGTTCAGCGCCATCCAGTCTATCTCCCGCTCCCAGTGGGCCCAGTCCCACCACACGAAGGAGTAGCTTTGTGTGCACACGTTCTGGTAATAGCGGTACCTGCAGGCAGAGGCATGAGCTGGGGCACGTCCCTGGGGGCACAGAGGATGTCTCTCACCCCTGAGGGTCCATTGCCCTAGAAGAGCTTGGAGCCTGGCCGTGGACAAACCCCCATGCCACCCCAGGTTTAGCCCACCGGGGAATGGCTCCAGATATGGCCCTGCTACTGCTTTACTCTGGGATCCACCCCAGGTGGAGCTGAGACCTGGATGCTTGAGCTTCTTGGGTGCCCACTCACCTGTGTCCAGCACTCCTCCAGGGCCATTTAGCACCCCCATATATTTGGAGAGCATATTCCATTCTCATTCCTACTCTGTGTACAGTGCTTAAGTGCCAAGTGGCAAAGTTGGCGCCTGTCTTGGAAGGGGGCCCTCTCTCCCCACAGTCTAATGGGGAGACAGATGTGTGGACCCATCTCCAGTGGGGCAAGCGCTAGAACAGAGGCCTGTGAGCGGGCTGGGTGTCATTCCTCAGTAAGCATCTTCTAAGAGAAGGTGGTATAGGAAAGGAATGCGCTCCAATTACGCACCACAAATTCTACATTCATCACCATGCAATCCTCACAGCCAAAACGGCACGGTAGATGTCATTATTTACATTTTATCGTTTTTCCAGATAAACCAACTGAGACTCAGAGAGGCTAAGTAACTTGCTCAAGGATACATGGCTTTTAGATTCAGAGCTGGGATCTGAAGCCAGAGTCGTGCAGCCCTAAGACCAGCGCTTCCCAGCAGCCTGGCACCGGTGTGGGTCGAGGAAGTCAGCATCCGCCGGTGCCCCGGGGGCTGGAGGCTGCAGGCAGCTGCAGGGGAGCCTACCAACCGGGTCGGCCGCGGTACCTGTTAGGCGTGGCCTCGGTCAGCTCCTCCGGCACGGCGGGCAGCGGCTGCGGCAAGCGCAGCTGAGAGCTGGACCAGGCCACGTGGCAGCCGCAGAAGTCGCGCAGGTAGCGGTGCAGCCCCGCGGCGGCCGCCACACCCGTGGAGCCCAGTACCCGCACCTGCGCCCCCGCGCCGCCGCCACTCAGGCGGTAGGTGTCCAGGCCGGACTCGGCCGCCAGGGCGCGCTCCACCGATACCGAGAAGGCGGCCGCCGGCCCAGGCCCCAGCAGCCGGGCCAGCAGCTCCCGCACGGCCGCTGCCTCCCGCGCCTCGTCCCCAGCCGATCCCCCCGCTGTGGCCAGGAGCAGGAGCCCCAGAGCCGCGGCCACCGCCACCGCCCCCATGGTCCAGCAGTCTCAGTCCGGCGGCGGCCCCGCAGGGAAACAATGCGGACTTGGGACCGGGGGCAGGATGGCTGCGTCCAATCAGCTGCGGGCCTCAGGTCACGTGGAATTGAAGGTACAGCACCCGCCGGCGGTTGGGCGACCAGCTTCCGGGTCCCAGACCAGCCCTTGTGGGTGTTTTCTGATCACACGTGGTGCCAGAGCGCGTGACCCAAGTGACTTTAGAAGTCCAGAGCCGGATGTGACTCACAGCCCTTCACTGGCGCCTTCAGGTACAACGCGCTTTCACCTGCAAATCACTTTACCATCCAATAAGTATTTGGAGTTGATTCTGTACCGGGCACTGTCACTCCTCTCCCAGAGAGACCTAGAAACTTATATATATAAACAAAAATTTATATAATATAAATTTATAAAAATTTACATTGTACAGTTGACCCTTGAAAAACGCACAGATGTTAGCAGTGCTGAACCACGGGCAGTCAACATACAAATTTACAGTTGGCCCTCCTGTATTCGCGGTTCCCCATCCGCGGATTTAACCAACTGAGGTTCGTGTAGCACTGTAGCACTATTTATTGGAAAAAATTCGTGTATAAGTAGACCTGCGCAGTTCAAACCCTTGTCGTTCAAGGGTCAACTGTAGTTGTGATGCTGTGAAGAAATGCAAGGGTACCCAGCCAAAGGCTTCCAAGAGGAAGTGACACTTAATCTGAATTAAGTTGGAACTGAGGGGAAGAAGGAGGAGAAAAGCATTCCACGCAGAAGAAATACATATATGAAGTTCCAGGAAGGGTAAAGAAAGAGCTGGGAAGATTTGAGGAGCTAAAAGATCAGGAAGTTGAAGGAGGGATGGGCCACATGAGCCTGGACTGGCCTTGGGGCAGGGCCTAGTGGATGTGTGAAGAGATCCCTATGGGATCCTTAAGGTGGTAGCAGCAGGAGGACAGGACCAGGCTTATCTTCATTTTGCATATTGGGAAACTGAGAGCCAGCAAACGGAAGTGACTCTGAGAAGATCAATAGCCAGTAGGACTACAGGTCTGGAACTAGAACCAGGAACTCCTAACTCCCAGATGAGTGTTCTTGCCACTATCCCCCAGGAAATGCAACCTTTCAGGCTGCCTGTCTGCAGGGAGGGGTTGAATGGAGCTGTGCGGTGGCCAGGAGTGGTGGGCTCTTTAAAGACTGAAATTTCTAAAAGGATTCTGAGTCCTTTTGGAGGCAGGTGTAGATTTTTTTCAGACTGTCAGGTCTGAGAGAAGCTGCTTAGAGACTGGGAAGGGGACAGAGGAGGGTTGCCAGGCCAGAAAGTCCAGAGCCTGGACTGAAAGAGACCGTGGGAGTCCACTGAGCTTGCCCTTCTCCGCCCCCTGCCACCAGCTGCAGACTCAAGCTGCGGTGCCCCCTTGCCTTATTCCCAGCTCAGTGAGCAGCTAGTGCAGGAGGTGCAGCCTCTGTTCCACTCAGTTCTTAATATCAGAAGGTTCTCAACCTTTCCCAGGAAGCAGCTCCAAGACCTGCCCAGAGAGATGGGCCCTCATGGAGCTGAAGCTTGCAGCCCCTCAGGCCCCTCTTCACTCCCTCTAACACCCCCTCCAAACACCGGCTGCTGCAGGTAAGATTTGTCACTCTCCTCCTCCCAGGACCCGTTTTACCATCAATTTGGATCTTACGGAACACGTATGTCAGGGCAGCAGGTCCAGTGTCAGGCTCAGAATTCCTCTCTGGGATCTGGATTTACCCAAAATGGTGTGGGGGTTTGCTGGCAGGAGCAGCAGGTTGGGGGCGCCATCCAGAGGGTTGGTAGCACATTCACAGCTTGAGCTCATAAATGCTCAGCAGGCGCTTCACTGGGTGTGTCACACTGTCTTTATCCTCCACCAGGCTGGGAGCTCTTTGAAGACAATAGGGGGCTGGTTGAAGAAATTAAGTTGCATTGATAGGATGAAATATTAAGCATTTGCCAAAAAAGAAAATGAGGGAGATGTGTTGGTGCTGATTCAGAGTGTTCTGCAAAATATATACGTATTTTTTTGTATTTTTTTGTATTGAAATTTTTTAAAGGTCACATCAGTGAGTATAGTGTATGTCATTTGTGTGTGTGTGTGTGTGTTTTTTAAAGGCTATGTAAACAGTGCTTGCCTCCAGTGGGGGTACTGGGACACTGGGGCAGAAGACTTAAAATAGGGCGTTTTATACTGTTTAATCCTTTTGCCACATGACACATTTTATTACTTTTTCAATGTATATGTGTGTAAAAGGTTGGTCGGTCTCTCCACTCCTATCTCATCTACTCTTTCATTCCTGCCAGCCTGACCCTCTGCTTGCACAGCCCAGAACACCTCCAGATCGCTTGTCCCTCTGCCCAGCCAATCCAGTCCCTCACATGTCAGAGCCCTGCTAGGCTCCCACCCGCCTTACCTGTGAGGAGGAATGAGTCCTTCCCTGTCTGGCCACCAGGGAGCAGCCCATGCCTCGGCCTCGCCTTGGATGGGCTGGAGGGCTGGGAGGGCAGGCAGTCACCCTCAGATCTGAGGGGAGCTCCAATGCCCTTTCCACCCAGGGCTCCTGGGGCAGAAAGAGGCACAGTCCTCAGGGAGGGACAGAGTCGGGGGTCCTGAAGGTGGTGCTAGAATTGTCCCCTATCTTTGTAACACTGAGCAGGCCTAAGGCCACCCTCTCCACACTGGTTCAAGACGAGGAGCACTCGTTGAACGAGGCACAAACTCATTTAGCAGATGTCTGGGGTCCGATTCCACAAGAAGGGAAACAGGGTGAAAGCGAAGTCTCTTAAAAACGGGAGCAATGGATCCATCCTGTTCCCCACCCCCACTCCAGGGCTCCTGGGACTTCCACACCCTCCACGGCTCAGTTCCCAGCCAGACACATCTTTAGCTGGTTAGCCTGGAAGCAACCCAAGGCCACTAGATCCTGGGAGCTCAGCTGAGCTAATGACCCACTGGCCCAGGTCTTTTCAGCCAGGCAAGGGACAACTTTCTTCCCATGGAAGTCCTAGGCCTCTGTCCTCAGCCTCATCTAACTGATCTATACCAGATGAGTACAGATCTGGTTTTAGTATAGATCAGTTTTTGGTATACCCAGAGTTATGCAACCATCACCAAAATCTAATTTTACATTTTATCATCCCCTCAAAGAAACTGTACTCAACCCCATCCAGCAGCCAGTCCTAGGCAACCACTCAGCTACTGTTTGTCTCTATAGGTTTGCTCATTCAAGACATTGCACATAAATGGAATCATGTGGCCTTGTGTCTGACTTCTTAGCATGTTTCTGAGGTCCATTCATGTAGCATGTATCAGTACTTCATTCCTTTTTATTGGAGAATAAACTCCACTGTATGAATATACTGTTTTGTTTACCCATTCATCAGCTGACAAACATCGGGGCTGCTTCCATATGGGGCTGTTATGAATAATGCCACGATGAATACTTGTGCACATATTTGTGTGCACATTTTTTCATTTTTCTTGATATCTAGAAGTCGAATTGCTGGGTCTTATGTTGGTCCTATGTTTAACATTTTGAGGCACTGCCAGGCTGCTTTCCAAAGCAGCTGCATTATTTTACATTCCCACCAGCAGTGGATGGGAGTTTCACATCATTGGCAACAATTGTAACTGTCTCTTTTATAATAGCCTTTTCAGTTGGTATGATGTGGTGTTTCCTTGTGGTTTGATTTACAAGGACTGATAATGTTGAGTATCTTTTCATGGGCTTATTGGCCATTCATGTTTTTCTTTGGAGAAATGCCTATTCAAATCCTTTGCCCTTTTAAAAACTCAGGTATTTGTCTTGTTGTGTACAAGTTCTCTACGTACCCTAAACGCAAGTCCCTTATTAGATTTATGATTTGCAAATATTTCCTCCCAGTGTGAGTGTTGCCTTGACCCTGTCCTTCGAAGCACAAAAGTTTTTAATTTTGCTAAAACCCAACTTATTTTTTATCTCTTTTTTTCAATCACTTGTGCTTCTGATGTCATATCTAAAACCCACTGCCTAACCCAGGGTCAGGAAGATGTAGTCCTATGACTTCCTCTAAGACTTCTCTTACATTAGTTCTATGATCCATTTTGAGTTATTTTTGTGGATAGTGGGCCACAGTCCAAATCTGTTCTTTTGAATGTGGATACCCAGTTGTGTTAACAAATATCATTTGTTGAAAAGACTGTTCTTTATCCATTCAATTATCTTGGCCCCTTTGTGGAAAATCAATTAACTGTAAGTGTTAGAGTTTATTTCTGAACTCTTGTTTTATTGATTTCAAGTATCTATTCTTGAGGTGGAAAGCCCCATGAAAAAGACAGCAAGACCCCCAGGCAGGGCCACTACCCTCCTGCCAGCACCATTCGTTGCCCTGGCCCAGCAGCATTATCCCGCTTCTTAACTCTGAAACGGCTTACTTCTAGAAAAGTGAAACTTACCCTTAAGATTCTGCTGGATCCCTAAGTTCACTCCTGATTGGCCCATTTGTTATACCTTATTTGCATATGATGTTGCAAAATGTTACAAAGTCTAGACTGGTAGCCTATAAAAGTCTGTGTAAACCTATAGACAGGGTCCAGAGCTTGGAATGTTAACTCCTCTGGGCCTGCTGGTGTAATAAACCTGAGTTCTCCAACCCTCCCAGTGCTGCTTGGTCTCTCGCCTGGATCGTGGTTGCTGTCACAACTGAGCTGTAACACTGAGCTGTAACACACTTTGCTGTAACGTTCTTTTTAGGCCTCCCTTTCTGAGTCAGTAACAGAGCAGAGGCTAAAAGAGCTCATTTTCTGAATTTCCACCCTGAACTGTTATTCGAGGAGCCAGTGCTGGCTGTTGCATCCAGCCTATTCCAGGGCAGGTGGCAGGGAAGGGGGGATTGTGAGTGGGAATAAGGAACATCGAGTAAACAGGGTGTTCCTGCCCCTCCTGGCGCAGCAGGCTCGAATTCCTGTGCAGCCTCTGCCCTGGAGGCCCTGGGAGGGAGGCAGGGGGAGGGAGGGCTGAGAAAGAATGTGGGTGCATGCCTCGCACGGCAGTGAGGAGGGCGGAGGCGCCTGCTGGGCCCACCCCGCCTGCCTGGAGAGTCTGTTGGCTGTTGGGCTGCCTGCCTCAGCACCTCAAGTTCTCCAGCTGCCCTGAGGAACCATGCCCACACTGAGTGAGCCTCCACTTGCACCAAGGCCAAAGGCATTGGGGCTCAAAATAGCCAGGCTGCTGAGCCCTAGACAGCATGCTTGCAGAAGAGAGGGAGGTGAGTGGGCAGGTGCCCAAGCCCCCTCCTCCCCTGGCTGTTTGGGTGCGTGGTGCTAGAGGGGGAGATGCAGCCCATCTCCAAGTCCCCTCCCCCTGACGGGTAGTGTCTGCAAAGCTGCCCTGGCTCAGGGAGTGCGCCTGGGAAACTTGAGATAAGGTGAGAATTTCACAAACTCACTGCTTGGCCAGGGCCACAGCAGCTGTGGCCTTTGACCAGAGAAAAGAAAAAGAGCAGAAGTGCTGCCAGAGGGAAGTGGAGGGTGTGGGATACTAGACAGGCTCAAGAGGGCTGAGCCCTGAGCAACAGGCAGCCTCCCTGGTAGTCTGAACACACTTTATTCAGCAAAGGAATGTCTGAACAGAAGGGCCCTGGGTAGGATTTCTGACAAAGAACTCTGCTTCAGACCCCGCTGTAAACAGAGCAAAGATCATCATGTAAACCACAGGGACCGGATGGGAGGGGGCTCTTCATAAGGTCTGGGTCAGGTCACACTGGCCAGTGAAGCTGGGCGCAGGCCGCGCCCAGGGCAGCCCAGCCTAGGGGAGTCCAGTGAGCTCTAAGCAGCTTTGTAAGACAAGCCTGGGGCAGGGGGCAGGGGGTGGGGGGGGGCGGGAGGAGGTTCTGAAGGGGAAGCAGGCAGGGCCGGCCAATTTAGGGGGTTCTCTTGACCACTGAAGGTGCAAGGATTAATTTAGCTCAAGCAGCCAGGGCTGCTGGCAGAACCATCCTCGTTGACTACAGCTCTGCACTCAAGACTCATGATTGGGGATGGGGAAAGGTCTCAGGGTCTACACCAGGAAAGAGCATCCATTTGGACCCTCTGCCCAGAGAATGTGCTTGTGGCAAGGCCCATGCATGGCCTGAGAAGCAGCCAACCAAAACCTGTTTTGGGTCACTCCCAGCTGTGTGTTTAGCTGGGTGTGAAAAGGGGAGGGGAAAAGGAAGGGGATTCTGGGAGGGAGGAGGAGTATGGGGTAGGTGGGGGTTAGGAATGTGGTGTTGCATATCCTGGGACCCTTGGGGCTGCTGGGGAGAAGCCCTGCCCCCTGGCACAGTTGGGTCCAGCTGAACTTCTGATTAACAAGCAAGATGAAGACCAGAGGGCAGGGGTAGTGGGGTGGTGGGGAATGACCAAGGACAGAAATACCATCTTCCTGGACCCACTCCTGCTAACCCAAGAGTGAGGAGTGTTATAGGGCACCCCCGGCCCCAACCAGTAACAAGAGCAGCAGGAGCAGGGGGCTCAAAGTCTGGGTGTGGACGGTGAGGGCACTCCTTCCAAGGGCCTTGGGCTCCTGTGTGAATGCACAAATTGGTTTACCACCAGGGGGCAGGGAAAGGGTTGGATGGAGGCCAGGAAGGCAAGGCTGGTGCCCAGTGGGTGTGAGTGACGGCCAGAGCCCAGCTTCTCTCTAGAGAAAATCACTACACTACAACACACAAAGCTGGGGTGACGGGGACCCAGGGAGCGCTAGGTCTAAACAACTCACAGGCGGCTGGGGGAAGGGTGGCAGGGATGACACAAATGCCCTGATACCCAGGAATCACAACCAACAGGCAAGCGGAGCACAGCTAATCACTGTGGAGGGAGTGCCGGGGGCAGCCAGACGCATAGGCCCCAAGTGGCTCACTCGTCAAATTTCCCTTCCCGAATGTGCTCGAAGGAGAAGGGCAAGAACTTGAAACCGGTCCCGCTGTAGAATTTATTCTGGAACTCGACCCTGGAGAAAGGGAAGAGGAGAGTCATCATTCCACAGACACCTTTTGGGACTTCACAGGTTGCACCAGAAAGATGCCTGGACCCCAAGCTCAACCACACCTCAGGTTCCTACACCAGCTTGAGAGCAGCTCTGCCTCCCATGAAGCCCAGGCCCCAGCCTACTTCCCACAGCACACGGACAGACACCTGCCCGCCAGGCAGGAGCGCACGACACCAATCACGACACCAGTCACGGGTTGGCCTCAGCTCCTGCTCTGTCCTGCTGAGCGGGGTGTCTTCATGCAAGACTTTCTGTAGAGGATCATGTGCAAAAAAGCGGTCTGTCAGTCTGGGTCTCTAACAAGAATGAAGAGGACCCTCAGCAGCCGCTCCTGGCAGCCCCTGGCAGCCCTCCAAGGAAGCCCCTGAGTGGCTGTGAGCTCAGCCAGGGACCCTGGCAGGGGCCACTGTTTTCTTATTTGTTAATCTCTTCTTAGCGGAGGGAGAAGGGAGGGTCGCCAGTGACTGGTGGAGATTTTCAGTTTAGGGGAGGAAATTCCCAGGAAAGGGAGAAGTTAGAAGGGGAAGTCTTCTCAAAGCAATGGCGAAAATATTCTCCAACTACAAAAACATCTGAGAAAGAATTCTTCTCTTGGGGACTGAAAGGAAAAACAGCTTTAACTCCCTTCCCTGGCAGCTCAGCATCCCTCCCTGATGGTGTCCCTGGGCCCTTCAAACTCTGAGGGGGCAGGAAGAGGAGGACACGCCTGTAAGCGGAGCCAGGCTGCAAGCTCGCCCTGGATGGCTGCCCAGCAACCAAATCACCACCAAATATGGGCAGAAAAATGCATGATTCAGAGGATAAAATAGCCAAGGAGCGCTGCCCTGAGGAATAGTTTCCATTCAGTGCTGTGTGACCTGGGGGGCCCCTGAGCCCTGCAGAAGCAGGCCGAGCAGGCCAGTGCAGGCTGCAGGTGACAGCTGGCATGCCCGGCAGGGCTCCAGGACGTGGTCCACCTTCACGCCCCTCACTCAGCCCTTAGCCTTCAGCCAGGGCATCCTCCCTCCAAGCCAAGGGACGGATTAGAGAAAAGGGGGTGGAAAGCGGAGTCTGCCAGTGGCCCCGAGAGGTCCTCAGAGGCCCCTTCAAAACTGGGGGGCTGTCTGTGCACACTGACCGCAGCGCTGCCAGCTCTACCCCCGGGGGAGAAGAGGTGACCAGAATCTTCTGCGTGGGCACAGGAACAGGCAGCCTTCTCCCCAACCCCACATCCCAGGGGCTGGGCCAAGCTCCCAAAGCCTCCCAGCCCGCAGAGGATTCCCAATTAGTGCCTTGGCCAAGCCCCCTAGAGGAAATGGGATCCAGGAGAGGGTGCTTCACACTGAAGTCAGTCACAGGATTCCTAGCAAGAACAATTCCAAACGGGGACCTGGATTCAACCCCATGTCCCAGTACCCCCAAGAAGACCTTCCAGCTACTGAGGCCTCCTCTGGGGGATGCAATGGGGACAGGGGAAGGTTCCTGCTTCTCATCCACTGCTGTTAGGTCTGAATTCTTCATGCTGGGTAGGCTGTGTTTACACACAGCAAGGGTATTTCATTTCATTCAAAAATATACAGCCAGATGGTCAGCAAGCCACCTTCGGGTCTTAAGTATCCAGAACTCCGCCTTCTGGATAGCTAATCACACAAACAACTCTCTCTCCAAACTGGGCAAATGGGGAAGCTTCAGACATTTTCAGATGCCTGAGGGGTCACCGCCCTTCTCTGGGCATCCCCCTACCTGCCTCCCCTCCATCAGGGGGCACGTGCAGGGGGTTGGGGGCACATTAGTTCTGCTGTGTGAGGAGATGGGAGGACCCTCTGACACACCACCTGATACCACCTCTCCCACCAGCTGCTCCTCGAGGTTAGGGACCGAGGGTGGCCACCACTAGGGACATCTTGGGTATCTCAGGGTCAGACGGACTTTGCCTCCCTTCTCAACCATGCTCACTCCAGCCTCCTAGAACAAAGCTGGAGAGCAATTTCCCTGTTGGGCTCCCCGCCTGCTCCTCCCTCCCAGCGAGGGAAATGTGTGCTTCCTGAGAAAGTACAAACATGAAGTTCTCTGTGCCGGGGCGGGCAGGGCCCCGCTGGCTGCCCTGTGACTTCTTCCTTCTTGAGGGGCTCTGCCCAGTCGCCTCCAGGGCCCTGCCCCAAGCCACTAGAATGCACCTCAGCGTTCAACAGATGGGAGGAGAGCTGCAGGCAGGCAGATGGGTTCTGTGTCACCCCTTCCAGTGACCCAGAAGGACTGACTGGGAGTCCACGGAGAGAGTACTCCTGCTACGTGACAGAAACCTAGTTTTCTTGAGTGAATGAACGGAGAAGGAGTTTGGGCCTCTTACCTTTCCTGTGGGATGGCAAGGGGAGGCAGTTTTAGTAAGACGGTTCTAGGCCCAGCTGCTCCTCTGGCCCTGCCTGTCACTCTCTGAACAGGGCAGGGCCTGGGACACACAGTGGCTGAGGGCCCATGCATGGGCTGGGGCGCTGAGGTCAGCCCAGGGCTACCTTTCAGGTGTCCCCCTTCTCCTTAGGCAGCCATTCCCCCACTACCCCGCCATGTCCTGCTGTGGCTCTATGGCATTCCTTACAGCACACCGGTCCCCTTTAGCCACCAGCCTGTGTGTGTCCAACTGGAGTCTGCTGGGTAACAAGGGAGTAGGTTCCACGGGGCCTCAGTCTTTCTGTTAAAATCAGTTTGGTACCCACAGTTAAAACCACAAATCATACTCCTGCCTTTTCCTTTTCTGAGGAAGAAAAGACATCTCATTGTGGTTGGCAAGAAGGCCAAGCACACTTCACACTGTCGGAGGGAGGAAGAGAGAGAGACAGATGTAACTCAGGAGGAGACAGAAGTAGCAGGCTGGTGCGTGAATGTGCTCACCGCTGTTTCCAAATATGTCACCTGCCTCCTTGTGACCCTACATGAACCTCAGAGTCAGGGTTTATCTTTGTTATCGAATCAAATGTTTTTCTTCTTGTCCTCACCAATGGGACAGCCCCTGCATCAGAATCAAGAAACCCCAGCTGAACACCAGGGGTAAAGTGGCAGGTACAAAGATGCTCAGGGTGAATGCCGGGAAAAACAGCAGCAATGTCCCTGCAGCCATTTTCAGTGGGACCAGCTGTTCCCACCCCTCACAGGGTGGCCACAACTCAGCATTCCTGCAGTCCTGCTGGACTGGGAAGAGCCAGGAATCCTCAAAGCACATCCACATTCGGCCAGGAGGGGGTGCATGAACACCAATTTCATTCACTGTTTTTTTTTTTAGTGGTAGGGGAGATGCTCCAAATAAGCCTCCAATGATGGGATTCTGAGAGCAGTACAAAGTTTTCACTACTTTTTCTATTCTACCCAGTATTTCCACTACCAAACAACAACAGCCCTGCGGGTACAGTATGTTTGATTAGCCTGTTCCTTGCAAACTTCATCTGAGAGGTATTCAGATGGGTATCAGGCACCTCCCCCTGGGGTCTCCCTTCTCTCTAAAAAGCCTGGAAGCAGTTTCCTTATGGGAGACCTCAACGAGATGCCCTCTCCGCAGGGCAGCCGCCACCTGCACTTGAACCTAGTTTATAGGGCAATGTGACAGTCACTCGATATTGCATTATTTCATATTTAATCACAACAACCCTGTCATGTGGACGTTATCCTCTTTTCACACACGAGAAAGTGAGGTTCTGAGAAGTTAAGTGCTTTCCTCAGGGTCCCCTAGCCAGTGCCCAGCAGAACTGGAATTCAAACTCGGGTTGCCTAGTTCTGAAGCCTGCTCTCTCACCACTTGTCACTTCCTCGAGCTCATTCATGAGGACGTGGGAAGACACCTTCACTCGAAGGCCACGGGTCAGCCTGAGGAAGAAGTAATCCTTCTGGCAACAGTACACGACTTCCCAACTGCCTCAGCTTACTCTGGAGACCGGGCCCAAGCCCAGGCAGCCTTCCTTGCGCCATGGTGGGCCTGGCTCATGGCCCTGACAGTTCTGGTCCGGCTCCTTGACTGCTACCCACCCACCCAGGAAGGAGGCAGCAGTCCCTCCCCGGGGCTGGAATCAAGGTGGGGTGTCACTGTTCCCTCAAGCTAGGGGCTTGGGTGACGGAGAAGAGAACAGGAAAGGAAGGAAGCCAAGAGGGCAGGAAAAAGTGAGTCACCAGAGGCTGGCAGCACAGATGGTCCAGCACACCAAGTGGCTGAGGAAGTGTGCTGGGGAGAGTGGGCTGATAAGCTGAGAGCAGGTAGCACGCCAGCAGCAGAGCCTCGCATCGCTGCTAAGTCCTGGCTCGCCAGTAAACAACAGCTGGGGGGAGGAGGGGCAGGAGGCGGAGCCGGCCAGAGAGGGCGATGTGTACTGACGGGGCAGGTCGGATTTCTTAAAGGAGCTTTTGAGGGAAGAGTAAGTCTGGGCTGCATCTTGCCCTTACATGCCTCACTTTTCCCCTCTATAATTTAGAGCAACAAACAGCAGAATCTTTTGAGCAGGCTAGCTGTCACCAACCTAGGAGAAAAATCAAAGATAAGGGGAGTGGGGAAGAGATTTCTCAGGTTCAGATTTTTATTTTCTACTGGTTTGGAGAAGTGATGGAAAGAGACAGCCCTCTTCTGACCTTGAGATCATTAACACCACAGCTCATCCTGTCTGGGGATTCCTGAGGCAGGGTCAGTGGGTTTGTGAGCCCCTAAACTGGTAAAACTATGTGTGCACATACGGTCGGGTGTTTCTTTGGGGAGAGGATCTAGAGCTTCCAGAGCCACTGGACCCAAAAAGAGAGAGGGGATCACAGTGTAAAGGAGGAAACAGAGACTTAGAAATAGGGTTTGAGGCAGGGTAGTGAGATAAAGTACAGGATGCCCAATTTTTAGTATAAATATGTTCCATGTACATTGGGAAATACTCAACACTAAAAAAAAATTATTCATTGTTTATCTGAAATCCAAATTTAACTGAGTGCTCTGTAATTTTCCTTGCCAAATCTGGCAACTTTACTTTGAGGTCATGGTCGCAGTCCAGACCAGACCCCAGTTCTCTCTATCCCTGGGACAGAGCTATCTCCATGCAGTACCATTAAAAGCCACAAACTACATTCAAGAAAACAAGTAAATCCAAAACCTTCCCTGTGAAGATGCTGCTTCAATGTACCAAGCTACATACTAAGGAGCCAGGAATCCCCTTACCCACACAGAGCTGCCGCGGGGCTGCCCAGAGACACTGGCGCGAGGACAGAACGAGGAGGACAGACTAGGGCACAGTGTGCGCTAGCGCTTTCCTGGGCTTAGACTCTATTCCAGGGCTGCTTCCATTGCTCTGAACACAAGAGAGAGTTATATGCCAGTGCAAAAAGCCCCCAAACAAACAAAAACCCCCAGCAAACAAAAAAATAAAACCCCAGCAGATCTTCTAAGTCATAATCAAGAGCACCGACAAAAGCAGCAGACAGGGAGAGGGACCCTGACAACACTCACCAGACAATCCTCTCTGGAGGCTATGAAAGTGAGCTGTGCGTGTCTGTGACATTTCCCAAGGCTCGCTACCAAGTAGGTCCTTGGGTGTAAGGATGTGAAAGCAGACACTTCCCAGTGTCTCTGGACTCCAGGCAGGAGTAAAACTGCCTTCAGTGCAGCTAAGGACATGTCCCCACCCCCTGGCCCCATGCTGCCCCTCACCAGTGTAAGCGCAGTGCATGGAGAAAGGCTGAGAGGCCCTCCATGATCAGGAGGATGGCCACGGTCAGGGTGGCGAAGGCGGCGAAGATGAAGAACAGCGCCAACCCCCCTGCTAAGCTCTTCACGCTCAGGCCGATGTGGATCACCATGGTCCAAAGCACCTCAGACAGCTCTGGGGGATGGGGAGAGACACAGTGCGTTCAGCTGGGCAAGAGGTGCTGCGGGCCTTGCCATCCCTCCCCTGCGTGTTCCTGCCCACCCCCCTCTCCCCGGCTTCCTGCGACCTCACCAGCTAACCCGGCCAAAGTGTGGATCCTCCCACCTGGATGTCATTTTCCCTGGTTTCAGGAGTCTGAGTAATTCTGGAGCCTTTATGTAATTCCCACTCTCATTAAGCCCCCCACCTGAGGGAGTGCCCAGAGAGGGGGAAAAACAGTTTTCGAGCTGAGAGAAGACACTCACGTGCATGAGCGAGGCTGAGGGCCCAGAGCCGCAGGTAGGAGGCGGTGTTGGAGATGCAGCCCAGGCAGTACTCGATGGTGTGGATGGCCTGGTGGACCATGGTGTCCCCAAAGTCAAACTGTCATGTAAGGAAACCAGAGAGGAGATATAAGGTTGGGAGGGGAGTGGGCAGGGATCTGAGCGCTGGTGCTAAAGGCTACATGTGCCAGGAGACCCCTGGGCCTAATCCTGGTGGGGATTTCAGCTATGCCATCCCCTAAATCCTGCCCAGCTTAGCCCCCAGGTGAGATACCCCGTTCCTCTCAATATACTACATCTGAACAAACTACATCTCAATAAGACTCTTCTCAACACATTTGGTTTTTCTCCCTGCTAGGCAGTCAGCTCAGGAGTGGAGTGCATGCCCAGGTAGAACACGGCTGTCGGGCAGCGCCTGCTGGAGCTGACCTCCACCTGAAGGTGCCCGAGAGAAAAGCTCTCTGCTCCGAACAAGTCATGAGGCCAGGACAGGCTTTTCCCTGGGCTGCGCCTCAGGGGACAGGCCACCAGGCTGGAAACTACTTGGAGACAACTAAACTTCTGCAGCCACTTATTTTTACGACATGTTGGGAGCAAGATAACCTCCTTTTACTTTTGAGACTTCTTAGAAGATTCCACAGGGACGTCCTGGCAAAAAAAGTTTTACAAATTCCTACTTGAACAGACAAATACCAATCAAAACATGTACTGTTTTGTGTTTCTGTTTTCCTCACACTCCCTTTCTTCCAGTTTTCCTTTCAACATCAAAAATTATTTCCAGAGTAAAGAGGAAGGGCTAGAAGGAGCGTCCAGGAGCTCACTCTCAGGACTGCTCCAAGCACAGCCGGGGAAGAACACCTGGCTGTTCCGGGAACACCAGGTGCATTTCTCCGCCTCTCACTCCTCCACCGAAGGTCAGGAGGCAGTTCCCCTCCCGAGGCCTCCCTACATGGCCCAGTGCACAACCCGGGGGGTGGGGGGACAGAAGGCTGCTGCCCAGGGGGCCACCGCAGCCTGCCCTGCCCACAGGTCAGAGTCTGTTTTTCACCAGTTTCTTTCAAGACTTACATGACTTCACCCCCAAAAGAAACCAGAAAGAACTATCTTGAGAAACCACATGAGGGCAGGAGAGGCGGGCCAGCTGGTAAAGTGCAAACAGCTCAGGCCTCATGGGTGCGGCCAGTGGGGAGAGGGGCCAACCATCTCTGGGCGACAGCCTTTTTTCCCCTCACCCCTATCTACACCCTGAAAAACTAGGGTAATCCTAGTTACTTCCATCCCAACAATGCTGTTAAGAGCCCTCTGCCACCACTGCTGGCTGTCGCCCCAAAGCCCGTGCTCAGAGGAAGGACAGCTCCCGGCTCTAAGGAGCAAAGGGCTTTACTCCTAAGAGCGCTATGAAAGCAGTGACTGGGGGGTTCCCTTAAAACCAGCCCCTTTTAGTATTTTGATTCCACATTGAGTTTCTCCCATGAACAAGCAAAACAAAAACAAACAAATGAGATGGCAGAGGAAGCTTCCCTTCCAGGTGTTACCCTCGCTTTCTCCTGTCCTTCATTCCCAACTTGCTTTGTAAACTTGGGCCAGTTTCCTTATCTATACATTGGGGGACTGATACTAAGTGGGGTGAGAATTAAGTGAGAAATCCAGCCAAGCAGGCAGGAGTCTGCCACTGCCTGTGGGCATCAGCTCCGACTGACCCTGAACCTCAGCAGACTCCCCGTCTGCATTCTCTGCCCGTTTCTCATCGCCCACCCATGCCTACTCCTCACCTCCTGCGCCTGGCTCCTACCCCTTGGCTCCACACACCTTCTCGGCACACTCACCCTCACCTCCTGTCTAACAGACGTTCTGTGACCTGACTGAGCCTCTGCGGGTGTCTGTCGCTACTGCCTTTTCCTCCTCCCTCTTAGGACACACACCTCCCTTCAGTTTTCCTCCTGCCTCTCTGAATGTTCCTTCTCAGCCTCCACCTTGGTTCTTCCTTCAAGCCTCAGCCCTTAGATCTTTCCTGTAGTACTGCCCGCAGGCCTTCAGCAGCCACCACAGGAGGGAATCCTAAATGGTCACTTCCCTTTCCACATTGCCCGTTTCCAACCAGCCATGCCCTGTCTCCTTCTGGTGCACTGCGTGTGCTTCAGACTCCAGGCCACTCAAACTGAACTAACCAACTGCTCTCCACCGAGACCAACTGCTCCTCATCCTGGGTCTAAGAGAAAGTCACTCCGAGTGCCCCAGGCACCCACACCTGGAAGTCAGTCTTGAATTTTCACTCACTCTCACTGCCCACATTCACTAGAGCACTAGGACCTGCAGTTTTTACTTCCTTGATTTCATGTTGGGTTGGTCTCTTCCTTTCCGGCTCCCATTGCAAATGCCTTTCATCCCTTCAGGCCTCTCTGTCCTGTCCTGACTCCTGTCAGACCAGCTGGTCTCCATGCCTTCAGACACTGTGTCCCTCCCTACCCACCCTCCACCACCCCCAACAGGAGGTTTCAGCAATGGTGTGTGCTGGTCACTCGCTGCTTCCCTGCCCTCTGATGCCCCTTAGTACCCACTCTACTATGGCTGCTTTCTGCCAACCTCTAGTCTCATTTCTCACCGGTCCCCCAACTCTTGACTCTGAGCTCCAGCCAAGCTGAATACTTGTTTATCCCCAAAATGTAGTGGGCCCACAGGCCTCTGTGTCTTTATGATAAGTACACACACTGATGGATCTGCATTCCGCCCTCCCTCCATAGAGCTGCCTGCACCACCAGACTAACCCTAGCAATGATTTCCTTAGGGATCTTTCTCCCACCCCCGCCCAGTGTTTGTCAGGGGCCCTCTTTCTGGGCTCCCCCAGCATCCGGCACACCCTGACCATAGCATCTGTTACCCAGACTATCTCCTCAGTTTGACTGGGAGTTCCTTGAAGGCAAGGTCTATGCTTTCCTTCTCTCAGTTCCTGCAGCACTAAACAGAGTGCTTGGCACATGGAGGCTGAATGGGTGGGTGGGTTGGAGGAATGCACCTGATGAAACAACACTGTGGGGAGAGGTGCCACCAACCCTTGCTCAATGGTTACAGCCTTCAAAGACTTCCCAGACCATCGACAGCCCTGGCTCTGGTCTGCAGTTGGACTGGGTGCCGCCCCCAGGAGAGGCACTGCTGATTCCACTAGGCTGTCTGTGTGGGACAAACAGGTTTTCACAGCCATGCAAAATGGGAAAGTTCTAGAAGTAGGCTGGACTTAAAAAAAGTTTTATTTGAAAACCTTAGATAACTGTGAAAGCTATTTAAATTTGGCTGTAGAGAACCAGACTGTGTATGTGCCTGATAAAGATAAAATGTCCCAATAAGGAAGCTATGAGAAGCTGAACCCCTGAGGGAGCTGGGAGGCCAGAGCCTGGGGAGGCTGAATTCTAGTCTATTTCCTTTAAATGTCCAGCCTGGGACATGGCTACAAATGAGGACTGTGCTGACAGGGACCAGGGCACTGGGGCTCCACTAGGAAGATACTTAGAAAGAGCAGTATTGTTGGAGGTGGCATTCCTGGGAGAGGGCTGGGCTCCTCACTAACATGGGCACACTCCCACAGGGCACTTCCAGGTGGCTCAGCCTGACTGTGCACTGATGAGTGGAACACAGAAGCTCCTGGATGCCAGCAAAGGAGCCTCTCTGGCCTTTAGGAAGACTGAACACTGTCTGCTTTCACAAAGAACAGCAAAGCTTTACCCATTTGCTCCCATTTACCCTTTAGAGAGGACCAGGAGAGCCAGAAAAGGGGAGGGTTCACAGGTCTAGGTATTTCAGAGAGAAATTTGGGGAGAAAGATGCAAACAGTGCAGCAAGGCCTATTAAAAACCCAATTTGAAACTTGTCTATTGCTAAATGAATTACTGCTGAGCTGGAAGGCCTCTTCTACTCCGGATGTAACCTGAATATTTAACCAATTTTCTTTCTACACTGTTATTCTCTATGTGTGGCTGATATAATATGAACTCCTTTCATGTAGATGGATTGTATTTTTCTGGAATGCATCTGAGAGGTAAAGCCTCCTTTTGAAAGCTGTCTGTCTCCCACATGGCTCACATGGAGGTAAAGCTGACCCCAAGTGAGGGTCCCAGCATTCTCACTCCAAGCATCATCAAGCTGGTGAGGGCAGCAGGAAGAGGTTGGCTGCATCTCAGATAGTGAGGAAGGGTGAGCTTTCCCAGAAGCACTCAGAGGAGCAGGGGGAAACAGTTACTCCCAGGGGCAGAGGACCAGACACATCACAGGAGAGGAAGGCAGAGCCAGTGGGATTTAACTCCCAAAGGGAGTCACTTCAAGAATGCCAGTGCAGACATTACTTGTAGCTCCTTGCAAAGCCATTCTCAGAGGCATTAGATCAGCAAAGTCAATGAAACAAAGACAGAGGTGACCGACATGAGATGCAGTTAATGGAGATGAGCTTTTTCAGAACACGGGTTCATAAGCTGGTTAGAAATGGCCAGTGAGATGCAGGATGCAGGGGTGTCACGTGTGGCCCCAGGATGTGGCAGGGTCAGCAGAGTGATCACAAGGACGGGAAGAGAAGCCCAAGATACACATGAAGCCAAAGCCAGCTTGTTTCTTACCACTTCGTCCTCGGTCGGCTTGAAAATACAAATTAACACTTAGTGGGAAGCCACGCCACACACAAGATCACAAGTTATGAGCACAAAGCTACTGATTGCTTCTTGGTGGGGGAGGGAGGACTGAATACTAAATGGTCTAACATGTTGGAGGCAGGCCTCCTCAACATACACAGAAAGCAAAATCAGCAGGATTTAGAGAATTGAGATACTTATTTTTAAAAGGCACCCCAAGCCTTGCAATTTCTTTTTTAAAAAGTCATACACGTATAGTGGAAGTGGTCGGTCAAACTGCAAGGTCCAGCCTCCTGGGTCCTCAACACCTATTCTATTTGTTTTAAAAAGAATGTAATGAATAGATGAGATTCAAAAGTTCAGCTCAGAGGCTTTGTGGTATGAGTGGTCAGGCAAGGAGACTGGATTTTTAAAAACTGAGCTTGGAGGTGGTGGTTTAAGGAAAAGTCTAGCTTGGCTAGACTTCACTCTCCCTGTAGAAAGTAGGCAAATAACATTTTTAAAAAGCTCAAGTAAAATGTCTGCAACAAGAGCATGTTAGCACAACAGGACCTCAAAAGACCAATGATGACAGCTCCAATTAGAACCATTCTTGGGAGGGGCAAAAGAGGAAGGAGCTGCCTAAGTGGGCCGTGTTCCCAGTAACGAGAGCTGGGAGGCTGGGGCCCTCTCCGCCTTGGCCCAAGGAGAGCAGTCGGTAATCGGGATCTGCACGCTGAGCACAGCGGGCCACTCGGAATTCCAGAAGCCAGACGACAGAACAAAACTGCTGCGGGCTCTGCAGGCAGTACCTGGAGCTTAGAGCAGGGGCCGCTGGAAAAAGCTGTGGTGCCTTGAGAGGTCCAGAAGGCAGGCTGATCCTCAGGAAAAGTATTTTCATTTTTCAAGAAGCTGACTAGAATGAGGCCACTTAGGTACACAAGACGAGGGCTGACCTGAGGCGGAAGGAGAGGAAGCCCACACCACTGATCTTACCTCCTCTGCGTCCTCTGAATGGGTGGAGAGCTGGTCATGCTGAATAATCTCAGCATCCTCCTCTGTCGGTCCGTTGCCCACCCTGATCCCACCAAAGTTGAGAGTTCCCTACACAGATGAACAGAAAGAGTAGAATTTGCCTGGGCTTTAATGTGACATTCTGTGAGGTAGGGAAGGGTGACGGTTAGTACATTCACATCTCAGAAAAGAATATATTCTAACAACAAAAACAAAACCCACTGATCGAACGGCTCAGTAAAACCAAACCACTGTTCCCACCCCACCCACCACCGCCCGGGCCCAGCCCGAATTACATGTACCACCTCGTTCTGAGCAGAGGACACAGGCAGGTCTGCCTGCTGCTCCAAGAGACGCCAGCCTCGCCCTGGTCAATGCTAACTGGGAATCCTCTTGAATGAAAAGCTTAATACCAACAGACTCTCCTAACAAGCGTAGCTCTATCTGTAAAGACTTCAGTGGCCAAAGTTTTCTGGAACCAAAGATTAGACTTCCTAAGATGGAGGGGAGCCAAATGACATGGTGATTGCAACGTGGTCTGATAAGCTTTCGACAGGAGCCCAAGAGTTCAAGCAACCTCTCCCTGAAATGTACTGGGTCTCTACCCATGAACAAAGGACTTCCTAGGTCACAGGGAAAACAAAAAACCAAAAAAACCCCTTAATGTACATTAGCTTGTGGCTAGAGAATACTGAGTTAGGAAAAAAAAAAAAGGCTCCTTTCCTTCAATGGAGGATTCTGGAGAGTTAAAACAACTTGGAGGAGAGGCATGTGGGCAGATGCTGGTTGTTGCTTCTCATTTCCCAGGCACAGTTCTCAGCAGGGTCTCCAGAATGGGAATTTCTAAGTCAACTTGATTTGGGTTTACTGAGGCAAAAGGACTCTTAGGGCACAAATACCAGGTAGAACTGGGGAATAAGTCTAACAGTTAGCGCTAACCTGCCATGGAGAGAAAAGGAGCTAAAGAAACAGCTCCTACACCCACTTCTTGTGGTTTGTCAGGGGAGCCAAACAAGGCAAGAGTTCGAAGGCTGTCCTCCTGCAAAACAGCCTCCAAGCAGCAGCACAAACAATGTGCAGGCAGCTTCGATCAGCTGTCCCCAGGTCCCCACCCGCAGCTCCACCTTTTGGTGTGCACCTCTGACCACAGCTTATGACCACGAGACCTCAGTGATTGGACAAATTCTCTCTCTTCTTCTAGCGGTTGTTCTCACATGCTGGCCAGAGAACCAGCTGCATCAGAATCACCTTGAAAGCTGCATTTCGTTAAACAGAAATTCTTAGATACCATTCCCAGAAATTGTAAATTTAGTAGGTCTGGGGTGGGGCCTAGGAAATCTTTTTTTCTTTTTTCAAAAAAAATTGTTTGGAGGGAAGAGGGTATAGCTCAGTGGTAGAGCACATGCTTAGCATTTAGGAGGTCCTGGGTTCAATCCCCAGTACCTCCTCCAAAAATAAAACAAATAGACCTAATTACCCCCCCTCCAAAAAAAACTAAAAAAAAAATTTTTGGAGGGGGAGGTAGTTAGGTTTGTTTGTTTGTTTGTTTGTTTATTTACTTATTATAACAGAGGCACTGGGGATTGAACCTAGGGCCTCAAGCATGCTAAGCACACACTCTACTACTGAGTTATACCCTTCCCCCAAGGAAATCCATATTTAAAAAATATTTCCCCAAGTACAAACTGTAATCATTTCAACTGTCTATCAATATTGAAAAGGCATGTACACACAAAAAAGGCATGTTTCCTTTGAGATAGCAATCCCACTCTGGGAACATCTATGCCTCTGAAGTTTTATCTAGATACATGGACAAGGATGTTCCCTGTGTTACTTGGAATAGCAAAGAACTGGGAACAACCAACACATCCATTAACAAGAGAATGACTACATAATTTTAGCACATCCAACAGAATGTTCTATGGAATGCTAGGCAACTATAACAGTATCACTATGAAACAAGATACTCTAAATTTTTATAAACCTGATAAATCAAGGGGCAGAAGAGTGCTACAACTTAAAACAAAATTGCTAATGTGCTTTAAATATACATGTGTACGTAAACATATTTCTATCAGTGTGTGACAGACATGTGCAGAAAAAAATTTAAAGGCAAGATTCCTCCACCTGCTAACAATACCCTGGAGGAGAATGCAGGGGGTGGGGACGGAGGGCCCTGGGGACAGGCAGGCTTTCAGTATCATTTGTATCTCCAACCAAGTGCACCTATTGCTATAATTTTATTTTTAATGTCAGCAGGGGGTTGTCTGGGTCATGAATTATGGGCAATCTTTATGTCTTTTCCCACTTATCCATTTTGTTTTAATGTCCTAAGAAACAAATTTAAAGTTCACCAGGTGATTCTGATGTGTAATCAGACTTGGGAACCACTAAAGCCCTGGGCACCTCCAGGTCACGCAAATATTACACTCGACAACCCTCAAAAGGTAGACTGAAAGTGTAACAAAGGTGCACTTTCTGCATCACTTTCTGTACAACACGAGACAGGAGAGGACCCCAGAGTACCCTGGGGTGAGTCATAGGGTAAAGGAGGGCTTTAGGGCCTAAAGCAGAAAGCCATTTCTGAAGTTTTCCCCAACCAGCAGATGAAATGAGGGGCAGACAGATTAAACCTCCCAGCCAGACACTGGTAAGTGTCCCTTCAGAACAGAGGGAATGTGAGTTACAGGAAGGAGGATGAGACACACACATCAGCATAAAAAAGAAAAAAAAAAAAAACTGTGGTACACTGCCTACAGACAACCAAGACGACTGAGAACAGGACAGAAACATATCGGGATTCAGATCCTCGGCCCCTGGGGTCAAGAATCCAGGACCCTTGCAGAATGATCACCCTGATACCTTACAGCTGCTCTCCAGAAACAGATGTTTGGCTAAAGAAACAGTGGGCTAAGAAGACTCGAATGTATAGGTTTCCAGACGGGGGACTTTTAATTTGGACAGTATCACAGAAGAGGATGCCAGATTTAAAAGTATCAAGACTGATGCATCAGAAGGGCTTCTTTTTTCTTTCTTTCTTTTTTTTAAAGAAGTGCATCTTAAATAAACTAAGCCTGGTAGAAAGAAGGGCACGTGGAAAGAATGCCAATGAATGGACAGTCTGTGCTTTAAGGTTTTTTGTTTTTTTAATTTCTCAAAGAAAAGGAGAGAGTTAAGTCTCCACTTGAAGATAATTTTAAGCAGCAACATTAAAATATCTTCTGATCCAAAATATCAGCCCTTTTAGACTAGTTCAGAATAGCAGTTTTCTAAGTTAAAATGATCAGAAACACCTAATGAAGGAAATGGTCATCCATCTATTTATTTATTTATTTAAATATTCATTTATTTAAAGGAGTAGGATGCTACTAGAACACAGCAGTACAGGAGTCATCACTACTGGTGAGATTTTAGAAATCTTACAGATTCATTACCTAGAATAGACTAGGCTAATCTGATTCTCAGCACATTATAAGATTTTGGTTAAGAGATGTTTTGGGACAAATACTGAAATGCTTAACATTCAAAGTGCTGTTACTGAATCATGAGTTAGTACTGGAAGAAGGAAAGATCAAAACAGAAGATGACTTTGGCTATGACACCAGATGCGGAGTACACACGAGACACACGGCAGAGTGGAGGTCTCAGTGAAACAGCTGAAGACATGAGGCTTCTGAGTCTCTCACGAAAAAGTCAACATGTACAAGCTCCCAGTGGAAAGAGAGTACGTCACAACTGAAATGAACCAAATGTCCAAGCATCACTCTGAAGCAGAACTGTAAAGTGTGGGGAAATCAATTCAAGAATCACAGAGATGTTCTCGCTCCATGCTTTAAAAATCATTCAATACATGGTCACAGAACACAGACACAAAGGTGGATGAGTCCAAGAGCTGCCCTCTTGGAGTAAAATGATGGACCTGGAGAGGGTATGACCACCACCTTGCTTCCATGGACATGACTGTGCTTATATACTGAAGAGAAACTTAGCAGACCAATGGTCAAGATGCCATCAGAATCTATTCCTAAGAGGTGGAAATCTTTTCTGCCATCATCTCAGTGAGTAACAAGGACACTTCTCAAGAGCACACACATCCCATGCTCTTAGGATAGTTAAAAAGAATTCTGCTGCACTGTTTGCCACCTCTTTCAACGAAATGATGGTTTGTTGGTTTCAACTCACTCACTGTTGCAGCCGCTGCTGCCTCTAGTCCCTGTTGGCTCGGGGTTGGGCTGACTGGGGCCTCCACAGGTAGCCCTTCCTGATACTGAACAGAAGAAAAGAGGAAGGGAGAAGGACACAAAAGAGGGAGGGAGTGAAAGGGGAGACGAATGGAGGGCATGGAAGGATGAAGATGGTCAGAAAAGGGAGAAGGAGGGTCTTGTAACTCAGCTGCTCTCCAATAGGAGTAACAACCTAACAGCCGTATGAGAGTCATGCAACAAGATCTTTCGGGTTTTTCCAGGCAATGTAGTAAGTAAGCATTATTGCATAGCCAGAAACGGACATCTGGCAACGTGTGTGTGTGTGTGTCCCGGATGTTTTGGTTGGTGAAAGTATTAAGATCTTTTCTTAAAAGAAAATGTCTCAGTGTCAGCCCTGTGGTTGTCCAGGCCAACCACATGAGTGGGTTCGTCTGCAGCGCCTGCAGCCTTGCTTTGGCTGATGCTGTATCCAGACAGGTCCAGACCCAGATTTTGCTGAGCACAGCATGACTAGGAAAGGTAAAAACTTATGACTTGTTCTCCTGGGCTACTCAAAGCTGAGTCTGGATGTCTGGGCAGCAATTACATGTTTGTTTTCGGTTTTTGGTTTTGTTTTGTTTTTAATGCAGGTCCGGTGCTCATGCTGGGATATAACACAAATGCATTTGAAGAGAATACAGACTTATGTACAACTCATTATACCCAATGAGGAAGTGTCTTGATCTTAAAAAAGAAATCTAGTGACTTTCAGCAACAGAAATACACCCACCAAATGCTTCCTCCTCAAATACTGACGGCGAAGGACGAGTGGTTTAAACAGTAGCATCCAAGGTACACACAGTAGTGCCACCACTACCAGGAAACACTGAATTCCTTTCTGCAAAGTAAGAAGGCCAAGGCACATCACATTAATTGAATACGCAGTTTCCAACTCCAGCATAAATTTCCCTAAAAGAGTGTTGTCTTGCTGATCTGTGCATAAATAACACAATCTAGTTTCTCAAAATAATTAGTATATGTTGTGGCAAAGTCCAGGATTGTCCCACATGATGAGAGTTATAAGTTCTACCCTTTCTGGATACAGAAGTTACATCCTCCAAAAAAGGAGGATGGGCTGAACTTAGATCAGGATGCATGGACTGAAAACCAAACACTATAGAAAGGGATTTTTTTTAAAAGGCTTTTTCAGAGTCACAGAAACATCTGGCTTCCTGACCTAGAATAACCACCTAGGACAGTCCACCTCTGGTTTGACGCACCTGTCCAGAATACAGCATCGAGTTACCAGAGTCCCCGTAGGAAAACAGGAACATGTTTATGAAATGGATCAGAAGGCTCGGTGCTTTCTCAGATGTGTAAGCATCATAGGCCGTCCACTTGTAAAAAATAAGGATAACCAAGTAGCCAAACAAAGAGGTCATGAAGATTACTTCCGGAATGAATCCAAAGTAGATATTCAGGGGCTTCTTGAAATAGCTAAAAAGTAAGAGAGAAAAGTGTCAAAGATGAACATACCCAGGGTCACATCTATACCAAGTGGAGTGCTTACAAGATTTTGTACCTAAAACTCCCTTGGTCCTGTGTTTATCATTTTAAGAAGCAACAGCCAGAAGCCGTGGAGGCAACAAAGACAAGCAGGATTAACTATGACTTCCAAGTTTTTGGACCTTGGACAGCTCTAGTATCACAACCGCCCCCCAACCCAAATCTCCCATAAGAAAGAGATGGGAAAATCTAGTATATTCTGAGACCACAGTTCATAATTTTATGTGAGTTACACATCAAGGGAAAAAGAACGTAAGTCTCATTTTGATGAAAATCACACAAGGTTTTTTCAGAGATCTTTAGTACAACTGTACATTGTTGAGGGACTAATATTAAGTAAGCTTCATTTAAAGAAATGAGATTTTTATAAATGTACTTCTTTAATACAGAACAGTGTTCTGAGTTATTAATCCCTCCCCAAAAATGTTATGATTTCTTTAGGCAAAAGTGCTGTCTAAATAAACTATGTGCATTCTTATATGACAAACAGAGCAACTCACGTATGGTTGAAAAGGCTCAGGCTGACTCCAAACAGCATGTGGATGATACCAAGGATAACAGACATCTTCATCTTAAAGGAGTTGAGGAAGGTCAGTTTATTGGTAGCAATGTTCCAAATCTGTCACAATCCAAGAAAACAAAAAGCCATTAGAAAGAGTTCTCAAATGGAAAAATAGTCTAAAGAATCCTTTTTTTTTAAGTTATGGAAAATCCTAAACATACACATAAGCAGAGAGAATAGCATAACAAAATCCCATGAACCTGTGGCCCAGCTTCGACAATGACTCCTGTTCATCTTATTTCAACATCATACCCCCAACACACTCCCCGTCTCCACACTGTTTTGAAGCAAAGTCTAGATATCATTTTACCTGTAAATATTTCAGTATGGGTCCCTAAAAGGTAAGAACTCATTTTTAAAAATTGACCACAATACTGTTGTTGCATCCCAGAATATTAATGATTCTTTAATATCATGAAATAGCCAATATTACATTTTTTGATAATATCCTTTTTTTTTAATAATTCATTTAGTCAAAGCAGGGTCCAGATAAGGTCTATATACACTGTGAATGCTGATACAGCTTGTAAGTCTCTGATTTCCCTCTAGCTCTTCTTTTTTATTCCTTACAAATTATCTACTGGAGAAATTGGGACGTTTATCTTGCAGATGCTCTCACAATCTGTGTTTTGCTAATAGAAACTCTGTGGTGCTGCTGTTCTATTTTTAGATATTAATTGCCTTAAGCTTTGTCACCTAAGGCCTGGATGCCTGCAAAATTTTCCTGACAATTCTGCCTCCACTTGGCCGTCAGATTCTGTTTCCTAGCTCATGACGCCGATACAGTCATGTTCCTGTGCCTAAACCTCTCAGAACCCCGACTGTCATCTCTCTATGATAAGGTGCAAACTCTATACCCTATGAAACAGATCTTCCACCATCCAGCACAGCATCTTCTTTTCTGAACTGGCCTCTTCATGAAAGGCTCTTCCTTGGTGACTTCTAATCTGAAAACTTGTGGCTGGTTCTCTCTGCAGCCCCAGTGTTGCCTGAAGTTCTACGACTCCAACTTCCTGATGGACATTTATACCTGAGTGTCCCACAGGCACTTTAAACTCAGTATCTACCTTGTAAGCATCAAATGTGATGTTTGCAAAAACAAACAAACAAACAAAAACTCTGTAACTACAGAACACTATATAAACGTGAGGTAATATTATTGCTCGACTCCAAGCTACTTGTGGACAGAAGCTATGTCTCAAAATTATTTATCTCCCTCAGCAGGCACTATGCCTTGCAGACAACAGGGATTTAGTAAACATTTGTTAAATGCATATGTGAAATGTTATTAAATCTCTCCAAGCCTTAGTTTCTTTATCTGTATAATACCTGCCTGATAGAATTGTTTGGGGATAAATCAGGTAAGCTGAGGGCTCAGTACAGTGCTTGTCCCATAAGAAGCATTTCAGTAACACTGCTTCTATTTTAATCATAATAACTTTGTATCTCCCAACCTCCATTCTTTTGCACATACTTTTCCTTGCCTACAACAATCTGAAATATTTTTTGAAGGCCAGATTAATCTCTGCCCAAACCCCCTTTTTTTTAAAAAAATAAGACACCTTAACCTTTCTGGTCCATAATGATCTGCTTTTCCTCTGGAATTATGTGATCCTTACAGTCTAACACTTAGACTTAAATTCCCCCCACCTCCCCTTTTTAACTACACAAAAGATTTGATCATACTTTATTTGCCTAAGTACTTGAAAAAAGATCAAATTTTGGGATAAGCTTTTGTGAGTATGTAAAGAATGGAAATCTAAAATCCATGAAAAATAATATATATATTATATAAATATATAACTGAATAACCAGACTGTACACCAGAAATTAACACAATATTGTAAATCAACAATAATTCAATAAAAATAAGTAAGATAAAACAGAATAAAATCCATAGAAAAGAGCTATTTTTGCTTTGTTAAAACATCTGCTAAAAAATGAAAATGAATATATGTGTGTGTATGACTGAAACATTATGCTGTACACCAGAAATTGACACATTATAAATTGACTGTGCTTCAATTTTTAAAAATTTGCTAAAAATAAAAACCAAACTATGTTAAACAGAAATAAACTGGGAAGAAGTCCTGAAAACCAGTCTTCCCAGAGTCAATATTATTAGCCACCTCTAAAATAAGTAGTGCAGAAAAAATTACTTGGCTCCCCAAGGCATTTGGGTCTCTTGTGGGTTTGAAGTACTCTGGACAGACACACAGAGGTTTTCCAAAAATATGTTAACTAAAACCCAAATAACTGTTTATCTTCATTTAAATTTTCTTACTTTCGGTTACAGTTAAAAATTTTGGTGTTAGACATATAGGACAGAAGTGCTCTTACTGGATCGATGCCAAAAGGATATGGTCCACCAAAAACTCCATCAACAGCTGGGTTCAGCTGGAGGACAGGGTTCCCCCGAAGTGTGTCCTCCCTAACAGGTTAGGAGAAAAGTGCATTAATTTTTTTTATCAAGAGAGGAAAACTATTGGGATCAAGAAACTGATCCCAAAAGAAACTACCACAGCTATCTCGTCTCCTCAGTAAAAGAGGAGGGACTAGCATCAGAGTGAGAAGGTATCAGTGATAAGAGAAAGAAAAATCAAACACACATACAATACATACAATATACACATACAAAAAGAATCAACGTGCCTAATTTACAGTTTCAGTTCCATGATACTGCTGAACAAATCACAACGCACTTCCCAGGCTGGAGCATACACAAGAGGAGACACCATATTCTTTTGGAACAGAGACAGTGTGCATCACTTTCCAAAGAAGTGTTAGTTTACCACTTGTCTGGAAAATCAGAGCTGATGACCATGAAAGGAATAAGTTTTGACTTTTAGCTTCTTTGTAACTTACGTCCAATTATATATAGTGAACATCGGCCGTACACTCCAAGAAGACCCGAAGATATTAAGAGACTTGGAAAAGCAGTCATTGTAGATGAGACCAGTGTAGATGGAGAACACACCCATCAACAGAATAATGTACCGGCCGCTGAACACAGTGCTAAACATCTGGGAGCCAGAAGGAAGAAGTCAATGAAATGTACTGCTCACTGCAGCTCATTTTGTGACAATGCTATTTAGAATATACTAGAGAATTCCTCTCACACTACTTTACCCTATTCTGGATCAGAGGGCTTGGAGTACAGACCAAAATACAATGATAACAAGAAATTTGCTGTCACAGCATGTGGCCTATTTAGTGTTAAAATGAACATAACTTCTCTATTTTCTAAATACTCTCTATAACATCTGTATACATTCGTGGATAAAAGACTTCTAGATCATGACTCTCATAATGAATGCTTGAGAAATTATAAAGTTTCAGTCCAACCCAGATGTAACTTAAGTATTACCTCACCTTCCAATTAACTGGTGGTTACTGGTGGGGAGAGGGAAGGTGGGAGGGACAAGATAGGGATAGGGGATTAAAAAGGACAAACTACTATACATAAATAATTACAAGGATATATTGTGTAGCACACAAAATACAGCCAATATTTTCTAATTAACTACAAATGGGTGTAATCTATAAAATTTTTGAATCATTATGTTGTACACCTGAGACTAATATATTATAAATCAACTATATCTCAATAAGCAATAAATAAAAATAACTTCCATCAATCATGCTAGAGGAAAGACTGAATTATCCTTCTGACTGTAGAAAATTATTATAAATTTGTTGCCATATGAAGAGACAATGATAGTATGCAGCCAAAGATTATAGGAGAAAAATACTAGAGCTATGTCAAGAAAATAATAAAATTATCTTATGTTTCGTAGTTTTTATCAAAAAAAAAAAAAAAAGAAAGAAAGAGAAAACATTACCTCATTCTCATTCTTCTGGGAGAGGATCCGGCTCTCCCTTAACACCATCCACACAGCAAAAAGGGTCATCAAAATGCCATGGCCAAAGTCCCCAAACATCACAGCAAATAAGAAGGGGAAAGTGATGATGGTATATGGAGCTAACAAAGAAACCAAAGAAGGGAAAAAACAAAGTACAGAAAACAGCAACAACTCCCAACATACCACATTTCTCTTCATACTCTAAGTTCAAAGTAAGGTGACTTACTCCCAAGCTGTCAGTCAGAGGGACTCCCAGAAAATAACTTCCATGGTAGGATCTGCACAGCCTCACAAAGCAGCTCTGAAGGCATCCAAGCTACTGCCAGAAAGTTCTGTCCTAGACTTGGCAACACTGTGGTTTGTTCTTCTAGTCCTTTTTCCTAACCTTTGGTTTACTGATCCTGGGGCAGGCCAGCTTTCCTCTCTTGTGCAGCAACCAGCTGAATGAAGTGGGAGAAAGCCCAGACCCCTGAGCAGGGCAGGCTCTGCAGAAGGCTCCCACTGAACATGGACTCTCAGACTCTTTCTCTTTTTTTTTTTTTTAAGGTTTTTTTTTGGGGAGGGCAGGTGGTAACTAGGTTTATTTATTTTTAGAGGACATACTGGGGATTGAATGCAGGACCTCATACGTGCTAAGCATGTGCTCTACCACTTGAGCTATACCCTCCCCTACTCCCCTACGATTCTCAGACTCTTGATTTAATAATTTACTCTCCAAACAGAAGAGAAAACTGCCTTGTGCCTAAAATTGTCAGAATTGCTATTATTTTCTCTGCCTAATCTGGAACAGGAAAATTTTTTTCATTTTTCAGTTTTATTAGGTAGAACTGTTACAATGTGCATATATACAATGTACTGCATGTGAATACATATACACAATATTTTGCATGTATTTTGTTAAATTTATACATTTGTACTGTTCATTGTTTCTAAGACGGTTTGGCGCTTTAGCTTTTTAAACTTACATAGTTATCAAAGGAATAAAGTCACAGGGAAGCTATTTTAAAATATCAATTATCTTGGAAAAAACTTTTTGCTTAAAGCATCTCCAGCAAATGATGTGCAAGAGAAAGCCCAGTACTTTAGAGCCATGGGGACAAACAGAGGACTCTAATCTACAGAGCTCATTTCTACACAATTCCTATAAAACTATCTCTTAAAGGAGTGCCACCCAGTGATAAATCTCACTCCCTATGTCCAAACAGGCACAGGAATTACACAAGAGCTGTGGTCTTGACAGTATCTTTAGTTCTAAGCCAACTGTTGTTCAGTTGCATGCAAAGTGAGGCATTAAAAGAAATAACAAAGAATAAAACCTCTAGAGGGAAAAGATTCAAGCTTTTTTACCTGGATTTATCTCTCGGTAAGTTCCAATTCCGTAAGCATCCACTATGTTCTGAAAGCCACATGTAAACTTGTTGGTTTTGTTATAGGTTGGGGGAGTCTGGTTTGTCTGCATCCTGTTCAAAATGGAGGGCACGGTGGAACCACTGTGTTCCTGGGAAACATTAAGCACGTATATCAGAAGTAGGTCATTGGCCTAACTGACTATACAGGTGTATGTATTTATGAAAACTCATCGAGCAGTACACAGAAAGTATGTGTGTTTTCTTTCATGTAAATTATATCTCAATCTTTCCAGTCTTTGGGGAAACTGGAACTAGCTATAAATTTTATAGTAAGAGATTTAAATGAAGTCTCAGGAAAAATATCCTAACTTTGAAAAAAAAAATTCTAAAATGTGTGGCCAAAAAAAATGTGGTGCCACTTTCTCTAGAGACATCCTTATCTCCAAGTATCACTGTTCTCTCCTCCTGGTATGGAGAAAGCAAAGTTATTCTCTGACTTTCCTCCTTCACCACCTAGTCTTAACTCCCTGTAGTCTAGCTGAGCACTCTTAGTCAAAGTGCTGGCTCATCACCAGATCCAAAGGTCTTTTCTCTCATGTGTAAACCCTGACACTAGAGATCTTCCTCTTCTGCTCACTAACCGTGCCCTTTCTGTTTCCTCCTCCTCTGCCTGTACCACTGCGGGGCCCCCGAGGTGCTACCCTTAGCTTCCTCATTTTCTCTCTTGGAGATCTCATCCCTTCCAACCTCACAGATCCTATTTCTTTCATTTTGCCTTTTCTTTCGAGAACCTATCCCATTACCTGCTTGACATTTCCATGTGGCTTTCTGTTCAGCCCCTCAATGTGACTGAAGCTGAACTCACCACCTTTCCCCTATTAATACGATTCCTTGCTGAGCTTTTACTTCCATTAATGGAAACATTATTCTACCAGCCGTTCAGGACTGATGCCTCAGAAACATTTAAATTTTTTCTCCTTGTATTTCTCCTGCACATTGCTAGACACCTAGTGTACCTACTGATACTTCCTTTAGAATGTTTCACAAATCATCCTGGTTTGCTTTTCCTTGCCCAGCCTTACTGCTGGGGTTATTATCACCTACTTTGTTTACAATAACCTCCTCACTGACCCCCCCCACCTATAGACTCTCTCTACTCCCCAATCCAATCCAGATACTATCGATGGATTACTCTTTTAAAAGTGTTTTGATAATGTCTTTTCACTGCTAAAAAACTTCCAATGCCTCTCTACTCCCTCTGGGATAAGATTTAAACCCCCTAACCTGGTATTAAAAACAATTAGGTTCCAGTCCACCTGACCCAGGTTTATTTACCTCCCATTCTTTCAGCTCTCCTGTGACAATTCGTTCTGGCCCAACCATGCATTGTAACGCTGTACTTCTGTCTTTGTCTGTGCTATTTTCTTCTCATCATTGCCAACCAACATCTTACCCATTCTTCAAAGCCCTGAGTAAATGCCACCTTCTTAAAGCTTTTTCTGATCCTAGTTGGAAAAGCTAGTACCTTCCCTCCACACACATAAATTACTCTTAGCACAGCCTGTCTTGTATGCTTGCACATCAGCCTCTCCAAGTAAATCATGGTACTTGAGAGCCTATTTTTTACACATCTGTACCTCTCGGCCCCCACATCAGTGCCTTAAACAGGGATGTAGCTCTAATTAACTACTAAAAGGGACTGCAAGGGTTATACTATGGAACTAACCTAACGGACAGAGACAGTGGATCAGGACATTTATGTTCTGGTTGTGAGCAACCCTGAAGGATCATGGATATGTGATTAAATCACTCAATCTTTTTTTTGAACTGCAATTTCTGCATTTGGAAAATAAGAATATATGAAATGTACTGTCAGGAAGCCAGATGAGTACAAGATGAGTATATTAAAGAACTCTGAGACTAAAAATGCCATAAAAATTTAACTGATTAATGTTACTGTTGATGGGAACCTCTCTTCCTGGCTGTAGGCTGCACTGCTAGCTGTAAGAGACTCACCGTGCCCCTTCTGAGTGCAAACTGGATGGAGTCAAGGTCAGTGACAGGGCACCAGACCTCCGCAATCAGGCACTTTTGGGTCACATCTATGTTGCACAGGTTCAAAGTGTGGTAGATAGCCTTCATCTTCCGCACTTTGATAAACCAGACACGGATGTTCTTAGCAGCTGCCTGCAGAACCCTTTGGCGGTGATCCTCCGTTTGATTCAGAACCTTTTGGGAGAGAAAGGAGCAAGAGAGTGATCCTTCTAACACCAGTTAACACCAGTCTTAAACATCAGGATATAAATGGCAAAAAGGCACAGCTTTCTGAGAAGGGTTGCTTGGGATCTGTTTTTTTCCTTCCTCCAGCTAGAATGGGTTTTTTTTTTTTGATTTTTGGAGGGGAGGTTGGCCAAATTATAAGAAATTAGAGTTCCAGTTACTAACATTCATTTTTATTTAGTTTCCAGCTGAAAAGAAACCTGAGAAAATGTTTTTTAGCCTTTCTCCCTATATTTAAACTTCCCACCAAATCCACGGCAGAATGATGTAGGTCATCAGCTTTTATCTGGATCATTAAAGAGCAATGACTTCCCATGTAGAGCCTGTAACTCAGACTCAAAGAGGTCAGCACCACAGGCCCAGGAGCTGACCAAGCCAACAAGTCCATACTTAAGAATCGCAAGCTGCAGAACCCCCTGCACATAAGCCAGCATCAGGGAATGGTGGGAAAGAGGCACTGCTGAACACTGTCATCTGCCTGTACCAAGAGAGACTCCATGCCAGGGAGGAGGAGACAGGAGACACCATGGCCTTTAGAAGGGATTTAGACTGCCACATACCACTGTCATCACAGAGCAGATAAGGCTTAATTTTTCTGTCCCTTTGGAAACCAGTACAGATTTCCCTCAGAGGAACCACACTGCTAAGACTAGAGTGGGAGGGTGGGCCAGAGACACTTTACATTCTACTGCCTTGTTTATCATCGAATATTTAAGATTTCCATAGCAGAACAGGGTCTACGCCAAAACTGGACAAACAACCCACCGCTCACACTTCTGCATGAGAATCTATCTTAAACCTCCACATTTGTCTGAAGAGGAAAAAACTACATACTAATCATTTTACCACAAGTCTTCATCATAGCTGGCTTTTCAAGTTAGTTCAGGAAAAAAGTAGTAACTGCTTCCTGAGAAACTGTTTTGGGCAGCAGAAAGTAACTTCCATAGAGAGGTTTTTAAAAAAAAAAAAAAGCCATGGCATGCTAGGGAAATTCGTGTATCACATGAGACTAAAGGAACAAAGCTACTTTCTCTCCTTCTGGCTGCTGCTGATTTCACAATTACTGTTTAAACTTCTTGGAGGATGTTAAATAAACTTGCAAGAAATGTTCTATTTGCTTTTCTCTTTCCTCACCCGCCAATGCCTACCTCTCCCTCCTTGGTATTCAATCTCTTTTTAATTAAAAAAAAACCTTTTTATTTATTTTACTTGGGGGGAAAGGTAATCAGGTTTTTATTTATTTATCTTTAATGTAAGTACTGGGGATTGAACCCAGGACCTCGTGCATGCTAGGCATGCACTCTGCCACTGAGCTATACCCTCCCCCCATTCAATTCCTTTTTAAAAGTTTCAGTTCATACAGTTCTGTGTTTTAAAAATTCTAGTCATTTACAATGACTATTAAACATGCTCTTTAAAATCTACCACAAGCCTACCTCACAAGGAAAGGATAGGACAGCCCTAGAACCCAGAACATACTAATATGACTTTTCACCCACCAGCAGTTCTAAAATACTCTCTTCCCTTGGTTAAACAGAGAAGTGTATCTCAGAGGAGCGGGCAAGAGGTCTTAGTGGGTCACATACGGAAAGATGAGAAAAAGTGTTGAAATGGGAGCTACAACATATCTCTGACAATTCTGCCACTGCTGGAAAGAACTGCCTTTGGGATTAAGTATGTTTGTTAATGTTTCAAGGGGGCAATCACCACATTCTTTCAAAGGGGAGCAAAGCTCCAACTGGGCACCCTTTTCCTTCCACGTATGCATGAATCAATCCTTCCTGAGAACTCTGTGACAACGTTGCTGTGTGCAAACCACACACACTGCAATTTGGTAAAAAGCTAACACAGTCTCTTCTTGGGTACAAGCGTGACACCAGGCCTCTTTGGCTAGACTCAGTGGTTTAGATCCAAGGTGACCAGAAGGATGCACACCAAGTTGTTTAAGAGTGGCTTCCTCTGGAGGTAGAATGTGTGTGTGAGAGCCAGAACTGATTTTGTATATACTTCTGTAGCATTTGATTTTTTTTCCCTTAATTAAGCATACTAAATTTTATTATAAAAATATCTCAAACTCAAGAGGAGGGGAATTGAATATGCTAAGCAACAACGATTTTAGGTGCATAGCACTCTTGTCTTATTTGAAGATGATTAACGCCATTTTTAAGTCACTCCCCTTGGGAGCTAGGGAAAAGTTTCAGGGGATGACTTAAAATAGCAAACGAGAAATGTATCCTGGGCTGCCGCAAGTGCCTCATAAACTGTTAGTGTTTCAAGGAAGTGAAGTGTTCTCTTATTGCAGTATTTCGCAAAAACAAGTTCCCTCCAGCCCTCTGTGTACCATTTGGAGATCGTCAATCCTGGTGTTAACTCCAGAAGCCATTTCCTTCCTCTCCTGTGGCGTCTCAGGGCAGGGATAGAGTGAGGCCCGGAACCTGGAATGCACAGACACAGCCTGAGGTATGCTGAAATTTCTTACCTGAGCCAATTCAAGTAATCTCAGAAAGTAACCCAATTTACTAGAAGAAACAAAACAGGATTAGCTGAACTAATCAATCATAATTCTTTACGGGAAGTGGCCTACAGATAGAACAAATTTTGAACTGTCTTGACATTCTCTGGAGCTATTAAATTCCTTTAGATTAAAAAAACGTGATACAAATTACATTATAAATTACTGGAAAAAAAATGGCATGAAAAAAAGCTTATAAGCAGAATTTCAGAAAAGCTGAAGGGCACAGTGCCTATGGTACACTGCTAGCTATGCAGACCCGCTGTTTCAGGACGATGTAGAATTTCTAAACCATGAGTCCTAATTGCTCTTTTCCAAGGAAAAGAAATTGAGATTTTGATGGTCTTTAAAAAAAAAAACTTAGGCCATTTCTAATCATTTAAAATAACCTTAACATTATTAAAAGATACACTCACCGGGTCAAGGCAGACTAAGAGGGTTTGTGTTTCACTATTCTATGGGCTTAACAGTTAGGTGGCCTGGCTGCACCCTCGAGGGAGGCATATTTCTCTTACCCTTCACAGATTTTCTTGACTCTGTTTTTCAGCTGATCTCCTTGGAAGAAAATGATGAATACAGACTTGTGCACGTAGTCGCCCTAGGCCCCAAACCAAAACCCGAGAATTCAAACTTCCAATCCAGAAGAAAACTTCTTAAACAACTCACTTTCTTGGAGATATAGAAACAACTGGAATCCTTTAAGTGGCCTCAAGTGGCAGCCCTGTACTTTAACCATTATCCTCAATCCATTTCTTAAGCTCCACTACAAGAATATTTGCCCTGTAATCGCAAATTCACAAAAATCGTTCTAAACTCAACCAGGAGCTTGACACAGATGCTAAGATGATTCTCTTCTTAGCAGAATTTAGCCCTATTTATCAATGCAACTTTAAATCTTATATGGTCTAAATGACATAAGTACAGAGAAGGAAGCCATTCCTGCCTGTTCCCATGCTTAGAAACTCCAGATAAAGGGGCCTGAATAACCACAAGGAACTGAGTGGCTAGGAAGAATGCTGGTGTAGAATCTATGATTCATGCTAATTTAGACTTCAGGGCCAGAGAGGAAGGCAGTCCATTCCAAACACAAGTTTCTGACGCGAGGACTAGAAGAAAAGATCAGGAAAATAAGCTATACTGGGTGTTAACCAGGACTGTCTCTGGTTGCCTGTATTTTCTCTTATTCCTATAGAGCTTTTATAACAGGAAAACCAACAAAACTTTAGAAGGATAAGGAGGGATGAGGAGTGAAGAAAGGCTCAAAGAGTCAAATTCCTAAGTTCTCTGGGAATAAACTGCAGCACATTCCTCATGCAGCTGTTCTGTTGGAGATACTCATACACCTTCTCGCCTCCTCAATTTGTTGATAAAATAATGTTTCTGTTGCCCAGGAACTTGTCTGAATATTCCTGAGAACAGCTCCACATTAGGTGTGACTGCTGACTGCAGTGTCTCCACAACCTAAGGACAGCCTTCAGTAAGACTGTTCAATTGCTCCTCCAGGTAAAGGGACTCACTGTAACCTAGGTGTCACCACATTCCTACTTGGTACCAAGGATAAAAATCCATTTACCAAGATCATTTTTAGCTGTATGACCCACCCACTCTGAGAAGTCTTATAATTTAACCTCTCTTCTTAGGTAGGGCAAAGAATAGTAGTTTAAGAAACCCAAAAGATAATTGAAAACATAAAAACCAACTCTAGGCTTCTAAATAATAGTAATACAAAAGTGAAGGAAATTTTTTTCCAGAATATTTAATCTTTGCTTGTCATCCTTGAAATCAGGACTCACCATACTTAATGTAGGTTTATATTAAGAACTCTGTCCCATTATGTCAAATGCCAAGATGTTAAGCCGTCCCTATTTTCCAAAGCATTGGATGGAGAAGATCAGCCTACTGTGCACGATACAAATCTCTAAACTAAGTTCCTAAATCTCTCAACAAATAGACAAAAAACTTCACCAACTTAAAATTTCATCAGCTTACAAAGATCCCAGTTTAGGAAATCTCTTTTTACGCATGGATGTTACCAAACTTGGAACCAGGTGATTCGCTTTAAATTAATTTTCATAGAAAGTTAATTTTCTTTTGGCCCCAGGTAACTAACAGAAAATATATAAAGCTAAAGCTTAAAATAACTGGAAAAAACATTTCCAATCAAAATAATATCTACATGGGTAAAGCTTAAAAAATGTATGTGCACATGTCATGTACACTTCGTATGTACACATATGATGGAGGTAAAAAGGAAAGAGCAGTCCTTCAAATTTGCAGATAAAAGCAGGGTACACATAAGGGCTTCTCTGTGGGACGGTCAGATTCAGATGGTGCCTGCTGTGTCACTGCTCTGAGCTCCCTTTACAAGACCTACTCCACAGGATGCAATTTCCTTGTCTTACAGTCACAGGATCCTCCAGGGGGTTCTCGATTTCAGCTTGCCGCAGGAACACATTCCCCCGGCACACCCGCCAAAGCATGCGCTCAAAAGTAGGGATGCGCTCCCGGTTAATCACACCAGCCACGAAGCTGTGGGGGGAGAAGAGCCAGATTGGGAACTGGTCCATACCATGGGATGGAAGGAAGGTGAGAGGAGGGGGCAAAGATGACAAACACGAGGCTACACATCGCTATGTCAGTGGGGCTGCCAAAGTCTGATTCCCGGACCCAGCAGAGGTGACAGAACAACTCAGGAACTGAATCCAAAGCGACCTAGAACACCTTGGAATGAGCTCAAAAGACAGCGCATCCTGGAAGCAAGTGAATGCCTAGTCTCACTGTTCTTTTGAACAGCAAAAGCGAACATGACCCCACTGAGTACGAAGGGTTGAAGCGGTACTTACCCAAGTCTTAAAGGCGTGCCTCTTCCCATCTCACTTGGTTCCAAGAGGGACGAAGACTCTTCCAACAGGTCTGGATCCGCCATCTGCTGATGATGCAATTCAGCCTGAATTCACAAATCAATTAATATCTAATGAAAATAGTTAGTGGCATGCAGGGAACGAGGAACCAGGAGATAAGGTTCAGAAAGTAAAGATGAAAAAAAAATCACCAAAAGAGAAGACATACCCACAGAAAGAAGACAAGAAGAATAGAGGAAGAAAGCAAAGGAAGGAAACAAGAGGTAAAGAAAGCACAACTGCCCCAGTAAAGCATCTGGGGAAATGGTTTTAGAAATAAGGAATAAAGGAAAAAAAAACATTAAATGATGGTGACACTTGTATAAATCTGTCACTTGGTGGAAACCATTTTTTCTCTTACGCTTCCCTGAATGAGCCATGTAAGTACCAGGAAACACCTTTGCATTTGGATAGAAGCTGAACTATCTCTTTCTTTTGAGCAAAAACAAGGCAGCTCTGCAGATACTTTCAACATCGAATTTTCAGGCAGCTACAAACTAGAATTTTCCCTGTGAAAGATGGAGATTCTCTTCCCAAGGAAGAAGGCAAGCCACCGTCACTGTCTTGTACAGGAGAAAGACAGAAGGGGCGTCTCCAGATTTCTAGGTTTTCCATGCTCTTTAAAATTCAGAACATGAGAACCTTCAGCACGGCCACTGCAGAAAGTACTCCAAACCATAGGATTTAAAGAGTATTTCTTTCTCTAAAAGGATAAGAAGCCCAATAGCTGCGCAGGCATGAGCCTCCACTGCACCATAAAGGGAAGGAAAAGTGAAAACATATCTGAATGTCTGAGTTTCTGATCAGGCATCTAGCAATATTAAAAAGTTCATGTAGGCTTTACAGTTTAAGGATTCTTGGGAACATAACTCAAGCCAATAATCTGAATCAAGTGAAGAAAAAGTAACAGATAATAAGCCACTAGAGAGCATGTGGGCTAGTTTAATTGTTTAGATTTAAAATGATGTCCACCATGACAGTTTATACAATAAAATGAAGGAGTAGTGGGACCTTCTCAGATGTAGGTCTACATTTTCTAGCCTCTCTCTAGACATCCCACCTCTTCCTCTTCTCAGGAAGGAGAAGCTGCCCTAAAAAATGAAGGCCAATTGACTTCTCCACTGCTTATCTCCCCAACTTTAATATCCACACACTGCTTGTTTGACCAAAGGCTAGAAGTAAGCCAGAATAATCTTCCTTTTCAAAAGCTAAACTAACAAAAAGTCAGAATTTTCCTCTATCATTTTCACTCCAAATTTCAACTTGATTCCACTCCTGTCAACCCCGCTATCAAAAAAAAAAATCCAATAAGGGAATCTTATTTGATAAAGTCATAGGACCATCAACGTAAAGTCAAAGAGGGGTTGGGGTGGGGAACTGAGTATAAACCCGATGATAAGTCTGAAAGCCTAAATGAGTGAAAGCAATTGTTCAGGAAGTAAATTCTAGTTGATCAACTCTCAACCACAACCATTAAAAAAAAAAAAAGGGAAAGATAGGCACTGGGTACACCATAAGTGCAGAGAAATATTGTCATGAGATTTGGAAAGCTTTAAGATGACGTAACAGGGGTGCAGGTTACCACTTGTTGTCAAATGGAAGTTTAGGGGCTCTTTCTGTTTCTCCTTAAAATCAAATCAGCCCTCTGCAAGCCACAGGCAACTTGTTCTCAGGATCCAGATGACAACCATATTTTAACTTGTTTAAGAAGGATGTCCCTCGGCAAAAACCAATGAGACTGACTACTACCCACAAGACTCCCGCCTACTTTCCTACATGGTTCACAAGACCTGTTTTAAGTAAACCCTAAAGACCAGACCCAGTGCAAACAATGTGCTCTAAAGGGGATAATTGATGGAACAGCAAATAGTGCTTAGCAACTAGACTACTCCAAAGACTAGAATTCTCTGGGAATTAAAAAAAAACAAAAACAAAAACAGCAGAATTAAAAAGAAAGTTGTAATAATATCCTAATGAATAATTTCACTTATGAACCCTAAGTCTTAGGAAAGTCAAAATTTTTCAAATCAAATAATTGTGCCTGATGAGAAGCTGGGATGTCCAGAACCACTAACTGAGGGCCTTTAAAACAATATCTAAAACCATATGATCAAGTGTCTAAATCCTAATCTGGGTTCTCTAATGACAATACTGCCAAGGTTTTTCTAAATTACTTGCTGAGCCCTCTGGTTTACCCCCTTCCCCCAGTCAGAATGCTAAAACCACGCCTTGGAAAAGGAAGTAGCAGAACCTCAGAAGTTCTATTTTTATACTTCAGTATAAGCAGCACATTCAGTTCAAGCTGCATTAACTACCAAGAGCAAACACTTTTATCTCCATCTACATGGAGAAAGAAATTACATTTCGTTACCTAAAGTATTCACTGAAGCCCCAAGGAGATGGCAGATGAGAAAGAAAAGTAAAGAAAGCAAATGGATGGAAAATTCAGAAGGAAAGGAAGGCAGGGATCTGCATGCCATTAACCATTACTTTTCCAGTCTTCTTTATGCTCTCATATGTTATGGTGCTTATGGTAAAAGATGCAGAGAAATCTCTCCAGCTCTTACAGTTCTTCATAAACAAGAAGACTGAGAAAAGGATAATCATTAACAAGTCATTTTAAATGTTCTGGATAAGAAATGGCTAAGTTGAATTTGTAATCATGGTAAATCATAAGAATATTCAACATATGTTTACTTCTCCCCTTCTACACACCTCGCCAATCATAACCCCTATGCCTGGTGATAGAAAGAATCATTTTCTGATTTAGCCATTTTCTACCAACTCATTATTGCAAATTACTGATCATATTCACCAAATTATATTAAAAAGAAGGGTTTAAAATTGGTAGTGTTTTAGGCCATTTGCAAACGTTATAATCTTAGGCATGGAAGAAAGTCTCATGAAAAATCTACATTTCTGAGATTTGAGGGTCCCAAGTTTCCTTATCTTTTGCATTATTTAAAGGGTGCAGTTACACCTGCAGATGCACTTAACTCTGTGAGGTCTTGTCTCCTATCAGGGCAGTGACACCTGAGCCTGTTGTTTGGCCACAGCAGGGCAGGGGCTGTTGAAAGGCACCTGGTTGAGACTACGAGCAAACAGCAAGAGCGAGCAAGGCACTGACTGTGCACTGGGAGAGAAAGGGGAGAGCTGTTCTTGCCAGAAGGCACCTCATCCTGGAATGAGAGGGATGGATGACAAAAGCCGTAGAAGAACCACTTGCAACCAAGGTCTCATGCTCAAAAGTAATTTCAGAGATTTTTTTTAAAAATGCTTTGCAAAAGTAGGAGGGGGAAAACAACATACCGTGGGTAGGGCATGACAGTCATGAAGACTTAGATAAAGCCTGCCTTCTCAGGATGGGCATTTCATGTTTAGACCTATTAATTACAGAGAAAATTCCTAAACCCATAACTACAATGTGAAAGTCTTATATCATCCTTCCAAGTGGTTGCCCTTATTTTGTTTTTACTTTTTATTATAAAAATTAACAGTTTAAGTGACTATTTCCCTTAAGGGAGTCCATTTGTCAGTCTTTACTCAGAATTTCTTCAGAATGAACTAGACTAGGAAGCCTATCCCAATCCTTAAACTCAGGAGGTTATGAAAAACATTTTCATACATCTCAACAACATCCCAGAAGTAAACTAAACACTATATCAAAAGAGGAAAAAATGGGAGAGGGAAGTAAAAGAGTTAAATCCCAAATAACGATAAAAGTAACTGAACTTTGATCTTGGGGCCAGATTTACTTTGAATCTGGGGGCAGCAGCTTGGATGTGTATAGCATGTGGAGGCACTGTGTTCAGGGATGTTTCCTGATATGACCAAGTGATATATTCCTTGAACATAGGGACCATGTCTTACTCATCTGATGCCTCGCAAAGAGTAGGTGCTTATCAAATGCTCCATGAATTAATGAGTATAAATAAAATACTGTTTAGGCAGTGAGCATACTGGAATTCCAGATTATGTGTTCATCAGAACCATCTGGTATTAGTGGCCATGCCTGTTGCAAAAGACCTGAAACACTTGGAATGAGTAAATCACACTATTCCATACCCTCTAATGTGATGATATTGCGGACTGGTGAAAGAAGTTACTGTGAGTCTCAAAATTCTCAACTAAGTGAACAAACTGAATATTCACACCAACCCTCCCTGATACAGAGCCAGATCCTGATTCTTAGGAGGACTGGGCAATTAACTTCGTATGAGCTTCTCCCCTTTCCCTTGTTCTGGCAGATCTTTTTAATTAGCATAGCTTCTCTGAGTCAGATCCTTAGTTACTGAGGAATGTATCACACCTTCAGCTGACTTTGGCTAGCCCAGTGGTTGTCACACTAGCATGCCCCAGAATCACCTTGTGAGAACAGATTGCTGGGCCCCACCTACAGAGCTTTTGACTAAGTAAGTTTGGTGTGAAGACTGAAAATTTGCATTCGGACAAGTTCCCAGGTGAGGCTGAAGTTGCTGGTTGGCAAACCCCTGCTCCAGTCTAGAGAACTAGGGAGAGTTGTTCTTTCCTCAAAAGACAGAAATTAAAAGTAAAACTGAGAATATATCAGATGCTAACTAAAATGGGTCCTCCATTTTTTTAAAAAGCTTTGCCAATTTTTGTTGTTGTTGTTGAGCAAAGGAAATGAAGAACTTATGGGAAGGAACACTGAACAGTGACTGGGACAAATTCTGAAACATCTGATGTTAATCTGGTGGCAAAGACACCTATAAAAGAGTTACCCATATTTTAGGCCATCAGAAAAACCATGTCCAGGCTTAAAGCTAAGACTCCTCCCCAGGTTTAATTAGGAGAAGGAAGCCTTCTGAAAGCCTTGCTCCAAATCCTTTCCTTGGGGTCACCTCCGCAAGCTGTCAGCTGGCAACTTAGTCACCTACATTTTTAACCCAGGAACTTATTAACATTTTTCCCTACAAGGTAATGCAGTTGAGTTTATATGAAAATCCAGGAATTTCAAACAGGCATCCTACCAGTATTTCCACACAACACTAAGAAAAGTCCTTGAAAAATTAAACTGTGACATGTGCTTCTGAAGCACTTAAAAATGTGCTGAAAGGTCAATAAGCAAACACAGAAAAAAAATTAAAATTTAATGACAAAAAGGTTTTGGAGATTAGATCTTTGTTATAGTTTTAAGTATAACCAAATGTTTCTTACTGCTTCAACTTTAACCTTAAGCATATACTTACCTTAAAATATAATGTAAAAATTTCATCCAACTATGTTTATATAACTATTTTAGGGTTCCTTTCCCCATTTTGAGATGAAAAATTGCTGAAAATGCAAAAATATACAAAACCATGGCTGGCTGGGTACTGCATGAAAAATGGAACATAATCTGACATTTCTTCAACTAAAACAGGGTGCAAAAATGGCATTGTTTTCAAATCAGCAAATTAAAATAATCACTGGAATAAAAACATGGCCCACTTGTGTTGGTGCAATCTCAGCTGCTCAAATACTAACAGAAACGATAGTCTGACCTCATCGAAAAACTGCTGAGTTTTGCGAAGTATAAATTTTAATTCAGTCAGTTCCAAGAAGTTTCTCTTCAGAGCTTCCTGGTTTGTGTTGATTTCCTTCAGTTCATTTTCAATCTTCTCGAAATTGGCCTACAGAAAAAAAAAAAAAAAAGAAACCAAGAAACCTATTAACTCAAACTAAGCTTAATATGCTCACTCTGAAAGACAGGTGAATCCATCCATCCCACAGAACTCTTGTCACCCTAACAATTCAAAGGTATCTTGTATTCACCCAGCAAGTACAGTTAGTCCTACATATCCTTGGGTTCCACATCTGCAGATTCAACCAACCACGGTTAGAAAATATCTGGGGGAAAAAAATTTCCATAAAGTTCCAAAAAGCAAAACTTGAATCTGCCACCCACCAGCAACTATTTAGAATTTACATTGTATTTGCCACTACTTAACAGTATTTGCATTGTATTAGAGATTATAAGTAATCTAGAAATGATTTAAAGTAGGAGGGAGGATGTGAATAGGTTATATGCAAATACCACAGCCATTTTAAATAAGGAACTTGAGCACCAGCAGATTTTGGTGTCCAAGGGAAGGCCTGGAACCAGTCCCCTTTGGATACTGAGGGACAATTTTACTGTGTTTTTACCAGGGCAATTTTCTTTATAACTTTTGTTTGTTTGTTTATTTTTGCTTAAAATGGTCTTTGTCTATTATATACTCTTGGTTAAATCCCTCAGGGGACTTTGAATAGACAAAATAATTACTGAAAAGTCTATTGGCTATTCATCTAGTCTATGAGATTAATAAATTACTAGACAAACTGATATTCATTCAATAAAATTTCAATAAGCCAATAATTAATTTAATAAGCAAATAATTTATTTAGTGGATGTGATAGTTTTTGAGATACCACAGCATTCTATACTATAAAAAAAGTGAATTCATTTTAATCCTATGCACAAGAAACTTGCAATCAACAGACAAGGACAACAAGAATTAGCCTACTCTCCACCTACTCAGAAAAGTAATTTAAGGAGAAAGAAACTTATCTGGCTTCCTCAGAAGAACTGTTTACCTCTAAGTCAATCATGTCCCGGGGGAAGGGCACCTCTGGGTTTTCGCCAGTGTCCATAATTGGGATATTAGCTTTTCTTATCTCTTTCTCAACAAATCCTAAAATGACAGAATGAGGACATTCATGTCTAAGTGCACATGTCTGGAACTGCCAATGTTTGAGGAAAAAAATAAGATGACCCCAAACCTGCCTAAAAAGAGCTTCATTCTAAGAAAGACATTTTTACATAAAATAAGCAGAATATGTAAATCCCTTTTTCTCCACATTCCTCTTCCTCCAACCCCATATTCTCTAAAGCACAGGTACCCCAAAGAGGGTTATCATCCCACTACTGTCTTCCTTCCCTCTTCTGACCTTAAAACTGGTCCTCATCGGTGTCAGCACTCCACCCCGTGTGACTACTACTGTGTGATGGCTCTGCTCACAGATACTGTTGGGAGAGGAGAGCTTCAGAAGAGTGTGATTCAATAGAGCAGTTGCTGCTTAGCACGCTAGGGAGACAACTCCAGACCACAAGGATTTCATTAAACTTGAAAACAGGTTGGTTTTGAGTTAAAACAAAACAAAAAACAAAGCACAGAATAAGGTCCCAAAACATCAAAAGAGAAAAGTGTTTCAGGTGATAACTACTGACTTATTTTTTTAGCATGGGGACTAAATTCACCTAACAGCTACCTGAAGGCTGGCATAATACAGTAGGAGGATCTTGGGTTTTGGAGACAGAAAACCTGGATTCAAACACTGATTCCATCAAGACCGCTTATGTTCTTGGGCAAGTCACTTAACTTTTCTGATGTTTGGTTTCCTCATTTACTAAATGTGGTAGCACCTATCTTGAAGGAATGCTGTGGGGAATGAATGAAATAAAGTATATGAATACCCAAACTCTCAATAGGACCTTAACAGATGTTAGTTTCTTCCCCCACAAGTAGCTCAAATTAAAAGATGGCTATGCTGACATCTAAAAATGATGGTGTTCTGGGTCCTACCTCTTAGAATTCTATAATGTAGTGCTGCTATAAGACTCTTCCCACAAAAAAATAACCAATATATTCAGCCTGCGGCCTTATCATCTCAAAGTTTCCATTAAGCACCACCTAGCCCAAACACCACAAATCTACTTGTACACAAGAAATTCATCTTCACATCAGATTGCAAGATTTTTCCTCTCTTCTTTTCCTCCTATAGTATTTTCTTCCTTTATTGAGAAGATGTTAATTTAAATCAAATGACTCACAACAGGAACATCATACAAGACCAAAGTGCACATACGAAGCTTTCGATCCATTTCTTCACATCTTCTAACTTCATTCACAAATTTCCGCTGGAAAACATTCACATCTGGATTTAACTGCAAAATAAGAACAGAATACTAAGTATTCAAATACTTTATCTATTTCTTCTCTTTCACAAACAAAACATCCTGCAAAGGGAAAACCTAATTTTGTGTCAACGTATAATGCAACGCTAATAAAATCTGTCTAGTGATCCACACCACCTGCTTTGGGGCCAGCCACACCAACTAAAGGTAAGAACCTTCACTGCTGCAACATATAATGGAACGGAGGCAAATTAGACAAAGCACAGTGGTGCAAAATGTTCTTCCCAGGCCGAAAGTCTCCACTGAATATAGGTGCCCATCCCACCCCTGCCAAAATTTGGGCAATGGATATGATAGAAGCTCTGCCTGGTTTTCCTTCTCTCCTTCTTCCCAATCAGACGAGACAGAAGGCAAACTTTTCTTGTTCTTTTGTCCCAGGATCTTCACCTTCTAGGTCACAGGCTGGTCTATTCATTCGTACATCACACATAATTTTCAAAGCAATGTGACAGATATTCTTGGAAATTTTGTAAGAATAAAACAAGTTCCTACTTATTAAGAAGCTTGCAATCTAATAGAGAAGAAAGATGAGTTCAACTAACAATATAGCACGTGATAAATTCCACATGAGTAATAGAAATAAAGAACTATAGCTACTTACTTAACATTTACAGAGCACCAAATATATGCAGACACTGTATTAGGCATTGGTATAAATACAAAGAATAAGATATGTCTTAGCTTTAAAGAGCTATCAATCCCAAAGAAGAGACAGACATAAACCAATAAATACAACTTGTGTTGTTAAAGAGTAAGTAAAATATTGTTGGCAATTTCCTATACTAAACACATATCTACCTGCCTCATGACGGAGCATTCCACTACAAGGCACCTGCTTAAAAGGAATGAAAACATGCCCACAGAGACTTATACAAGAATGTTTACAGCGGCTTTATTCATAATAGCCCCAAATGGGCAAAGATCCAAATGTCCATCAATAGAAGCCTGGATAAAGACATTGTGATATATTCATTTGATGGAGTACTATCCAGTAATTTAAAAAAGAATCAAGCAAAATGAAATAAATCTCAAAAATATTATGCATAAGTGAAAGAAGTCAGACATAAGAGCTTGTAATGTAACATTTCATTTATATAAATTCAAGAACAGGTAAAACGAACCTATGATGGTAGAAATCAAAACAGTGGTTACCTATAGGGGGTGGGGACTGACCAGAAGCAGGCACAAGAAAACTTTCTGGGCTGCCGGAAATACTCTGTCTTGATTAGGGTGATGGTTATAAAGATGATTGTGGTGATGGTTGTACAGCTCTGTGAATATACTAAAAATCTTTTAGTTGCACACTTTAAATGGACAAATTGTATGGTATGTGAATTATATCTCAGTAAAACTGTCAAAAAATTAGTAGGAAAAAATCTGGACACATAATTCACCAAATTAACAGATTAAAGGAGAAAAAAACATGATAGCCTCAACATATAAAGAAAAGTCATTCAAGAAAATTCCACAACTATTTGTGACAATAATGTCAGGAAATCAGAAATTGGAAGGACTCTGTATAATCCAATAGAATCTCTCCAAACTTAAGAATAAACATATTTAAATGATACAAATTTAAAAGATTCTCCTTAAAGTCAGCAGCAAGACTGGAATACTTTGTGATAGATACATAGCATTTTGCTCTACTTCCTTATTAACAAAAATCCCAATTTTGTTCAGGGCAGCAACTGATCAGTTGAAAAATCACATTTCCTAGGCTCCCTTGCAGCTAGAGTATGTCATAATTTTGGTCAATGATAAATTAACAAAGTCTGCTGAGAATTTCTAGGAAAGCTTTTTCCCTCCATATGTAAGACTTCCCCTTCCTCCTTGCACTTCCTTCTTCCCGCCTAGCATACGGATGAAATGCTAGGAGCTGTTGTGGTCATCTGCAAGGACAAAAGCCTTAAGGACGGCCAAAGAGAAACACAGAATGATCTTAGGACACTGATGACAGTGTGAAGCCAGGCTTTGTGTTACATGAGAAAAGTACACCCCTACCATTTAGGTTTTCAATTACATACAACTAAACACAATCCTAACCAGTATTAGCTTGTTCTTACTCTTCTTCAACATGTTACTGAAGGTCTTAATGTCTATGGTAAAATAAGAAAAAGAAAGAAAATGAAAAGGAAAAAAGGATTTGAAAGAAAGAAACAGCTAACTTTCTGACAGTGCAGTAAAAAAGATTATATCAAACGTAGCAAAATGTTAACAACTGGTGAATCTACATCAGGGTATTCAGGCTTGAAATTTTTCAAGACAAAAATTTAGGAAAGAAGAAAATACCAATAAGTAAAAAAGAAAAATAAACTTATGCTTGACAAAATATACCATAAACAGAGGGAAAAGACAAGCCACAGCCTGGAAGAAGTTATCAGCAAAGGATCAGAAAAAGATTAGCTTCCAGAGTACATGAAGAACTTGAAAAAAAAAAAAACCAAAAAAACAACACAACAAGTCATGGGGGAGGGTACAGCTCAGTGGTAGAGCACGTGTTTAGCATGCACATGGTCCTGGGTTCAACCCCTAGCACAGTACCTCCATATAATTAATAATAATAATAATAATAATAATAATAATAATAATAATAATAATAATAATAAATAAACCAAATTACCTCCCCTTCAAAAAAAAAAAACAAAAAACCAAAAACCCCACCAAGTCAATAAGCAAAAGACAAATAAACCCAATAGAAAAACAGGCAGATAATATGGACAGAAGTTCATGGAAAATGAAACCCTTTATGTCCAATAAACAAATAAAAAGATACTAAGTGTACTAATCTAGAAAATACAAATTAAAACAAGATACTATTTCCCACCATCAGATTACCAAATTTCTTTTCTTTCTGAGCACAGACGTGTCGACATAATTGTGGAATGACGGGAACTCTCAACCAGCGATGGGAGAATGAACAGGTACACTCACTGTGAAGTACACTCTGACAGCATCTGACAGTTTGGGACGTACACAGCGCTCAGCAATGCCCCTCCTAATTATAATCCCTGAGCAGCAGCAGGTTCATGAGATCAGTACCATTTTCATGTAATGCTAAGAGATCGTTTGCCTTTTTCATTCTCATTTTCTCATGACTGTTCAGTGAAGTTTTTCAGAGGCTCATGACATATGTCATGACAGGCTGACTGCAGAAGTCAATATAAGAATCCAGCTGTCTCCTATTAATTCAGACACTAAAAGGTTTTCAAAAGTGTAAAAGCAATACCACTCTTCTCGAAACTATTTTTTTTCATTTTGGAAAATATAGTTTTTTTCATAAAAATGTTATAACATGTAATGTGCTTATTATTATAATTTAAAATAATTTAATAAGTAAACACTTTAAACATTTCTCAGTTTTAATTTCCAATATAGTAATATTGATAGCTATAACTCACATAAAAGCCCTTTGGGATTCCTCAATAATATTTTAAGCATATAAAGAAATCTTTAGACCAAAAAGTTGGAGAACCGCTGCCCGGGAGAAACTACCTCACATCATACATACCACAAGACATATAAATGTATCTTCACTGCAACACTATGAAAGCAAAGAACTGCAATCAACCAAAATGTTCATCAGAAGGAAAAAAAGATCAACTGTATATTCTTACAATAACTATACAGCAATTTAAAGGAATGAACAAGCACTACCTGTATCAACATAGTCAAATCTTACAAATGTTAAATTTAAAAAGCACTTGCTAAAGGATACATACGATACCATATACATAGTTTTAAAACACACAAAATTATACTACATATTATTGTTTAGTGGTAACATACATATGTAGCAAAAGTGGAAAAAACACATGGGAATGATAAAAGCAAAGATCACTCTAGAGATTACCTTTGAGGGGGAGGAGAAAGAAATGAACAGCATGGAAGAAAGATACACAGGAGCTTTCAATTATTTGTGGAATGTTTCTCTTAATTACATAGTAGATAACATAGTTACAGGCATACCTCATTTTATTGTATATCACATTATTGCACTTTGAAGATACTGCATTTTTTATAAATTGAAGGTCTGTGGCAACTCTGCACTGAGCTAGTCTATCAGCATGATTTTCCCAACAACAGCATTTGCTCACTGTGTCTCTGTGTCACATTTTGGTAATTCTCGAAATATTTCAAATGTTTCCACTATTCTGTTTAGTTATGGTGATCAGTGACCTTTTGATTGCAAAAAGATTACAACTTGTTCCAAGGCTTGAAAGATGGTTAGTATTTTTAAGCAGTAAAGTATTTCTAAATTAATGTATATACATTTTTTAGACATATTGCAACTGCACACTTAATAGACTACAGTATAGTCTACAGTCTACCATATAGCATAAACGTAACTTTTATACGCACTGGGAAACCAAAAAATTTGTACTCACGTTATTTAACTATTCACTTTACCGTAGTAGTGTGGAACTACAATAAATATTCATTGTATTATCCCCTATAATTTTTTTTGTATGATTGAAATAAATCATAAGTAAAAGTTAAGAACACTGAGTAGACACAGTGGGTGTTAGGAAGGGAGACACCAAAGGACCAGATGAAGGATTGCAAATTAAGGGTGACTTAGGTTTGCTTTAGGTTTCAAGTCTAGAAAACTGGAAGAATATTGCTGCATTAGCTCACACTTAGAAAGTCAGGATGAAGAAATAGTCTGTTAAAAGGCAAGGTGTTGGGATTTAGACATACCAAGCTTGAGACACAGAGATGACAAAAATCTTAGAGTTATAAATTCAGGGACGGTGTCTGGGAGGTCAGGACCAGAGATACAAATTTGAGACTCACTGAATAAAGATGGAAGATTTGAGAATAGATGAGATCACACACACACACACACACACACACACACAAACACACAAAAGGTGATAAGGGATGATGTGAGTTTGGAGAAGCTTATCCGGAGATAGTACAGAAAAGAGCTTAGGGAACACTGACACCTACAGTGGAGGTAGGGAAGATAAAAGAGAGGTTAGTGGAAGATAACAGAGTCCTCAGAAAGGTTAAGAAAAGGAATCTGAGTCAGGTAGGAGAAGATTCAAAGAGAGGTAGCAGAAAAAGGTTCAAAGAGAATAAGGAGTAAGACCACATCACTGGGTCATACTTGTGCAACTTCAGCTCAGACAAAGAACTTCCTGAAAGCTTGCCAATTCCAGGAAGCCAGTATTTATTACTTCCACTCCTTTCTGACCACTCCTCTTTCATCCATTCATTCATTCCAACAACTATTGATTATCTCGTATGTGGGCACTACAGATATAATAATGAATGTGTCTGTCTTCCTGGTGCTTAGATCATAGTGGAGGAGGCATTCTTTCATCAGCCACTCACACCAATGAATGTAAAATCATGACTACAATGAATGCTGTATATGAAAGGTACACAGAGCTTTGATATTGCACAAGAGGGAATTGTTAACTACTCCCTCCTTTTGGGAGCATGTATTGTGCCTTCCTGATGAAACTGTACACTCCATAGGACATACTTTTTATACTCTTAGACTGTCCATTTTCTTTTGATATCTCCTCCAAGTGCTCAGCATAATGCTTCAATATAATGAGTATTCAATATATGCTTTCTTATATACTACATATCTGTAACTGGATGCTTCAGATTTTGTAATAAATATGCCCCATTGTATGGAAGAACTATGACAATTTTCTTTAAAAATACCATGCTATGGGTGTTAAGGAGCCCAAAAGTAAAGAGCAAGCCTTGAACAGATTAGGTTGGCGTCCTCCACCTGCATTCCAAGCAAATACTTTGAGAACCCTTAGGATTAGTCTCAAAGGGGTAGCTAATAAAAATATGGAAGAATTGGCACAAAACATTTCTCACCTCTACAAAGACAACTTGAAGTGTACACTCTTCCAATAGTAAGCTAGTGTTATAATGTTATTTTTGCAAATAAAAAGCAAAACATTCATCACCAGGCAATTGACCATGACAAGAAAAATAAGAGTTCAGCACTAAACAAGAAGCAGCCCCACAATTACTTACATCACGAAACTGAACTTTTCCGAGTTCTCCTAATTCACTAACACAACAATAAGCAGCTTCTGATTGTAGAAAAAGCTGGGCCAGCGTCATCTCCTCACTCCGGAAAAGCTCCCCCATGGTGGCAGAAAGGACAGGTCAACTGAGTGCCTGGATTTCTCTCTGACCTAAGGCAAAAAGAGAAAATTATATGACCTTGGAATTACCAAGAGGACTGAGACCCCCGTTTTGCATTTCATTTCTTCCATCCCATGCTAAGAGGTCTTTGACAACTGTTTTGACATCCTGCTTAGAAGGACAGAGAGGAGAAATTGTGAAGCTATTACTGAATCCTCTCTCAAAGAGTGCCTGATGAAATCACTTCCTTTGCATTCAACAACAGGATCAAACGACAATAATTTGGGACATCTCAATAGATAAGAATGTATTCAAATTAAAAACAGGAACTGGGAATCCCAAACAGCTCTTTAACACCTTGGACACAATATTATGAGGCAGTGACATTCGCAGTGTTCTTTTTTTTTTTCTTTCTTTCTTTTTTTGCTTGTGTCAGGAAACAAACAGAAGAGACCTTGGTGACCCTCTCATAAAGGATGCCTCTGTTGTGACTAGTTTTCTGCCCTCTACTGCCAAGTTCTAACAGTCAAAGTCCCAGCACTACCCTAAAGCTAAGCCTACTTTAAAGGGTTTAATTTTCCAAACTCCTCAGAAAACATCATTTTCTCCCAAGAGAATCTAAACATATAAGCGTTAACTTAAAGAAAAAAAAAACAAACCCTTGCATGTTAAGCTCAATTTCAAGTCAAGCATGACAGGAATACATGGCAATGACAAAGCAATTTTATCAAGCCAGAGAGAATAAGCTTTCGACCTCCGCAGCTTTTCTGTTTCTTATCCCCACATTCAAGATTAATTACATTCTTCCACCTGTTAAAGCTTCTCATGCATGAGCCAATAAAGGTTTCCTTTTTGGGCGGTCTTACCGTTACCGGGTAGGAAAGACAATTGGCGCTATCAGTGGTCCTGAAACTGCAATTATTTACTCCCAGTTAGCTATTGTTAAGGCACAGACTGTACAGTCCTTAAACTCTACAAAATATGCAGTATTTTTAGTATCATGAGGGCAACCCAAATGATAGATGAAACTGGCGTCAAAGGAAGAGTTATTCTTCCGGAAGCTTAGGAGACATTTTGAGAAACTCGAATGACAAAACCTTGTGCCTTGACCTTACAAAGCAGCAAAACAACACATTCAGATATAAGCAAGGATTTCTCAAGAGATTAGGTAGTCTGACTTTATGACTGCCTACACCTGAATCATCCAAAACAGCTGTTACCAGCCCCCACACCCCCCTCAACAACAATAGATTCCATAACCTCTAACTAAACACGTAAAATTAGGCCAAATCAGCATAGTTCAGAGGCTGCCAGTAACGACAGCCTCCAATGAGTTGCCTCCCTGTTTCTGTTCTTTAGTGATTAGAAGTCTCCCTAGAACATCTCTATCCCACTGGAACCAAAGAGAAAACTAAAAAGGCCAAAGCAATTCGAGGGTGTGGGGTCACAACACAAAAAGCACTTATCCTGAGCAAGATGAATCCAAATAAAGCGCTCCCGCGCCCTGCTTCATTACTGTCATCCAGTCCTCGCCTCCTAACGAGGTACTCAAATCCACCTGCCTCATTTCCTGTCTACCTAATGAGAAAACAGGAATTCTCTAAGCCCAGGCACACCTACCTCCTGGAGTAGGGAATAAAAGGGGGAAAATTCTCAAATTGAGAGTCTCTTTAAGAAGCCCCCAAATTCTTCTGCCTACCCAATAACCTTCAGTTCCTCCGTCTTCTACTTAAGTGGGGGAAGGGATCAGGGCCTCCAAAAGGGAGTGAACCTCCTGTTCCTCTGACCACAGGAGAGGTGCCCGAAGAGGGGTGAACCCCCATTTCCCCTCAGAGACCTGAGGTCCTTGCTAATTCCTCTGACAAGCGAGGGGGCGGTTAGGGGGGATTTGCTGTGCCCCTTGGAGGCTGTTCCCTGCCGCGCTGTACCTACAAGCCCCTGCTCACCTCTGGCCGCAGGCCGAGCCGCCGCCACAGCAGCCGCTCGAGACCAAGCCCGCAGACTCCGCAGCTCTGGGCAGCAGCGCCTCGACGTGCGTGCGTCCGCAAAGCCCCGCCCCCGCGCCGCTGCCGGCCTCCGCCCCCACGATGACCTCATCGTCGTTGGCCAATGGGGTGCGGCCTGCGCCTGCTGCCGCATTGCGGAATCGCGGGGGCGGGGGCGAGAGCCTGAGTGCTTACGCCATCTTGTTCCCGGAGCCGCGGGTTCCGGCAGGCGAGGGCTGGAGAGCCGGCTCTGGCCGCGCAAGTGCTCAAGACATTAAGTTCTTGAGCCTTTCAGAATCTCTGCTCCTTAACACGTATCCTCCAAGACAGGCTGTCTGCTTTCTTTATTTTCATACCCAGGGAATTCGCAACATTCTTCCTCGAGGGAAGAAGCATGAAGGGGAGAAATCAATATGAAATGACTTGAGAGCTGGAGGGGGGCTGTCAGCCAATCTCTTGCGCGCGAGCGCGCACACACACCCTTTCCCCTTATTTTACAGAGGAGAAAATTTGAGCCCCAGAGTGGGGAAGGACTTCTAAAGGTGCTTGTCGAGCTTTGTACAGGGTCTTATTCATTTAAGTATGGAAAAAATCTATTTGTTTAGAGGGGAGGTAATTCGTTGTATGTATTTGTTTATTTAATGGAGGCACTGGAGATTGAACCCAGGACCTCGTGCATGCTAAGCATGCACTCCTCCACTAAACTATACCCTCCCTGAAAACCTCTCTTTAAAAAGGTATTTGATTCAGTCCCTCCAGCGACTGTCCAGGGTCTGTTTTTCTCCGATTAACAGTGGGGAAAACGTTATTAGACAATATACTGTGAAAGTAAATTTTGAATCTTGTATGGTGGATGCCTGTGGGCCCATTTGACCGCTTAAGAGTTTTCTGTTACTCAAAATTTGTAAAAGAATAATGTTCTTGAAAACGCGTCAGTGATGCCTATTATTCATAAAAACGCAATTTGTCAGCTATTGTTATCGATTCCCTTTTCTTGCCCTTCTTTAAAGGAGGAGTGGGGATCCCAAGTGTTAACCAGAACTGTATCAGGAAAAACTCGGAAAACTGGTTATTCATACTTCGTGGGTGGTAGAACCCTATTGAGATTCAAATGTAATGAGTGAGATATGTCTACCTGGCAAAAAACATCATCAATCTTGCTTTGCCAGCCTAAATGAAATAATGAGGGGCAAAAACGAACGTTTTGTTTGCATTTTCTATCTCACTTTGGGAAAGAAGATATAACTTCATTACGGTTTAGTTAAGAAGTAGCACCTTGGAGAGCCCCAGACCCTCCCTTTCCCTGTAAGCTTAAATGCTAATTCTCTCAACTACCCCTCACCCTCGCTTCCCGCAAGGTGAATAGGGACCCACATTTGAAAGCCTGCCAAGTTTTAGAAAAACTATTACACAAGGACTCTCATTTCCTTCCTTTGAGACTCAAAAAAATATTTTCTTAAACCTCAGGGTCAGCTGCTTGTTAACCACAAAATTTTCATACTCTTCCTTTAAGTCAGCCTTTCACCTGGACTCACCTCAAGTCCCTTGAACTCTCTTTTTCCGCGGCTTCTTTGAAAGTGTATACTCTCAGAGCTCCGTTTCTGTCTCCTTTCATCTCCTGCCATCAGTCTTTCTCCAGTGTTCTATTTCTTTGCCCTCCACGCTTTCTTCTTTGGTAGTCTTGCCTATTGTCAGGCTTAAATGTCTAGATGTAGGACTCGTACCTATTTTTCCATCCACCTCCCTTCTCCAAGGTTCAGAGATGGAATTTCAAGCTGCCTGAATAATGTCATTCAGGCAACAAATGCTATGTGGCAGACATGGTGCTAGGTGCTGGAGATAGTAAAATGAAACAGACACGCTTCCTATCTTAGAGGAACTCACAGCTCGATAAGAAAGTTCCAATAATTATGAAAGAGAGAGAGAGATGAGTGCAGTGATTAATACTATGTGCCAGCCACTTTTTAAAGTGCTTTATAGATATGAACTCATTTAATCCTCACAACAATACTAGGAGACAGATACTATTATTGTCTTTATTTAACAGATGAGATGGTGAAATTGAGGCACAATAATTTGCACAAGGTCACTCAGCTAATAGCAGAGCAGGATTCAAACCCACCCAGTTTGGCCCCATTTCTTGTGCTCTAAGTACTGCACTTTTCTGCCTCTGTTAGTAGTGCTGTCTCTGAGTCCAACCTGAATTCACATCTTGGTCTGCCATTTAATATCTCTTAGGACTCTCCAAGCCCTAGTTTCCTCCTCTATAAAATGGGGTTAATAATAGTACTTCCCTCATATGTTTTCTGTAGGGAAGAAAACGAACTTGGTACAAGCGTGGCACTCAGTCTGCATTCAAAAACTGTTAGCTATCTTGCCATCATCATTACTGTTGAGATATGAAATATTGCTTGATGGACCTGAGGATGTCAGAAAAGGTTATATGGAGGAGGTGACATGAGTTTTGAAGATTTAGAACTCTCACTGAAGAAAAACTCTCTCTTCTTCTAAGATCCTTAATCCTGCTGATGGCATCATTGTTTTCCTAGTTACCCAGACTCCAAGCTTAAGCCATACTAAATTCCATTCTTTCTCTCTCATTCCAAATTTAGTCAGCTACATGTCGTACTCATTGTATATCCTGTATTTCTTGTCTCTACCCCTTTATCCTTTTTATTTTCATTGCCGATAACCTAGTACAGGTCCACTTGCTTCTGTCAGATAACTAAAACAGTAGCCTATGGGGCACAGAATGATGTAGTGTAGCGGAAGACCACAGGCTTTTGTGCCATCCTGAACTAGACTCAAATCTCAGTTCCTGCATGTATTCCATCTGATATCAAATGTAAGAGGAATAAATCTCAGCTCTAACAGTTCCAAGGTGTATGAACTCGAGCAAGTTAGTTCACCTCCTTGAGCTTCCTGTTCCTGTTGGAACTCTCATGGGACTTTTCTGTATCTCTTTTTATAAAACACAGTCCTTTCTACCTGAACTTTCTCCCCTCCCATTGAGCCTAACCAATTCTTGAATGAATGGGTGAGTGTGTAGATGATTCTGAAAGAAATGGGGACCTTCTAATAGAAATCTACCATCAACAAAAGAACACATGTATCAGACAAAAGGGATCACAACCCCCTTTTCTCTTTCCCCTTTGTTTTATTTTATTTTCTAAATTTTTTTTGTGTGTGTGTGGAGAAATAATTAGTTTGATTGATTGATTGACTTTAATGGAGGTACTGGGGATTGACCCAGGACCTCGTACATCCTAAGCATGCACTCTACCACTGAGCTATACCCTCCCCCTCCCGTTTGTTTTATGGACCTCTTTATCTGTAGGTATGAGAGTTCATGACAGATGCTTGTATTCTTGTAACAGAGATATGAAGGACAGCTGGGAAAGGTTCAGAGCAGAAGCTAGAATCAGAAAATGTGTGTGGAGTTGTGAAAACTTTGCAAGATCGTCAAGTTTAGCACAATAATACTGCTGATGTTTGTATTCCAATTAGTTCTCAAAGTTACTCTACGTCAGAACATACCTATGAGGAAAATGCTCTTTAAGTTCAATGATGAGTACTTTTATAAATAGCTTTCAGCCATCAAAAGTCCATCATTCCTTCAGCAAACATCTGTTACATGTGTGCTTTATACCAGGCATAATGTTAGAAATTGGAGATACTAAAAGCAACAAGGAGCTTATCAGGGGAGAAAGACAACCAACTAATTGTGATGTAATATGCACAATATAGCAGCTATTGGAGTAGAAGTCTGTTTAAACAGATCAGCTAATTATAGAGAGCTAGCTAATGTGAGTCACATTACATAAGCATACAGTAAGAAAGCCTATATCTGTACAAAATTACATGCATATAATTTGATTGTTTACAGTGATACTGCTTTCATTGTTATCATGAACCATCCAGAGATCTACAGTATGTCAAGTCACCTGAATAGTACATTTAAAGAAATATTTCAAGTCCTTCTGTAATTAACATGCTCCTAAAACCCGCACAATCTTTAGCTGTATAAGCATATCACAGAAAGTGCTATTTAGAGCTTATCATAACAGTATTTACGATGGATTGTTTTTAAAATAGAATCATCTGGGTTTATGTATTTGTAGCCTCACACAATATGCAATAAACAGTGCAAAAGACAAAAAATAAAATAAAATGTAATGCTAGTTGTTTGCATTCTTTGAGGTGACAGTAGCTGAGTGTAATGATTTTATGTGTCCAGTCAAATAATTTTTTTGGGTTTTTCCTCTTTACATAAAAGTGAACTCTAATTCTGAAACTGTTCTACCAAGGATCTGATTCGAGTGTTGAATGAGAGAATTCTCCTGCCACAGCCTCTAGGTGACCTGTCATCACCTTTGACCTTTGTTCTTGAAATAGTGATTCACAGAGACATGTAATTCCTTTTGCAGTTTCACTCTGAGTTCCTCAGGATAAGACTCTGCTCTCACTTGCAAAGCCTGTTAACATTTCAAATGAGAGTCTTTAAGTAAAAACATACTCATAGATTTTGAGGCTCCCTTTGAAGCTCAAGGAATGTCGGCTTCCTTTAGCTCTGGTAATGATTACATCCACAAGGGGATATGAATGAGCCCAAGGCATGTGACGTTTTATGCAACCCTTAAGACTTGTGACCAACACATGAGACAAGGAGCCTCTTAACTTGTGGGAGTTAAGAATGCCATGGAAGGAGGCTTCTTAAAGAAATAAAACTGAGAAAACTTGAGATGGGAAGGAGGGAAAGGACTGAGTGACATGAGGCAGAGAAAACTCTCTGTGACATTAGACGTGAAATATTTGCCCAGGTAAACAAGAAGTGAGTTCAAGAAGATTTCTGAAGCAGAGAATCTGGCAAATGTTTCTATACTGGGTTTCTAGTGACTTAGAGAAAGGAGGTGAGATCTGTAGTAAAGAAATACATTGGAAAATTCCAGCAGATTCATTGAATCTGGTTGATTCAATGGTCAAGGGATAGATTTGTCTTGAACTGTTGTAGTCCTACTGCTTAGCTTAGTGCCTGGCATTCAGTGTACACGTAATACATATTTTTGAAAGAAAGGAAGCAAAATTGGGAATTCAGTTTCTTAATTTGTGATGAACAGATGTGGGTTATTTGTATTTGTAGTCACACAATTATTTAAGGCTGGAGATTGCTATGCTTTACAGTTGGGTTGTTTTTGTTTTATAAAAGCAGTTTACCCGACTTGTGTGGGATTTTTAAGGAGGGAGAGTGGTGGGGAAGGGAGCCTGCAGGAAACTTGTAGGGAAGGTGTATAAAAGCATGGTCTTCAGAGAAGAAATTTTTTCTTAGGGGAAGCAGAAAGTTATCCAAAAGGAAACCTTCAGTTGGAGATTGCCTTGAGCTGTATTTTCATTACAAGTTTCTTTTTTGCTTAGAGTCTTAGAGATTCTGAATACAGGTGAACAATTATTTATATTTAAAAAACATACTTTGGGACCTTAAAATTTCTGGCAATGTGTATAGCTATGGAGAACACCACATTTGAGTAAAATCTGTGAGGTACCCAGCAATTCCATTTCTGGGTACATATCTGAAGAAAAAGAAAAACACTGATTCAGAAAGATACATGCACCCTAGCATTCATAGCAGTATTATTTACAAGTGCCAAGATACGGAAGCTACTGAAGTGTCCATCAACAGATGAATGGATAAAGAAGATGTGATATGTGTGTACACACACACACACACACACACTCTCTCTCTCTGAAATACTACTCAGCCATAAAAAAGAATGAAATTTTGCCACTTGCAGCAACATGGATGGACTTGGCATTATGCTAAGTGAAATAAGTCAGATGGAGAAAGATAAATGCTGTATGATATCACTTAAGTGTGGAAACTAAAAAATACAAGAAACTAGTGAATATAACAGAAAAGCAGCAGCAGACTGACAGATTTAGAGAACAAACTAGTGGTTACCAGTGGGGAGAGGATGAGGGGGAAGGATAATATAGAGGTAGGGGATTAAGAGTTACAGAACTACTATATATAAAACAAATAAGCTACAGGGATATATTGTACAACACAGTGAATATAGCCAATATTTTTATAATAACTATAAATGGAGTATAAACTATAAAAATTGTGAATCACTATATTGTACACCTGTAGCATATAATATTGTACAGCAACTATGTGTCAATACGAATAGGTAAATAAATAATTAAATAAATAAATAATAAAATCTGTGAGGAAAGTGAATTTTAGGAGCTTTCTAGGCAACTTGTATATGCCTCTCTTCTACTCTGTCATTCTGTAAAAGGTTTTGTGCTTGATATAATCCAGGCCTAGATATAGGAAATTGGACAAAGCCTCTAACCCAAAGGAGCTCAGAATCCATAATACAATAAGGACTTTATTAGCAATAATATCTAGGTAGTACTACGGATGCTCTGATAGAGGCATCATTAACTATGCTTTGGAACTTTTACAGAGGAGATAAAATTTGAGTTGTCTTAAAGGATAAGAAGCTGTTTGCCTGTGAACAGACTATGAACCTGGTCTGTTCTCTGCCAGCATTGGGAGTGATTCCACCACCTCTGCACAAATTGTTTCTTTCAGGACTGCATTGGCGGGAGGGTATAGCTCAATAGTAGGGCACATGCTTAGCATGCACGTGGTCCTGGGTTCCATCCCCAGTACTTTCATTAAAAAAATTAAAATAAAAAGATCGAGTTAAAGATCAATCTTTTAATAATGACAACACTACATATGAAATTTTATGGGATATCACTAAAGTCGCAGAGAAAAATAATTATACCTGTAAATGTGTTTATTAAACAAGAAAGAATTAAAGTAAGTTAAATAAGCATAACTCAACATGTTTTTTCCTTCTAGTTTTATTGAGGTATAATTGACATACAGCACTATGTAAGTTTAAGGTGTACAGGGTAATGATTTGACTTATATACATCATGAAATGATTATCACAATAAGTATAGTGGCCATCTGATATAGGTACAAAATTAAAGAAATACAAAAAAAACTTCTTTCTTTGTAATGAGACCTCTTAGGATGTACTCTGTTAACTTTCATATATGAAATACAGCAGTGTTGGCTGCTCTCCCTCCTGAGTGTGTAACTGCTTTTACTTTAACCTGAGCACCCAACCCCCATACCTCATGGCCTTTCTCTCACCTTCTGAAACAAACTACACTCTGTGGAGTATGTATCTTTCTAAATAAATCTACTTTTACTCAAAAAAAAAAAAAAAGCAGTGTTAACTATATTTATCATGTTGTGCATTATATCCCTAGCACTTATTTATCTTATAACTAGAAGTTTGTACTTTTGACTACCTTTAACCAATTCCCCCTCACCCACCCCAACCACAAATCTGATCTCTTTTTCTGAGTTTATTGGTTTGTTTTTGAAGTATAATTGACCTACAACACTATGTTAGCTCCTGCTACACAACATAGTGACTTGATACTTCAATACACTTCAAAATGATCACCAAGATAAGTCTAGTTACAATCTGTCACCATACAAAGATATTATGTAATTATTGGCCATATTTCCCACACTGTACGTTTCATACCCATGACTCATTTATTGTGCAACTGGAAGTTTGTACCTTTTAATCTCCCTCACCAATTTCTTTCCTCCCCACATCCCCCTCCCCTCTGGCAACCATCTGTTTGTTCTCTGTGTCAATTGTTCTCTGTATCAATAACTCTGTTTTTGTTTTATTATGTTTGTGCATTTGTTTAGATTTTAGATTTCACATATAAGTGAAATCATATAGCATTTTTCTTTCTTTGACTTATTTCACCTAGCATAATGCCCTCTAGGTCCATCCATGTTGTCTCAAATGGCAAAATTTCATTGTTTTCATATATGTATATATGAAATATATACATATATACATGTGTGAAAACATCTTCTTTATTGATGAGCACTTATATTGCTTCTATATCTTGGCTATCGTAAATAATACTGTAATGAACATAGAGGGTGCATATCTTTGCTAATTAGTGTTTTTTTGTTTTCTTTGGATAAATATCCAGGAGTGGTAGATTATATGGTAGTTCTATTTTTTTTTAATTTTTTGAGGAACCTCCATACTGTTTTTCATAATGGTTGCACAAATTTACATTCCCACCTATAGTGCACGAGAGTTTCCTTTTCTCCACATCCTCAGCAACACTTTTTGTCTATTGTTTTTTGATAATAGTCATTTTCATAGGCATGAGATGATATTTCATTGTGGTTTTGATTTGCATTTCCCTGATGATTAGTGATGTTGAGCACCTTTTCATATGCTTGCTGGCCATCTGTATGTCTTCTTTGGAAAAATGTCTATTCAGATGCTCTGCCCATTTTTTAATTGGGTTGTTTGTTTACTTGATGTTGAGTTGTATGAGTTCTTTGTATATTTGGATATTAACCCCTTATTGGATATATCATTTGCAAATATCGTCTCTCATTCAGTAGGCAGCTTTTTCATTTAACTGATAGTTTCCTTTTCTGTGCAAAAGATTTTTAGTTTGATACAGTTCCATTTGTTTACTTTTGCTTTTAGTTCCCTTGCCTGAGGAGACATATCCAAAAAATTGCTATGATCGATGTTAACGAGTATACTGCCTATATTTTCTTCAAAAATTTTTATGGTTTCAGGTCTTAAATTTAAGTCTTTAATCTATTTTGAATTTTTTGTTTGTGTGTCTGGTGTGAGAGAGTAACCTAGTTTGATTTTTTTGCATGTAGCTGTCTGGTTTTCCCAAGAATATTTATTGAAGAAGCTGTCTTCCCCCCTTGTGTATTCTTGCTTCCTTTTGTCATAGATTAACTGCCATGTAAGCATGTGTTATTGTCAATATTTACCTTTATATTTATTAATATTTGCTTTATGTATTGAGGTGCTCCTATTTTGGGTGCATACATATTTACAACTGTTATGTCTTCTTCTTGGATTGACCCCTTGATCATTATATAATGTCCTTCTTTGTCTTTTGTTACAGTCTTTGTTTTAAAATCTATTTTGTCTCCTATAAGTATTGCTACCCTAGCTTTCTTTTCATTCCCATTTGTATGAAACACATTTTCTCATCCCTTCACTTTTACTCTGTGTGTATCTTTAGATCTGAAATGAGTCTCTGGTAGGAAGTGTATATACGGATTTTGTCTTTGTGTCCACTCAGCCACTCTATGTCTTTTGTTTGGAGCATTTAGCTGACTTACATTTAAAGTAGTTATTGATAGGTATGTACTTATTGACACTTTGTTCATTGTTTTTGTAATTCTTTATTGTTCCTTTCTTCTTTGTTTACTTTCTTCCCTTGTTTAATGACTATCTTTAGTGTCTTTTTTGTGTATTTATTGTAGATTTTGTTTATGGTTATTGTGAGGTTTATATATAGCTATATATATGATGATGATTTTAAGTTGCTGATCTCTTAAATTTGAATGCACTTTAACTACCCTGCGTTTTTACTCCACCCTCTTTACATTTATTGTTTTTGACATCATATTTGACATCTTTTTTTGTATATATCTCTTAACTACTTATTGTGAATATAGATAATTTTAACACTTTTGTCTTTTAACTCTCCTAACTTTATATATGGTTGACTACCTTTACTGTATATTTACATTTACCAGTGAGATTTTTCTTTCATAATTTTCATATTTCTAGTTGTGGCCTTTTCTTTTCCACTTAGAGATGTCCCTTTAACATTTCTTATAAAGCTGGTTTTGTGGTGCTGAACTTTTTTTTAGCTTTTGCTTGTCTGTAAAACTTTTGATCTCTTCATTAAATCTGAATGAAAGCCTTGCAGGGAAGTTTATTCTTGGTTGTAGTTTTTTTCCCTTTCACCACTTCAAATATATTGTGCCACTGCCTTCTGGCCTGCAGAGTTTCTGCTGAAGTCAGTCAGCCTTATGGGAGTTCCCTTGCATGTAACTTGTTACTTTTCCTTTGCTGCTTTTAATAATCTCTTGTTTTCTTTCATCTTTTGCCATCTTAATTACAGTATGTCTTGCTGTGGTCTTCTTTGGGTCAACCCCGCTTGGGACACTCTCTTTTCCTGGATCTGAATGTCTGTTTCCTTTCTCAGGTTAGGGAAGTTTTCAGCTGTTATGTCTTCAGATATATTCTATGACCCTTTCTCTCTCTCCTCTCCTTTTGGGACCCTTGTAATGTGAATGTTAGTATATTTGATGTGGTCCCAGAGGTCACTTAATATGTCCTCATTTTAAAAAAATTCTTTCTTCTGTTCAGCTTAAGTGATTTCCAGTACTCTGTCTACCAGTTTACTAATCTGTTCCTTTGTATCATCTAATCTACTGTTGATTCCTTCTAGTGTATTTTATAAATTTAATTAGTTGTATTCTTCATCTCTGTTTGGTTCTTCTTTATATTTTCCCTCTGTTAAAAATTTATAACTTCTCACTCTGCTCATCCTTCATCTCCCAAGTTCTTTGAGCAACTTTATGATCATTACCTTGAACTTTTTATCGAGTAGATTGCTTATCTCCTCTTTATTCTTCTGGGGTTTTAGCTTATTCCTTCATATGAAATATATTCCTCTGTTGCCTCATTTTGCCTAATTTGCTATTTTTATTTCTATATATTTGGTAGGCTGACTACATTTCCCAACCTTGGAGAGGTGGCCTTTTGTAGATTTTCTATGCATCCCAGCAATGCATTCTCCTCTGGTCACCAGAGCTATACTCTCTAGGGGTGCCCCCTATTTGGGCTGCATGTGCCCTTCTTTTATAGTGGGCTGACTACTGTGGGTAGTCTGGTAGGTGTTGCTGGCCCCTGGTCCAGTTGGTTACCAGGTCCTGCCTTGCATAGAGTCTGCTGGTTGCTGGTGGGTGGGGCCAGGTCACAAGGTGCCTGGCTATGGAGCCCCTGGGGGTCTGGGGGCTAGTGCTGGCCCATTGGTGGGCAGAGCCAGGTTCCAGGATGAGTGGTTGCAGGCCAAGGGTCCTGGATCTAGTGTCAGCCTACTAGTGGGCAGGGCAGGGTATACCAGGGCTACTGCTGGCCTAGTGTGTAGAACTGGTCCTGGGGTCTCTGGTTGCAGGGCCCTAGGGTTCCTAGAGTTGGTGTTGGCTCATTGGTGGGTCAGGCCAGGGCCCTGTGGTTCCAGTTCTAGTGCAGACTCACTGGTCAGAAAAGCTGGGTCCCAGGGTCTCTGTATATAGGGCCCTGGGAGCCCTGGAGCTGGTGTTGACCCACTGGTGGATGAGGCTGTTTCTTGACACAGCTCTCTGTGGGATCCAGGGTATCCTGAAGCTGATATCAGCCCTTGATATGATTGCTGGTGGGTGGGGCTGAGGCTCAGGGGGTCCTAGGGCTGGATCCTACCCATTTGTGGTTGAGGCTGGTCCTGGGGCTAATATGAACCCACCAGTGGACAGGGTCAGGTCCTAGGACATTGGAGGACCAAGGAGCCTTAAGGGAGCTGGGCTACTGGTGGGTGGGGCTGTGCACTACCTGGCTAGGTGCTTGGCCTGAGGTCACCCAGTACTAGCACAGACAGGCTGGTGGGCAGGGCTAGGTCCCAGTGCTAATAAGCTAGAGGGAGGATTCCAAAATTGTTCTAGCCAGCAACAGTATCCTCATAGTAGAATGAGTTCCTAAAAATGACTGCTACCTGTGTCTGTATCTCCACAGGGTGAGCTCCAGATGCCTTCTGCTTCCCTGGGAGTCTCTCCAGGATCTCCTTTTGAATTGCTGCTTTTTTTCCTGGGTCTTGGAGTGTGTTAGATTTTGTGTGCACCCTTTAGGAGTGGAGTCTCTGTTTCTTACAGCCCTCTGGCTCTCCCAAAAGTAAGCCCTGTTGGCTTTCAAAGTCAAAAGTTCTGGGGGCTTATCTTTCTGGTGCAGGAACCCTGATCTGGGGAGCCCAACGTGGGGCTTGGACCCCTTGCTCCTTGGTGAGAACCCTCAATCACAAGTAAGGTTGTAACTATCCTCCCATTTGTGGGTCGCCCACCTTGGGGTATGGGTCTGTAAGACTATACCACATCTCAGCTTCTCCTCCCTGTCTCGTTGCGGTTCTCTCTTTATACTTTTGGCTGTTGAATATCTTTTCTACTAGTCTTCAGGTCTTTCTTGTCAATAGTTGCTTTGCAAATAGTTGTAATTTTGGTCCACCCATGGGAGGAGGTGGACTCAGGGTCTTCCTACTCTGCCATCTTGGCCACTCCCCTCTCAACATGTTTTAAAAACACAACAAAATAAACCCAAGTAAAGCAGAAAGAGAAAATTAATAAATTTTGCCTTTGTGCAGATGGCTTGGTGGTCTATGTAGAAAATCCCAAGGAATGTATTTAAAAATAAAAAAAACAAGCCTCTTGTACTAAAACATGAGTTCAGAATTAATATATTTTGACAAATGACTTAAAGGATAACAAATATAAAAGCCTATTCTTTTTGAATATTAATAAAAAAATAGGAAAACATCTGGTAAGGGGAGTGAGAGAAAGATTAAAAATATTATAAGAATGAGAATTGGTTTTAACAACAGACATGGAAGAAATGTAAAACATGAAAATATTATATAAAATTATAAATATAAATTGTTGACTTTTAAAAAACATTTTTTGGGGGGTAATTAGATTTATTTATTTTTAGAGGAGCTACTGGGGATTGAACCCAGGACCTCCTGCATGCTAAGCATGTGCTCTACCACTTGAGCTATACCCTCCCCCCCAATAAATATAAATTGTTAATAAATGTTAATAAAATTTTAATAGACTGGGTGATTTTATTTAAAAACTATAAATGAACAAAACTTACTTTATTTTACACATTTTGTTAGATTCATATCTATTTTTTGAGCGATTATAAATGGTATTGTATTTTTAATTTCAGTTTCCATTTGTTCAGTGATACTGTGTAGAAATACAATTGATTTTTGTCCTTTTATTTTATATCCTGCAGCCTTGCTGAACTCATGTGTTAATTCTAGTTTGGTTTTTTTTTTTTTCTAATACATTCTTGGGGATTTTCTATATAGAACACCATATCATCTGCACAAAGGCACAATTTTATTTCTTCTTTTCCAGTATGCATCCCTTTTATTTCCTTTTCTTCTCTCATCGTGCTGGCTAGTTCTTCCAGTACTATATTGAATGAGAGTGGTAAGAGCAGATGTCTTCAACTTGTTTTCAATCTTAGGGGGAAAGAATCCCCTAAATGATAGTAGCATCATTAAATATGATGATAACTGTAGGTTGTTTTTTTTTTTTGTAGATGTTCTTTATCAAGTTGAAATTCTCCTCTATTCCTAGTTTTCTAAGAGTTCTTATCATGAATGAGTGTTGACTTTTGTCAAATATACTTTTTGCATCAATTGATATGTTCGTGCCATTTTTCTTCTTTACCTTGTTAATATGGTGGATTATACTGATTGAATTTTGAATACTGAATCAGCCTTGCAACCCTGGAATAAATCCCTTTTGGCCATGTATATAATTCTTCTTTACATATTGCTGAATTCTATTTCCTTATATTTTGTTAAGGATTCTTATATACTTATTCATGAGGGATATTTGCCTGTGGTTTTCTTTTTTTTTTATATTGTCTATCTGGCTTTTTTATATCAGAGTAATACTGTTCTCATAAAATGGGATGGGAAGGGTTCTCTTCTCTTCTATTTTTGAGGAAAGATTATGTAGAATTGGTGTTAATTCTTCTTTATATGTTTGGTGGAATCTCCACCAAAACCATCTGGACCTGGAAATTTCCCTTTTTTAGACTTTTAAATCACAAATCAAATTTATTTACAGTTACAGAGCTACCCAAACTATCTATTTCATATTGGGTGAGTTGTGGTTTTGTGTTTTTCAAGGAACTGGAACATGGAGTATTTACTTAGTCTCAAAATACCACTCTGCAAACTACTTATGGATGACAAAGAGGAAAAGAGTAACTTTACACTGGAAAAGTCTGACAGACATCACCTTAACCAACTGATCAAGTTTAATATCACTAGCAAAGGACAAATCAAAATTGTATACCACCTGATAGGATACAATGAAAAGAACATAATATCCCTTTCATGATATTTCTACCAAAGATAAAATCCTAAATCCAATCATGAAAAAACATCAGAAAGCCCAAACTGAGCAATATTCTGCATAATAATTGTCCTATAATCTTCAAAAATGTCAACATTGTGAAAGTCAAGTAAAAAATGAGGAACTATTCGTATAATTGAAGGAGACTAAAGAGATGTGACAACTGAATTCAAAGTGTGATCTTAAATTGGATCATTAAGCTATAAAGGACACTACTGGGGCAAATGATGACATCTGATAGGCTGCTGAGAACCAGATGGTGGACTGTATCAGTATTAATGTCCTGATTTTGATGGTTGTACTGTGGCTATGTACCAGAATGTCCTTGTTTGTAGAAGAGTCATACTGAAGTATTCAGGGGTGACCAGACATCGGGTTGCCAACTTATTCTCAAATGGTTCATAAAAAAATGATGTTATTGTACTTAAAGAAGCTTTTCTGTAACTTTTTAAAACTTAACAATTTGGTAAATGAAAAAAATTTCCAGATAGCCTCTTTCTATTTTGATCACTTTATTATCCTAGGGCTCCTAAACATCAATGGATATATTTTATATACATTTGTGTTGGATATCATGTACTCATTTGGAACTCCTTCTACTTCTTGTGCATTTATTTTCTCAATAAGAGTATTAAACACCCAAAGGATGTAATTTTGCCTCTATTTCTTTTGTATTTCCCTGTGGTATCAAGTAGCTGCTCTTAATAACTACTTGTAAACACCTAAGGTTTTGGAGCATGAATTATCTAAATAGTTGAACTGGCTCTTTCATTTTGAGTCCATACAAAATACTTTAAACCATTTGTCTTAAATCATATGATGGATCCAGGCACCAAGTCTGTGCTGATTGCCCTTTCACACCAATCAGTAGCCCCTGGGATTTGTAGAAATACGTGCCTTGGTGGAAAAATGAGTCATTCTACCAATGCACAGCTGGACTCACACCCGCCTAGGCCACAATGGAAATGTGGGAATCTGAGTGGAGCACCAGCAATCTATATCCGAACAAGGGTTCACACTCTTCCTGTTCTGTTACATTGTGAAATGGAAACATCATTTCCTGGGGAAAGGGCCAGATTCCACAAATAAAATGGTTTGGCTTAATATGCATAGCTGCTAAATACTAACTATGCTAATTGAGAGTGTCTTGTTTTAAGGATCTGGTTTTGGTTCCAACTGCAAAGTTGAAAGGAAGGGGGGGGGTCCTCTCATGTGCAACAGAATGGGTTTAACAGAAAGTCCTTTTGAATACCAGTTCTTGACCGGTTCAAGTGCACCAAAGGGAAAAGGGTCATGCACATTTATTGCCACCAATTCAACTATTCAGACATGTGCCACGAACACATTTCATCCTCAGACAACCTTACTATTTTTATTATGGGAAAGTTGAAATGTAGACGAAAGTAGGGAGAATAATATGATGAATATCTATGTACCTACTGCTTACTTCAACAGTTATTAATACATGGCCAACCTTGCTTCATCTATATCCCCATCCACTTCCCTCAGAATTATTTTATATCATATCCTAGATGTGATATCATTTCATCTGTAAATACTTCAGCATGTATCTCTTAACTATAAGGATTGTTTTTCAAGCATAATCACAATGCCATTATGACACCTTAAAATTTTATAATACTTTCTTGATGTCAGCACATACCTAATCAGTGTTCAAATTTCTCTGATTGTCTCATAAACCTTTTTTGATTACAATTTGTTCAAATCAGGAACTAAATAATGTCCATATATTGTAATTGGTTGACTGGCTTTTTCTTTTTTTAATAGGCTTTTTTTGAGGTAACATACATTATATTCGCTTCAGGTGTACAACATAATGATTTGATATTTGTATATATTGTGAAATTATCTCCACAGTAATTCTAGTTAACATCTATCACCATACATAGTTTACAGAATTTTTTTTTCTTGTGATGAGAACTTTTAAGATCTACTCTCTTAGTGACTTTCAAATATGCAATATTTGAAAATGCATATGCAAATATGCAATACAGGACTATTTAGTGGTTTCCCCCTTCATCATCATCATCTCTTCCTCTTCCCCTACTCCTCTATCTCTACAGTTTGTTTATTGGAGAAACTGAGTTGTTTCCTGTAGAATTTCCCACCTCTGGATTTTGCTTATTGCATTCTTACAGTGTTGTTTAATATATTTTCCTGACCCCTATATTTCCTATAAGCTGGTGGTTAGAGCTGGACTTTTGGTCAGATTCAAGTTTGATTGTTTTGCTGTTGTTTTTGTCAAGAATACGTCATAGGTGTTGGTGTGTACTTCCTGTTACATCACACCCCAGACACATAATACCAATCATTTTTCTTTTTGTGATGTTACCTTTAATGAGTATGGGGGGGGGCATTTTCTTGAATCTTCATTCAATAAGCAAAAGAAGAAACAGACTATTTTCCCCCACCACCTCTGCCAGAAAAAGATGAATGAGTGGGTTTAGGTGTTGTTAGTCTGATACAACAACTACAATTATAAAATTCTCCATCAGTTTCCACCTAATATTTTTAGCAGGCATTAATGATCATTTTCTAGATCATTATTTCACTAGAGGCTACAAAATAGTGGCATTTTCACTCTATAATTCTTCTTCATTTATGAGCTGATATTATTCCATACATAGGAACTTTCCCTCACCAACTATTTGATTGTCCTGAGATACAATTCACACAGAAAAGTTAGGGTAAGTGCTTAATTATTTCCCTTTGTTTCCAGTTTTCAGAATAAGTTGGTTCTCTAGTATTTTCCAAAGATGATTTCCAAAGAGTTTTTGTTTGTTTAGCATTATTCTGAACTCATGGATTTAAGCATATTTGATATATATTATCTGAAATCAAACAACTGGAAAAGTAAATTAATAATGTTTTTCTTTTTTTTTTTTTGAGGGGGAAGGTAATTAGGTTTATTTATTTGTTTACTTAATGGAGGTACTGAGGATTGAACCCAGGACCTCATGCGTGCTGAGCACGCACTATACTAATTGAGCTATACCCTCCCTGCTAACAATGCTTTTCTATACATACTTTGCTATTTATATAGAGAAAGAGATTAATTATAAAGAAATAAACTAACATCAGGAATTTCTTTTTAAAAGCATTTCCAGGAGCAACTAAGTGTTCATCAACAGATGAATGGATAAAGATGATGTGGTGTATGTATATGTATACACACACGCTGGAATGCTACTCAGCCATAAAAAAGCATGAAATTTTGCCATCTGCAACAACATGGATGCACTTGGAGGGTATTATGCTATGTGAAATAAGTCAGACAGAGAAAGACAAATACTGTATGATATCACTTATATGTGGAATCTGGAAAATTAAAAAAACTAATGACTATAACAAAAAAGAAACCAACTTACAAGTATAGAGAATAAACCAGCAATTACTAGAGGGGAGAGCAAAGAGGGGAGAGGCAAGATAGGGGTAGGGAATTAAGCGGTACAAATACTATGTATAAAATAAATAAGCTACAAGGATATATTGTACAACAAAGGGAATATAGCCAATATTTTATAGTAACTATAAATGTAAATAAATTACCTCCCCCAAAACAAAACAAAAAATAACTATAAATGGAATATAACCTTTAAGAATTGTGAATCACTGTTGTACACGTGAAACATAAAATACTGTATACCAACTACACCTCAAAAAAAATGGGAGGAGGGTATAGCTCAAGTGATAGAGCGCATGCATAGCATGCATGAGGTCCTGGGTTCAATCCCCATTACCTCCATTAAAAAAATTAAATAAACAAACCTAATTACCTCCCCACCAAAACAAAACAAAGAATAAATAAATAAATGTACATATAAAAATAAATAAATAAAACTGAAGTTTAAAAAATAAATAAAATAAATAAATAAACAAAAGATAAAAATAAAAGCATTTCCAGGGAATACCATAGGATTAGTACATATATACTTCAATCTTCTATGGTTTCTACACCTATACTCCTATATCATGAAAACTGTAATATTTTAGAGTCTTCCCTTTCCCTCAATCTCTACATGTAATCTGTCACCAAGCCCTACTGATTTTTCCTCCTATAGGGTTCTCCCATCAGATCTCTTCTCTCTGTATACATTGCACTGCTTTAGTTCAGATAGTCATCTTCTCTTGCTGGGACTATTGTAGTAGCCTCCTGCTAGGTCTCCCTGCTTCTAGTCTCAGCCCCTTCCAAACTATCATTTACATTTCCTCAAATCAATTTTCTTTCTAAAATGCAAATCAATTCCTCTCCCTCTTTAGGTTAAAGTCCTTAAATAGTGCTTTATAACCTTTAGGATAAAGTCCAGATCTCGTAGCATGATTTCCAGATGCTCTGTGATTGGGTGACATTTTCCTGCCCAGCCTTACTTTTAGCCTCTCTGCCTCCAAACATCTTATACTCCAGCCTCAATTAGCTGTTTTGCCTTAGGCTCAGATGTCCTCATGTCTTTACCAAGACCTTTCCTCTGCTTAGAATCCTAACCCCCAGCTATCTTTTTCTGCTTAGTAAACGCCTATTCATTCTTCAAGCCACTACTCAACTCTTCTGAAATGTCTCTTGTGTCTCTTATGTGAATGTAAGCATTCTTTCCCCTGTGCTCCCGTTGCTCCTTGTATATGCTGCCTTCCATGGCAGTGATCCTACTAAACTGTAATTGCCGAGGTACATATCTAGCTCTGATATTAGACTATAAGCTCCTGATGGCAAGGACCATGTCTGTACATCTTCGGGTCCCCATCTCCAAGCACTACAACTAGCAATTTATACACACTTGAAAACTGCTTGTTAAATGTTTGCTTAAATTAATTGATGTTCAAAATGAACTTTTTCTGAAGTACTATAAGATCCCAAAGGGCTTCCTGAGTTATCAGAGATTAGAATCATAGAGTCACAGAATGTCAGAACTGGAAGGAACCTTAGAAATCGTCTATGCCTATTTTTTCATTTACAGATGAAAAAACTAAGAACTAAAAAACTAAGGGGGAGGTGAAGAGCTAAGAGAAGGAAAGTCATTTGCTTGAATTCACACACCAATTTGGAGGCAAAACCGTGAATAAACATTCTGTTCATCAGATGTTTCGTGTAAAATGGATTTCTCCTGGTCTAACAGATTGCGTATTATTTATTCTAATCAGATATACATTCAACTAACCAAATATTAAATTAACAGGAACCCTCCTTTATCTTTCTGGATAAGTGGACTGTTTATTATAATTCAGTTTGAACTGGGATAAAGTTTTGCTGTTATCGTGGCCCAGGATCCTTATTTTCTTTGGCTTGCTGGTATCTCTGATTAAACTCAAGCAAGCCATTATTTTCAATGTCCACGAGACATTGTGAACATTCAAACTGTGTTAATTAAATTTGTCAGACTCTCAAAGGATAGCCATATGTCCAGGTTACTTAGGAGAAACTCATTACTGCCACCAATTCTGCCTATAGATGACACTGGACTCATTAAAAAAAGTAATAGAAGGATTTGTGTTAAGTATTGCTGGTATGCAAATGAATAGCTCTAATTTCAGATTCCACATATCTGTTTATCACAGAAGGATGAAGCATAATCTCTACTAGGAAAACTTTTTGTGATCAGAGTAACTATGCACAACAGGATATAATAAAGTTGAATTCTTTTCAAAATTGTTTACTATTCTATAATTTATATCCTGCTAATTCATCTTCTAAAATGATTTTCTAAAATGATTCACATTGAATCAAGCTTCCATTTATGAACTCCACCTCTTTGGGCCTTCCTCATCTAAAAAACATTTAATCAGATAATCCCTAAGGTAATACATGATCTTGAAATGTGATAGAAAAGAACAAATCTGGAAATCTACTTCAGGATGACACCTGCACCCCAATGTTCATAGCAGCACTATTTACAATAGCCAAAACATGGAAACAACCTAAATGTCCATCAACAGGTGACTGGATAAAGAAGATGTGGTATATTTATACAATGGAATACTACTCAGCCATAAAAACCGACAACATAATGCCATTTGCAGCAACATGGATGATCCTAGAGAATGTCATTCTAAGTGAAGTAAGCCAGAAAGAGAAAGAAAAATACCACATGAGATCGCTCATATGTGGAATCTAAAAAACAAAAACAAACAAAAACAAAGCATAAATACAGGACAGAAATAGACTCGTGGACAGAGAATACAGACTTGTGGTTACCGGGGGGGGGGGTGGTAGAGGGTGGGAAGGGATAGACTGGGATTTCAAAATTGTAGAATAGATAAACAAGATTACACTGTATAGCACAGGGAAATATACACAAAATGTTATGATAAATCACAGAGAAAAAAATGTGACAATGAGTGTGTATATGTCCATGAATGAAAAATTGTGCTGAACACTGGAATTTGACACAACACTGTAAAATGATTATGAATCAATAAAAAATGTAAAAAAAAAAAAAGAAAAGAACAAATCTGACTCCTTTAATTTTAACCCTGTGCTCTATTCCCTTAGCTTAGTCTTGCTGGTTCTGTACCTTTTGTAAAGGAATGTTGCCTATAGCCTGAAATATACAGCATAGCCTATTCTCAAGGCTCTGACTTTAAAGATATTAACACTTTACCATTCATAGAAAGAAAAGTTGCAGAATAGAAAATAACGTTTGTTTTGTTGGAGGTTTTACAGGGACACGATGATCTGACCCACGTGGACAGCTGCAAGAACAAAGGATTCCAAGAACAAAGAATTCCTACATCAAGAAGTTTGCAACAACCAAGCATATCCCCTCCCCCTTTTAAAAGGGGCCTGAATTCTAACTTGGGGAAGATGGTCCTCCAGGACATTAATCTGCCGTCTTCCCAGTCTGCTGGCTTTCCGAATACAGTTGCTATTCCTTGCCCCAATGCCTTTGTCTCCTGATTTATTGGCCTGTGGTGCGGCAAGCAGAAGGAGTTTGGACTTGGTAACAGAAAGAATATTGCACTAGTAGGATCCCTTACTGATTCCATAATTCACTGATTTCAAGCCATAATTCTAAACCGAGTAACTTCCAAATGTATCAAACTGTGCTAGGCACTGCATAGTTTTCGGAGAAGTCCAAGCTTGTAAAAACTTAGTTGAGAGAGCAAACACAGAAAGAAATAATAATGCAAGAGATGTCAAAGGGGACGATGCTCATGGCATGGCTTTCAAACAGGCTTTACCAGGCAAACTGGAATCACAGGATGGTAATGTAAAGGAATATAAGGAATTAATAATAATAATCCATGTGTATTAAATCGTACAAAATCTGGCAACCAAAAACTAATAAATCTCCACTATCTTGAGTAAAGAAGGTAAACCACAGATTATTATTTTTTTTTTTTGCAGAGGGGAGATAACAATCAAAGTAACATTTTAGGAAGATTAATTGGCAGCGTTGTGCATGCTGGGTGAATTGGAGGGAGGAGGTTAGTGACAGCGAGAAACACAGAAATGGGAATGACAGGAGAACAGTTTTGGGGGAAGGACAGGCAGGATTTGGGATTTCACTTGCTTTGGGAGGTGAGGGAGAGAGAAGAGTTACAGATAACTCCAAGGTTGGTGACTGAGAGGAAGTTGGTACCACCAATAGAAGTAACAAAGTCCTGAGGGGTTCTGAGAGGAAAGATATAAAATATAGATTATATAAGTGTTGAGGTGGGATGATGGTGGCATACCCAACTAGGGCTAGAAGCAGTGGGAGATGAGAGCCTGGCATTTAGGAGACATATCGGAATCCAAAGCTGACTGTTAAAATACTGAAATAGTTTTGGACAGGCTGGTGAAGAAAAAAACACTGCACATCCTGGCCTCACGGAATTCAGCAACTACTTTAGGACCCTTCGTAATACCTGGTACAGCAGGGACCACCAGAACTCTGCTTTAGCACAACAGATAACAGCATCCATTCTGATGAGCTGATGTCTGTGCCACTGGTTTTATTTTTGAGATTTTTTTTTGAGCTCTCCCCATTTCAGGATCAGAGACACTGCTATTTTTGAGATCTTCCCATTTCAGGATCAGAGACATTGATTTTAGAGTCATAAAAGACAAGGAGGATGCCATAAAAGAAGATGAAAAGGAAAGAGGGAAACTGACTGGAACCAGAACAGAATCCATGTTAAATACCTACATTAAGAAAATAACATGACAACCACAATGTTCACAGCAGCACTATTTACAATAGCCAAGGCATGGAAGCAACCCAAATGTCCACTGACAGATGACTAAATAAAGATGTGGTATAGCTATATACAGTGGAATACTACTCAGCCATAAAAAGAATGAAATAATACCATTTGCAGCATTATGAGATTATGATACTAAGTTAAGTAAATCAGACAGAGAACAACAAATATCACACCTCACTTATGTGTGGAATCTAAGAGATGATACAAAATGAACTTACAAAACAGAAACAGACTCACAGACATAGAAAAAAACTTCTGGTTACTGGGGGTTGGGGGAAGAGGGAGGGATAAATTAGGAGTTTCGGATTGATAGATACAAACAACTACATATAAAATAGATTAAACAATAAAGTCCAACTATATAGCACAGGAAATTATATTCAATATCTTGTAATAACCTATAATGAAAAAGAATGTACATATATATATATATATATATAACTGAATCACTATGCTATACACCAGAAACCAACACAATATTGTAAATCAACTATACTTCAATAAAAAAGCATGACAAATAAAAACAAAAAAGAAAATAGCATGAATGTTCATAGTAGAATTAGTCATAATATCCAAAAAAAAATGAAGACAATCCAAATGTCCATCAAACAGATAAACACCATGTAGCATATCTACACAAAAGAATTTTATTCGGTCACTGAAACGAATGAAGTACTGTACTGATCTAGGCTGACATGGGTCAACCTTGAAAATGTTATACTAAGTGAAAGAAGCCAGACACAAGAGCTGCATATTGTATGATTCCATTTATATGTGTCCAGAATAGGCAAATCTTTAGAGACAGAAAGGAGATTGCTGATTGCCAGGGACTGGAATGGGGAGTGACAGCTCCTTGGGTATAGGGTAACAATGCTGAATTTTACCTGAGACCTGTGCTCCTGGAAAACATTGAGGTTTAAACAACTCTCCTTATTTCTTTGTGTTCTGTAAAGAATTGCCCTTCTCCCTATGACTCACAGATGCCCCTCCTGTTTACCTGTGACAAAGACAGACACATACCCTCCACATTCCCATCTTTGCCTTATGAGTAATTAAATGAACTGCCTGTCCCAACTGATCACTTGGAACAAAATGCTTATTAACCAAACTCTGCTTAAACTTCTCTCCTTCCAGTCCCCTGACCTTTGGCCCACTCTCAGCCTGAGCCAACATACAACCCCTCCTGAGGATAGGCTGGCTTCAGGGAAAAGCATTCTCTGATCTGTGCTCTAATCATGCCACCCTTTCATCCCAGTCCCTGAGTCTGGTTCTTTCTAGCTTTGCTTGCTCCTTTCTATAAAAGAAAACCTCCTTTTGCCTGGCCCTTGAGACAGCTGTAGATCTTATGGTCACCCATGCTCTTTATTACAACAGACCCCCTACCCTGATTGCAATAGTCCCTTTCCTCCCATGCAATAATCCTTTTAAATAAAGTCTTGCTTTACTAACTCTGGATTTGCTTTTGATTTGAAAGGTTATTTTGGAGGTGATAAAAATGTTCTAAAATTGATTATGGTTGCCACCTTTGTAAATGTACTAAAAATCACTGAATTGTACACTTTAAATAGGTGAATTGTATGGTATGTGAATTATATCTTAATAAAGCTGGTGGTGGTGGTTGTTTTTTACTTTTTTTGAGCGGCTTTTAAAAGCTGGCTTAAAAAAAAACAATGAAAGAAAGAAAAAAAAAGTTAGCAAATGGGACAAGGAACACTGTAAATACAAATAATACAGCCTCAGAAAGGCCAAGAAGGAGAGTCTCAAGGACAAACTGGTCAGCAGTGCTAAATCCTGTGGAGTCTGATAAAATTAGAAGAGGAGAGACAATTGGTAGAATATGGAGTTTATCAGTGACTTTTAAGTGCTGTATCAGTAGAGGGGAAGCCACCTTTTTGGATAAACTGCAGAAATGTAAGGACTGAATTGGGGATAAGGATATGTAGCAGCTCTAGAAAACAATGAAATCTGAACAGGAGAAAGCAGATGGCCCCAACCTTGGGGAGGAAGGAAGGTAAAACCAATTAAGACTGCACTTTTTGTTTTTATTTTTAGTATGAGACCAGTGCATGCTGAAGGTAGAGGAGGAGAAGCGATTTTATGGCATTCTCATTCATTTATTTTCTTGATTTTTCTGTTTATTAGCCTGAACCACTGCCTCCCTAAGACTAAAACTCTCACTCCACAGCTGTGTCCTTTGAATGTTTTCTAACACCGAGCTATGCATAAATTAGCACTTAATAAATAATTTTGATTGCTTTCTGGCACAGGAAAGCTACTCTATATGTTAATGTTTGAAGGAGAAGAAAGGAAGGAATTTTTGAGAAAGAGAAATCTGCAAATACTATAGGCACTTTTCATGTATGTCAGGGGGACAAAAATAGTGACAGAAACGCTGCTGTCTGTGGCAGCTGTGAGCCAGCTGCTGAGAACTGGTTTTCCATTCGTGATGGCTTTTCTGATGTGAAGACACATCATCCATCCCAATCATTTATTATTAACAAAACACACTGTCTCCTTAGGATCTCTGCCAGCACAGACAGCACAAAATTGAATGGAACAAATTGCACGCTGCACCCCTCACAGCTCATTGGATCTCCCTAAATGTAAACTGGTAAGACTTACAGCAGAACCACGATATGAGATGAAAAAGCCTGGTTATTTCCCCACTCCTACTCCCACCCAGCCCGGCATATTCACACCTTTGTCACTCGGGGGATTTGGGGTGGGTGTACTCAGTGAGCCCTTCCCTACTCTCCCAGGAAGAAGTGGCAACCTTCCCTGAGCTGCTGGAGCACCTTCCACTTTATATCAGAATCTGTATAAGCATCTGTCCCCCTGCTATGCTATGAGCTTCTCTACAGGAGGGACTGGGCTTTATTCATCCTCCTTGAAGTCCTCAGCCCAGTAGTGGGCTCATGGTAAATAGTCACATTTTGCTGAACAAATGGACGTTTGGAGGAGCACGATAGAGAGCGGTGAGATTCCAGCTGCTGACGGGGTTACATCCTGGTGTGCTTTTTCTAGGCCAAAGGGTTGTTTGTTTCACCTCTATCCGTTTTACAGACTTTGCCTCACCAGCTGAAAGCAAACAATGGAACAGTGTGCCTTTCAGCAGAGTGAGCAATGGAAAATGCAGAGCATCAACCCTGAATGCAAGCAATGGCACGCTGAACGCAATTCCAAATGAAGAGAAACTGCTTATTTTCACTGAAATGGAGGGAAGTCCTCCGGGAAGGATTATTTGGCTCCAGTTCTGGGTGTCCATGTTGATAAAGCTACCAAGGCTCAGCACGCCCCCTGTTGGATTTATCTCGCATTTAGTAAGAAGAGAGAAACTTGTCTGATGCAAGTATTTCTTGGATAGAGACATGCAGTGGGTAGGGCCCTTTCTGCAAAATTCTCTGTTAAGGAGGCATTGAATGAGTCAGGGATGTACTCACTAGATTATCCCTGTGACATAATTTGACTCATCCACAAATGCGGACATTTCTTTTTGAAGAATAGAAATACTTTGCTGATGGGAAAGTCAGAATGATATGGACTTAATTCCTTTTAGCAAGCATGCAACCACAAAAAACAAATCAACCACTAAAACTCCTCTTCAGCAACCCCTCACCCACCAAGTGAAGTCTAAACTATAATCTGTATATGTCCATTGATAGAAAACTGGTTACATAAGTATAGTATACCCCTACACTGGAAAATAAGGCAGCTCCACGTGTACTACTGATACAGAACAGTCTCCAAGATATATTAGTAACTGACAAAAAGCAAAGTGCTGAGATATTTTATATCTATATCTATATCATATGTGCAGAGACTTTCTACAGAAGATTCCACAAGAAAATAATAAAAATTGTTGTCTCCTGAGCCAGAAATTTGCTTGCTGCAGGCAGGGGTAGAAAGAATATTTCTTTTCACTATATTTCTTTGTGAGATATTTGCAGTTTGTACCTTATGTGTCACCTATGAAATAATCTAATCAATTTTTTTTAAAGTAAGTTTCTTTACTGTCACTCTTGGTTTTTTCTAGAAGTCTTATCAATCCTCAATGGAAGGCGCTCAAACTGCTATAACATATTTTCTCTCAAATTCTAAAATAAATTGGTAATAGTCAGTTCTGGCATATATGTACATGTGATTTTACATACCAGTCCATTCTATTTGACTGTCAGACAAGAAAGCCACTTGTTTCTGTGGAAACAGCTATTGAAGTTTCAGGGGAAATATTTTGTTCAATAGCTGTTGGGGCTATTTCAGATTATCCCAGGCAATCCCAGATGATTCTAGACTATCCCAGACAGTGAGCTTTTTAGCTCCTTTCTGGGTTGGGGGGGTTCTCTGACTGGATTAATGGGGCCTGAGGTCCCCACCAAGAAGTTTTTCACTCTTCTTAATGATAACGCATGCCAGACTAGCAGTGACCTTTTGCCAAGACCATCATCCTATCCAGCTGGGGAAACCCAAGCTTGGTTTCCTAACCAGAGGAAAGGTTTGCAGATTTTCTGGGGGAAAGGGGGCTGGTGCTGCTTCAGGGACCTCACAGCTCCAGGGACAACAAGGGAGCAAGATGGGGGAGCATGGGCAGTCTCTCTTCCCTGGATGTCTGCGCTAAGGGCCCTCCTTGATCCTGCTCAGAGCTGCCTGCTCCCTGGTACCCATATCATGGTTGAAAATATGTTTGTAGTTAATCCTCAAGTCATCAGCTCCCAGAACATATGGGTGGGGGCATCTGCCCCTCCCTGTCCCAATGAAAGGTACAGCATGCTATAGTGGGAAATGCAAGAGAGAAGTCCTGGCACCTGGTTTGAGCACCAAGCCAATGCTAACCTGCTGGTAACCTGGCAAGTCACCTGCCTTCTCCAGACCCTCCGTTTCAGGTCTGTCAAGTGAGGAGGTGGAGTTTCATACCTCTGATTGCTGAGCGCAAGTCTTTGGGCTCTAGAGGGATGGATGCACTCCTGGATCCTGCTTAGAGGTTAGTGTCAGCCAGACCTCTGGGGAAGGTGGGAACCCAAGGAAAGGTGATTTTTAGAGAGAGGTGACAGCTGAGTAAAAGTCTTTAGTTTTTGTTTTATCGCCCATCTTAATCCTACTCTGTTAGAATAATTCTAAAAGGAACTTAGAGGAACTCGGCAGCCCCTCACCACCACTGTGACTTTAACTTAAGTTCTCCCTTCTCTTCTGCAAACGACCCCTCAAACTTCTAGAACAGTGGTCAGTAACTTGGTAGGGTGGATAGTAAGAGGCCCCTTCGAAAAAACTGTGGAAGTCAGGGATCTTTTCCCTCTCAAAAACTGGACACAGACAAATACAATACAATATTTTGCACGTAATTTCAGGATCTCCTGTCCCACCTGACGACCCGCTCTAGAACTTACAAGGATAAGGAGGGGTTTCCGGATGAGCAAAAAGAGCGAGAGAGAAAAGTAGAGCAACATTCTAGGACCTGTTTCCTATCTCCAGTTCACATTCCTCCGCCCTAGTCTGGCCACCGCCGCCTCCGCAGCCAACGGAGGCCCTAGTCTCCCGCTCCAACTATTCCAACCATCCCGGGAAGGGTGGGGCGCTCGGCTCTTGGGTCCCCTGGGTTGCCCCCCCTTCCTCAGCATCGGTCTCCCCTTCTGCCCCGGTCCCTCCCTTTCTGGGGTCGGGCCAGCCAATGGGCGACGAGATTCCCGGGTTTGGCCTGGGAGCTGGGGAACTCACCGATCCCCCGCCCCACAGTTCTGGCCACAGTCCCGGTGCGCACGGACGTGGCTAGAGTTTCCTCCGCTCTCTGCTCTCTCTCGATCTCCCCCCTCGTGCTCTTCCTCTTTTCCCGGTCTCCCGCTCTAGCTCCAGCTCCAGCTCCACCCGGCCGGCCCCGCACGGCTCCGGGCAGCCATGGAGGACACCCAGCTCCACATCATCGAGCAACCGCTTTCCGGGTACTCCGATGCCGGGGACCAGGGGTCCTCCACCATGGGGGCTCCGGCGGCGGAGGAGCCGTCGGGGGCCGGCTCTGAGGAGCTGATCAAATCGGACCAGGTGAACGGCGTGCTGGTACTGAGCCTTCTGGACAAAATCATCGGCGCCGTCGACCAGATCCAGCTGACCCAAGCGCAGCTGGAGGAGCGGCAGGCGGAGATGGAGGGCGCCGTGCAGAGCATCCAAGGCGAGTTGAGCAAGCTCGGCAAGGCACACGCCACCACCAGCAACACCGTGAGCAAGTTGCTGGAGAAGGTTCGCAAGGTCAGCGTCAACGTGAAGACTGTGCGCGGCAGCCTGGAGCGCCAGGCCGGCCAGATCAAGAAGCTGGAGGTCAACGAGGCCGAGCTCCTGCGGCGCCGCAACTTTAAAGTCATGATCTACCAGGTGAGTTGGCGGGCCGACCGCGCCCAGAGGCTCGCGCCTGGCCCGCTGTCCCCCGACTGGGGCTGGGGAGGGGGGCATGCCCGCGGCGCGGCTCTCCTGCCCCTCTGATCCGGCTCAGGGAACCCACTTTCCTTTCGGCGAGCGCTGCTGGGGTAGGGTGGGCGACGGGCTCCCCGAGAGCGCCGAGCAGAGAGGTGCGCTCGGCCCCCCGCGCCTCCTCACCCAGCCCCTTCTCTACGGGGTCAAACGCGAAGTGGAACCGAGTTAGGGGGCTGGACTTGGGGACACTGTCACTCACAGAACGCTCCCGACTTGGCTGTCAAAAGTCTTCCTACTTGGAGGAAGTTTTGGGGAGAGCCGGAGTGCCTGGCGGCCGTTGGGGCCCGCTGTAAGCGGACACTGGCGGTGCGACCCGGGTTTGGGGCCTCCGGCGCTGCCCGCCCGATATAGCGGGTGATTCAGGGCTCAGGCACGCACCGCAGGGGCTGAGCCAGGCAAGGGACGCGACTGCCAGCACGCCCCCGCGGACCCCGTGCCCCCGCATCAGCCACCACTGCCTACTCCGGCCTCTTGCTGCAATCTGCCTCCGCTTCCCGGCACTTTCTGCCCTTGGGGACACCCTAGCCCGCGGCGTGAGGTTACCCTCGGCCTGTTGGAAGAAGTCGGCGGGAGGGTGGTGGCCGGCGGCATGAAGAGTGCTGGAGGGGCTGGTGGACGGCAGAAACAGCCCCTGCCCAGCCTGCGGCCTGGGCACGGTGAATCACCCCGCATACCTGCGGGGGCGGCCGAGGAACTGGAGGACAGGCGGGAGGACAGCCGGGAGGAGACTGGCGCGCCCCAGGCTCCGCCCAGGCAGCTTGTTGCTTTCCTCTCCCCTATTCCTCCCGCCTGGATAAAAATGGAGTTTTTGTATCGTAACCCCAAGTAAACCGGGGGATCTCAGTGTTCTGCTCCTCTCCACGCCCCCTTCCTATTCCCATTAAGGGTGGGTCTGAGATGAGTGCTCAGCAATCTTCAGCGGGATGGGAATGCGCCCAGCCTCTTCTCCTTCCTGCTTCTGAGGGCCCGGTTGACGTTCCCACCCAAGGAGGTGAGCTTGTGGGGGTGGAGGAGTTGGTCAATGATCCCTCTTCCCCTTCTTCTCCCTACTGAAGGGAATGGAAAGAAAAGAAGCCCAGACACCCCACCCCACCCCCAACTACACCCCAGGGAAGAGGCCTCTGTTAGGGAGTTGTGGTTTCACTGACTGCTCAGAGGCCCTGGTCAAGCTGGGTTCTGTGTGTACATCAGGGATGCGGTGAAGTCCTTGGCTTGGTCAATTTGGTACAGCCGAAAGAAATGCAGACTGGGACAAGTAAGTTTGGGGGCAGTGGACCTAAGTGAGCTGGCACTTATCTGAGGAGGTGATGGTGGTGGAGCAGAGGCTAAAGCGGTTCTCTCCCCCTACTCCCAATGCCCAGGGTCTCCTCCCAAGAGGTACTTGGCCTTTAAGCAGTTTGCTTTCCCCCATACAGCACTATCTGGTAGAAAATATTTGCCTAGAATTGTTTCTACTTAACCTCACTGCTGAAAGGAAGTAGGATGGGGGGTGAGTGTGAGATTTTTTTAAGAGACCTGCCTAGCACTGGGGTTCATCAAAGAAAGGAGAACAAGGCAGGGGTCTGGGACAGCAAGCCAGCTCTATCTTTTCTCCAGAGCCTGGCGTGGTAGAGGAGTGCCATGAAGGACTTGGATGGGTGACCCATCTCACTCTAAATGTCCCAGACCACAGGACCTGGGAAAGTTCTCAGTCTGGAGATAAACCTCCCTATGTCGAAGACGGAGATTCTGAGAGGACCGTTATAGAGAGACAGACTTTTGTGCAGATGCCAATGGCATGTCTGTTACTGCTTCTCGGCAGTTAGCAGATCTGTGCCTGTGCATTGTGTGTGGTGATGGTAAGGTCTAATCACCGGGTGGCTCTGACTACATCAAGGCCAGTGGGGGACAGAGTTGCAGGAGAAGGAATGGCTCAAGGTGGGGACCCTGAGCCCCTAAACCACAGGGGAAATAACTAACAGCTAAAGTGGTCCCACCCCGTAGAGGAGCTCAGAGGTAAGGAAAACATTCCAGCAACAGGGGTGGGGCTCAGGGAAGCAGAACTTCCCTGAGCTGCAAAGCAGATGTTCCAGGTGGGGGGAAGGGGGTGGGGTACTCAGCTGCTGGAGGAAAGCAGAGGCTGCTCCTCCCTGAGGGCTGCAGGCCTGGGAAGAGAATGAGGTAAAAATAGCTCTGTGCCTTGGCAGGCCTAATAGGGAAGATTAGGGGTGGCAACATTTACTATCAACTCAGGCTGAGGCGGTAGGATGTTTGGGTGGCCAGGCAGAGAGATTTGGGAAAAGGCCTCCTGGGATGGTGTGAGTTTTCCAGTGTGGGAACTGAGGAGGGGATGCTGCATTTCCCCACTGCAGATGTGGGAGGTGATGATGTGGCAAGCCCGGGGGGGGGGGGTGGAGTGGAAGGAGCATGAAAGGGTGGGAAGGCCCCAGCTGTGGGATCAGACCATCTGGCCTCCCATAACCTTCTTCCTGGAGGATAAAGGAGGGAATCCCTTTGTGTCAGTGAACTGCTAGACATGATTTCATAGGTTAAGTTTAACACACACACACACACACACACACACAGTCAGCCCCTCCCCAACACACACACACACACACACAGTCAGCCCCTCCCCAACACACACACACACACACACACAGTCAGCCCCTCCCCAACACACACACACACACACACACAGTCAGCCCCTCCCCAACACACACACACACACACACACACACACACACACACACACACACACACACACACACACACACACACACACACACACACAGTCAGCCCCTCCCTCTGCAGGATATCAAAGCCCTCACCTTGAACTCACTTCTGAGTCATTACTGTCTTTCGGCATTTCCCTCCTTGTCTCCCAAACAAAAACTAGCAGTTTGGAATCCCATCCCAGGCAACTCCTAGGTAAGCAACAGCTAGTGAAGGAGAGAAGTGAATTCTACTAGTAGCGGGGGGTCAGTGGATAGAGAACTGCTGAGAAGATCAGGCAGACTCTGGGACCAGGCAAACAGGAGGAGCTGTGGTCATTAAAGAGCCAATTCTCCCAGACAACTATTGATTTGGAAATTATTAGAGTTCTTTTAGAATCCAGAAAGAAAGCTAAAATGGAAATAAACGTCTTCCATACTTTTCATGAAGCACTTAGTGACCTACACGTAGACCCATCAGATCTGCTCCAAGGGCCTGAGGACAAGACGAGGAAGCATTTAAGGGCTTAGGTGGCTCATGGGAATTAAAGGGGAGGAGACACCAGGGCTGGAATGAGGGCCTGCTGGCTTCTCCTCCCCAAATCCTAACCCAACCTATAGCTCCTTCCTGGACTCAAAGCAAATCAGGGCTACCTTGTTTCAGAAGAATGCCACACTTTTGTGCAAAACTCTTCCCTACTTGGGGCTCTGGTCCCTCTCACTCCCTAAGCCTAGTGGAGAAAGTGCTTACCACACCCTTCCTCCGAAAAGCTGAGTTTGGGTAATTTTTCCTGGTCACAGCATTCAAAGCTGGGAGCATGGGAGCATATTTTTAGGGGTATTCTTAAAACCAAAGGAAATCATACTCCTCTCTCTGATTTTAAAGTAAATAAAGTCTGACTATTGTAAAGGTCAAAATCAAAAAGGGAAGAGATGGCACAGAGTGGGCAACTGATAGGGAGATGAGAGGGAATATTGTTGCTAGGCAACCAACCACAGAGATGTGTGGTGGTTTGTTCCTTTTTTTTGTTTGTTTGAACTGTACCATTGTGAGTATTTAATCATTCTGTCACTGTAGACTTTTTGAGCTGGAAGATGCCTTGGAGATAATCAACTGCAGCTCTTTCATTATGCAGTGGAGGAAGCTGAGGCCCAGAGAGAAGAAATCCCTTGCCTACTGTCACTCAAGTGTTTGGGGGGTCAAAGCTGGGGCCAGAACCCAGGTGTACCGCTTCTTCTGCTATACTTTCTGCTGCCTGCCTCCTTCCATTCCCCGACTCTGCAGCAGAAATTAGTGGGGAGCTAGCCCCAACCTAGGGTAGTTCTGGCTCCTTCATTCTCTGAGGGAGATAGTTGTGCAGTCCTAGCCCTGGGACTACTCTGTGTGTGTGTGTGCGCGCGCGCGTGCACAGTGTTGGCTCAGTGGCTAGGGTTGGTGGCCATTAGCTGCTCAGCCTCATAGTGCTGAAGCAGAGGCAATGGCCTAATGGCAGTGGAGGGTAGGGGTGCAGGGAATAAGGAGGGGAGCTCCCTGGCTAAGACAGGACCATGTTGGCTCCTTTCTCCTCAGCCTCCTTGCCATTCCTACCTTTTCCCTGGACCCTAAGGAAAGGTGGGCACCTGCTGCTTTGGGTTTTTGTGGCTGTATGCTTTACTCAACACTGTTGTCCCCAGAATCTGGTAGTGCCCCCAAATGTCCTTCTCCTCTGACTTCTCCTGATTGTCCAAAGCAAGAGGGGCAGCTCAGCCACTGAGGAGGGAGTTGGGAGCTGCTGCTGGGTGCCCCAGGACATAGGCCCACCTGTCATAAAAACAGCTTGGTTTTGGGTCCTGATTTCTCTGTGCATCTCAGTGTCTGATAGCCCATGAGTGGGTGGGGGATGTGTAGCAAGGGAGGCAGGAGGTGGGGACGTGGCCAAGGGGAAATAGCCAGGATGCCCCTCTGCCATGCCTCTCCCTCTCCTTATCCGGGGCGTCACTGGGCCCACCCTGCCTGGGGGGATAAGCAGCGTCTGACTCAAGACAGTGAAGTTGTTCCCCTTCCCTTTTGCTCATTGGAGCCTCCCCAGTTTGAGTCTAACAAGTGGCTTCTTAGAAAACTCCCTCCCCGCCCCCAGCAGCCTCTTTCCCTCATCACTCCAACCCCAGCAGCATCATCCCACGACCACAGCTGGGAAGGGATAGAAGGTAGGAGGCCAAGGATGAGAGACCATGGAAGATTCTAGAAGGAAGGAGGGAGGGGGTTCTGATTAAATTGTGTTTATTCATTCATGGACTAGGGTCTTTCCCACCCTTTTAGGCCCTGGGGCCCTCTGGATGAAGCATTTAAAACATGGTTTCGTTCCATCCTAATCCTTGTGTGCTCCCCTCCTTCCTACTTACAGCCCCAACTCTGCATGCCAACCAAGGCCTCCTCCTCTCACCCCATCTGCACCCATCTCAAGCCCCTCTTAAACCCCTTTTCCTCACCTTAGCCCAAGAAGAAGCTGAATGCACCCTCAGACCTGGCCACACCCAAGATCGTGCCTTTTGACCTTCTGCCTGAGACTGAGCCCTTTGGTCTGAAGCCTGAGACAGTGCCTGAGCTCCCACCCTTTGACCAGACGCCTAGGACACTACCCTATTACCCAGAGCCTGGGCCTCTGCCCACCGTAGAGGAGCCGACAGCCGGTGGGCGTACTTAGGGTCTCCTGGGTCACACAGGGCCGTGGGCGAGGGGTGTCCTGCCCCTCGTCCACCACCAGCTCACTGCTTACCCAGGGTCATTCTGGGATGACCAGCCTCTTCCAAGCTACTGCCCCTTGTGAGTGGGTGACTAACGGATATCGTGAAAACACTCTCGTATTATGTAGAGTTCAGGCTATGGGGGTGGGAGATGACAGGAAGGGGCCCTCCCCTACTTCTTGGTTTCTGTCTTAATAGTAGACAACCCAGACACCATACCTGAGCTGCATCCACTGCTGCCTGCATGAGACTGCCTGAAACTGCCCACGCTTCTGAGTCCCCCTCCCCTCCCCCTCTGGCCTCCTCCTCAGGGACCGGCCAGTTTGGCTCAAAGCCTCTTTGGAGAGGACCCTCAGGAGGCCCAGCCCTGGGGTCTGTTCTGTGCCCTCTCCACCCCCTCCCTGCAGCTGGGGAAAACATTTACACTTATTTTTTCCAGTTTTTTTAGAAAATGTTTTGCAAAGAGATCCCTTCTGTTTGCCAGACCCTGTCTTGGGCGGGGCACCCAACAGCTGCCAACTCAAGAGAGGCCAGAAGGGGTACATTTTTCCGTGGCTCTGGCTTGGATCTTCTGGCCTCTCTATGGCACTGTTCCTCAACTCTTCTTTAAAAAATATGATCATTTCCCATAAGGAGTCCTTTTAGACATTCCCCCTCCCCCCAATTGTCCTCTCCTCTATGAAATTTTAACATTACAGATATACTACATATGGGGACTCTTTGGAGCACTACAAACTACTGCAACATCTACTCTCAAGAACTGATTTCCACCGTCTTGGGGGCAACATCACCCCTGCTGAGAATCATGCTATCTCAGAAAAGAAAGACTCTTCTACCTTTTGTGTTTCTTACTCCCTTTTCTTGGTGACCTAAAGTAGAGGTCCTGGGTTTTGAACTTTCCCTCTTTCACCTCTCCCTGAGACTGCACCCTCTAACATACTCTCTAAGTAGATCCTGGGTCTCTGAATTACCTCTCCAATGCCTTCTCTGGCTAGTCCTGGGAAGTGGTTGGGGACTAAACTGGTTAGCTCTGAGTCAAGAGAGGCTCTACCCAGAGTCGTATGACACTTGTCCCTTCTCCCTGACAAATGTGAAGTGCCTGGCCAAGGATCAGGCACATAGTAGGTGCTCAGTTAAGTTATAATCCTATAAAAAGCTTCTTCCTAAACTAGAGGATCTTAAGTTTACCTACCAGGATTGAGGAGTGGAGTGGGAGGAGCTGAGAGCCACCCTGGGGCTCCTCTAAATTCATCCAGGACTGTGTCTTCCTGGGCTGGGGAACTGTGTGTGCTTGGTGGGGGGCAGGGGAAGATGTACACGCTTTTGTTCAGACCTGGTCATTAAAGGTAACTCTGGAAACCAAGCCTGTTGGGACTGGTGGTTTTGTTGAATAAAAATGGAGAAACAGAACAAGCAGAGCTCTCCTTCCTTGCCACCCCGAGGCCCCTCCTTTGGCTTATCAGCTCTGCCAGGGGAAGTAGGGGTGGGACAAGGGTGCTGGGCCAGTGTGCCCAGGGTGGGGGGAGGTGCTTTGGGATTGTGTTGGTGGTTGTTATAGCAACAGGCCAACTGGGTGGGCCCAAGACAACACTCCAAAGCTGTGAGTCATAGGGGAAACCTGGCTTGGAAACAGGGAGAAAAGACAAAATCCATTAATGGAGGGGAAAAGCTAAAGTCATGGTGGTACACCCTCTCCAGAGCCAATCCACTGGATATTATCCAGGACTTAGGTCAAATAGTTTCTTCCTCTACCCTCTGACCTTCCACCAAGAAGGTAGTTCCTCTGGTGTAAGCCATCACTCTGAAGGAAGCCTGCAGGGAATGGTGTTATACTCCCAGGTACCTTTCCAGACTGCAGGAGATGACCCCCAAATCCAGGAAATAGACCTCCCCTCACTGGAATTGCTCCCTGATGTTGTATTCGAGACCTTTCATCAGGCACTAGGAAGACAGGATTGGCTACAAGAAGTCTGCAATTCTCTCCCCAATCGAGTTCAATTTCAAGCTCAGCTGGCAAAGACCTTTATCTAGGGAGCCAGAGGCCAGGAAAACCAGCCAGCTCAGCCTTTAGGGGTTGGGGTGGAGCAGAGGGGAGAATCAGGGATGCTGGGCGTGGGGCAGGGAGACAATGTGGATCTGTTTTCCAGCAGCAGGGACTGTTTCCTGACTACTCCCCACCCATCACTCTTAATCCTTCCCTTAATTCATCCATATTGTCTGAGCTTAGTGAAAGGAGGCGTTCTCCAAACCTTGGTGGAGCGTGGGTGGGTTTTTAGACTGGAAACCTGTGCAGGAGAGATCAGAGCTGACATTTTTTGATACTAGAGCTGCAGGTAAATTCTGGGTAGAGATGGATGAAGAAGTAGTGGAGAGTTTAGATCATAGCGAGTCCTAAAATGGTGTGTAAGAGAGGACTTGGGTAGCAGGCAGGGAGAAGTGACTGCAAAAGGAGACACAAAGGGTACACCTAGAAACCAGGGGCTATGCTAAGAGAGGCTGGGGCCCTCCTACACTCAGAGCAAGGAAAACACCCTTTCAATACCTCTGTGAGTGGTAAGAGGCAGAGGGATGGACAGAATGCCATAGGATGCCCATGACAGTACCAAGCCACCTATGGCAGGTAGAGACTACAAGTCCCAGCATGCCCTGAGCCCAGGTCACCTTGCCTGCTGGGAGGTGTAGTCCAGTAATGAGAGCCTGAGATGGCTTGGTGCCCAGCAGAGCTGGTGCCCAGTTTGGAAGAGGAGGTGGAGCCAGCATTCCCTCTTTGTCCCTGCTAATGATATTGACAGAGAGGGAAGGAAGTTGGGAGGTGTTCCTAGTTTTCAATGTAAACCAGGAAACTCTGTGGGAATGTGGATAGGAGGGAAGAGGAAAGAGGTTGGGGGCTGGGGAAGGAATTTCTATAGCAGGTGGTGCAGAGATACCAAGCAGCCAACATACATGTGTATGTGCATGTGCGTGCTCACCAGTGTGAGTGTGTGTGTGTGTGTGTGTGAATGTGTGTGAATGTGTGTGTACCTGTGCAGAGGGGTCAGTTCATGTTGCCTCATTATTCACAGATGGGGTTTTCTTACAATCCTGCAAAACAGTCTTCCCAAAACCCTTAAGAAAAACTACTGCCTATCATTCCTTCCTAAAAAAAAAGTCTGGGCCAAAGAGGAGAGCCTGTTCACATTCTGGGTTATGCCCCCTTTCCCTTTCTGTGCTCAGTCTACCCAGTCTTCTCAGGAGAGGTGATCCTGAGATTCTGAAATGTTGGCCCAGAGTTAGCATCTTGGAAAATCTTCCCGGATTGGAAAATGGTAACGGTGCTAGGTCCTCCCAGGGGAAAAGGGTATAGCTGGCTCAGAGCTCCAGGATCTCAGGGATTCTGGGACCATCGTCCTACTCCTGGCCCCCTGAGCTCTGGTTTCCGGGGGAAAAAGCAAGAATGGAAAAGTAGTCCCTCCCTTCCATTCCAAGGCAGGGACGTCAGAATTAAACGAAACGTTAAGGCTGGGAAGAAAACATGTCCCTGGCTCCCAGCCAGCTTCTTCCTCAATTTCTACCTGGTGGTGGAGAATGACTCTGGCTGAGCCAAACAGTATTCAGGGCAGAGTGGGAGTAGGGGGAGAGGAGGGAAGGGCAACAGGTCCCCTTCCCTAAAACTGGTTCTTCTGAAATGATATTAAGTCTGAGAAACGCACTCCCTTGCCTTCAAGTTACTTTACCTGGGGGCCGCCTCAGAGTGGCTGTGATCTATTCCCCTACCCGCACCCTTCAACCTAAACAAAGGGCCCAAACGCCTATGCTTCTAGGCCTGGCTCCGGCAGTGAGGGACTCAGTGCACTAGAGGGCGCTATACCCACTTCCAAAGTTAAGTTGTGTTAAGTTGTGCAAAGCTAAGGAGTGGTTTGAAACCGGTGCAGGCAGGGCGCGACGAGCGGGTTGGCGGGCCGCAGAGATACTTAAGTGGAATAACGCCGATCAGGCTTGGATCTGAGGCTCAGTTCCCTCCTCGCCCCGTCTAATACTTACTATTCATTCAAAACATATTTCTTGAGGGCCCACGAGGTGTCCAGCTCTGTGCCAGGCGCTGGCGATATAACGGCAAAGCAGTCCAGGCCGCTTTCACGGGCACCACGCACTCGCCAGGATCACCACCGCTCCGCGCGGGGTTCGCCCAGCTCTCCCGCTCTGCTCCCCCTCATCTGTTCGCTCTGCTCTTCCTTTAGGATGAAGTGAAACTGCCGGCCAAAGTGAGCATCGGCAAGTCGCTGAAAGAGTCGGAGGCGCTGCCAGAGAAGGAGGGCGACGAGCTGGCCGAGGGCGAGCGGCCCGAGGAGGACGCGGCGGCCCTCGAGCTGTCGTCTGACGAGGCGGTGGAGGTGGAGGAGGTCATCGAGGAGTCGCGCGCCGAGCGCATCAAGCGCAGCGGCCTGCGGCGCGTGGACGACTTCAAGAAGGCCTTCTCCAAGGAAAAGATGGAGAAGACCAAGGTGCGTACGCGCGAGAACCTGGAGAAGACCCGCCTCAAGACCAAGGAGAACCTGGAGAAGACGCGGCACACCCTGGAGAAGCGCATGAACAAGCTGGGCACGCGCCTCGTCCCGGCCGAGCGGCGCGAGAAGCTCAAGACCTCGCGAGACAAGCTGCGAAAGTCCTTCACGCCGGACCACGTGGTCTACGCGCGCTCCAAGACCGCAGTCTACAAGGTGCCGCCCTTCACCTTCCACGTCAAGAAGATCCGTGAGGGCCAAGTGGAGGTGGTGAAGGCCACCGAGATGGTGGAGGTGGCCGCAGACGAGGAGGAGGGCCGCGCAGAGCGCGGCGAGGCGACCGACCTGCTGCGCGGGAGCAGCCCCGACGTGCACACGCTGCTGGAGATCACCGAGGAGTCGGACGCCGTGCTGGTGGACAAGAGCGACAGCGACTGAGCGGGACGCCGGGCTGTGCCCGGGAGACCGCGCCGCCCCGCCTTTCCCCGCCCCCGCCCCATTCCTTTCCCTCTCTGAACATTCTCTTTCGCATTTTCTTTCTGCCCGAAATGGGCTGAGATGTTTCTAAATTGAGAACACCTCCCCTCAAGAAGCACCCTTCCAAGTCTTACTGCTGTTAAGACAGGAGAGGGAGGCAGCCTGCACTTAAGACAGCCCCAATTTAGGCATAGGCTGGTTGGAAATGCAGAGGGCGGTGTTTCTTGTCCTGGGGGTCCAAGTCGGGGATCCTAGAGGAAATTGCTGTCACTTCCATGATTGGGCCCCCTCTTTGGGCAGGCTGCCTTCCCCCCAACCTCCCCCATCACACTGATACCCAGCTGCTGCTATTCCTGCTCACTGAACTCTTCTTTCTCATCCTGATCCCTGGCGACTTCAAAGCCAAAATTACCATGAAAGGGAAGAATGAATCCTGAAGAGGCCCCTTGTCCACATACTGGAAGGATTTGAAAGCAAGTTTTGGGAGAATCTGGGGCAGTTGGGAAGAGAGCGCAGAGTGAGCCATGATCCTGGATGAGGGTGTAGCACAGGCTGTATCTGTACGGCTGGAGCCAACAGAGGCCTAGGGAGCCGGGAAGTGGGGCGCGGCACTTACGTGTTTATGAATCTGCACACAGGAGAACATGGCTATGGCTTTGGGAAGGAGAACATGAAATAGTAGAAGGTGGACATGGGTGAAAAAAGAAAGTTCATTAGAGACATGAGAAACAGGACAAGAATCCCAGCTTACTGGGTTTCTCAGAGGACAGGACCATTTTCAGGATAAGGAGGGACGGCAATGGGAGAAATCCATTAGCCAAAGAAGACAGAGGTAAGCCTCACCCCAGGACTCAACTGGAATCTGGATGGTGCCCCTAGGGGCAGCCCATTTCTCAAAGCCTAGAAAATTAGGCTCCCAGAAGAGGGCAGCACCAGACTGCTGAGAGCTGGGGGTTAGTGGGAAGGCAGACTGGAAAGAGTAAGGTGCTAATGGCCAGGCCACCAAGCTGAGAGCTGGAGGGGAGGAGAGTATAGTATTCCTGCGTGCTGAGCAGCCCAGCCTTGGCTCACTCCTAGCAGTTTCTTCCAAGATCCTTCCCTAGAGCTGCAGAACTTGCCAAGACCTCCTTGGCCTTGTGGGTTCTTCTCCTGAATCTTTACAATGAGAGGGGTGCTGCTTGCAGTCTGAAGGCTTGATTTCTGTAGTCCATTTACCAGGTTTTCCTCAGGACACTTCAGTCCCCCTGTTCCTTCACAGTAAAGGTGGCTAATCAAAAGCAAGTACAGCCGTCCCCGCCCCTGCAAGTCACAGCCCAAAGAAGAAGGCTGAAGTCACCTTATTCCCCTACCTCCTCGGCCTATCTTCCCTGCTCTGCATTTTAAAATTGCAGCTAATAGGGGTGGAGGGAGGGAGCCTGGGGACACATCTTTTTTACAATACAAAGCTTTGCTTTTTTATCCACCCCCCCCTTCCTGGTTCTCTTCTCTCTTATAAATGGTTGGAGACGCATCAGCTGAGGGAGGATGGGGATTGTGGGACAAGGTCCCTTGGTGCTGATGGGCTGAAGGGGCCTGAGTTGTGGGCAGATACAGTTTCCTGTGGGCTCTGAGGAGCCGCTCATGTTGCTGTGTCCTGGTGAGCAGCCCGACCAATAAACCTGCTTTTCTAAAAGGATGTGTGTTGGATTGTATTCTCCAAAGGCAGTTACCTAGGATGAGTTCCAGAGGATAGGAGGGAACCAGGGAGGGAAAGGAAGACAGAGGACTGCTGTTTTAAACTTGCCTCACTTACTTGGGTGGGGAGTGGGGCTGAGTTATTATTATCATCCCCATTTAGAACTGGAGAAACACAGAGTGACTTGTCTAAGGTCACAGCTAGGAAGTGGTAGAGCTGGGATTCTAAGTCAGGTAGCCTGGCTCCAGTCTAACTGTTATGGTCTGTAACCCTGTACAATCCAGATCCACTTCCCTGCTGTCAGAGCATTAGCCCTCCAGACACGCCCAGTTACTCTACTCAGCCAGAGCTTCCCCCAAATTCACGCTGCCAAATCAGGCCTAGAGGAGGCAGCCTGGGGGAGCTGAAAAGTCAGAGGCCCGGGCTGTGAGGCCTGAATATCACAGAGAAAGGATTCTGGTGCACACTGTGTATGGCAGTCATGGTCACATAGCATACTTAATTCTCCCCACAGCCCTGGGATGGACACCTGTTTCACTGTACAGCCTCTCTTCCCCATGAGCAGCCTGCCCTATCTGCCCACAAGTTATGGATTTCCTACAGCAATGGCCTCTGATCATCACGTGGGTTCTACCAGCATCAGAATCACCTGGGGAGGGGTGTCCCTCATAAAAACAAAGTCATTCCTGGGGCTTTATCCCAGCCTCCTGCCACCACCTCAAACAAGCTGAGTCCTTCCTCAGGAACCATACATTCCCCTTGGACTCCCCTGCCCCTGCCCCTGCCCCCAGCAGCAAGCACGGCAGAGTCTAGAATTCTAACTCCCCTTTGGAGGGTTGGCTTCCCTCCAAAAGAAATGAAGGTGGGGAGGGTATAGCTCAGTGGCAGAGTCCATGCTTAGCGTGTACAAGGTCCTGTTCAATCCCCACTACCTCCATTAAAATAAATAAGTAAATAAATAAACTTAATTAGCTCCCCCAAACAAAAACAACAAAATTTTTTTAATTAAAACAAAAAAGAAATGAAAACTGAGGCTGAGAATTCAGAGCCTAGGAGCCAAGAAACTTCCCTCTTGCAAGGAGAGGCATATTAAGGATTATTCTTCCTCTGGGATGTGTTGTACAGCTGTGAGAAGCAGGGAATGATGTCAAGACCCCAGCTGCAGAGTAATAAGCCTGAGGGAAACCAGGAAGGGCCCTGGGATACCAGGCCATTGTTTACTTCTCTTACCCACAGCAATAAGGCTCATGGTCCCTCCCCCTTTGTCCACAAGCCACCCCCTCACTGGTCCACCACACTTTCAATACCATCCAAATCACTTTGTCATGCCTTCCCTACCCAATTCTATACTGGGTACCACTTTGTTAAGAGAATCCTCATTTTCTGAACAGCAAATTTCCTGTTGCCTCCTGAGCCATAGCACTCCTCTTCTACATCACAGTAAGGGGCCACAGCTCTAGAAGCTCTCCCCAAATCAGAAAATACTCCTCTTCTCTTGCAGCTGAGGGGAGAGGGAGGGTTGGTCTCAGGCACTGATGAAATAGTCAACTGCCTACCAATAGGATTTGATGGGCATTCCAAGGTCCCATGCCCACGAAGCATTTTTTCCATCAACCAGTCATGAACTTGCCCACCCATCGTTAGCATTATTTCCATGGTTAGAATCAGACAATAAACTCAGGGTATTATCTCTTAAAGGATCCCATAAAACATTACTTGGGATCTAAGGAAGTTCATCTATAGCCTCACATTGATTTATCAAGTACCTCCAAAGTCCTTATTCCTAAGAGGTAACATTCCTTTAGAGTAAGGAGAAGACAGTTGCAGCCAATCTGGTCCAGACCCTCATCTACTCTTATCTGGAGCATTTGAACTCACTTTAGACTTAGACTCTCTTTCCAATCCATTCCCTATGTTGCTGCCAGATAGATGAAGAGATCAAGATCAAGACAGATTTTGTTTGTTTGTTTATGTTTGTTTGGGGGGGGTAATGAGGTTTATTTATTTTAGAGGAGGTACTGGGAATTGAACCCAGGACCTTGGGCATGCTAGGCATGTGTTTACCACTGAGCTATACCCTTCCCTCAAGATCAAGGTAGTATTTTTTTTAAAAGAAAACATAACTTACAATTTAAATACCTTTCTTTGACCAAAAGGTTAAGCTCCTTGACATAGCTTCCAAAGTCCCTTAAGAGTGGTCTTTGCCCAAGTTCTTACTGTTTGTCAATATACTCTTTAGGGATTCTGCTGGCCAGAAATGGACCACACACTTTCAGTCCTGTGGATCTGTGCTCAAGCTATTCCCTCTCTCTGGAATGGTCTTCCCCTTTCCACCTCCCCTCTTAAACCAACCTCTTTCCCAGCTCCAACCCAGTCATACTACTCATCCCTTTCTGAAGATATCTATGTCAATAAACATTTGTTAATAAATGAAAGAATGACAAGACTTTTTTGAAATGTCATTAACTCACCTCAAATGGGCTTCAGTAAAGAAAACAAAACAAAAATCCAACCAAAGCTGAAAACAGAGAGATTCAATGTAGCTGATAAAGTTCCCGATGATAAGTCCAGGAGTGTCTGAATGCAAGTTTTCCACTGTTTGTTTCATTAATAATCAGATTTGCCCCATGTGTTTGCAAAGATGACCATCAGTAGCAGCAGGGTTATAGCTGAACCACCCCAGTTAAGAGAGTTTCTTTTCAAATCCTTCCAGAATCTCAGATATGGTGCACACTGGTCCTGATGGGTCACATATTCGAGTCATTGGGCCTCTGACCAAAGCTGGGTCGTGTCCCACTTCCAGAACACACCTGAAGCATGGAATCGATAGTGAAGGAAGGATGATTTCCCAAAGGAAAATTGGGTTGCTGTTACCAGTAGAAAGGGGAGAGGATGAAAGGCAGACAAAGTAACAGATGTTCTTTTTGAATAATCTGTTTGTGATATTGTGCTAGGAGCCAAGAGACAGACAAAATATCCAGCTCTTGATTTTAAAAGAGCTTGCAATTAGTGGGAGAGGCAGATGTTCCAAATAGCTCCAAGAGATCTTACAGTCGTAAGAGAGGTCAAACAAAATGCAATGGCGATACTGAAGACAGATTCATCCTGCTTGGGGAATATGGGGAAACTTAAGGAGGAAGGGGGCTTCATAAGTTACTATATTATCATGGAGTAGGATTTGCTGGAGGGCACAGACAGTATTTTATGTGATCTTGTGTCACCAAAGCCTAATGGCATCTCATATGCAATTGTATTGGTTAATGTTATTTGGTTGAAAGCATAAGAAAAGAGCATTGGCCGAAAGGGTAAAAAGGAACTTATACTGGAAGGCTGCCAAGGTATCCCATGGACTCCAAGGAATTGCTGCACAGTCAGGCTAGGAAGAGTAGGAATCAGGGGATCTCCAGGGACTTCTGAGAGGGAGTTGATGGATGGCCCTCTTGAAAGTGCTGACATTAATGGAACTCAGTTCTAAGGGCTCCAAGGCTCTGTGCCTGCCTCTCAGTTTCAAATTCCAAATTCCTGGCAGAGAGAATCTGATTAACCAGTTAACATCAGCGGTCACCCCTTGATTTAATCATCTATGGCCAAGAGAACAGGACTATGTAATACAGATGTGGCTGAAGGGACCCATTCCAGCATATGATGGGGGTGTGGAGGGGTGCAATTCCCAGGAAAGGAGGACTTGTTGTGAAACAGGCAAGACCCAAGAGGTATCTATTAACCTAGCAGATACTCAATATGTGTTAATTAAATAAAAGCAGTGATATGAAACACGGAAAGTTCTCCAGGCAAAGAGAACAGTATGTGGAAAGGCAGAGGCAGGAACACTGAAAGCACGATGGAAGAACAGTTAATAGAATTATGGAGTGTTAGAACTAAAAGGGTCTTGTTTTATAGATGTGGAAGAGTCCTTTTACAGAGGAAGTTACTGTGGACCTAGGAGAGGAAGTAGTTTATCTGCACCTAATACAACTCAGCATAAAAGAGTTATCAGAAGAGAAGTGGTCTTTGCAGTGCTAGGAATAGATGAGTTTGTAAGGGACGGAGGGAAATAGGGAAAGAAGAGGATGGATTTTAGAATGAAAGGCAGGAATGTCTACCTTTAGAGGATGGAGAGGGCTAGGGGGAACAGCAAAGTAGACTGTGGGATGGTCAGAAAGGGAGAAGGACATCTTGCTGGGTGCAGGGCACTTTCATAAACATTATCTCAGGTAATTCTGATGCAATTGGCTGCTTCTGTGCCTGGAAAAGCCCCTGCCCCCTCCCTCCAGGGCTTAGTCACTGCTGGATAACCAGGACCCCTGCCGTAGTCCACAGCTGCTTTGTCAAGGGTGCTTGTCTGGACCAATGAAATCCTCTCTGCCAGCAATTGAGAATTTTGAGACCACAGTCACAGAGACTGAACGTTTCAGTAGCAGCCTCAAGTCAAGTCAGGACAAGGGAAGGACAGAGCTTTAGTGGGACTTTCACTAATTCCCTCTGTTGAGGCTCCCAGAATTGCCGTTTGTAAGTTGTGGTTGTTTAACACTTTATTGGAATTTGGGAGAATCTGCTTCTTTACAATAAATCTCCCTCACCCTGTCCTCGGGTTAAGTTTGTTTGTTTTCATAAGATAGTAATAGCTAACACTGTATTGAATGCTTTGCAGGTTATCTCATTTAATCTTCACAACAACCTATGAGGAAGGCGCTCTCAGATTCTTTATTCTGTGGTTGAGGAAAGTGATGGTCAGAGAGATTAAGCAACTGGCCCAGGGTCATACTGCTTTAGGTGGGGTGGCTGAGCAGTCGACCCTGCCAGGACCTGGCTCTCATCTGCCATACTGCACACTTCACTTGAGACTATCTTCCAATTAAGAACACTCTAATGCAAATTTACCAAAGTTGCATTTAGGCTCTCAATTTGAAGCTGAGGGTGCTGACACTCAGAGAAGTTAAGGAACTTGTCCAGGGTTGCAAAGTTTATTCTGTGTCAGAGCCAGGATTCAAACTCAGTGTGTCTCACTTCAGCTCTCATCAGCCCTTTATTTAATGCAATTGCTTCTGTTGACTATTGTGATGGTCAAGGGATGAGAGAATGTCCAGGAGGGAGGAAGGGAAATGATCGGCCGTGACACGTACTACAGTGAAGTTAAATAAAATGACTGGGAAGAGATCAGCTTTGGTGAGGGGGTGGTCCCTCGTGGCCTTCAAGAGCATTGTCCTATGGAGAGGAGAGGGCAGAAGCCACCTTGGTGGAGCAAGCTGGGGAAAGAACATGGGGGCTATGTTGGGAAAGGGGGATAACTTGAAGGTCAAGATAGGAAAGAAAGTGGAGAGGGTATAGCTCAATTGGTAGAGTGTGTGCTTAGCATGCATGAGGTCCTGCGTTCAATCTCCAGTACCTCCATTAATAAATAAACCTAATTGCCTCCCCCTACCCAAAGAAAAAACTGCAAAAAAAATATAGGAAAGAAGGAGTATCTTTGAGGGGAGGGTATAGCTCAGTGGTAGAGCACATGCTTAGTATGCATGAGGTCCTGGGTCCAATTCCCAGTACCTCCATTTAAAAAAAGGAGTATCTTCAGAGACAGAAGAGAGGGAATAAGTGGAAAAGGTCAGAAGGGAGAGGAGAACAGACAAAGCTCAGAGGGAGAGGGGAAACCAAGAGCAGTCCCATTTAGTCAATGTGTTTTTTGAGCACCTACAATGTGCCCTGCCGTGGGGAGACAAGGAGATAGTAAACAGACAAGATCTATTTTCCTGGAACTGACAGTATAATGAGGAAGACAGATGAGAAACTGTAAACAGATAGATTAAAAAAAAGAATTATGATAAGAGTTCCACAGGAAACAGCATATAGAGATAGAGACTAATGACTGGTAGTTAGACAAAGCCTCTCTGAACGGGTGAGACCAGAAGAAACTAGCTCTGTCACATCTGGAGAAGGAAAAAGAAGGGCATATGCAAAGAGCCTGAGGTGGGGAATGGACTGATTGGAATTTAGTAGGCAGGAGGTAGGTTGACGGGGTAGTTGGGACCTTGAAGGGGATAATAAAAGGAGCACTCCTTTTCCCTAAGCCTCATGTGAATGACATAGTATGAATGATGCTTTAAGCAGCATAGGAAAAGAGCTTAGCCTTAAAAATATTGAGCAGGGAGTTTTTCAGACAGGAGGAAAGAAAGATGCTTGCATGATGATGCCTGAGAAGTGCTTTGCAGAGAGAAAGCATAGGTCCAAGGAATTCATGTTGCACAGCCCTGCTCTTTGCTGTGATTTTAGTGAGGGCAATTGGGCAGCCCTGTGTGAGCGTTTCTTTTGCTCAGTCCCTGGGTTGGGGGTGTCCCATTACCCACATAAATTGCCCCTTGCCCCCTTTGGTCATTGTGCTGACTTACCACCCATTCACCACCCCCAAGGATCTTCTCCAAAACTCCTCTTCCTTGCCATGCTTTTTTCTTGATTTAGAGTTTTGCTGCTAGTTCCTCCAAGGAAGAAGAAGTAAATAAAGTTTCTAGAACTTTACAAAGTCTGATTAATCTCAGTTCCTAATCTAGATGATCATGCCTAAGTCTGAAGTGATAAATGAAAACTTATCAGTTACCTATTGCTGTATAACAAACCACCTCAAAGCTTAGTGACTTAACAATCCTGGTGGTGGTGGGGGGAAGCTGGAGATATCATACACCCTGATTTCAAACTATGTTACAAAGCCACAGTAATCAATACAGCATGGTGCTGGCAGTAAAACATACATAGATCAATGAAACAGAATGGAGAGTCCAGAAATAGACCACTCATATATGGACAACTAATCTTTGAGGAAAGGGCATAGCTCAAGTGGTAGAGTGCATGCTCAACACGCAAGAGGTCCCGGGTTCAATCCCCGGTACCTCCTCCAAGTGGAAATCAATGAAGAAACCTAATTACCTCCCCCTCAGAAGACAACTAATCTTTGACAAAAGAGTAAGAACATACAATGGAGAACATACAGTCTTAAATAAAGGACAGCCACAAGCAAAAGAATGAAATTAACCACTATCTCATACCATACACAAAAAATCAATTCAAAATGGATTAAAGACTTGAATGTAAGACCTGAAACCATGAAACTCCTAGAAGAAAACATAGGCAGTATGCTCTTTAACATTGGTCTTAGCAATATCTTTCTAGATATGACTCCTCAGGTAAGGGAAGCAAAAGCAAAAATAAACAAATGGGACTACATCAAACTAAATAGCTTCTGCATGGCAAAGGAAATCATCAACAAAAGACAACCTATGGAATGGGAGAAGATATTTGCAAATGATATATTCAATAAGGGGTTAGCATCTGAAATATAAAAAGAAATCACACATCTCAACAACAGAAAACCAAACCACTTGATTAAAAAGTGAGCAGTGGTGGGAAGGGTATAGCTCAGTGGTAGAGTGTGTGCTTAGCATACATGAGGTCTTGGATTCAACTCCCAGTTCAGTCTCCAGTTCACCCCATTAAAAAAATTAAAAATATATAAATAAAAAAACCTAGTTGCCTCCTCCCCCCCCAAATTAAAATATTAAAAAAAATTTTAAATGGGCAGAGGAGATAAATAGTCATTTTTGCAAAGAAGGCATACCAATCAATGGCCAGCAGGCACATGAAAAGATGTTCAACGTTACTAATTATTAGGGAAATGCAAATCAAAACCACAATGAATATCACCTCATGCCTATTTAAATGGCTATTATCAAAAAAGGCAAAAAATAACAAGTGTTGTCAAGGATGTGGAGAAAAGGGAATCCTCATACACTGTTGGTGGGAATATAAATTGGTGCTATGGAAAACATTATGGAGATTTCTCAAAAAATTAAGAATAGAACTACCACTTCTGGGTATTTAACCAAAGAATTAGAAAAGACTAATTTGAAAAGGTATATTCACCCCAACAGCTAAGATATGGAAGATACCTGTCTGTACACACATATATACACAATAGAATATTACTCAGCCATAAAAACGGTGAAATCTTGCCCTTTGTGACATGGATGGGCCTTGAAGGTATTATGCTAAGTGAAATAAGTTAGACAGAAAGACAAATACCATATGATTTCCCTCATATGTAGAATATAAAAAAAAAGAAACAGAATAAATGAACAAACCAAATAAAAACAAACACATAGATAAAGAGAACAGAGCAGTGATTACCAGAGAGAAAGGGTAAAATGGGTAAAGGAGATCAACTGTATGCTGATGGATGGGAACTAAATTTTTGGATGCTGAACATGCTGTAGGGTATACACAAACAGAAATGTGATGTTCCATAATAGTATAAACCAATGTTACTGCAATTAAAAAAACCAAACAACTTAGTGGCTTAAAGAAATGAAAACATTTATTTTGCTCATGAATTTTTAGTTTGGGTAAGGCTCAGCAAAAATGACTCATTTCTGCTCCATTTGGCTTCCATTGGGGTGGCTTGAAAGCTGGGGGCTGGAATCATCTGGAATCTGGCTGACTCACAGTTGATGCTTGCTGTCAGCAGGGCCTTGGCTGGACTGTTGGCCAGAACACCTTCATGTGGTCTCTGCATATAGCTTGGGCTTCCCCACAACATGGTGTCTGAGTTCCAATGGTGAGTGTTACAAGAGAAAGAGTCAGGTGTATGGTATATCTTTTTATGACCTAACTTCAGAAATCATGCAGCATCGTTCCCGTTGTATTCTATTTATTAGAACTGAGTCACTCAGACTGTGGAATTAGACTCTATCTTTAGATAGGAGAAGTGTCGAATAATTTGCAGACATGTTTATAAACCACCATGGGCTGAACTTCTGCACTCTGCCTTTATTCATTTGATGGGTGGAGAATGGGGAGCATCACCTTTTCCCCTCCTTTAGACCCTTCCTTTCTTGGGGATCCAAGAGGAAGGTTAAGCCTGGAGATATAGTCATGGCAGAGCAGCTATTATGGCTCCCCAATCTGCAGGTCTCGTGCACAGGTATGAGCTGCAGGCTCAGTCAGGATGGAACAAACCGACCCTGGCAGTCAAAACATGCAGGGATATGGAATTAGGACCTTTAAGGGATTTAAGACATGATCAAGAAGGATTCGAATCCTGACTCTGTCATTTACCAGAGTAAATGGGTAAGTCACTTAATTTTGGGTAAGCCTCATTTTCTTCATCTATAAAATCACAGCATCCTCCTCATGGAGTTATTATAAGGATCAAATGAGTTAATAGATGAGTACATGCTCAGAAGCAGTGGCTAATACAGAGGAAAAACTGTACTACAAGTGTTAGTTATTGCTGATATAACTATTCATATTTCACTGACTCAGGCTTAGGTGTGTTCTGGGCTGGATGCTGGGATTACGAAAATGAGCCTGAAGGAGTTCAGGTTTCCAGGAGCCAAAAGCTTAGGGGAGATATTTTCAAGTATGTGGGCAAAGAGTCCAGGTTTTGGAGGCAGCCAGACCTGATTCTCATTCTGAGTTTTCCTGTAATTCTAGTTGTGGGATCTTGGACCAGTCTTTCGCTTTCTCAGCCATAGTTTCCCAGTTGAAAATGAGAATTATAAGAGTACCTACCTCCCTGGGTTCTGGTGAGGATCAAACAAGATAATCTATGTAAAAAGCTTAGCATAGTTCCTGGAAAATGGCAATTATTTAATAAATGTTAATTATTAATTTTATTTATCAGGAAGTAGGCTAACAAATGGATTCATTTGTGTCCAAAGTATAGAATGCTAAACTAGATGGGGAAACAACCTGCTGAAGGAGTCCAGCAGGAGAGATTAACTCTGCCAGGAAGAATCTTGGAAAGCCCAGAGGAGGTGAGGATGGAACCAGGCTCTGAAGAATGAGTAAGAATTTTTAGGATAGTGAATAAAGAAAGAGAAGGTTTTCTAGGTGGAGGGAAGAAGATATGTAAATTCAAGGCATGAAGTTGGAGGACATGTTTGGAGGAAAGTGATAAATTCAATGTGGGAGCTTAAGGTGCGTAAGGTGTGTGTAATGGATGGGATGAGACTGGAAAAGGGAGTTCAGGTCAAAGCATTGACTCAAGTGAGAGACTGTGCTGTATTTAAGCCAAAGAGGGCTTGGCGTATGGAGAGAGGCCTTGGTGGCTGGGCTGGAGGGAGGTTTTGTAGGTGGAACAGATAGGTTCAGGGGTAGATTTAATGTGTGAATTATGGGAAGGGCATTAAGGGGAACAAAGAAAGGCCAGCTGCTGAGGAATCAGGGTGGAGGGCAAGGTTTGAGTGGATGAACAAAGTGATGAGACGTGGAGTCCAAAAACCTGGCTCTGAACCTACCTCTGAGTATCTGTGATCTTGAGATTGTACTATTTCTGCCTTAGTTTCCTATCAGTGAATAATATGGTACTATTTCTGCCTTAGTTTCCTATCAGTGAATAATATAGCCTCTTCTATCTACTACACATAATTGTTGTGAGAAACAAAAGAGGTAGAGTGTATAAGTGCTTTGTAAGTGGTATGTAACTAAACAAATATCAGACCCTGTATCATTAGGGAGGCAGTTAACTGTATGGAATAGCACAGCCAAAGCAGAGTTTAGGTGAGATGGAAGGTGGAGATAACCTGTTCTGAGGCGAAGATTAAGATAAATACAGCCATCAATACACACAGACATACATATTACAGATAAATACCACAACTTTCACAGTGGCCCGGGTCTACTGGAGGGCGATGGGAAACTTAACCCCATCACGAGTGACCCTACCAGTTGCCCTATATATGCTCTGACCTCTCACTTGTACATAAGGTGGTCCAAAGATTTAAATTGGAAATCTTTGTCTGGACTCCAGGTATCCTGGGAGCCAGGAGAATTTGTGAGTAAAAGCTAATGTATATTTCTAGGGCTAGAATAATCCATAGTCTCCAGCAGACTCTCAGAAGGATCTGTGACCCCTCCCCACCAAAGGTTAAGGGTCATTGATTTTCTCGCCAGAAATTAATAAGAATAGCTATCCTTAGGGAGAAAGACTGATGGGGGAAGGGGAAGATTTTCATTTTTCATTTTCGACTTTTCTGAACCGTCTGAACCACAAATTTGTTAGTTTCATTGAAAGAAATGTCATTTGGGTGGTGAGATAACAGGATCTTTTTAGATTTCATCTTTATATCTCTTTGTATTAAACAAACACAAACACTAATAGCTGTTATTTTTAAAACCCTGATACTATCAGCACACACACACATCATTCTGTTATGCAAAGTACATCCTCTATTATGTAAGGTAAAATGTCTACATTTCCTATAAACTACTGGTTTCAATGCAGTAAAACTTGCATTCCACGTAGACGCGGTGAAAAAGACACGCAATTTCAAGTATTTCAACTCAGACGCATAAAAACAATGTGTATACGTGTCAGTCTTCATCTGTAGTGTCTACTGCATTCTCGTGAACCGGCTGATGAGTGAGCCGTTGGCCTTTGATGCTTGAAGCGACGGACGGAACGGAGGACGGGGTTAAATCCACTACCCTCTCCCCACGCACTCTAGTAATTACTCTATTTCCACGTCATGTTTCCGGGTGTGTGTGTCCCGACTCACGCAGAAACCAAAGTTCAAAGCAGGCAGGAGTCACCCATGTTCTTTTTGCTGTCCCCAGAAACCCAGTTCATGCGTTGGGCCCCTAGAGGATCTGGCGATACTTGGGTGATTCTCACGTGGTAAGTGGCTCCCAACCTCACCCCCACGTGGTGTCAAGGGCCGGGAAAAGGGAGAGCAGGCAGAAGAGAGCCGCAGCAGGGGCATTTAAAGTGTCTTGACGTCACGCACTGCCAGGAACTCAGCTGAGTTTTCAGCAGGACATTCCCGTCATTTTCCCTCCCTCCCCCCGGGCGTCTCTGCCCAAGGCCTGGGCTCTTGCCCAGCTGTTGAGGAGGGAGGAGCACTGAGTCCTCGGAACAGCCAGAACAGGGGCGTTCCCAGCCTCGTTTTGGCTCCTCCCTTTCTCCCAGAGGCTTTCCCCATTGGCCAGTGGGTGAGGCTTCGGGTGTACAGCACACTCACTAGGGCCTCTGGGTGGACGAAAAAACTAGTTGTCTCATGAATTATGCATAAGCGGCGTGTCGAGGCGAGGCCGGGGGCTGGGCGGGGATTGGCTGGAGGGGCTGTAATTCAGCGGTTTCCGGAGCTGCGGCGGCGTAGACGGGGAGGGGGAGCCTGGGGTTCCGACGTCGCGGCGGAGGGAACGAGCCCGAACCGGATCTTTGACGAGCACCCCTGTTTGCGTTCTCTCCCCGCGTCTGCTAGGAGAGACTCCGCGGCCCGAGGGAGCCCCGCCGCCCGCACCCCGGCGCAAGCGCAGCCCCGGCCTGTCGGGCCTCAGCCCGAGAAGCAGGTGAAGGGGGTTAAGGGTGGGGCCGCCCCCCCGATGGCCCCCAGGCCTGGGGATCCTGGGAAGGAGGGCGGAGGGGCTGAGAGCCCCCTGAGTGTTTGGGGGAGTTGTGTATGGAAACTTCAGAGGAGTGGGGGGATACCAGGAGACACGGAGGGTCACTTTGAAGGGACAACTCCCTGGGATGACAGGAGCCGGCCTCTGAAGGGACTGGGTGCGCTGGAGGGAAGTTTCCTTCTGAGAAAGGGGACACACAGAGGAAGAGAGAGAATGGGCTCGAGGTGGAGGACCGTGGGGCGAGGGCACTCTGGGGTGGGGGTGGCAGGAGTGAGGGACAGCCCCCCGACTTCCTGCTCCCTGGGGCCCTGGGGACGTTCCGGCCCCAGGAGCGACTGTCACGCCGGCGGAGATCATGGAGGGGGGTTGGCAAGTGCCTCCTCTCCGCCCCCCAACCCCGGCTGGCGGCTCCAGGCTGAGCCACTTCCTCCGCCTCGCCCTGTTCCCGCTCCTTTAGGAGCCAGCTGTGCCCCTCTGGAGGTTGGAATAGGTGTCGTCCCCTTACAGCCTCACAGGCTGGTTGGTTGTGGGTAGGATTATTGCATAAGAATCAAGTTTCCTGTAGGGAAATTGACAGTCTGTACTCTTACTAAATTTCTTCCCGTCTTTTTCTAGGTTAAATCGTGCTTCTCTCCTCCTCCTTCTAAAAAAACAAAATAAAATCCCCATCAAGCCAGCTCTAGAGAGAAATAATCCGTTTTCCTCCTCGACATTGTTCTTTTATAAACACCTGGCAAACTTGGCCAGAAGATAAATAATTGAGCCCTTGCATTTACTGGATTGTGGTGTTGCCTAATTGCATAGGACAGAATGAACCAATAGAGAGTGGGAGTTTTCTGTCTCAGAGCCAAGATCTTGGGTAAATGTAGAGGAGAGGGGAACAAAGACAGGCTGGCCTTGGCAAAGTCATGTGTGCAAACTTTACCTGTGTTTGGGGGTGTGGTTGCACTTAAGTTAGCAAAATTCAAACCATCACCCAAGTTGTTTGTTCCATGTTTAGTGCACATCCCTCTGTGTTATATCAAGTGAGTGTGTGGTGTTGACATATGTATTCTTACTGAAAATGTATGTAATATGTACCTGCTGGTTTTTATTGTGTGTGCATCTAGAGTATATTCTGTGTATGGGTTGTGACTTTTTGGCTGGCTGGCTGATAAAACACTGGTTTGAATAAATCAGAACAGTGAATCATCTCAATCTTTTGTATGTGAATTTAAACTACATTATGATTTGATTCAGCCAATTTTCTGTTTTATTTTATGTATGTGTTCCCAGTGAATACATTTATTGTTACATGTGCCAGACTGGAGTACTAGCAAGAATTTTTGTTGAGACATTTGAACAGTGGGATGGAGGAAAGAAATCTTCAATACAAAAAAAAAATTGTAGATATTGGAGTCTTGATCTTAATGCCTATATTTGCTACCGTATCCACTACAAAGGACCACTAGCAAATTTATAAATCTTTTATTTTTATATGTAGTTCTTTTGGGAAGAATATCCATTTAGAAATATCCACAGTTATGATTTGACCCATGAAGGGTAGATAGTTTAGATAACCTTAACTCTGTTTTGTAGATGAGGAAATTGAGGCCAAAGGAACAAGACACTTGCCCAGGGCAGTAGAGTATCAGAGTGATGGAACTTGTGCCTTTTGTATATTTTGTTTGCTTTTGACTATTTATAGTTAAGTATTAGATATTGATTTAGAGTGTAGGCCCTGCTGGGAAAAGTTGTCAGTGAAATACCACCAATAGGCTATAAGGCTATTTAATAAACAGGGAGCTATTTAATAAACAGGTGAAAAGACAAAGTACAAATGGGGTTTGCTTAGGGTTTTTTTCCCTAATTGCTATGTCTAATTTGGGAAGTAACTAACTTTTTAGTCTGCATAATTTATCAGAATTTAGCTATTTGCTAATGGGAAGAGGGATTTATTTAGGTAAGCTTGTAGGTGAAGGACAGTCGTGACCTAAATGTCATTTAAACCAAAGTGCCTTATTACCCCTCTGACAAAACAAACAAACAAACAAACAAACCAAAGTGCCTTGTGGCTAGATCAATGGTCATTTGTGTCTCCAGAAGGTTGCTTTCTCTTCCCTGCCTCTGTGTGTCTTGATATTCAGATGGTGAGATGGAGCAGAGGTAGTGGCCATCATTCCAAATGCTGAGTCCAGCATCTTTTAACCTCATGGCTTTCTCAGAGGTGGTGTAAAAAGCAATATTTATTCTTTACAACTTTGTGAAAGTTGCTATAAAGAATAAGATGCCTTGTTCCAGAACTTGCAGTCTACTGAGGTGACTTCATAAAAGCTTTATCCATGCAATGCAGCATGTTGTCCTCAAAGACATGGTGAGACATTAAGCCTGAGCTGTCCAGCAAGGTAGCTATTAAATATTTTAAAAAATATATAGTACAGGCATAGAACGTTTCTAAGATCGTAGAAAGTTCTGTTGGACAAGTGCTTCACTAAGTGCTATAGGTCTTCAGAGGAAGGAGAAGTTAGGAGGCGTGCAGTCGTTTAGGAAGCCTTCTTGCCAAAGGAGAGTTTGATCTGGGTTCCAAATAATGGTTGGAATTTGACAGGTATAAAGAATTTGGGATGAGGAGGTAGGGGCATACAGCACAAACAAAATCCTGGTGGAACAGGAAGGTAAGTAGGGGAGAAGGAGTGCCTACATATAAGAGATCTTGAATGTAAGACCAAAGAATTTAAAGATTTTTGATCCTGATGTTTAATTACAGAGTGCCTACTGTGTGTCAGGCACATGCCTGAAGTCGATTAATTTGTACAAGGTAAATCAGTGCACATGGCCTCTGCCCCAGGGGAGCTGTTGTTGAAGCTGACCTTATAAACTGGGCCAACACCCAAAAAGAGGTGTCCTGACTTACCGGATTTGTGTGTTTAAGTGCAGGAGTGTTTTTTTGAAGATTTTTAATTGGCCACAAATGTCGACTTACATTTTCTGTCTTCCATATTTGAAAAATCATAACTTTGGGGTCATGTGTAAAAACCAGCCAAAGAGCACTTGAAAGACATCCCCAAGTCCCAAGAGCTCCTGATGTCCTGGAGCAGCCTTGTTGAGGTCCTGCAGGATGATATCCCTGGGCTATTTCAGTCTTTGATGGTTATGGTGAAAAAAATTAATATTGTGGCTACACATTTGTCACAAGGAACCTTGGCCTACTATGGAGCACTTTTGTCAGGATGGCCAGATGGTTCTTTGGAGGTAAGTTGTTTGAAATGTCTTCAGGTTTTAAAAGGAATAGCATGTGGAAGAAAGAATTTCTGTTATGGTCAGTTCTCATGTATCAGTATTATCACAACTCTTAGTTCAGGTCAGCAAGTATATTATATATTGAGAGCCAATTATTGTGCTAGGCAGGATCCAAGGATAGTCAAATATGGTCCCTTTTTTCATGGAATTGGAAGTGGTGTTGTGGGGACCGGGGTATGTGCTGTGTCAGTGTGGACTTAGGGTAGGGGAGATGATGGCACAGTGGTTCAAGGTTCAGGCTCTGGAGTCGAACACATCTGGGATTGGATCCTGGATCTGCCACTTCTTAGTCAGAATCTGAACCTCAATTTTCTTATCTGTAAGAAGAAAGGATAGCATTTCTTATCTCCTAGTGCTTTGAAGATTCCATGAGATAGTGCAGGTAAAATACTTAGCACGATGCCTGTTACACAGTAAGAGCTCCCTAAATCTAAGTTTTTGTTGACTATCCAAGAAATTAACCCTTTTTAGGGGTGAGAGAAAGGCTTTATCATAGAGGGGTATTCAGATGGGGACACCTGAATAGGGTTTTGTAGGATGAATAAGAATGCTCCCAACAAAGTTGAGTGGTGAACAGCTGCATTCAAGGCCAAGGGGACATGAGTGTGTGGAGACTTAAAGCAGCATAGTGTGTTCAGGGAGCTATAAGTGGAAGTTCTTAATTTAGGAGAACTGAACTGAGGGGAAAGGAAGCTATGGCTCTTAGCCCTTCTCTTCTGTTAATAATTGAGTTCAAATGTCATTAAAATAAGTTGTCCTGTTTATGAAGTAATGCATGCTATTGTAAAAAAATTAAATTTTAGAAATATAAACTATGTATATTTTATATATAGAGAGAGATGTATATATATATCATATATATATGTCCTGTAAATAATTTGGAGTATATTTCTCCAGAGTTTTTGCAGCTTTTCTATTTACCAGTTTATTTTGGACATATTTATTGCAAATTCCTTTTTTAACAACCTAGTAAAAGAATAATAAAGGAAGGCAGCTGTGCCCACGAAATAAGTTTTGGATTATCTGACTTTCCTTTCTGCTACCCCTATCTAATAAGAATAACTGGCTTTACTAATCACTGAACTTTCACCTGACCTTTGACTTTTTAATTACATCAAACAAGGAACTTATGTTTTGAGCTTTCCTAAGGTAACTGTTACTGTAGTGTTGAAACACTTGGGCGGTGAGTTTGAGGGTTTCATGGTCCACAGTTGTGATAGGAGTTAAAAGAATGACTATGAGGTTGGACTTCCTGGGCTTTATCCCAGATCCACCACCTCTTAGATTTTGGATCTGTTGCTTTAACTACTCCGGGTTGCAGTTTCTTTGTCATAAAATGCAGATGCCAGTTCCCACTGTAAGGGAGTTGTGAGGATTGAGCAAGATAATGTATATGAAGTACTTTGCACAGTGCCTGTGGGATGGCTAAAATTTGAGCGCTAATAATTACTATTATTAAAAACTGCAGTATCTGTCTAGCTACAAAATCAGGCAAGTTATGATTCACGGTAGCCATTAATGACCTAAAGGAGAGAAGGAGTAATTAGGAGATTCTAACCTAATAGGAAAAAAAAAAACCTAAACGAATAGAGGGACCAGGGGATTTACACTGTGGTGGAGGAGCTGGAGTCTACCACGTAAAAGGAATAGGCAAGGCAAACCGTAAATTCCTGTTTACACCAATGCCCTTGTCATATGCCTCCTTGCATCTTTCGAAACCTATGATTGTGGCCTGTTTATTTGAAGTAATATCCAACACATTAAAATTTTATGACCACTTAGGAATTTGAACAATCCCTTGGAGTTCTTCTGGGTACAGAAAGTGAAGATAATATTAAAGGCCTGAGGGGTGGAGGAGTCAGGCACGAAAGGTGGGACGGCTTACAGCCTAGGGGTGATACGGCATCTTAAGGAGAATGAATGATCTGTATGAGGCTGGGAGGTGATTTGTCCCTTCACCTCTGTGTATGCGAAAGTGTATAAGTCTGTGTGTTTTCATTGGAGAAGAGCTTTATTTTCCTGTCCTGTAACTTCCCTTTGCCAACAAATCTGTACTCCAAATAGCCTCCTGGTTAAGAAGAACCAGTCAGCTCCTTTATGAAACAGGTTATCTCACACCAGCTCTCCAGTTTGGGGTCAGAGAAGGCAGGAGAGAAAAGGCCTCCCTTCGTCCTTTCTGGGCTGTATGTGGGGCAAGAGGAAGCCAGTGGAGTTTGAAAGAGAAAGTAAACCTTCTGGTAAATAAATGGCTTCCCTGGTGTGGAGGAGGAGTGCAAATTATTAGGGGGATGTTTGGGTAGTTTTTGTAGAAGCCAATTCTGAAAACTGATTTAGATTAGTGAAGGTGAGCCCAATTTAGGAAAGCCCTGCCCGGTCTGCTGTTAACCAGCTGTTTTCCCGCTTTGTTGATTGATTTTATTAGTTCTCGGTAGCCTGACCTCTTGTTCTTGTTATGAGATTTGGAGGATTTGAGTGTGACTTTGAGCACTTGCTTAGGTGAAAGCTTCCTAAAATGCATGTTTTTCATTTCTTTTCTGATGTTAATTTTGTTTTACTTTTGAGCGAAAACTTTTTTTCTGACAGAATCTAAGAGCATCAGACTTTTCCTTTGTTCCCCCCTCCTTCCCCTACCCTGAATCCACCCAGATGTAATCCTCAAAACCCAGATATTAGCTGTGTAATTACCTCTCCCCTAAACTACTAAGCAAAGTGCAATATTGCATTGAGTTAGCATTAAAATTGAATTTCTTTCTACTTGTGGTTTAGACACAATAAATATTTAATTTCAGACTGACTTTGCCTGACAAGTCAGTTTTATATTTGGGCCTCTTTTTATCAAATGTTTAGTGGGAGCACATTTATTGAAACAACCAAAATAAGACATAATTAGGATGGTAACTTATGCACAGGAGCAGGTGGAATAATTGAAGCATTCTGAAGCCAAATATCAATATTTATTCTTTTTTTGTTGTTGTTTTTGGGAGGAGGTAGTTAGGTTTACTTATTTTATTTTTTTATGGAGGTGCTGGAGATTGAACCCAGGACCTCATGCATGCTAAGCATGTGCTCTATCACTGAGCTATACCCTCCCCAGGGTATTTATTCTTAATTCCCCGTATTATTGTCCCTTTCCATTAGAATACATAAATAAGAGTGACCTGTGTGCAGAAGCATGTGGGACACTTTAGGGTCCTAATTACTGTGTTGGCGAATCCTAGGTTCACGGAGCCATCTACAAGTTTCATTTCTCAAATGTACCACTGATTTGCTGGATGTCGATAGTGGGGGAGGCTGTGCTTGTTGGGAGACAGGGTTTAGGTGATTCTCCTGTATTCTCCACTCAATTTTGCTTTGAACCTAAAACTGCTCTAAAAAGTCAAGTTTATTAAAAAATAAAAAACAAAAACCAAAAACCCTGCAAATATATCTGAGGTGTCCTGGATCAGAAGTGCCCCATCTACAGCAGTGTGATTCTAATGACTTCTACCTCTGTGTCCCCTAAGCTTTGCAGTGAGAATGCCCTTCTCTTCCCCAGTGGGAGTATCTTCCAAGTAATGGAGAATGAGACTAGTGGTGGGGCATCAGAGAACCCATACAGTCCCTGGATTAACCGGTTTTCCCTTTCCTTAGGAAAGATGAATGCTTAACCACAGATTTGTAGCAAGAATATACCAGTTTTGTTTTTCAGTTTCAGAATTTTGTTTTCTTATTTGGGGGGTGAGGGGGGAAGTTTAAATTAATCAGTACAAACAGGTGTGTAGTAAGTAGACCATCTTCCTTTTCACCTTATCCTCTGAACTCTCTTTTCCAGAGACAGCTAGTTTCCTATTTCTTACTTAATCTTTCCAGAGTGATTGCATGCGTTATGCAAACAAACATGTTATTCTTTCTCTTTTTTCCTTACAGAAGGAAATCTTCTTACTTTCTGTCACTTTGTTTATCTTAGAAAATACTCTGTGTGAATATGTTTATATCCACCTCATGTTTTTAAGATTTGCATACTGTGGATTTAGGGTGGTATTAAATATTCATTGCTGTGATCTCACTTAAGAGAACTTAGAAGGAAAAATTATAGTTTATTGTTGTTTAAATTAACACAACATTGTAAACTGACTATACTTCAATTTAAAAAATCTGCATAGTAGCCTTCTAGGCTATGGATGTCATAATTTATTTAATCTCCTAATGATAGGCATAGATTGCAGAATCTAAAGACAGAAAACAATGTTATGGTAAATATCATATTTGTCTTTAGGCACATATGAATAAATCTATACCTGTACACTTTTTTAAATAAAAATTTTTATTGAAGCATAGTTGATTTACAATGTGGTGTGTACCTATACATTTTTAATATTTTAATCATAGTATACATACTGTTTGGAAATGTAGGTTTTCAAGTAACAGAGTGCACATTTCCCCCCTTAAACTTTAACTTTAATTCTGGGGAAAAGTCTAGCTACCTCATTAAATGAAACCCCAATGTTTGCCTGTCACTTGGGCAGGTAGGAATTGTTGCAACACCTCCTCCTCCAATTTTTTTTAAAGCTTTCTGTTCATATACCTACGGTGCCAGGGCCCAGCTTCCATTAATCTCAACCACTGCATCCCTAAATCACAACAGTTTTGTTGTAAGCGCCTTTATTCCTTTGGCAAGTGGAAGTAGGGGTTTTTGTTTTTGTTTTTGTATTGTTCCCATGGATGGGTTGCTCACTGATGCTTCTGTTTGAGTTGTCTGTAGCCCCAGTTCGCAGAATGAGGTCCACAGGTCTCCCAGTGGGTCTCTGAGATCCTTTCAGGATGGGTCTTTGAGATCAAAACTATTTTCATAGCATTATTTGTGTTTTTTACTTAGCTGGCATTTGCACTTAAACTAGAGGTCATTGTACTCAGTGCACTGTCAGAAAAAACAACCTGATTTTACTTAAAGTCCATGATGAAACAGTAAACGATATTAATTTCATTATCTCTCAACTCTTGAGGATGTCTTTTTGATATTCTGTAATGAAATGGGAGGCATACATAAAGGACTTCTGCTGCATAGAGAAGTATGGTAGAAAAGCACTGCAATTGTCTGAGTTGCTATCTCAAACTACAGCTTTTTTCGTGAAACACTATTTTTACTTGAGAGTGACTGACAGACTGACGAGGAGCTTGGTAGATATTTTATTAAAAATGAAGGGAGAGAAGCTTTCTCTTTGAGGAAACTGATGATATTTGTTGCAGATAATAAAATTTAAGCTTTCGATTGAAAATTAGAATTTGAGAAAACTTGTATCCGCCACTGTGGATTAATTAATACTGCTTCCTGATATATATTTTTTGGATGGTAACAATTGTGATTTTTTTGATAATATATAATGAAATGTGTTGACATTTGGAAGATCTACAAGTCTCCAAAATAGTGTTTTCCAAATGATCAATGCATGACCTTACAAAATCATGCATGGGAAAATATTCTATTCAAAAATGTAACATAGACTAATGGATCTTAATGTAACTAAGTGTAGAGAGTTCATTGCTGTGGTTTCAGAATCCACAGTGCATCTAATCTTTAAGAAACTACTACTTGCCAAATTTCAGTATAGTATTAAAGAATATCAAAAATTATCTGCAAAGGTTATTAAGATACTCTCCTCCCTTTTCCAATTAGTGTGAGGTCAAAATTTCTTCTTACCCCTCAGCCATAACAACCTACTGCAACAGACTGAATGCAAAAACAGAACTGAGAATTCAGCTGTCTTCTATTAAGCCAGACATTGGAGAAATTTTCAAAACTTTAACAATGCCATTCTTCCCACTAATTTTTTTCTTTTTGAAAATAAGTTACTTTTCATGGAAATGTTATTTATATTAACATGTAATAGGTTTATTGTTTTTTAAATAAATGAATAAATTTTTTCAATTTCTCAGTTTTAATTTATAATACAGTAAATATTAATATACCTCCATAAACAAAAGTTCTTGGGGTCCTCAATTTTAACGGATGTAATGAGGCCCTGAGGATAAAAAATTTGAGAGCTACTCGTCTAAAGATTTTAGTATAAGAACCCTTAGGATTCTCATTTAAAAAGGAAAAAGAAGATTTCACGGTCTTCTCCAGAGAGTCTGATTTAGTAGATCTAGAGTCATTTTTAACAGGCAGCCAGTGTTCTGATACAGGTGGTCGTTGGTTTGAGAAATGTGCTCTAAGGGATCAAATTATAAAGTCTTCAGATTAGTAAAGTTATGTCCACAGGGTTTAGAAGTCATTATTGTTTTGGAGATAAAGGTAAATGATAGATATGTGATCAACTAAAGAAAAATGCTTCAGAGATTTCTTTTTATTCTGTTCATTCTTCTTAGTATTTATGGACCTGAAAATAAATCAAGGATGGGTTATGACTGTTGAAAGAATCATGACTTTACGACATTAACGTTTATGGTTTTATTGAGAGACTATCCACGAACATATTCAGATAGTTTCTGAAGGTTTGAGTTAATTTCTAAAGACATTTCTGGTAAAGAACTGTCTGTAAATTCTATAAGAAGTGTTACTCTATTTCAGTCATGTCTTTTACTTTTGTTTAGTACATGTAATGTAAGGAAAGCTCTCGTTTTCCTTTCTTCCTGTAATTACTCCTATAACAAATTCAAAGAGAAATTTAACTTGTCAGAGATCATACAGCAGAGATAAGACTTAAAAACATGTAATTTGACTTCACTAGCCTGGGGGTTTGAAGACTCCAAGTTTGTGTTTTGGTTATATCATTATCTGTTATGGTCACTTAACATTTTTGTCCTTATCTGTAAAATGGGAATAACAGCCTACTTGGGGGAGGGTATAGCTCAAGTGGTAGAGCAGCATGCTTAGCATGCAAGTGGTCCTGGGTTCAATCCCCAGTACCTCCTCCAACTATAAATAAATAAATAAACCTAATTACTTCCCCCTCATAAAAAAAATAATAAATAATGTGTGGATCAAAATTCAGAGTTGAAGTAAGAAAATACAAAACAACAAAAACAACCTACTTGATAGGATTGTCATACTATCTTAGGACCTCAGGGTTCTCTTTGGCTGAGTGATTGACTGGAAAATCCACTGTGAATTCATACTTCAAGCCATGTTGTGTATGGGTGTGATTTTTAGATTTTAGATCATAAGCTGCTCCCAATGCAAACTGGAATAGTGTTTCTAAATTCTTGATTATTTTCTTTCTGAGTGCTTATTCTCCTTGCTAAACCATGCCCACTGCCGCACTTAAACATTGTCAGATTATAATTTCATGAGTAACTGAGACTTTTTCTTTCTCTTGTGTGGATACTGGTGGATAAGATCAGCTGTTCTGTGAAGAGTGCTTACATCATCCAAAACTCTGATATACAATGAAGTCCCTTATTTTTCCAAGTATATTATTCATTTTAATAAGACTTTCATAGAAAAGCTTGTCTAATTGGGGAGATAGCTTATTTTTCATCTTGAATATAGTTTAAACTTTATGAGTCAGATTTATCTTTTAAAAATATTTTTCATAAAGGTCAATTAAATTTTAAATATTAATAAACTATATATATATTTTAAAAGCACTTAGGTTTACATGAAAGTTGAGCAGAAAGTACACAGAATCTGCATATACCCCCTTCTCTCTCTCCCTCAGTTTCTCCAATTATTGACCTCTTGCATTAGTGTAGCACATTTGTTACCATTGATGAGCCAATGTTGATAAATTATTATGATATATTATGATATATGATATATATTATTGTTGACATTATTATTAACTGAAGTCTATAGTTTACATTATATTTCACTGTTATACATTCTACAAATTCTGACAATTGCATAATAGCTTATATTCACCATTAGTGTCATACAAAATAGTTTCACTGCCCTTCAGAATCCCCTGTGCTCCACCTATTCATCCCTCCTCTGAACCCTGGCAATCACTGATCTTTTTTTATTATCTCTATAGTTTTATCTCTTCCAAAATATCATACAGTTAGAATCATACAATATGTAGCCATTTTAGATTGCCTTCTTTCACTGAGTAACATTCACTCAGATTCCTCCATGTCCTTTCAAAGCTTGATAGTGCATTTCTTTTTATTGCTGAATAATATTCCATTGTCTGTATGTACCACAGTTTGTTTATCCATTCATCTATTGAAGGACATTTTGATTGTTTCCAAGTTTTGGCAATTATGAATAAAGTTGCTATAAATATTCATGTGCAGTTTTTGTGTAGATGTAAGATTTCAGCTCGTTAGGGTAAATACCAGGGAGTGGAATTGCTAGATCCTTATTGAAGGAAGGAGTAGGAATGGTTGGCTAGAGTGTCACCAGGGATCTCTGTGTTACCAGATTGGATGCCACTCTGTCACCATCTTGCCCACCCTTTTAGTGGTATTGGACACAGCTGAAAAACCTTTTTTTTGTTGTTGTTGTTGTTGTTAAAATATTCTCTTCTCTTGGCTTCTGTGACAACATATTCTCCCGTTTTTCTTTAGTCTCACTGATCTTTACTGGTTGCCTTTCCTGGTTCATCCTCTGCCTGAACACTAATGTTGAAGACCCTCAGCCTCTGTCTTTTCTTCTCTTTTTCTATATTCTCTCCCTAGCTTGTCTTATCCAGTGCTTTGGCTTTAACTATTATCTCCATCCTGATGACTGACTACTAAGGGTGTATCTCCAACCCAGGTGTCTCCAGGCTCCAATTCCTGTGTCCTGCTGCTTAATTGACATTTCCCCTTGGACAGTTGTAGTTGTCTCCTCTTTATCTTGTCCGAAACATAACTCTTAAGCTTTTTTATCTCAAACCTGTACCATTCTCCCTGTCTTGCTTTCTCCATCTAAGTAAATGGCATCACCGCCTTCCCTATTGTACAACCCAAAAACCTAGGAATATCCTTAATTCCCCCTTTCTCTCATGCCTCTGCTTCTCTTCAAATCATCAGCAAGTCTTGTTGGTTCCATCTCTAAAGTTTCCTTAAATGCCTTTACTTGTCTCATCCTGACTCCTGTTCCTGTTCTTTGGTAGACTAGATACCCTGAAAACCTCCTGTACAAAACACCAAGAAATGTTGGATAAACTGAACTCTCCAGAAAACTAGGGAGATCTTCAGAGGCAAAAATCAAATGGAATTTCATCAAAATAAGAGAGAAGGTAGCCTATAATAGGGGTGGATGTTGGGGGGCATTTACCTATTCCCATTACTAAAGAATTTTAGTTTAACATCCACTCTAGGGAGGAGACCAGGACTTGGTCTTGGTGAGGAGTTGGAACTGCCAAATCTAAAAGAATTCCTAGACATAGTGCAGTGCATTTTAAGATTTGAATTTATGCTATCTTTTTGGTCCTGGAAACTCCAATCTGAGATTTTTACCAAAAAAAATTTCCCTTTTTCTTTAGGAGTCAGAACAAATAGTTTACTTCCTCCAAGATGCCTTCTCTGGCCAACTCTATGACTCCAGTCACCCACTATCCTACCATCTTTACTGTTCTTATCGCAAGTGGTAATTATCTTCCTCGTTTACTTATCTGTCAGCCTCAAGGAGGGCAAAGACCTGTCCTGTTCACCACTCTATACCCTGTCCTTGGTTCCAGACCAAGTGGTTTTTTTTTTTTTTAATGAATAAATGAATGAAAGAGCAAATAATTCAGGTTCCTTCTGAGGGAAGATAAAATGATATTTTGTCAATTTATTTCTATTTTGGACTGAGCATTTCACTTTAAAACACAATTCTAATTTTTATCCAGAGTAATACATACAAATATTTTAGAAATCGAAGAATAATGAAAGACTTATATTGAAAACAACAGTCTTACATCACATCCCTTTCCATTTCCAAGCATTGCTTCCCAGAGACAGCCACTGAAAGCATTTAGCTTCTTTTTCTGGTATTTACTTCTAGGCTTCTAAGTAATAAGCTTATACTGCTGTTTTTGATATATGAAGTTTTAGACGCTTTTTAACTTCCTATTGTCGTTGGTAAAGATTTACTTCTTTCACCACCACTCTTCCTTCCCATATTTCACAGTATAATCATAATTTTTAAACCACTTCAGTTAAACCATGAATCATGCATTTTTTCTGGACTAAATATTGTTCACTGATAAGCTAAATAGTTTACTATGATTATGTATCCTTTCGCATGCAAATATTTGGTTTTTCTGGAGTTAATATTTTTATTTAAAAAAATTTTTTTAAGTTTTCTTATACCTATTGCTAACTTTCTGCAAATGTTCCAGCAGATCTCTCAAATTAATGCCTGGTATTTTACTTCAGATACTTAAACACAGTGACTATCTATTCATCATTTTCTTGGTAACCCTCTCATCCCATCATTCTGCTGCAGTCGAGTCTCCTTTCACCACTCTCCTATGTTGAAGTCCCTTTTACCTAGATCTTCCTCTTTTTGGCTTGATTGCTTCATTTACTGAAGCAGATATTCTGGTAACACGCCATCAGGAAAAGGTGCATGGGAAGTAAATTTTTTGAGTTATTGAGTATCTGAATTCTCTTTATTCTTTCTTCACACTTGCATCATTGTTTGTGTGGACACGGAAGCATGTACTCATCATTTTGAAGGCATTGATGGCTCAATTGGCTTTGAATAATCCTTCAGTGTCTATTTGAAAATCTGGTGCTGTTCCAATTTCTGATCCTCTCCAGGAGACCCGTTTCTTTTCTCTGGGAGTTTGTATGACCTCTTTATTCCCACTGTTCTGAAATTTCACAGAATGTGCCTTAGTGTGGGTCTGTTTCGTTACATTGAGTTCTAGATGAGTTCCTTTCAGTCTGGAAAGGGAAATTCTTATTATTTCTTTGATAATTCTCCCTCTTGCCATTTTCCCTTTCTCTTTTTCTGTGAATCCGCTAGGTCAGATATTGGATCTTTTGGACAGATCATCTGAGTTGTGTTTTGTTTCCCCTCTGCTTCTATTTTCCATTCTTCTGTTGTGGATTATATTCTAGGAGGTTTCCTTGGCTCTTTCAACCCATCTATTTAATGTTAAATTCTGGCTGTCATTTTCAGCTTCAAGGGTCCTTTCTCAGTTGCCATTTTCATCTTCATTTCTATCCTGCCCCTGTTTAACATATATAGTTTGTTTCTCTAAGGAGTTTATAGTTTTGTGAAATTTTGTATCCTAGTATTCTCTAATTCCTAGGTTCCTCTTGTGTTTATCTCTCTCTCATGTTGGAAGTTTTCTTCAAAAGTGTAGTAGTTCTAAACCAGAAATAGACTCATGGACATAGAAAACAAACTATGGTTACCAAAGCAGGAAGGGAGGGAGGGATAAATTAGGAGTTTGGGATTAACAGATACACACTCTCTATATAAAATAGATCAACAACAAGGACCTACCATATAGCATCAGGAACTATATTCAGTTTCTTCTAATAAGCTATAATGGAAAAGAATCTGAAAAAAAATATATGTATGTATATGTAAGTATAACTGAATTGCTTTGCTGTATACCTGAAGCTAACATTGTAAATCAACTACTCTTCAATAAAAAATAAAATTTCAGAAAGATGCAGTAGTTCTTAGTTAAAGTTGAATGGTCTTTTTGCTTGTTGTGTTTCCCTGCAGGGTGACTGGCAGAGGCCCTGGCTACAGAAGTTCTGGGAGCTGATGTCTGTAGTTTCTTACCTAATTACCGCTGCTTTAGTTCAGTGACTCTCTTGCTCCCAGCTGTGCCTGGTGTCCCCAAGTCTGGACTTAGCTTTCTCCAGATAATAAGTTTTCTTTCTATCTGCTGCTGGGTTCGGAGAGAGGTAGCTATCTGGGGAATCTAAATGCTTTTTATATAGATTTTTTAAACCAATTCTCCCGTTTTTAGCCAAACTTTTTGTCTCTCCCTTCAACCATACCTACTACCTCCAACTTTGAGCTTTTTCAGGGTTATACAGCATATACCCTAGCTGGAAATCCTTTCTGCAGGCCCTTACTGTTCAGTTTTCTCAGCTGTGCTAAGTCAGTTACCATCACTTCACTTTCTAGATTCCAGAATCATACTGACATCTTTTGTCTACCATCATCAGATGAGATTGTCCCATTCTTTGTGCTTGTGGATTTGTACCCATCACCCCTGATTCACTGTCACTTTAGTAGGCTTTCGGGTCATGTTTAACCAGAATATCTGTGTTGTGTTCTTTTGAACGCTTCTGTGTTTGCACATGCCGTTCCCTCGACTTGGACTGGTTAGCCCTTCCTTTTTAGTGTTACTGGCTCTCCTGTAGAGCCACGGTACCTTGTACAGTATGTGCTTTCTGGTGTAGCACCATTCCACTTCCAAGTAGTTATCTCATTACATGTCTGCTTTTCTTTCAAAACTGTATCTTCCTTGACAGTAGGGACCAGATTGTACAAGTCCAGGAGCACCATTCACCTTGTTATTTTGCGTTATGTCTCAGGAGTACCTCCTGGAGTTATGCGTTCCCCTTGCTCTGGTAGAGGTACTATGAATTCTCCAGTTCTGCCTTCCTCAGGGCTTAGCAAAGCACCTGGTAAGGAGGCACTCACATGTTCAATGAACCCAAGACACCTCTGCACTGCACGTGGACTTCTAAATGTCACAAGTTGGCTAGAAAACCTCTGAGATGGAGATGTCATGTATAGCATGATGACTATCCTTAACCACATTGTATTGTAAATTTGGAAGTTGCTAAGAGAGTAGCTCTGAAAAGTTCTCATCACAAGAAGAAAAATTACAACTCTGTGAGATGATGGATGTTAACTAAATTTACTGTGGTAGGCATTTCACAATACATACGTCTATCAAATTATGTTGTATACTTAAAATGTGTACAGTGTTATATGTCAATTATCTCTCTCTTTTTTTTTATGAGAGGGAGGTAATTGGGTTTATTTATTTATATTTGGTGGAGGTACTGAGGATTGAACCCAGGATCTCATGCATGCTAAGTGTGCACTCTACTGCTTGAGCTATACTCTCCCCCCATGTCAATTATATCTCAATAAAACTGAGGAAAAAAGAAAAGGAAAGAAAACCTTTGAGAAATAATGTATTTTGCTTCTGTGTGTTTTTATCTATGGAGGTTCCAGTTATATAATAAACATTATTTTTTTTTAAGCCCCGACAACAAAATACTTTAAGAGAATAGCAATTGTGGCCCCTTTTTTTCTGCCTGGATAGATGATTTTCTCTTTGTAGTCCGACGCTTTTCCCCCATCTCGCCGTAGTTTTCCAGTTGTAAAGTTGAAGGCTTGATCCACTCTTTGCCTCTTAAGTCATATTGTGGTGGAAATAACACTAACCTAAGTCAAAACGCTGATTATTGAATATTGTTCCCGATGCTGACTTCGGTGGCCTATTTCCATGTCTATAAAGTGAAGAGGTTGGATTTGATACATTTCAAGAGCTGTTAAACAACAGCATAATGCTTTTTGTTATTGAGTTGGATCCCAAATGTCTTGAGGGTAAAGCATTGAAAAGCAGGCAGTAGATTTACTGTGTAAAGAGATTTACGATTGACTTTAGGTTGGGTCTTAGACCTTTCACTTTGGGAATATCTCAGAATAAACTTACTCATCCAAGTGGTTTAATGTTTTAGGAGATGCCTCATTTCAGTGTCTATATGACAGTATTTAGTTACAGTATAATTTCTTAGGTTCTCAGATACCACCAACAGGCACGTGTCATGAAATGTCCTCTTTTAGATGATGGCAGGGTGCTAGAGTCTCATTATTACAAGTTCAGGAGTATCAACTCTACTATATAGCAGTTTAGCGTGATAGGAAAAGCCTTGTATTAGAAAAAATATTTTTACTGGGCAGAATATTGTTTTATTTAATTTTGTCATTTTTGTTTAATTGAAGCACAGTCAGTTATGATGTGTCAGTTTCTGGTGTATAGCACAATGTTCCAGTCATGCATATACGTATATTCATTTTCATATCTTTTTTCATTAAAGGTTATTACAAGATATTGAATATAGTTTCCTGTGCTATACAGGAGAAACTTTTTTTTAAATCTATTTTTATATATAGTAGCTAACATTTGCAAATCTCAAACTCCCAAATTTATCCCTTCCCACCCACCTTTCCCCAGTAACCATAAGATTGTTTACTCTGACGGTAAGTTTATTTCTGTTTTGTAGTTGAGTTCATAGTATCCTTTTTTTCCCTTTTGTTTTTAGATTCCACATATGAGTGATATCATACGTTATTTTTCTTTCTCTTTCTGGCTTACTTTATTTAGAATGATGATTTCTAGGTCCATCCATGTTGCTGCAAATGGCATTATTTTATTCTTTTTTATGGCTGAGTAGTATTCTGTTGTATAAATATACCACAGCTTGTTTATCTAGTCATCTGTCGATGGACATTTAGGTTGCTTCCATGTCTTGGCTATTGTAGATAGTGCTGCTGTGAACATTGCAGTGCCTGTACCTTTTTAAATTAGAGTTCCCTCTGGATATATGCCCAGGACTGGGATTGCTGGATCATATGGTAATTCTATTTTTAGTTTTTTGAGAAATCTCCATACTGTTTTCCATAATGGCTGCACCAAACTACATTCCCACCAGCTTATAGGAGGGTTCCCTTTTCTCCACACCCTCTCCAGCATTTATTGTTTGTGGACTTCTGAATGATGGCAAAAAATTTTTTGATGTTTACATTTTCATGTAAATTCTTCTGTTGGGAAACTTTGTATACATTTGCTTTGTCTCTTAGAGTAAATTTGCATGAATCATTTCACCTATTAGCTTGTGCTTAAGGAAGACTGGCTTATGCCATTAGGTGAAGTTAATTAGCTGCTTAATGTATTTCAGTCTTCTCTGCTGAAAGTATGTTACAGATTTTTATAGCTTATTAATTTTCGCTCATTTATTCAACAAATATTTGAGCATCCTGTAGGTGCTGGGGAAGTAGTAGTGAACAGGAAAAAATCTATTCTTCTGGAGTGCACAGCCCTGACAGGTGGCAGTAGAAAGAGAGAAACAAAAAAGAAATATCTGATATATTGGCGGGTCATGAGTACTGTGAAGAAAAATTCAGCAGGGCTAGATGCGCTGTTTTATTTTACATAGAGTGATGTCAAGGGACATTTGTGCAAAAACCTGGATGAAGTGAGGGAGCGAGCCACCTAGGTATCTAGGGGAAGAGCTTTCCAGGAAAGAGAAGAAGGTGCGGAAGTCTGGGGCAGAAATGGGTGTGGTGTGTTCCAGAAGCAGACAGGAGGTAGGTGTGAGCCAGTGGGAAAGCAGTGGGAGAGGAGGTTGGAGGGGTATCCAGGGCAAAATGGATTATCTGGTGAGCCATGGTAGGAGTTTGGAATTTGTTTCTGAATGGGTTTTGAGCAGAGGAATGAAATGATCTGACTTATATTTTGAAAGGATCTATAATGCGGATAGTAGACTGTAGAGGGACAAGGTTGAGAGCATCAAGACCTGTTAGGATTTAGTACAGTAGTTGAGGTCAGAACTGATGGTGGCTTGAAGTGAGATTGTAGCAGTGGAGGTGGTGAGAATTGCTTACATTCTAGGTACATTTTGAAGGTAGAGCCAACAGGATTTGTTAATGGATTGGATATTGAGGGGAGAGGAGGAGGAGGAACAGGAAGAGGAGAGAGATTGGAGTCACGGCTTATATTCAAAGTTTTTAGCCTGGTCACACGCAAGAATGGGGTTGTCATTTGCTAAAATGGGGAAGATTGGAGGGGAAGTTGTCTGGGAGAGGTTTTTAATAAAAGGGTTAGTTTGGGATATATTAAATTTGGGGTGCTTGTTGGACAGCCAAGTGGTGATATTGTGTAGGCATTTAGAGGACTTGGGTTCATGGGAGAGATTGGGGCTGGAGATGTGAATTTGGAGATTGTCAGGGCTTGTTTTGAAGGAGTGGAACTGGATGAATCATTTAGAAATTGAGTGCATAGAGGAAGGAAGAGGTTTACTAGTCAGATAGTTTTTACAACAAAGCCTTTCCTTTCTCATGGAAGTTGGACTCTGTAAAGATGGTATTCCATCACTATGTTGGTAAAAGTGTTGTTCTAGTCACCAAGTACAATAAACCAACTCAAATTCAGTAGCATAAAGCAGCAGCCATTTTCTTGTGCTCATAGATTCTGTGGGCAGAAATTCAGAAAGCACAGCAGGAATGCCTTGTCTTTGTTCCACCAAGTCTGGGACCCTGGCTGGGGAAACTTGAACACTGAGGGGTGGGGGGCAGTTACCATGGGGAGGCTGCTTCACTCACATGCCTGATGCCTGGGCCAGGATGGATCAAAGACTGATCTCAACTGGGACTGTAGACAAAAAATGCCCCCATGGTGCCTCTTTTGCTTTGGGCTTCTCACTGGATGTTGGTTAGGTTCTGGGGAATGAGCCCTCCAAGAGAATCAGGCCTTCAGAGTTGCATACCGACACTTCTGTTATACTCTGTTGGTTGGAGCGGTCATGGGCTTAGCCAGATTCAAGGGTGGGAGACAAAGACCCCTTCTCTTGAAGGGAGGAGTAGCAAATAATTTGGGCCCATGTTTTACAGCCACCACATTTGAATCTGAGGTTCTGCCCCTAAAACATAGTTACTTTGAAGGAAGGAGTTCTAACACAGGGTCCACAGATAGGGATTCTCAGCCCTAGTTATCCACGCTCCATGCTAAGTGACCTGGTTACCTTAACATCTCTTATAGGGAAAGTGACCTGAATAAATTTGAGGAAAGGTTCATCCTTCTCTTTAGTAAGTGTTGAACTGTATTGTGGATCTGTGACACTGAGATCCAGAAACTCGAATTCCCTTCCTCTGCTTTATTTTAGTTGCCTCTTTTGAAAGAATATTAACAACTTACATAGCATTCCAGATCAGTGGATGCTTTTTGAGTCTTATGTTTGGGCTTTGGCCAGAGAGAACAGTACCCACAGGTTGTTGTTTTTTTTTCTTTCAGCAACTTGTCCTTCTCCTCCCTTTGTTGCCTTCAAGCCTGGACATTTTGACATGATGGTTTGCTTGCCCAACCTGTAACTGTTTCTAAGAGGCTCTACTCCTGTTTTAAAAAGTTGGCACCTTGCCTCTGATTCCTGTGAGGGTGAGTCCCTCAGCAGTCACAGCTCATTGGGAGGATGCTTTGCTTCTCTCTGGAAAAAAACCCAAATTCTGGGCAGCCAATCATATAGGGTAGAGCTAGTCTCTTTTTCCTAGATGCAGTTGCCTTACTTGTGCCATGCTTTTCAGTACTGTCACCATCAGTGATGTTCAGGAGGAACTTTTTGCAGTGGAGGTGGTATTTATGTGTGTGTGCAAATGTGAGTAAAGGAAACTACAAAGGAAATGTTCATTTGGTATCTTAAATCCAATATCCAGTTGGAAGCTCTAAGTTAGAATGATACGTGAGGGTCAAGTGGAGGTGATGGAATCAAAACAAGAAAAAGCCTCAGCTGCATATGTCAGTACTGTGGGCATTCAGAATCAAAGCCGTGACTGGGCCAGGGGTGGGGTCAGGGAATGCCTCTCCAACAGAGACAGGAAAGGGACATATGATGCCCTCAAGGGGAGAATATGGTAGGCAAAAACTTCTGTGAGAATGGAAAGAAAAGAAACAAAGTCTAGGCAAGGGGCGAATAAGTTGACTTCAGGAAGACAGGCCAATTTGAAAGTCTTCTGGAGGCTGGAGAGAGATGCTAGAGGTGGTCAAAGCTGGCTAAGGAGTTGGGAAGTCTTAGCCAGGGGTAAAGATTTTGGATTGGACGATGAGAAGTTGGTGTGTGTTTTTGAGCTGGGATGTGCAGTGATTTTACTTATTGAAAGGTCATCCTTGAATTTTTCAAACAGCAAGTCTGAAAGAGTTGGTCTGCTCCTTGGAATACTTCTTACTGGAAGCAGTGTCCTTGCCTGGGAGAATCTGGTTCAGTCAATGTAGTTGTAATTCATACCAGCACTTCATTCACTCAGTATGTGTGTTTTGAGTATCTTCTATGAGCTGGGCACCCTGCTGGATGCTGAGGGGTGAAGGGGAGGACACGCTAGTGAGCAAAAGCTGAGGCTCTTCCTCTCCTCGAGCTGGCATTCAGGCATAGAGGTTACAAGTGCAAGTTAAGGAGTCACAGTGCCCTGGTCCAAGTGATGGTCATGGTGGTAGAAGGAAGGCTTGTGGCTGGGCTGTGGAGGGAGGCCCTAGTGTTTCTGAGCAGCTGAAAGAGCAGGATGAGTGCCAGGAGCTCAGCCAGTAGGCTGGTGCCAACCAAGGCAAGAAAGGCAGGGGTAGCCAGGCCATGGGTCACTTAATAACACACTTACAAACACTTATACCCTGTGTGCCAGCTGTGTCCAGTGGCCCTGTGCATGAGTCCTATTTTCTTGCCCTTTTTATAGATGAGGAAACTGAGATGCAAAGAGGCTAAATCACTGGCACTAGCTCACATCCATCTCAGCGGTGGGGCTGGATTCATGCCTGAACATGTGGCTCCAGGATCCCGGCTCTAAGCACAGCACGCTGCTGCCTTAGTAACACGTGTTTTGTTTTTCAGCCTAAGAACAATGCAGAGTCATTAGCGGGGTTTTTAAGTAGGAGAGTAGCAAAATCAAGTCTATGTCTTAAAAAGGTGTCCTACTCACAGTATGGAAAATGGGTTGAAGGGAAGCCTGCAGATGTGGGGAGGCAGATAAAAGCTCTTGTCGTGTGTGGCCCAGGTGTATTTTGGCTCTGAGGTTTCTGGTGGATTTTCTTAAACTCCACCATTCCCTTCAGAAAAGGAGTCAATCAGTCACTGGATTAAAAACCCTGGACCTTTTTTGGTTAAGAATGAACTTATTAGTTTTACTGCAGCATTTATTCTTGGATTGCAGTAACCTTGTTGTCTAGAGGGAATCCAGCCTGATCATAGCACATACACTGAGCAGTCCATAGAGGCTGTCCAGCAGTTGTTCTCCCAGTGTTGGAATTACTGCTGTGCCATTTCTCAGGGTGAGCATTTAACCTCCATTTGACCATCAAACGCAAAGGAACCTGGGAGGTTGTCCCTTACTCCTCCCTTTCTCTGAGTCACCTTTGCCCTTCAAACCGTCACCAAGCCCCATCAGATCTCCCTTTCGTATCTCTGGAAAATGCTCCCTTCAAGACATTTCTGATGCTACCACCCAAGCTCAGGACTGCCTCCATCTTTCACCTTGATTATTGCATCTTGAGGGATCTTTCTGAAATGTGAGTCAAATTGTCACTTACCTGCTTAAAACTTTTCAGACCTTCCCATTACCCTTGGATGAGAGTCCCTGTTTCTGAGTATGGCTTACATGAGAGCCCTTCCGACCTTATCTCATGCCGTAGTCCCCTTATACAGCCTCCACAGTGTTCTGCTGCATTACAGCTGCCCATCCTTGGAGCTAATTATTCAGTACATGTGGAGTAAGGACCAGCCTCCAGCATCTCCGAGCCCCTCAGGTGATTCTGATTTGCACCCTGAGTTGAGTCCTGATCTCTGCTCTTATTCTGAGGTGCTAAATCTGGCCAGGTATTAGCATCATCTGAGGAGCTTTTAAGTATTGAAACCTGGTTCCTACCCTCAGCAATTCTGATTTGGAATCTGGTTTGGTCCCAGGCATCTCTATTTTATTTTTTATTAAAAAAAATCTATATATACACACACATATATATATATATACACACACACATACATAAACATATATATATATATATATATATATATATATACACACACATACATAAACATATATATATGTATATCTGCCCTTGTAATTCTAACCTACAGGTGGGGACCCTCTGCATACAGAGAGAATTACTCCAGAGAGCAGAATCTGGGAGTAGAATTTGTGGGAAAACAGATTCTGGTTCTTAAGTGATTTACCCTTTCATGTACAGATCAAATATTTAAAAAGCCACTCTTCTGTAATTTATCTTTTTCCCTCCTAACCTCACTTCTAAGCCAAGTCTTCTTACTGGGCAAAATATTCCAGTTCTTGGACGCCTCACACCCTGATTGTCCCTTCCTGAATGTGTGTGTTTCACAGTGAGCCATTTAGATTGTGATACGATTAGAATATCATTAGGTGTGCCCCAGTTACAGCTGGACTAATAGACCCTTTAATTCAAACACTATATATGTCTGTTGAAATACCATAAGATCACATCAGCTTAATATTATGGTTGGTTCATGGGTTACTTAAAATCAATTAAAACTCCCCCTCTAGCCTAGCGGTTAGGAGCAGGAATGCTGAAAACAGGCTAGGTTAGGATTCCAGCTCCATGCCTTTACTACCTGTCTGATCTTGGGTGTCACTTAAAATTCTGTGCTTCATTTTCTTCCTCTGTAAAATGGGATATAAAAGTAGTATCTATCTCACAGGGTTGTTGTGAGGATGAAATGAGGAAATAAATATATGTCAAGTGCTTAAAAGAGTGCCTGGCACGTAGTAAGTGCTAAATAAATATTAACGATGATCATTAGTTATTTGGACTGCTCTTAAACCAACATTCTTCTTTTTCATCTTTTTCTTTAGTTTGGAAATCACTTAGTGTTCTGACCTGTAGTCTTTTTATAATGTGGAGCTGTATTAGGTGGACTATGTATGGAGATATCAGATCACCACCCAACTCTCTCTTCTCCCTTCCTTCTCCCCTTTCCAGACACCAAATCACAGCATTACTCCCTCCCTCCCTCAGGATATGGTACAGAGACCCAGAAAAATGCATGTATTTTACCAGCAGGGAAAGCGGACTTTACCATTTAACAGGACTAATCTGATGGATGAATCTCTGTTTCCCAGGGCATTGAGGAAATTGATTTAGCATATGAAATGTTGAAAGGGATGCTGTGAGGGGAAGAAACAATACAGCAATGAGGGGTGTCTAGCACATGCAGGAGGGATGCTGTAATCCCTGATTTTTTTTTTAGGTTCAGTTTTTAATTTTCAGTTCTCAGTTTTGTTAGGTAGAACTGTTACAATTTGACTGCACATATACAATATATTGCATGTAAATACATATACACAATATACTGCACATATTTTTTAAAATTTACATATATGTCCTGTTCATTGTTTCTAAGAACTTGTAGAGCTTTAGCTTTTTAAACTTACATAGTTATCAAAGGAATAAAGCCAACCACAAAATAAGAAGTCATTCGAAAAGATACATACACCCTGCTATTAACAGCAACATTATTTATAATTGCCAAGATAAGGAAGCATCCTTGTACATCCCTTATTTTTTTTAAACTTTTGCAACAATCCTTAAAAGAGGACTACTTCCCCATTTTACTAAAGGAGAAGGCTGTTCAGTAGTGAAGTAATGTCCCCCAAACAAGTAGCTGATAAAAGGCAGGCAGAGCTTGGACCCAGGTCCAGCCAGTGTCTGGTCTCTCTGTCCTTGGCTTCACACCACATTCATCAGAGGGCTGTGTCTGATTGGGGGAAGGGATGTGTCACAAAGTGGGGAGGCCATGTGACACCAATTTGGTCTCTTTTGTGGTTTTTGTCTAGAGCTCAGACCTGTTCTCAGGCAGTTTTAACCATAAGCTTCACTCTCCATAATTGACAAAGCGTGTCTAGTTGTGTTACTTTCGTTTTTGAGGGAATTATGTTTGTTATGCTCTTGCTCCTTTAATCCGAAATATTTGTGATCAAATGTAGTGCGTATCCCAAATCAAGAATGGAGAATACATCGGGTTTGTTTTTTTTTAAACCCCTTAACACGATTAGATTTGAAATAATAAGAGGCTTTGGCAATAGATGGTTTTCAGGATCTTTTTCCCAAAGGTAGCTGGGTGAGCACTAGATTTGGGGCAGTGCTTTTGGTTTTGTTTTGAAAATCCTGATTGTCTTTCATGGATCAGAGCACCAGGTTTTCCTTCCTTTTTGCTGGTAGTTTACGTTCCTGCTAGTCTCCACCTCTTACAGTTAACTGTAAATCTGATACATTTTGTTCTCTGTGTTTCTGGATTTAAGTTAGGTAACTATACAAAAGTGGTGCCAGTGGTAAGAGCTTACAGGAGGCAGGATTTGGAATGGAAAAAGTCATGTGCTCAGCACAAGATTCTTGGACTTTCCCAAGAATTAAAGTGAAATAAGAAGAATGAGGGATAGCAGACTTTTAGGGGTTGAGTGTGCTCCACAGTGTTATTAAAATTGTTCTTTCCCTGCCTTCTCCGAGCTCCACTGCCCATTTATTTGATACTTCTTTCTCATACTCAATTTTGCCACATTAATAGGGAACTATAATTCAAGTTCTCTTGTATCTTGAGTGTCTATTTTTGCAAGGAAGAGTTGGTTTCTGACTTTCAAGCAAAGCTTATTATTTGTAATTGAATATATTTGAATATTATAATAAGGTTAGTTCAGACTGGGCACTCAAGTGTTAATTTTGTCTTGTGAGGAAGTCAAAACTATATTTCTATATAGACTTATGGTAAAGGCAAACATCTAATCTTAAACTTTATAAAGGAGCTGTTTGGATTTATAAGCAGTGAAATTATATATTTAGAAGTGTACTTACTTCGAATTATCTTTGTAAATTTGAAATTCCAAATTTTTAATGTCTGGGGTGTTTATGAATGGTTGAATTACCAGTAGTTAAATAGCTGAGGCTGTAATATCTAAATGTGGACTCCCTATCACTCATTACGCCTTTGATTCAACAGTGACAATTTCATGAAGATCGAGTGTCTCTATAGCATTAATTGTCTTTTAGTTTTTCTCACTTTTTTCTCCTCTGTAATTTACTTTCATTTTACTTTAAATAATATGAGTTTGTAGCTACCTCATATTATTTTTGGAATGTGGTATGGTAAGAATAAACTGTTGGAGCTTATAAATATAAATAAATTCTGTGGCTCTGAATGGAATTATCAGGATTACACTGAAAGCACTGATACAAATCAAACAGTTGTTTTGTGGACTTGAAGCAGAAATCTTTCTGTAGTACATATTTACTATACAATAAGATTTAAAAGAGCATACGAAGTTGTAAAAATACTATGATGCCAACTTTCAAGAAAAAACAAATATATATACACTCTGAGATAGATTGAAAAGAATTGTATCAATATATATGTCAATTGTAGTTCTAGATAGTGAGACAATAGGACATGGGTGATTTTATCTTTTGGGTGTTTGTTTTCAAATTTTCCACAGTGAAGATTATTACTTTTATAATCCCTTAAAAATGTCTTCTTACAAAGACTGGTTTCTTTAGAAATTAGTACAATTTCTATGTTACTTTATACTTGAGTTGCCTTAGTCCCTGGGCCTTTCCTGATAGCAGAGAGGAGCTTAGTATAGGAACAGATGAAATACAAATGCATATAAATATGTCCTATTTACAATATAGGTATTTCTAACATAGAGTATGGCTGAAACCCAAAGAAAAATCTTGTGACACAGTGCAAGGTGGAACAGAAACTATCTTTCGATCGCTTTCTGTTCTGGATTATTGTCTCTGGTTTTCGTGTCTCTCCTCACTTTCACCCTTCACTCCCTCACTCAGCCCTGTGGTAAATCCACTGGTGCGTGGCTATGAAGAACAAATGTTAATTTAAAACGATGTTTTATGGGATTGGTATAATGGAACCTTTTGTAAGTGGTCCTGACCTGTGATTCTCAACATACGCCTTGGTTTATTTAGAGTGAAGTGTATAAATGAGAACTGTGACTTGGACAAACTTTTTTAGTGATCTTTACAGTAATAAGTTCCCCATTAGACAATAGTTTTTTGCCTTATGACTTGTTGTTGGTAAGTTATCCCCAAGGGGTTGAGAAATTCCTGTTTTGAAAAGTTCAGAAAATCTTTGGTGACTTGCTGTTTCATTTTTATTGTTCTTTTCTCTTCAGTTGTAAAAAACGGGATCACACTTACCTTTCCTTTATCTGCTAACATTTACTGTCTGCAAACCTAAACTGAATAAACACCTGGAGAGAATTAAGAGAGTGTGTTACCCTAAACCAGCCACCATATGGATGAATTGACTTCTCTCCTCTGCACCTAGAATGGTCCTGGGCACTCAAATAGTTGTGCAAATCGCTTTCTGTGTCCTGGAGTTCAGTGAAAGTGGTTATTAAATCATAGACTTAGAATTATTCTGTAGATAAGAAATACTTTAGTTAGAATTTAGTGGAGTTCTTCAGATTAATGTGTAATTTGAAAAACCAGAATTGAAATTGTTAAATAAAGTGGGCTTTAAAATTTTTTTTCCCTAGTAAAGCTATTAGCACAAAGCTAGTTGGCAGTGATTTTCCTAGAGAGTTTGGCTAGTGACCTCTTAAGGATATACAGTTCTTATGAAGAGCGTTTGGTCTGGTTGCCCTGTGGCCCCTGTTAGTTAAATATGGTTTGTAGCTAAGTAGCTGGTAAGAAAATCACTGTTTGACTCTTTGCCCATGTTCTCCTTGAAAATACTACCCGCACTTTGGCTTTATATTGGAATGATTTTTTCAAAAAAATATAAGATAGCTATTACAGTATTACCTACAGTGATTAGGCTGAGAAGTAGAACATACAATCAGTCATTTTTGGTGCTTTAATTTTATGGAAAATACTTTTAGCTGGTTTCTGGTTTAAGAAACAACATAATTATTATACTACTTACTGAAACTAACTACAACTCCAACTAAAACCAAAACAACAGTAACAAAACCCTTCTGAGTTATAGGCTAGAAATGAATTGGCAAATCTTCAACAACTTGTAATTTTGTAATGGTATGTTAGTTTGAAAATACAAATATTTATGCATGACTTCAATGTTAATCTTTAATTGAGCAGGTACAGTGCTTTATGTTTTCATTTGCAACCTCGGAGCAGACTGTGATGGCTCTACATTTGTATCCAAGATCAGCAGTTAAATAATTAGTCTTCTTTTTATTGATTTATGATACTGGAATTTATTTTGAAAAGTAGATGTCTGTTTCTTTATATCATCTATTAGGAAGACCACAGCTTTTTGACTGCATAATCTAGAGGGGTAGTGTCCAAAAAAATTAGGTGGCAAGTCACATATGTAATGGTAAAGTTTCTAGTAGTGATATCTTTTAAAGAAGTATAAACAGGTGAAATTAATCATAATAATATATTTTATTTAACAAATATATCCAGAATATTAATATTTCAATATTTGTGAGATATTTTACTTTTTTTTTATATTAAGTCTTCAAAATCCAGTGTGTATTTTACAGCGTATCTCAGTTTGAACCAGTCACATTTCAAATGCTCAGTAACCACGTGTCTACTGACTACGGTATTGACTTATGTAGGTCTACTGTGTACGTTCATATGCAGTAGAAATCTACATAAATTGGCATCTTAAACAGATTTCTATGCAAATCAGGTCCTAAGAAACAGAAGGCAGATCCTGATGCTTTTAGCCTAGGAGGCAAATTTTAACTTGGCCCTAATGTGAATATTGTAAGAGTTTTAATGGCCTTTGATTTCTTATTGAGAGTAAAACACAGTATGGTTATACTGCTTCAGTGGGTGGCATGTGCTTCAGTTACTGCTCTCATTAGCCAGTGTTTGGTGTACATGTCCCACTGCCCAAGTAGCATCACGTTGGTCCTGTGGCAGGTTAGTCTTGGGGTGAGAGATGGTGGGGCTAGGGACAATTGCAAAGGAGTGGTGCTGAAAATGTTTGGAAGGTGCCTAAGAGGAAGGAAGACACCATTAAAAGAAAAAATCCCAAAAGCCCAGGGAACTTAACGTATTCCCCTCTAACGTTATTGGAAGATTTAGTTTATTTATGGAAACAAAATTGGTCTGATTGGGGCAAATACCCCATACTGACATTTTCATTTCTTTGCTTTACTGAACTTTTTCACCAGTGGTATTTAAGCCCTTGGTACTTGAGGACAGAAATACCTTAGTGGTGTAAGTGTAAAGTACACACAGGATTTAGAAAGCTTAGCACAAAAAGAAGAATGTGAAGTGTCTCAATAATTTTTATATGATTACATGTTATGACGATAACATTTTAGATACATTGAGTTAAATAAAACATATTATTGAAGTTAATTTTACCTGCTTCTGATACTAACTACTATATATAAAACAAATAAACAAGTTTATGTAGTATAGCACAGGGAACTATATTCAATGTCTTACAGTAACCTATAATGAAAAAGAATGTGAAAACAAATATATGTATGTATACATGACTGAAACATTATGCTGTACATCAGAAATTGACACATTGTAAACTGACTATATTTCAGTAAAAAATAATGCAAAATTAAAAAAATATTTTAGCTGCTTCTTAAATATGGCTCCTAGAAAATTTAAGATTGCACATGTGGCTTGTATTACATTTCTATTGAATAATGCTGCTTTAGGATTTTTAATTGCTCATTTTACAAGACTGCTGTGAAGAGATTGTCCCTGCTTTCCTGAGTAGGTGCTTGAAAGCTTGACCAGTTGATGCCATCTTTGCAGTAGCAAAGTGAGGGGATCTTCTGTGTCTGTTCCCGCCCAAGAGAGGTGGGGAGAGCAGCAGCACAGCCCTCTCAGATTCTGTCAGAACACCAGATCCTGAACCACTTGCTACTTTGAGAACAGAAGACCTGTCAGTTTTATCACCAGTGAAAGGACCAGTAATTAGGTGCTTCTTCATGCCTTCTCTGAGAAATAAAGCAAGCACTCTAGTTAAGTGTATATGTTTGTGTGTGTGTGTGTGTGTGTGTGTGTGTGTGTGTGTATTTAATTTTGTTGGGGGGGAGTAATTAGGTTTATTTATTTATTTAATAGAGATACTGGGGGTTGAACCCAGGACCTTGTGCATGTTAGGCATGCACTCTACCACTGAGCTATACCCGCCTCCACTGTGCCTCCCCTATATGTTTGTATGTATTCTATCTTTCAGTAAATGTTCTCGCTGTCCCAGAGGACCATCTCCATATACTTTGATCTGTACATACCTTAGTCTTCGGCTACTAATCACAGTTATCTTTACAGCTTCTTAAGACTACTTGGTCTGTATTGCTATTTCCATGACCCAGGCTTTTCAGAAAGGGGACTCAGGGTGGTTAGCTGGCTTGACTTCCTGAGCATTTCCCTGGGGTATTCATGAGCTGGGGAACAACTGGAATGCCTGGTTTTTAGCTTCTCTTCTTTCTCACCCCAGACTGAGAAATTCCAAAAACAAATTTACTTTTTTTTTGAGTGGGATAATGCCAGGCAGACCCCTGCTTATACTTTTTAACCTGTAGTCTTGGAATTAGCTCTCTGTCTTCCCTGAACATCCACATCCCACATTTTGGTCTTAGTTCAGGTTTCCTGTATTTAAACCTCTCAGTTCACCTAAAAGGAGTGTATGGTAGAAAGAAAGGAACTGACATCTGTGGAGCATCTGTTGTGCACTAGGCACTGAGCTGGATGCTCTAGAAATATTATCTCAACAGCCCCGAGGGGTGGAAATTATGACTGTTTTATGGAGGAAGAAATGGAGATCTGGAACTTAAGTAGTTTTTCAGCTTCGCATACCTCTGGTAGATAATGGATCCTAGAACTTGGCATCATGCCCACATTGTCATCCTAATTTAGAAGAAAGAAGCTGTGATGTGGTTCCAGTGGTAGAGACTGTGACTGTATATGTGTTGTTCTCAACCGGGAGAAACATGCAAAGTCCTTTCCAAAGCATCTATCCCTAATGACAGACTGACACCTGTGTTGGGGAGGTGGGGTGTTTCTACACTGTCTACTACTAGGGCTCGTAGTGACCATACGAACACTTTGGTTTACGGTTGTGACCCCTGATTCCAGCAGAATGGCCCAATGGAATCAGCTACAGCAGCTCGACACACGGTATTTGGAGCAGCTTCACCAGCTGTACAGTGACAGCTTCCCAATGGAGCTACGGCAGTTTCTGGCCCCTTGGATTGAGAGTCAAGATTGGTAAGTCCTTCTTGAGAAACTCCGCAAGTCGTTAGGTTTTAGTCTGAGTCAAGAGACATGTTCTGCTCAATGCTTAACTCTTTGCTAGCCATTCCATTGAAAAACTTAACGGACACAGGCGAGGGGGCAAAAGAGATCAGAAGATAAAAAGGTAGTTTTAGCTTTGCAAAATCATTTTCTTTATTTAGAAGGGCATATGGGCAGCTGTCTTCTGGGACAGTGAAACAGCCTGCTTGCTGGTAGATGTTTTAAAGGCTGATTTGGGTCTCATTTACTTGGTGAGATGCTCTGTGTGTTCTGACACTTCAGGAACATGATACAAATATATTTTATCTGAATGAGAATTCTGTCATGGGTGAAAATTTGGGTCTGTACTTCTGATTCCCCTTTCATTAAAGCAACAAGACCTGGAGTAAGGGAAATAAATTCATTCACAGAGGAGGTAATGGCGCAGAATCCCAACAACTATTTCCTTCACTTCAATGTATTCAGATACACCTATTAATTTTAGTTTAATTCACACCTTTGACCTGGTTTTTCCAGAATTAGGTGAGGGGCCAGGGAGGTGACTTAGAGATGTTGGAAATAAGCCATCCTAGCCTGAGATTGCTTATTTGCTGCTAAAATTTCGACTACAGAATTGACTGAGAATTTAAAGTAAAATAGCATGTCTGTTTACTTCACTCAAGTATTTTAAAAATACAGAACTATGACAGTGGCTAGTAGTATCTGGAATAATTGTTGATAACTTTTAAATTGATGATATTTACTGTTGCTGAGCAAGATGAATCTAAAATGAGTGGGTTAAAGCATCAGGTTTAACTTGTTTTTTCTCCCTCCTTCTTGGTAGTGAATTCTGGGTGTGTGCATGTGTGTAGGTTTCAGAATCATTCTTTATCCTTCTTCCTTTTCCTAGGGCATATGCGGCCAGCAAAGAATCACATGCCACTTTGGTGTTCCATAATCTCTTGGGTGAGATTGACCAGCAGTATAGCCGCTTCCTCCAAGAGTCAAATGTTCTCTATCAGCACAACCTGCGAAGAATCAAGCAGTTCCTTCAGGTGAGATGAGAAACTGAGTGGAGGAGAAACTGAACCCGCAGAGGAGGGTTTAAGATTTCTTATGCGAAAGTGTTTCTTTTCTCATTTGGCTAAATAATGAGAACCTGTCCTGTACTTTAAATCAAAGAAGAAGTAACTAGCCCTTTGAGCATCCTTACCTGAAATTCACTTCTTTGGTCAGTTGAAGTAATAATGTGATTATTAGTTAATCATATTATGTTAGCATGTTAATAACATGGTTGTAACCAGGTCCCTTCATAAGAAGATAATTCTTTTATCTTTTTTGTTGGTTGGTTGGTTTGTCTTATTTCTTTCTCTTTTCAATGCTTAAAGTTTGACTGAACTGGATACTCCTTGACTTCTTAACTTAGGAGGAAGTTAGCTTTAAGTTAGCAAAGTTTGGCCCGCATCTCCTTAATTTACTGCCACTTTTCATTATCTTTCTCTCCGACTTACAGAGCAGATACCTTGAGAAGCCAATGGAGATTGCCCGAATTGTGGCCCGGTGCCTGTGGGAAGAGTCCCGCCTCCTCCAAACTGCAGCCACTGCAGCCCAGGTGAGGCCAGGGAAGAAACAGAGCACTGTTGAACTTGTGCTTTCCTTCTTGTGTGCCAAGATGTGCTTGCTCTTCAGTACAAATGATAGAAAACACACACACACACACAAACACACACACACACATTTAAATTGGTTTACTTCTCGGCATCTTGCTTTTTTTGTTTACTATTATGTCATATAAATCTTTCTAAGTCAAGTGGTATAGCTCATTTTCTTTATTTGCTGCATAGTATTCTGTGGTATAGATTTGCTGAAATTTATTAAATTATTCCCCCTTTGATAGACATTCACTTCATTCTGGGTTTTTTCCCTCCACTATAAATACTGCTGCAGTATCTCCCTATGTATCTTTATATATGCACTCATGCTTTGATTTCTTTACTGTAGACTTCCAAGCATGGAATTGTTAGATCAAAGGGTGTGTGTGTTTGTATGTATATAAATTTTATAGCTAGTTCTAGGTTGCTTTCCCTGAAGGCTGTAATAGTTCACCTTTGGACCAGAAGGCTATGATATCATATAACACTTACAGTGATGTATGATAGTCATATCTATCTACCTAGATCATCTAATCTATTATGTGTGTATGTGCATGTGTATCCTACTATGTGCTAGTTATTATGACCTCCCCCAGGGGAGGTTGTGGTCTGGGAGAAATGGAAAATCAGACAACTTTATAATGCAATAAAATACAAATTATTAAAATATGATTTTAAAAAAGGGAAAGACTTAATTAGATCAATAACCATAAAAATGAATTGAAAAAGACTTTAAAAAATTATACTCCCTATCCCACCAAGAGCCAATAATCCAGATGGTTTAAAAGTTTTAACAAATTGTTTTGGTACAGATTGTTTCAGTATCATTTAAACTCTTCCAAAGGATAGGAAAAATATATATATATTTCCAGCTTATCTTATGAGGCTGGAGTAACACTAATATAGAAACCTAAAGAAGACAATGTCAGTAAAGAAAATGGTTAGGATTTTTGCATCCTGCTTAATGCACAAAGCATGATTTATATCCTAGGAATGCAAGGATGGCTCAACATTAGGAATCCTATTGTAATTCATTAAATTAGTGAGTTAAAGAAGAAAAATTGTATTTTTGTTATGACAAAATTGTGTCCATTTTAGATAAAAAATAGTGGAGTTTCTTAACACAATAAAGAATATTTGTCAGAAGTCAAAGGGAACATGATGCTCAATGGTGAAACACTGAAGTAATCTCATTTAAAACAGTTACAAGATTGAGGATGCCTCCTGCCATCGACATTTTTCTGAAGGATCCAGCCAATGTAATAAGACAGAAAAAGCAGTGGGAGTGTAAATACTGGAAAGCAAGAGACAACATTAAAAAAGACCCACCAAACTATTGGAACTAACAAAGTGTTCAGAAAGATGATTGTATTTAAGATAAATATTTTAAGACGAAGTAGTTCTCTTATACAGTAGCAACAATAACCCGTTAGATGATGTAATGGGAGAGCTGATTCATAATGGGAAAAATAAATGGATATGATATGCATATTTATTGATGTGTGTCATAAAATGTCTAGAAGGATATATACCAAGCATCATTGGTTATAGGAGACTTTTTTGACTTTTTTACTTTCCCTGAGATATTTTCTTTAATATCTTACAATCAGGGAAATTTTTTCCCTTTTTTCCCCTCTTCTTTTAAAAAAAGTTGTGGTACAATACACACAACAGGAAATGTACCATCTTAACCATTTTGAAGTATACAGTTCAGTAGTGTTAAGTTCATTACATTGTGGTGCAACTAATCTCCAGAACTCTTTTCATCTTGTGGAACTAAAATTGTATACTTATTAAACAACAGCTCCCCATTCCCCTGGCCCCTGGCAACACCATTCTTTCTGTCTCTGAATTTGACTGTTCTGGTTACCTCATGTAAGTGGAGTCATACAGTGTGTGTCTTTTTCTTTTTTTATAGCCAGTTTACAATGCTATGTCTATTTCTGGTGTACAGCATACTATTTCAGTCATACATATGCATACATATATTCATTCTCATATTCTTTTTCATTGTAGGTTACTACAAGATGTTGAATATAGTTCCCTGTGCTGTACAGTATAAACCTGTTGTTTATCTATTTTATATATAGTAGTTAGTATCTGCAAATCTTAAACTTCCAATTTGTCCCATCTCACCCCCTTCCCCTATCCTGGTAACCATAAGTTTGTTTTCTATGTCTGTTAGTCTGTTTCTGTTTTGTAGAGAAGTTCATCTGTGTCTTTTTTTTAGATTCCATGTATAAGTGATGTCATACGGTATTTTTTTTTCTCTTTTCTGGCTTACTTCACAGTGTCTTTTTGTGACTGGTTTATTTCACTTAGCATAACGTCCTTACGGTTTGTCCATGTTGTAGCCTGTGTCAGAATTCCCTTCCTTTCAAAGGCTGATTAATATTCCATAGTATGGCTGTACCGCATTTTGCTTATCCATTAACTTGTTGATGGAACTTGGGTGACTTTCACCTTTTGGCTATTGTGAATAATGCTGCTGTGAACATGGGTGTACAGTTTTTTCTTTTTAAAGACAAAAATGCAGCAGGGACAAAGAAAGAACATCTAGGTCTAACTGAGGGAGTCAGGGAAGGCATCACAGAGAAAGGAGAGGTAGTGTTGTAGCCGAGACTTAAGGCTTATTATATGTGCATCAGGCAGACGATAAGGAGAGAGCACTCTAGGCAGAACGAAGGCCACGTTCAGACAGGGAAACAGAGCACATGTATTCTTGGGAGAAGTGTGGGAAGTTCAGCATCTGGCTGGGCAAGGGCCACATCATGAAAATCTTCCCAGTTAGTCATGCTGAGCAGCTTGGCCTTGGGAGAGCAGTTTACCACAAGGGCCTTGAGGCCAGACCATCTGGGTTTGAACCCCATAGCTCTGTCACTTGCTGTGTAACCTTGGGCAAACTCTTGACTCTCTTTGTCCCTCCACTGGGAATGATAACAGTACCTACTTCATAGAATTAAGTTGACTCATAGATGTAAAATGCTTAGTTTACATCAGTACCTGACACCTAAATGGGAAATAAATGTGTTAACTGTTTTTTGTTGCTGTCATCATCATCATCATCATCATCATCCCCACTTCTGTAGGAAATGGGAACCCACTAAAGAATTTTAAGTAGAAAACTGATATGCTCCGATGTGGGTGAGAGGGTAACTAATGACACTCACAGTTCAGGACTCTGGAGACAGGGAGGTTAGCAAATGGCACTTATCTGTGCATCACTAGAATTTTGTGTTGTGGAGAACCTTTATGTTTTCACCCTCTTCCATAAGATAAAAATAATCAATTTAAGCCAACTTGGACAGAGGCTCCAACCATACCAGGAGAGTTACAAAAAGGATGTTCCCGTCGTACTGATCAGGGACTGGCAGCCAATGCTCATGCCTCAAATCCAGCCTGCTGCTTGTTTTTGTAAGTGAAGTTTTTGGGGGACACAGCCACACATGTCCGTGTATGCATTGTCTCTGGCTGCTTTCCCGCTGCAGTGGCAGGACTGAGTATTCATGACAGAGACCGTGTGACCCACAAAGCCAATTGTATTTACCACCTGGCCCTTGGAGGAAGAGTTTGCAGTCCTCGGTATAAAGCTACAAGTTGGATATGTGAGGCCTCAACCCAGGCCTAACTGTGATTTTCTCTGTTTACATCATCCGGCATGTTCCCAGCTGTCTTTCATGGGTAAATCACTAGGAGATGGGAAAACAAAGAGATGTGATTCCTGCTACCAGGGCTCTCAGTCTAGCTGGGGTTATAGGTACACAAACACTTGTAGTGAGAAAAATGTAGAGAATGTGGGTCCTCTTGCTTCAGAAAATTGAGTACCATTTCACCAGAGAGCAAACATTCGCTCCGAGTTTGAAGGTGAATGAGCCCAGGTGTGCTGAGGCGGAAGCACATGCCAGGCCAAGTGGACAGGGTGTGGGGGAGTCAGCGTGAAAACATGTTGTATGTGGGGAAGGGTGGGTAGCTTGGGGTGGCCGAAGCACAGGAGGGGAAGATCTAAGTTGCTGAATAGTATGAAACATCTGACTGTGCTGGGCCGAGCTGTTTATAGCTGGAAGCAGTGGGGAGCCAAGAGTTCTCACTGAAGTATTAGGAGCAGCTTTCTGTGGGTGATAATTGATCACATCTATCTCCCTGCTTTAAGTGCAGTACCAGTTTAGAAATAGATGTAGGAGTCGAATGCAGATTTAAATATCAGCTGTATTGTTGGTAAACAAGAATGGAAAGCAGGGCTTGGGTGTGTGACTATAGGGGCCCCCTGAGTTAGGTCCTAGGGTGGAGAGATTGGGTTCACAGGGCGGCACTGCCCCAGCTATCCATATGGAGCTTCAGAGACCACACAGTCACACCCACTGAACCCAGAGACACAGGCCTCTAGAACTTCTGGAAACCAGGCCCTCACTCCTGCCCCGGGTGTGCCCCAGAAGGCAAGAGTGGGAGGAGAGAGGCACCAGCATACATGCCAGGCTCTTTGAACATCTCTATGTGCACAGAATCTTTCTCCCAGTCTCACCAATCAGATGAGTCACTCCGCTGCCAAGAGAATGAGGTTGGAGGTTGCCTTCCTGAAACTTCTAAGGGAAGTTTGTATCCTGTGGGCTTGGACAAGGACCGTGGGAAAGGGAGAGAATGATTCCCTCTAAAACTGGCATCTTTAGGATTGATTCTGGAGACATCTGGTAGCAATGTAGAGAGCAGACTGGACGTGAGAGAGGTTAGAGGCAAAGGGATCAAGAGTTGGGGCTTGAACTGAGCTGGTGGCACTGGAGATCAAATTGAGAGATTACGGAGTATAGAGCTAGGAAGATTTGGTCACTCACTGTGAAATCAAAGACAGTGGAGTTTCTAGTTGGAAAACTGGGTATATAGTGGCTTTCTTGGACTGTCAGTTCTGTTCCATTGGTTGATGTCTCCATCCTATACCAGTACCACACTGTCTTGGTTACTGTGGCTTTTACATGGTCTTTTTTTGTCAGAAGATATCCTATTACTTTGACAAAACATTTTTTTTTGAAGTATAGTTGATTTGCAATATTGTGGTAGTTTCTGGTGTACAGCATAGTGATTCAGTTATACATGTATATATATTCTTTTTCATATTCTTTTTTATTATAGGTTATAACAAGCTATTGAATATAGTTCCCTGTGCTACACAGTAGGACCTTGTTGTTTATCCGTTTTGTATATATTAGTTTATATCTGCTAATCCCAAACTCCTAATTTATCCCTGCACCCCCTCTTTCCCCTTTGGTAACCGTAAGTTTGTTTTCTCTATGAGTCTGGACAAAACTTATTTTTAAGTTTCCTGTGCTATTCAGCCTTATCAAGGTACCAGCCTCCTCCCCTTCTCGCCTGAGATAATATCTCTTGATAGGGAATTTCATCCCTGGGACAGATGGGTTTTTTTAATTATCCCACTGAAATGTATTGGACACTCTATACATTTAAATAGGCATCCAACATGTGCTGTCATAAATGGTTCTGAATTTTTTTTACGTACTTAACCTCTAATGAGCTATTTGAAGGTAGAGACCGTGTCTTAGCTCAACATATGGTCTCCTGGTACAATACAAAGAGTGGGTTGTTAAAAAAAAAAGAGTGGGTTTATAGTATGACCTAGAGGTAGGACACAGGTAAGACTATGAGAGCTTCTTGGCACCACACTGACAGCACCTGGCGAGCCCCGGCCGCCAGGTAACTTCCTGTTACCACGCCCCGCACGCTGCTCTGTTTCCCTTCCCCTCACAATGGCAGCAACATCTCAGGTAGTGGAGACTGTTCAGAGGTATTTTTCTCCCCATATTTCCTGTGTTCACATGAGTGTTGACTCCCTTCTTTGGCAGCAAGGGGGCCAGGCCAACCACCCCACAGCTGCCGTGGTGACGGAGAAGCAGCAGATGCTGGAGCAGCACCTACAGGATGTTCGGAAGCGAGTCCAGGTGAAGCGCTGCTTGGGGGTATTGCCTGTGGGTCCTGCATGTATCCTTTGTGAGGTTTTAGCTTTAATTCTTCTCAGAAACTTTTTCCCTCTCCCAAGGGAAAACTTTTTTTACTTCTGCTTCTGTTTGTTTTAAACAGGATCTAGAACAGAAAATGAAAGTGGTAGAGAATCTCCAGGATGACTTTGATTTCAACTATAAAACCCTCAAGAGTCAAGGAGGCAAGTGAATATTAGAGACGTTAAAATCTCCTGTAGAAAGTGAGTTTGTGTTACTCGAGTTTCAGGACTTGTTTATCTTCATCTGTGTTCAGTCTTGGGGGAGGGAGCGTTCAGGGGCTGCTGGTGCTTAAGGGAGCCTAGTTATTAGGGAAAGGAGTGTTCCCTGTGCTCAGGGAGTTTCTCCTTCCTTCTCAGATATGCAAGATCTAAATGGAAACAACCAGTCGGTGACCAGGCAGAAGATGCAGCAGCTAGAACAGATGCTTACTGCACTGGACCAGATGCGGCGAGTAAGAGCATGTCACCTTCCCCTGCGTGTCTCACTCCTCTGCGGGATTTTGACATCTCGGGGATGAACTTGCCTGTTTTCTAATGCGTTCCTTCTCTGGAATTGACTGAAGAGTGTGGTTAGAGATGGTCTGAGGAAATGTTTTCTGACTTTGTTTTGGTTTCCAACCAGAGCATCGTGAGTGAGTTGGCGGGGCTTTTGTCAGCTATGGAGTACGTGCAGAAAACTCTCACGGACGAAGAGCTGGCGGACTGGAAGCGGCGGCAACAGATCGCTTGCATTGGAGGCCCTCCCAACATCTGCCTAGATCGTCTAGAAAACTGGTAAAAGATAAAGGAGACTTTTTTTCCCTTTCTTTCTAGCAAGCGGTGCTAAATCATGGTCAGAGCTGCAGACGCAAAGAGTTGCTACTAGATTTCAGAGCTGGGGACTTTAACATATTCACACTTAGTCTAAGAGTTTAGCTTTTTACTTTGTTTGGATAATTTTGTAAAAATGAAAGCGTATTTATGTATTGCTGTATTTTAAATATATTTTACTTGCTGATGTAAAGAAAGCTTTTGGTTTAACTGTATTTAACACATGGATAAAATTTTAAATTTTAATTATTTTAGTACTCTCAAATGACACATGCTCTTTATAAGGGAGAAAAGCCCAAATACAGAAAATGAATAAAGAGAAGAAAAGACTTTAAAAATCAAATCATACAAATCAAATTTTGATGACCACCACTCTAGACATCTGTTTTTGTCTGTATACGTGTAGATAGAAATCTATATATTTCACGTTGGTGGGATGATTCTTTATATGTTCTTCTGTAATCTGCTCTTCGACTTCCATTCACTCAGCAAATTTTTACTGAGCACCCTTGGTGTTCCAAGCCCAGTAGTGAGTACATGGTACCAGCTTAAACTAGGAGAAACTTGACATGAAAAGAAACCCAAATAAAGCATGGAATTGGAAATTTAGGACAACTCTCATGAGATGCCTGTTTGTTCATATCCTCACTAACCCTGAGCTTTGCTCATATACTGAAGGCAGTTTTAAATGCTTTCTGATCAGGAAACCAAAAAGCTTAAGTTCTGGGAATGGGAAAATATAAGTGCCAGAAGTGGATCAGCGAGTTCAGAAGTCCTGGCGCTGACCTCCCCGCCCCTTGCCTTCTACCTTCTCTCTTGGACGTCTCTGGTAAACTAGCGGGAGACCAGCAAAGACACTGATATTCTCCATTCTTGGGGACAGATTTTATCAGCCTTTGTCTCCCTGTCTACTTTTTCTATATGCATGTTTCAGTATTTTGAAACATCATGTCACACCCTTTGATCCATTTAAAGTTGACCTTGAAGGGGCTCATGGGGACCATGAAGTTCAACCTCTTCTCTCAGGCAAGGGGACACCAGGCCCACAAGGACCTGGGCAAGCTTGCACAGGTGGTGAGGGACAGAGCCGGCTCAAACCCATCTTCTTGGGCTATCTAATTGCCTGCATTTCCCCAGTCCTCACATTTTGGTAGAAGGACAAGTTAGGCTTAGAAGAGTGAGTGCCAAACTGCATATTTCATGTTCTGCATATTTCATGTTCTCCATATCTGGGTCCTAATGTTTGTCACTTTCCAGTGATAACCCCATTAATGCCTCCTAGTGGCATAAGTTTTGACACTTCTTCCTCTATGCCTACCTCCTGCTTTGAAATGTAAAATTTTAGAAAGGGACCATTTGAAAAAGGTAAAGAAGGGAGGGTATAGCTCAAGTGGTAGAGCACATGCTTAGCAAGGACAAGGTCCTGGGTTCAATCCCCAGTACCTCCTCTAAAAATAAATAAATAAGTAAATCTTATTACCTCCCTCCCCACCCCCCCAAAAAAAACTTAAAAAAAAAGAAAAAGGCAAAACAAATTTCCCTTTTCTTACCTAATGCCACTAAGCTGTGCATTTAGAAGAGGTAAATTTTATGCTATGTATATTTTCCCACAATTAAAAAAAATTGCCCTTTTCTTACGTGAGGGGACTGCATCGACGCGTTTATATCTGTATTCCCTTCCCTTTCTCTAATTCACTTGCATACACTCACGTAGGTAACTGGAAACTTCCTTATTTTATTGGCAGGATAACCTCATTAGCAGAATCTCAACTTCAGACCCGCCAACAAATTAAGAAACTGGAGGAGCTGCAGCAGAAAGTTAGCTACAAAGGAGACCCTATTGTACAGCACCGGCCAATGCTGGAGGAGAGAATTGTGGAGCTGTTTAGAAACTTAATGAAAAGGTAACTTAGAGTTCTGGTCCCTTTCCTTCATCATCCTCGCCCCCAACTCCCCCACAAATGTCCTTAAACAAGAGATTGGCTGACTTCAGAGAAACAGAACAGGGACCGGCCCCCTCGCACAGTGAGTGAATCGCTGCTCTCCTCTTTCTCTTCCAGCGCCTTTGTGGTGGAGCGACAGCCCTGCATGCCTATGCATCCCGACCGGCCGTTAGTCATCAAGACCGGGGTCCAGTTCACAACTAAAGTCAGGTGGGCCAGGGCGCCTCTGCTTCTGGCAAAGAATTCCGTATACTGAGGGATGCTCTCAGGGTGGGGGGAGAGGTGGTGGCCAGGGTTGTTCTTTATAGGCATTGCAGGCAGTGCCATGATAGCCATGGAATTTGTTGGCATATTGACTTGCTCTTTGATTCTCCTGTCAAATGCTAAAGAATGGTCATCTTTTGGGGGTTACCTGGGCAGATTCCTATGATTAAGGCCCACTGTATTCTGAAGATTCCAGGCCTCAAGTCTTAGGCCATAGCGTCTACCGTCTGCCCTGCAAAATGGGCAAAGTGATGCTGGTTATTTTCTGTTATTTGAGGCTACTTTTCCTTGAGGATTGTAAGGGAAAGAGTAAAGCCTAGTGATAATAGAAGCTAAGAAGCCACAGGGCAGGTGGGTGGGGTCCCTGCAGGTGGAGCGTTACTTTCACATTCAGGTCAGAATAGGTAGGCTGGGGTTTGCCCTTCTGCAGTGAAATTTCCCTCTTCAGAAAGGTAGAATGTTGTTGGGTTTCAGATTTAATAGAAAGAACACCAGCTGCAGAGTATGTATTCCTGTAATATTCTTCATGAAATGGCTTTTACTACCCTTTTGTGAATTTCTCACAACTTTGTCCAAATTGTTAGTCCTTAGGCAGTTTTTCAGTCCCTTTTGGCCTGAAGGAGGGATACACATCTTGAGATCAAAAACAGCACGGGCAGGAGGATGAATTTGGGGCTGTGACTTACTCACTTCTTTAGAATCGAAGAGTTATGAATTTTATTTATACTACTTCACCTAGAGTTGCTGGTGGTGGGCGGGCTACTGTCTTTTTTTTTTTTTTTAACTGGATTTTTGTTTCCTTGGCTCTGAAACTTTCCCTTTTTGTTTTTTTGGGAAAAGGTTGCTGGTCAAATTCCCCGAGTTAAATTATCAGCTTAAAATTAAAGTGTGCATTGACAAGTAAGTACTCCTTATCTTAGCTCTTCTTTCTTTTTTTTCAAATGAGGAGTAGAGAAATGAGAACTTGACAGATACCATGTGAACTTAGAGACTTTATTTTCATTTAAAGGAAAGTTTTCAAAACCATGCAGTGTGTTGTCACTTATGTGCCTGAACAAAACCACAAGGCTGGCGGTACAGATTAGAGTTGCAGTTGCTGTTGTGACCTCGGGTCCCTATTTTTCTTTACTTCGTTTTTTACTTATAAATGTAATTTATGCATATTATATAAAACTGAGACCATATAAGAAAATTGATTTGTTTGTTGTTGTTCCACACTTCACCACGTAATGGAATACTTTTCAAAATTTGCAAATACCTTTAAAAAGTTGAAATGCATTTACCCTTCGAAGAGATTAGTACAGAGAAAATGTAGGTGATATAATTATTTATCTAGAAATTTCATGAGAATGAACTGGAAGATAGTTATTAATGAAATAAGCTACTTAAGAAAGGTAGTACTTTTAATAAAGAAATAAGCAAAAGTTAATAACTTTAACCGTAAATTAGCATCAACCAGTTAGACATTATAGTAGAAAAATGATTTCACAATAAGTAACAAAAATAAAAAAAAATATTGTGATAAACTTAACAGAAATGTTTAAGACCTATCTGAAGAAAACTATGAAATTTTAGTGAGGAAATGATACTTTAAAAAGTAAGGTGATAAGTCATACTTTTGGACTAATACTTTAAATTTTATTATAAAGACGTTGATTCTTCCCAGTTAACACAGCACCAACCTAAATGTGAATAGGATTTTTTAAGCAAACTCTTGACTTGCTTTTCAAGTTATATCTTAGATGAAAAAAATAAGCAAAGATAGTTTTAAAAAAGGATTTATTAATTTTTAATTGTGGTAAACATAAACTTTACCATCTTAACCATATTAAATCTTGCCCAGAATAATTCTTTAATATCATCAAATGGCTGGTTACTGTTCAGATTTTCCTGCTTGCCTCATATTTTTTGCCAGTTGGCTTCTTTTCTTTTTTCCTTTTTTATTGACATGTAGTTGACATATTACCATTTGAAAGTCTACACAGGTCAGCAGTGTAGAGCTTATTCACACTGTTGTGCAACAGATTTCCAAAACTTTTTCATCTTGCAAAACTGAAACCCTTTATCCTTTGAACAACTGATCCCCATTTCCCTCTCCCTCCAGCCCCTGGCAACCACCATTCTACTTTCCAAAAAATTTTTTTTAATAAATAAAAATTATGGAGGGTGGTGCCGGAAGCTGCCTTGCCAGATATTAAAATGTACCACAGGTTTCAGTTGCTAAATGAGCATGTTACCAGGACAGGGATAAACTGATCACTGAAGTAAAATCTGAAGTCCAGAAATAGACCTCAAGTTTATATCAGGAATTAACATATGTTTAAAATGATATCTTTAATCAGTGAGGAAAGGATGGATTATTCAGTAAGTGGTCTTGGGGCAACTTGGTTTTGGGGGGATTTGAGTGAGGAATTAGAGTTTTACTTTTTCCTGTCCATCAGAATAAATTCAGATGTATTTACATCTTTAAAACAAGAGTGTCTTAAAAGCGTAGGTGAACATAAGATGTAGTGGTGGTAAAATGGAGAAAATGGTACAACCACTTTGGAAAACAATTTGGCAGTTTCCTAAAAAGTTAAACATGCACTTACCCTGTGACCCAACCATTCCACTCCCAGGCGTTCATCCAAGAGAAATGAAAGCATATAACCACACAAAGGGTTGTACAGGAATCTTGGTTAGTAGATGAATGTCCATGAACAGGTGACTGAATAAATAGTTTATCGTATATCCATGCAATGGAATATTACCAACAAAAAGAATGAACTATTGATAAATTTCAAAATAATTAGGCTGAGTGAGAGAAGCCAGACCAAGAAGAAAGAGCACATACTTTATGCTTCCATTTATAAAAAATTCTAGAATTGCAAATGAGTCTCGAGTGACTGAAAGCAGATCACTGATTGCCTGGGGACAGAGGTGGGTGATGTGTGGGGGTGGGGAATGGATTACAAAAGGGTGTGGGGAAACTTGGGAGTGATAGGTATGTTCATCATCTTGGCTGATAATTTCACAGGTGTGTATAGTATAGATACATATATCAAGCCTCATCAAATTGTATCTTTTAAATAGTGCAGCTTATTGTTTGTCAATTATACATCAAAGCTGTAATGCAAAAAAAAGTTTTTTAAAAAAGGATAGGCTATACATGAGGGAGAATTTCCTGATAATGAGGACTATTAAACTCTAAAATGTGATATATGGCAGGGAGGGGATAGCTCAGTAGTAGAGCACATGCTTAGCATGCACAAGGTCCTGGGTTCAAGAATATGAAAATGAATATATGTATATTAGTGTGTAACTGAAGAATTATGCTGTACACCAGAAATTGACACAACATTGTAAACTGACTACACCTCAAAAAAAAACAGACACAAGGTCCTGGGTTCAATCTTAAATAGATAAATAAGCCTAACTTTCCCCCAAGGTGACATATGGAAAGATTAGTGAAGGGTTTAAAAACTGATCCACTTTAATCTGTAAACTCCCATGGAATGCACTGTTTAATAAATATTGGCTGTTATTAATTTTAAAAGCATAAGTAAATATATAGCAATGGAGAAGAACTTTTTAAACAGTACTAAAATAAGTTTAGGAAGAAAGGAAAACACTGAGAAATGTGACTGTATAAACAAAATACTCAAAAACATAGTTAAGAAACAATGAACAATTGTCTGGGAAGAATATTTCCAGCTATATCAATGGGATACTCTGAGTTGCAGGTAACAGTAAGACTCTATAGGGAACCCAGGATGGCCTAAATAATAAGGGAATTTGCATCCCAGTATAACTGGAAATGCAAAGTTAGGGCAAGTTCCTGACAGTGAGATCAGTGACTCATCGATGTCATCAGGGAGCCAGAATTTTCATCTCTCTTGTCTGTCACCATAAATATCACTGGCATTCTAAGGTTTCCTTCCAGGTTGCAACATGGTTGCTTGTCGTAGTTAAGGCTACATGCCTCCTTGCTCGTGTGCAGCTGAAGCTATGGAACGTAAATCCAGCCTGGGATAGAATTCCTTCATGGTCTGATTTAGACAGTATGGTCCTATCCTCACCCCTGGACCACTGCACTGGGGGCCTGCTATGTTCTGGTGGACTTGACCATCAGCACCCCCTGGAGGTAGGGATGGGAAGGATCGCTCAACAGAGCCAAGGTTCTGATAGGGAAGGAGGAGGAGATGTTGGGTAGGCAGCCGGCTGTGTCTACTGCTTCAACATGTATGGGGTTGTCACTTTTCGCATATAAAATGTAATTGAGTTGTTTACAGAAATCTCCAGGAAAACAGCAGTTGTTCCATCAGAGTAAATTACAGGTGTTCAAAGTAAACTTTTAGAAGAAACACCAGGCCTATTTTATTAACACCAGTCTGTGTTCTTAACAGGGACTCCGGGGACGTTGCGGCTCTCAGAGGGTGAGTTCAGCCTGCAGGCCTCCTCCTGTTCTGGTTCATCTAACTTTGTACCCTGGCCACTCAGTCACTTACGTGGTTGGTGTTTTTCTCTTATGATTCAGATCCCGGAAATTTAACATTCTGGGCACAAACACCAAAGTGATGAACATGGAAGAGTCCAACAACGGTAGCCTCTCTGCAGAGTTCAAGCACTTGGTACGCACGCCTGCCCGGACGCCCCTTCTCCCAGGGCCTCTGGCCTGGGGCATGGCTGGGGAGAGCCTCACGTGACAGGGGTGCTCTTTGTTTTTCTTACAGACCCTGAGAGAGCAGAGATGTGGTAACGGGGGCCGAGCCAATTGCGATGTAAGTTTTGTTGGGGCGGAAAGCCAAATAGGAGGGTTTTCTCTGAGGGAGAGAGAAAAAGAGCCTTCTTGTCGCCTGAAGTAGAGACACACCCCTCAGAAGTGACAGGTGCCTTGGAGTTCTCTGGCTCAGAGCTTTTCCTTGATAGTCCTGGGAGTTAGATCATCATTAAGGAGTGGAAAGTCCCTTGCCCACACCCATTTAGTAGAAAAGAAGCCTTCCACCTTGCCTGGGGCTTTCCAAATTCCCCTTCCAACTTCTGCAGGCTGACACAGCCTGGCTCTGCTTTTGGTGACCCACTTTTGTCACTGAGGTGGGATCGGTTTCAACAAATCTGAGTTAAACATTTTACAAAAAGAAAAAAAAACCTCTCGTGCTTTATCCCCCTTATATCTTCTTGACCTCCCAGTTGATTCAGATTATTGGATCCTTAGTATCAAGAATCAACTTAAAAAAAAAAGTAAATGTGATCAAAAAACTAGTTTTAAATCTTTTTTATAAAATTATATCACCCTGTTGTTTTTCTGATATATATCCCCTGAGCCATTCTTACCCTCTGGCAGGCCTTTAAAAAAAAAAAAAAAGAATTGAATTTATAATACTTGACAGCAGTTAAAGAGTGAGGTGGTCTATGCCACGGTGGCAAAATGTATGTGGCATATTTATTTAGGAAAAAACAAGATGCAAAATGATTTGAGTAGTATAATTAGTATATTTGTTTTAAAAAATACATTCACTGTTTTTTGTGTATTCATGTATGCATTACAAAATTCTAGAGGAATATATACAAAACAGGGCTTCAGTATTTGCACTGCTGTTACTACAAGGCTACTCTATACCACCTCTGTAATATTTGCATTTTAAACTGGACACGTATTATTTTTGTAATTTGAAAAAGAGGCTTTTAAAAATGAACTGGAGTTTAATTTCCAAGAATTCATTGGCAATTCTTATTCAGAATAATGTTGCCATATTGCCGGTGGGAGTATAAATTGTTACAGTCACTTTGGAAAGCAATTTGGCATTCTAAAAATGAACAAACCCTATAAACCAGCAGTGCCACTCCCAGGATTTAACAAGAGAGAAGTTTTTGCACATATTTGCACCAGGAGACATGTACACAATGTCACAGCAGGCTAACTCTAAACCCTAATTACAGCCCAAATAAGCACTAGAGTAGATAACTGATTTGTGATGTAGTCAGACAGTGGAACACAATACAGCTGTGAAAATGGATAAATCACAGGTGCACACAACCATGGGGATGTGACAAGTGAATCACAAGAGACACAGGGTGTGACCCCATATGTGTAAGATGCACAAACACTGCAAACTCAATAACATACCTTTTGTTTAGAGATGTCAGTGTGGTAAATCTGTAAAGAAGAGCTAGGGGATGATAAACTCAAAAGACAAATAGCGGTGACTTCTGAGGGAGGAGGCACAGGGATGGATGGGGTTGGGAAGGGCTCCCAGGGAACCTCAGGGGTAGCGGCCTTTCCTTTAAACTGGGTGGTAGGCACGCAGCTGTGCATTGTTTTGTCATTCTTTGTGCCTTACCCATTTTATAATCCTGTTGGAAAGGTTATTTATCTTACATATTGTGCTTATACTAGATAATATATATTTATAACATATACATATATTTTAAATTCATATTTATTATGATATAATAAATCATGTCATCATCATATGTATTATCTTCATAGTGTCAGCATAAAGCCAGTAAGAGATCAGGTGGAGGAACATAGCAATGGGGAGTCCGTGGGCTCCACGTGTGTCCGTGGCCACCTGGTGGGTTACCCTTCTGGTTGGCGTAGCTGTGATTGTTAGTACTGACTGCCATTCTCTCTGAGGACTCGTGTCCTTCTCATTATTCTAGGCCTCCCTGATTGTGACCGAGGAGCTGCACCTGATCACCTTTGAGACTGAGGTGTATCACCAAGGCCTCAAGATTGACCTCGAGGTGAGTTCTACAGCAGAACTGGGTCGGGCTGCATGCAGGGGTGATTCAGGACAAAACTTCTAGTTGGGGTTTTTACTCCAGAAGGTGGAATAATGACTCTTTGCTAAGCATTGTGTTTATTTTTGCTAATTTTTTCTCCAAAATATCCTTAGTATCCCTTCTGAGAGTAAAATCATGCTTGAGTGCTTAGAAGATACATGTCTATTCAGCTTTCAGCAAACTTGATATAAAAATTTATATTTAGAAATTGATTATAGTTGACTTTGTGGGGGTGGGGTGGGTATCACTCAGTGGTAGAGTACATGCTGAGTTTGCACAAGGCCCTGGGGTCAATCCCTAGTACCTCCATCCAAAAAAAAAAAAAAGAACTCAGAAGTTTAGGAAGTTTGGGCAAAATAGTATTTCAACAGCCTGTGTTTGCCGTATACAGGCAATCATGGCATTTACATGCTCATAGCAAGAATCCTAGTCTTTGATTCCTGGGGCCTCTCTGTCTAATGAACGGATACAGCTCCGATTCATGGCGAGTGCCTTCCAGGTTTTATGAACGGGGAGTCCGTGGGACGTGAGTCACAGTCCGGGGGGCTGTGAGCAAGTCAGCTTTACAGGTTCCTGGTTCTGTTCAGACAGCACCCGAGTCACGTGGCCCAAGTTTGGCCAAGTTTCCGCTTCGGGTGTTGAGCTGACTCAGTCCCACTCCTCCCTGAGAGTTGGCAGCAGGTGTGGTTTACCGCCTGTCCTTTTATTCCAAACCCTGCGAGAAACGGGTGAAGAGAGCTTTGAAGCCACGAGGGCCCTCTGCCTCCCCGCTCACTCCCCGCTCACTCCGCAGACCCACTCCCTGCCAGTTGTGGTGATCTCCAACATCTGTCAGATGCCCAACGCCTGGGCGTCCATCCTGTGGTATAACATGCTGACCAACAACCCCAAGGTGAGTCCCCAAGGAGCCCCGCGTCCCCCTGAGACTTCTTGGCTCCCAGAGGTTGTCACAGTACTAAGCGTAGCTCATTCCAGCACCGCCCTCACATCTAAATGCAAACGTGTCGTTTCCACTAGAACGTGAACTTTTTCACCAAGCCCCCGATTGGAACGTGGGATCAAGTGGCCGAGGTGCTGAGCTGGCAGTTCTCCTCCACCACCAAGCGAGGGCTGAGCATCGAGCAGTTGACGACGCTGGCTGAGAAGCTCTTAGGTCAGCACTTCACCTCTTACCCTCCCGCCCTCCTCAGAAAAGGAATCTGGCCTATGGGGCTGTTCCTGAAGGGGAGTTTACTGGGCACATTGCTATGCTGGGATGGAAAACTGTGCTCCAGGACGTCGGGGGGTCAGGGTGCAGAGGAGGTCTCTGTCACGGTGAGCATTTTTATGAGGTGGAGGGCAGACTGCTTTTCTCTTGGTGGCTGTCTCCCTCATCCTTCTAGAATACTGCTTTGTCCGGCCTTAGGAAAATATGTTAAATGCTTGTTAGAAGGCTTGGCATCCCTTTCTGTTTCTTCAAGAAACTGTAGCCTTGTTTTTAATTTTTCCCCTGGAAAAAAATCTTGGTAGAATATTTCATATGCTACCCCTGCTTTGTCCTATGCTGCCACCAAATGTGACCCTGTAATGCCAGCTGTCAGCTTATTGATATGTGCTGCTCGTCCCTGGACCATCACACAAGGGCAGGGAGGGCAACAGGCACCTGATACATTATCCACCACCTCTGCTGGGTTCAACAACAACTGGGGAGGGTATCAAATGATGGGGTTGGGGGGGCGTGCACACACACATATGCACACAACAGTGGCAACATCGAAATACATGAAAACTAATGTTTTCATGGCCCATCTTGGGACAAATGTGTACAAGTGTGTTCTGTTTTAAGAAATAAGCTCTTGACTCAAAGCTGAAACTTATACTACTTTATTATTTTTTTTCCCTTCAGGACCTGGTGTGAACTATTCAGGGTGTCAGATCACATGGGCTAAATTTTGCAAAGTAAGTGAACTCTGTGTGGCTGCCTCTTGGGAGAGGGAGGGGCAGAGGGGCTCACCTGCAAGGTTGTCAGGGAGGGCGCTGGGCCTGAAGGCCCTAGACTCTTGGTCCAGTGGCCAGTAGGACCTGCCTGAGGGTTGAGTGGACCAGAGGATTTGGGTGGCACCTCATCCCTAGAAGGGAAAAGCCTAGGGTGGCGGTAGACGTGTCTTTCCCCTTATTCCTTTCTCCAGGAAAACATGGCTGGCAAGGGCTTCTCCTTCTGGGTCTGGCTGGACAATATCATTGACCTTGTGAAAAAGTACATCCTGGCCCTTTGGAACGAAGGGTAGGTAGAAACTCGTGTCTGGCTGAGTACACAGGTGTGACAAGTCACCTGCTCTCCCAGCAGGCTGATGGCAGGGAAACCTCAGCCCAAACCTTGTTGCTTCTCTTTGGCTCCAGGTACATAATGGGCTTTATCAGTAAGGAGAGGGAGCGGGCCATCTTGAGCACTAAGCCCCCAGGCACCTTCCTGCTGAGATTCAGTGAAAGCAGCAAAGAAGGAGGAGTCACCTTCACTTGGGTGGAGAAGGACATCAGTGGTAAGCTCTTGCCCACCCCACCTGGTGGCGATTGTGGCCGCCCTGGCTGCTGCTAGTTTCAGGCACCTACTGCCCCCGCGTGGGCAGAGATGGCCTCACACCCCCCTGCCTCAGACTCATTTGGGTGACTAAATTCTTCCAGCTGGAGGATTGGTTTGCCAGTTTTGTTTTGCTTGCTCCAGGGGCTAATTTGCCTAGAAATTTGCAATGAAAATTTCATTCTTCATCTCTTTTTTTTTACCTACACTGTTAATATTTTATATCAGTAATTATTCAAGTGTGTTACCTGTGGCCCAACTGGGTAGCCTCTCCTGAAGCCAGCTGAACATTTCCACATTGCAGGAGATTCAGGGTCTCGAGTGCCAGGTTGGCATGAGGGAAAATAGATCAGGTGTTTTTCTCCGAGATCACCCAGTCTTGCCTTCCCATATTCCCATATCCCATGACAGGTAAGACCCAGATCCAGTCAGTGGAACCATATACCAAGCAGCAGCTGAACAACATGTCGTTTGCTGAAATCATCATGGGCTATAAGATCATGGATGCTACCAATATCCTCGTGTCTCCGCTGGTCTATCTCTATCCTGACATTCCAAAGGAGGAGGCGTTCGGGAAGTACTGTCGGCCAGAGAGCCAGGAGCATCCCGAAGCTGACCCAGGTAGTTGTTGATTTTCCATGACAGGTGTTTAATTCTGAGGGAAACTGGGAAATTGTAGAATCCTCAGAGGACAGATAGGTAAATGCCTGAAGAACCTGGTGACCTTTATTCCTCTTTCTAGGAAAGAACTTGGTAGCGAGTGCTTTAGGGGCTGGCTGATGGGGCTAGAGAGAGGAGAGGAACCAGTCACCACTCTCTGCTGCACAGGGAGCATCAGTCTGAAGAGGGAAATGGCACACACACTCCGAGACATACCTAAAACTCGGCAGAGAGAAAGCGAGGACAGAGCTCTTTAGTAACAGGATGCCCAGCCAGCACAGCGCTTCTTACATAACAGATGCTGGAAGGTTTGCAACTCAGACTTGAGTCTGGCGTGTTTCCTTTTCCCCATCACTGAACAGTGTGAGCAGCGTCAAGTGGGATGAAGAAAGGCTTTGTGGAGGAAATGAGTGTTAGCAGCGCTGGAACGTGGTTTAAGAGCAGAGTCTCAGGAAAGCGGTGATTGCAGGGGAAGACGGGAACTGGTGGGAGGAGGGTGGAATTGGTATTTAGAATGTGCCGCTATTGAAAATAAGGTTTTTTTTTAATGTGCAAGAGCACGTGCGTTTATGTGGGTTATGCATAAACTTTTCCACACTAAACCCGTGATCTCTGGTGCCATCACCAGGGTGGAGGACAGAGCCCCCTGGTCTGTTCCCATCGGTGTCTGAGGCTCGGACTCTGTGGGTTCTTATCTGGATTCTGACAAGGAGACTGATTTGCCATTCTTAGTTTTTACTTACGTTTTCTTAATCATAGAGTCAGCGGTGGTTTAAAGTGATCCTTTGAGGTTGGCTTCCCTGCCCCAGTTGCTTTTGAAAAAACTTTTTGTGCAAAGAGTTCACACACACAAACCCACCAGCTGCCCTCCCACTTTTACATAGGAATTCCCTGTGAGGAACTTGTTAGAGTGAAAAGAATGAGACTTGGAAGAGGGACTCCGGAGCTAGTTGACAACTGGCTTTCCTTTTGCCTTTGCTCAGGGCTGTCTTGGTCACGCTCTAGGAGCACAAAACTCTCACTTCCTGCCTGCCGCTTATCTCTCTTTCCATGTTGTGCTTCAGTTGGGAGATCTGTTTATCAGCCCCCATCACACTGCCCTGTTCCTTCTGCAGAGGACATTTAGGTCCTCTGACTAATTTTTGCTTCTAAGATCCAAGTCCCCAGCCTCTCCTGTGCGGCCAGGAGGCAAGGCCCTTTCCTGCCGGGAGACTCCAGTGCTTCCTCAGGGGCAAGACTCCAGTCACCAGAAAGGAACTAATTACTTAAGTGCTTTGCCTGCCTCCTGGGGAGGCGAGTGAGTGTGCACTGAGGACCTGAGTGTGCCCCTGGCCATGGGGTCCGGGGTGTGTGGAGTCCTCTGGAGTTGTAAGCGTCTGACCGCTTCCTCTCTGTTTCCATCATGAAGGTATCACTGTCTCTCAGAGATAAACTAAACTATCTTTCCAGGACTCTTCCTTCCTCCTTACTTAGAAGCTCACCCAGTATTTCCTTATGGCCTGAGGGAGAGATTCCTCCATAGAAATGACAAATCCCTTATCTTACAAATTAGGTAAAGTACATTTACAACCTTGTACAGAGCCATAAATCAGCTTTTTGTCGTAGTTCTCCTTTGCTTCTACTGTTGCCATAGCTGAAGCTATTTTTCTCAGCAACATTGATCACCTGGGGAATTAAGTCCTTTTCTGTCTGGGGTGTCAGCTCCCCTCAGGCATTGGGCCCGAATGTATTTATAAGATACCAGAACCCTGCCTTGGTAGCTTCTTTGGATTCTGTACTAAGTTACTCTATTTCTTGGCTAAAAGTAAGCTCAGATGGCAGTCTAAGGGCCCTGGTGCAATGACCTTTCTCCATAAGCCCCAAGCTTAGTATGTGTGTGTGTGTGTGTGTGTATATATATATATATATATATACTTTTTAAAATTGAAATATAGTTATTTACAATGTTGTGTCAATTTCTGTTGTACAGCACAAGGCTTCAGTCATAGCCCCAAGCTTTGTAACTGCTTCTCCTGGCCCACCCAACCCCAGCCATGCCTCTAAAGTGATTTGTTTACCTGAACCCCCCAAATTCCATGCCAGTGTTTCCAGGGCTTTTTGACCTCTTGATATAAGCATTTGGCACTTAAAATCCATTTATTTCCACCTCCACATTTCTAACTAGAGAACAAGAACTATAAATGACAGAGATGGGTCCCTCCCTTTTTGGCCTTCTTCTTATTGTATACAAAGAGAGAAAGCGCCTTGCCTGGATCTCTTAGCTATTGAAGATGTAACGAGACCCAGGCCTCCTGTCTCCCAGACCACCGCTGATTTACGGCACCACAAGACATCTCCCTGTATAGAGAGGCTCTTCCATGTGATAGTGCTGTCCAATGAGGGAGCACTAATACCCTCAGCTCAAAGTGTAATACAGGCAGAGAAGTGCTGATAGGAACGGAAGTTGTAACCCTCAAGTTTGGAACTGCAATAGCCATTTCCATGTTCTCTTAAAGACTCGGTGACTTGGGTATCGGAGCAAGATGCCGGGCCCAGACTGCGTGGACCCGGTCCTGCTCACAGAGAAGTTACCTAAGAGATACCACCAGGCCAGAATACAATCCTCAGTCCATATACAGGCAGTTAAACTTTTTACATGATGTAAGGGAAGAATGAACACCAAGCTGGCGCCCGTCTAGGCTTGGGGGGCGGGGGTGCGAGCAAAGGTCTGCTGAAGAAATTCAGGAAAGCCTTAGGGAAAGAACTGAACTTCAAGCTGCAAGTGCTAGAACATCGAACAGTACACAGTGAAGGAGGCCGCCTGAGGGGAGGTGGAGGTTCCAGACAATCTCTGGTCAAGGATGGAGTGAGTTCCGAGTCAGCCCTGGGGAGGCAGCCAGCTTCCTCCTGCCTGGTACCCAGAGTGGGGCCCCCATCAGTAAGCCCGAGTTTTCTTCTTCCCAGGTGCTGCCCCGTATCTGAAGACCAAGTTTATCTGTGTGACACCGTAAGTGGCTTCCCTTCCCAATTCCGCCTTCATTTCTAATGTCCTCAGTTATCCCTGGGAACAGAACACTGGGTGAGAGTTCTCTTATGAAGGGTTGGAACCCTCTGAGCTATGTTCAGTACTCAAAGTGGCCTCGTGTGTTTAAAAAGCTTGAGCTTTTATTTTTCTGTTGGAGACCAGAGTTTGATGGCTTGTGTGTGTGTGTTTTGTTCTTCTTTTTTTTTTTTCTCCATTGTGTCTTGTCAACCCGGCCCTCTCCCCTCCTGCTGCTCCCCATTTCCTACAGAACGACCTGCAGCAATACCATTGACCTGCCGATGTCCCCCCGCACTTTAGATTCATTGATGCAGTTTGGAAATAATGGTGAAGGTGCTGAGCCCTCAGCAGGAGGGCAGTTTGGTGAGTATCCATCCAGCTGTTGGACCTTGTCCCTGTGGGGGAAGTCAGCCCCCTGGGTGTGATGCTCCCGCATTGGTAGGAGGAGCCCTCAAGCAGCCTTTCCCATAGAAGTGGCAGGCTTGCCCCGTGCAAGTGTATATTTTTTCTAGTAGCCACACTGAAAACAGGTGAGGTTAATTTTAAGAATGTATTTTCTTCAGCCCAATAAATTCAAGAGTAGCATTTTTACGTTAGGAAAAAATAAATGAGGTTCTTTCTGGGTGCTGTCTTTGAACTCTGCTGGGTGTTTTAAGGCAACAGCCCATCTCGGTTGATGGGGGGGAGGGGGTGGCTACCTCTCAGTGGCTCCAGGCGGCTGCACTCAGCAGGGCATCCTTACAGCTTCTTTAAACATGACGAGTTGGGAATGAGTTAAGGTAGGAAGGAGGCTGAGCCCTTCCAGAGGGCAGAGTGAATCTGGGTGATCTGACCCTGTCTTGGCCCCAAGGGGCAGGAGATGGGATGGCAGGGATGGCCTGAGCCTCCATCCCCCAAAGGCCAGGGGTGCGTGCCCGGCCAGCTGGAGGGCTCAGGCGACTGAACTTGCCCTCTCTGTATGTCCTCCCAGAGTCCCTCACATTCGACATGGAGCTGACCTCGGAGTGCGCTACCTCCCCGATGTGAGGAGCCGAGGACTGAAGCCGCAGAGAGAGATGACGAGGCACCTACCTGTGTTCCACCACCCCTTAAACAGCCCAGCCCCAGATCAGCTCAACTCCCAACTTTGTGGTTCCAGATTTTCTTTCTTTTCGTCTCCTACTTCGGCTATCTTTGAGCAATCTGGGCACCTTTTAAAATAGAGAAATGAGTGAATGTGAGGACACACTTTTATCTAAATGCAAATAAGAATGTGCTCTCTGAGACTGTGATCGGGGGTGTGGAAGGGTTGGTGAGAGGGAGGAAGAAGAAACGTTTTGTCTGGTTTTGCCCCCACCCCCTGCCCTCCTTTCTCAGCAGCTTGTTGTCCTTGTCAGAAAAGTGCCTCCTGGTGCCAGCGGCATCCCTCTGCCTATTTCTGTAAGCTAATGCCACGGGCCGCCTCTAGCTACATACTCCTGGCATTGCACTTTTAACCTTGCTAATGTCCAAATAGAAGATAGGACTTTCAAAGCCCCTAAGTTTCTTTTTAAAGTTAAAAACAATTTTTTAAGGGCAAAAAACACTGTATCGGCATAGCCTTTTCTGTATTTAAGAAAACTCAGTTAATAGCCTCTGTGGTGCTTTAGGCATTCAGCTTTCTTCAGGCTGACAATTTATATAAACCCTGACATGAGCTTCAGATCCAACCCTTAAAACACACCTGAAGATGTGGCTTAGCCTTTGGTTTTGAAATAGGAAGTCTGAAAGAGACCCTAAACATCCTAGATTTTTTTTTTATATAAACCAAGTTTTTATTTTCTGCTTTGATGTGTTAGCCTATCAGTAGGTGAGGCTGGGCAGCGGAGCGCCTTACAGCCCATCCTCCCCATCTCCCTGGACTTCGCTCCTGTTTCTGAGCCTTCTGAGCCCGGGTGGTTTCTGTGGGTGCCTTATAAGGGATGGGGGGAGGTGATTCTTCCTTTCCCCAAGTCCACCTGAGCCCCCCTGGTGGCATGGCTCCTTCCAGTGTCTAAAGGTCCCTTGTCCTATTTGCTTTAGGAATCCTGGTCTCGGGACCTCCTGGAATACGAGGAAGAAAGTTACAGGTTGAACATGAATTAGACTCTGGGGCCCTAGTCAAGGGTCTGGTTGAGCTCAGGGAATATGGTTCTTATCCCAGTTTCTTGGTGATTTCCTGCGGCACCTGTAATCACTTCACTTGGTTAACCCAGGGGCAAAGGCTTAATGATAAGCTCCAGGTCTGTCCCTTGGGTGAGGGAGTGTACACCCCAGCCTCCCCCCAACGCTGGTGACTGTCCCCTCCCCACGGGGCCCCGCAATGAGGCAGAACAACTCACATTTAGTGTGCATCGCAGAACCACTTGGTACGCTGCAAGGTGGTTTCTGATATGGGGCTTCCTCAGACCCAGAGGCATGGCTGGATAGGGTGGTCCAAAACCACCTTGTCCCAGTTGACCAGAGAGCTTCTAGGGAATGCTATTCATTACACCTAAATTCGCCAGTTTTTGAAGGGACGACACCTTCTCTCCAAGACAAACGGGTTGATAGGTAGTACAGAGCAATCTCCCTCCAGCAACACTCTCTAAATCATAAGCTTAACTTGAGGGACCTGGGGCGTGAATCTCGGCTTTGCTGGAACAGAAATTGTAAAATCTGTGGCTTTTAGGTAGCTTGTGTATCTGGTTTAAACCCTGATTGTAGCAGAAGCCCCTGAGAGGGGCTGAGACTAGTTCTGGCCCCTCCCTCAAAGAACCCAGTCCTCCTGGACCTGCCCGCTTTCTCCCCCCCAACCCCCCGCCTGACCCCTGCCCAGCCCAGCTGAGGGATTCCCATGGGTAGCCAACCTACCCAATTGGTTTGTGAGATTCTGTCCTGATCACTGCATTCAGATTCCAATGTATACTTACTTAATAGTGTAAAAATTTATATTATTGTGGGTTTTTTTTTTTGTATATTGCTGTATCTACTTTAACTTCCAGAAATAAAAGTTATATAGCAAACTGTCTGATAGTGTGACAGCTCTGTCTCTGGCTGTTCCCTCTTCCCCTGCTTCAGTTCTTAGGGGGCCTCACACACAGGTGGTGCCTGGGTATTGAGAGGAGGTGGTTGCCCCTATTCCCAGGCTGGTGGCCTTAGCCTCTCATGCCCTAGTTGACACAGGCCCACCTCTGGTGCACCCAGCACCCCCATCTTATGTTGGCCACCAGCCTCCAGCTCAGGGGTACCTGGAGGAGCCAGGGGCCTTACTCCTCCCGCTTCCCTCTTCCCGCCTCCCTTCTCCCTCCTCCCTCCCGGGGCCTTTTCAAGCCACCGAGTCCTGTTTGGGGTCAGATAAGCTACCTAAGGGGGGTTGGGGCGCAGACACTCCCACCCCCTAGGCCTCCCCTTTCACAGTTGACTCCATTATCATTTTCTCTTCAGTTCGCTCCGTGGGGACGGTCGTCAACACTTAACCGGCCGAGGCTCCGGGCCCCGGGGCCGTGGGCGGTGATAATTAACCGACCTCGGCGCCCACTCGGCTGGCTCCCCCTCCCCCCCCGCCGAGCACCTTGGAGACGAGCCCGTGCGGGAGATACGCGCCGCCTTCCTCTGCAGAGATGCGGCTGGAGATTAGCGCGCTCAGGGCTCCGGCGCTGCTTCCCCGCCCGCCCACCCCGCCAGCCCCGCGCTGGGCCCCTGCGAGCCCCTCTTCCCTTGCTTTGATCCCTGAAGTAACCTTGTCATCGGTCTTGCTTCCCCATACCCAGGCCTTCAGTGACAGCCCCTGGGCTCTAGGTGCCAGGGGCCAAACGGGGGACCGTCCTTTTCTCAGGCCGACCGTTTGAAAACGCAGTGGCAGTGGGATGGTGCCACCTGCTGGTCTCTGGGGAGAGGCCAGGGGAGGAGGGACTGCTGTGAGGCTCTGGCGGTGCCCACCCCTCTCCAGCAGGGGCAGGGGTATTGAGAATGTCTGGGCCCTGGCCCTCAGCCGCCACCTTCAAGATTGCTTATAGCAGCAGCTGATAAGGAGAGGCAGGGACCAAAGTTCTCCCCACCCCTCAGTAATTCCTGCCCTATCTTTACCTAAGACCTCGACTTCTTTAGTCTTCTGAGAGGCACTGACAGTATTGGGAGGGGGGTGGCACCCTTAAAACCACAGAAAAGGGAGCAGAGTGGCAGCTTCAGGCTACACATTGCAGCACCAGCCAAGCGGGAGGAAAGGAACAAAACGACTCCAGCGGTCCCTGTGACCCAGGAGCCATACGAGCAAATTTATGGAAAAAAAATTTATTCAAAAACACAGTTTACACAGATGTATGGCCTATGTACAGAGTACAAAAGAATCCCTCTTTTCATCCCCACCTTCCTTTAGAGATGTGTCATCCTGGGACTCCCAGTCACTGCCCTGGGCTGCACGCGGCAGCCTCAGAGGGAGGAGTGTGTGAGGTTGGGAGCCAGGCCTCAGACCACAGCCAGTTATGCAACTGTGATGAAGCCTGTTCCAGGTTCCACCTCCCAGCACAGCGGAAGGCAATCAGCTTTTACCCCTCACTCCAGACTCCACAGGCATGCGGCAGGCCCCTGATGCTGCTTCTTGCGGCAGGTTTTTTCCAGGAGGGGAAGGGATCAACCCTGCAAGCCCTGGGCCTTCTGGTCACCACCACGTCCTACTGCAGTCTCTCCCACTCCCCTTCATCTTTCCCATAAGTAAGTAGGAAGTAAGTAAGACAGGTGAGGAAAGAAGGCTGAGGCTGGCCGGAGGGAAGGGGGTAGTGGGTGGAAAGAGTAGGCTTGTGGGCAGTGGCCTCATAGACTTGAAGCCAGAGCCCCCTGGTTGGAGGCCAGGAGGCCTAGAAACACCATCCTCAGAGCAGCTCCAACAGGCCCCAACGAAAATGACCCATTTCTGCTGTTAGGAACATGGCCATGGCCTAGATCAGCTCAGTTCACAAAAAGTCTGAAGTCCATATTCATCAAAGTATAAAATATCTCTCAAAACTGAACCCCAGCCTCCCTCCTGTGAGGAAGAATCAAGAGACAAACACGTATGTTGCTCTGTACAAGAGCAGATGCACACACGCTTGGGAGGTGAAGCTTCTAACTCAGGAGTCACAGTGGAGCTTAGAGACATTCATTATCTGTCTCTTTTCCCTTCTTGAACAATTTCTTCCAAACAGCTGCTGGGCAGACAAAGGCTCTGGCAGGAGTTGGTTTGCCTGCATTGAGTACCTGCAAAGGACAGACCCAGTGGGCTCTTGGAACACCTCTCTCTGAAGAAAGAGGCAGCGGCTGCTGCAGCCACGTGCCTGGGACTGCGAAGGCGAGGCGGGCCCACCTCATACACATATACATGCACGCACACGTGCACAGGGCCGTGTGCTGCCTGCAAAGCCATCAACAGGCACAGCAATAGAAAAATAAAATCACACTGAATATGAACCCTTCATATTGAGTATTGTTTCCGAAGAGAAGTGTGGGGTTCAAACATTCACGAGAGCGAGCCTCTGCCAGAGGTGAAGAGACCAGTAGGCGGGGAGAGCCGGTGGTCCAGGCTGTCCATCGGGCGGCGTAAGAGTTCCTCCACGTGCCGGGCTACATCCATGGTCTCATCCAGGTCGAACTCTCCATCTTGGTCAAGGACGGGGTCAGGGCTGGTGGAGAGAGAGGGGTGTAAGAGGCCACTGGCATGCCTCACAGCGCAAAGCTCCTGGGGGACAGCTGGGGGACTAGGGTCTCCTGGGAACAGGAGCAGCACTGGCTAGATTCCCACACCCCAAGTTGAATCACTCATTGGCTTGTTGGGAGACACCCCAGTTCTAGTTTCATCACTCACGACCTCATTGAATGGTCTCAGGGAATTCCCTTCCCCGTCCCTGTCCTCATCTGTAAAACGAGGTGGTTGGGGGAGTGAGCTCTGCCCACCTTCGACACTAATCCATGAAATCCCAGGCACCATTCACTGAGAACCTGTGAAGCCCTGGGCCTCTCAACCAGCTTACGCCAATCCTCACAGCCACCTGTGAGGCAAGCCTTTATTCCACTTTGTAGAGAAGGAAACTGAGGCTCCAGTATGTTAGGAAACTTGTTCAGGGCCACCTGGTTGGCAGGTGGAGTCAGGATTGGAATTCTGGTTTGTGACTCCCAAGCCTGCGGTCAGCTCTCTGCAGCAGGCCACCCACAACTCAAAAGAGAAGTAACTCTCTGCTCTGGGAACTCCAGAGAAGAGCATTTGATACCCCGTTCCCACACAACTCCTAAGAATAATCACTCCATCCACAGCTACCCTGTATCAAGCCCTTACAACAGCTTCATCTGTGCTAAATCCTCTACCTGTGCTCTCTCACTTAGTCCTGACCCCATCCCATGTGGTAGGTATTCCTGCCTCCATTTTACAGATGAAGCAACTGTGTATCAGAGAGGCTCAATAATTTTCCCTAGGTCACACAGCTTGTCAGTACCAGAGCAAGGACGCTGCTATGTGTAGTTTCAAAATGCTCTATGCTTTTTATCCGCTGATCTCACCCACCCTTCACCTGGGCCAGTGCCAGTGCCTGGCCTGGGCTGGGTGGTCTCAGACCTAGGGGAACTCTGGATGCCTTTGCCCACCAGCCCTCCAGGGGCCCAGCCTGAGGCCAAGTGCCCAGTTCCTCCCCTCCAAGCCCCAGGAGAACACAACCTACTTCTGTGGGTACATGTTATAGTGAGCCTGGGGGCACACAGCTGGAGAGGGGGCCTGGTCCATGTAGGTGGCGCTGCCCCCAGCAGAGTCTGCAGAGGCGCTCACAAACCTGTGGGAGGGAGCAGAGAGGAGCATTAACTGATGTGGAGAGGGGCTCAGGGGGCATCTTCATGTCTTCTTCAGGTGTAGAAGGACAAAGGCCCGCTGAGCCTGGGGCTCTGGCTGCAGGAGCGGAGCCCTGGGTACTGGCTCCCTCGTGAGCAGGCCCAGTTCCCTCCCCTGGGTACTGGCCCCCTCATGAGCAGGCCCAGTTCCCTCCCCAGGGCTGGGCCAGGTGTGAGGGGGAGGGAACACTGGGCCCCTCAATGGGAGGGGGGACGGTGAGAGGTGAGGAGGTGGGGAGGGGATAGGGGGAGAAAAGAGGCAGCCCCAAGACCAGAGCCGGACCCGGGACACTTACTCAGGGACCACTTGCTTGATCTGTGGCTTCACGTATCCGTCCACTGCTTTGGCTGCAGCGGGAGAGGGGATGGTGATGAGAACCAGTCTCTGGGAGCTCCTCAGTGGGTGGAAACACACCCATGCAGTCTGCTGCCTCCCTACATTGCCCTGGGGCCTTAGCAAGGATGAGATTTCCCACAGACTCCCAATTAACATCAGCCTGAGGGCCCCCCTAGACCCCTGGCTCATTCCTTCTCCGGCTTCCTTTTCTAGCCATTAGCTTTCTCTCTCCCTGCCCCCACCCCCTACCCAGGAAACAGAATCAACACCAACGAGCAGACCCAACCAATGGACCAGGGACAGGTTGAAGAGAAAAAACCTATCCATTTTGCTTCCTCCACTCAACTTGGGGGCAGGTCTGAGGGTGGAGAGTGGTGAGGGCAGCTGATTAAGAGGGGAGTAGTGCATTATCTGTGGGTTTGCATTATCCCGGCTCCTCCCTGCAGCCCGTAGCCTCTTTCACCAAGGGCACAGAAGTGAGAGTCCACTTGGCATTTTGCTTTGCAGGGAATAAAGCTGGGAAGAGGTATCGCTTTCCCTGTCTTCACTTGTGAGCCCTGAAACCCTCTGTGCATGCTCTGCACCGTCCCATGGATCCACACCCACAGGGGAAATGCCCTTGGGCTCTTCTTGGGGCGGCCACATTGACTAGCCCCAAGAGCATCAGGGCCGGACGCACCGAGCACAGGAGTGTAGTACTTGGAGAAGACCTCATCCTTGGGCCGGTCAGGAAACACGTAGATGAGATAGTCCAGGTCTCCCAGCCGGTCGGCCAGAGATCGGATGGAGAAATCCCGTGTGGTGAATGGCTTCAGATTCCACAGGTTGCGGTCCGCTGTGAAGAGGCCAAGCTCGTTCCCACAACCCACCACCCTCAGGAGGAGGATCAGGGCTGGGGGCAGGTTTGCAGAGACATCCCGGCTTTTACTAGCCTGCATGCAACCCCCACCCTGTGCTCTTCTGCATAGGGCAAGGAGGTGACTACGGGCAAGCAGACACCAACAAGGCTGCGTCAGGACAGACAAAGGAGAGTAGACACTGCTCAAAGACTCGCTTGGAAGTTCTGGAGTCAAGGGGGCCAGTGATTTTAGGTTCTCCCAAATGGAAAACCCTAGAAAGGGAATGTGTTTCTGAGCAATACTCCTCCCATCCTCCAAGTTCAATTCCCATCTTCCCCATTGGGCATCTTTGAAGGATGCAGGCCTGATGGAGAATGGGGAACACAGAAATGGGAGACAAGGTCGTGGAGTGTGGGCAACACAGGGCACTCACGAGAGTCAAACTTCCAGGCAATGGTGATGCCCCCGATTTCTGAGTCACTAAAGCGCAACAAGAAGGTTCCATCGGGCTTGTTGATGAGCAGATCGTGGGCCTGTTGCTTATTCACAAAACCTAGGATGGCTCTGGGTGCATGGAGCATACGGTGTCACTGCTGAGCCAGCAGCCACTGTCCCCTGAGCCCATGACCTCCCAACTCCTGGGCCCCCATGCCTCACCCATCATTCCAATGGGGCTTGTGATGTTTCTTCAGCACCTCCATGACCCCATCGAACCACTGCCAGAAGGTGTAGTTCCAGCCGGGCAAGTTCTCCTGAGAGCCCCCGGGAAACCCCAAGTCACAGGTGGTCCAGAAAACAGTGCCCACTGGTCCTCACCCAGACCTTCTCCCAGTTCCTCATCCTGCCAGCCCTAGACTCCAGCAGTCCACAAACTGATACAGCCACCCTGACTCGTATCCTAGAGAACCAGAGAGTAAAAAGGCCTCCTGCCTCTCAAACCCAGGGGTCCAGGGCAATCCCATGGAGTGAGGGTCAGAAGTGCAAAGAATTGTCCAAGCTGGACGAGACCTCCAAAGTCATTCCTACCCCACCCCTTCATTTCACAGATGGGGAAACTGCAGCACAGAGGAGGGACGGGGCTGGGCAAATCAGTTAACACATCTAGGATGGGAATCCCAGGATGCTGACACCCAGCTCTGGCTCCTTCCATTGCCTTGCTTTAGCTCTCATGGCTGCCGAGATTCCTTGGGGTAGCAACCCTGTCTCTCCTGGTTGTAGGAGAGGGGGCCTGAGGGTGGAGGTGGGCAGCTGACCACGGGCAGTAACTCTTTGTGAGGTGGGGGAGGAGGCAGGGCACGAGTGGTCTCCGGCAGGCAGCAGGCGCACGCCCGTCCCTCACCCTGTTGAACTGGGACCAGGACACGGACATGCCGTTGTAGTCCTCGAGGTGGCTGCTGCTGTTGTTGAACAGCTTCTGCGCCAGGAACACGAGGTTCTCCTTGGTCAGGCCCCGGTTGCTCTGCACTTCGGCCTTGAATTTCATGTTGAGCGCCTCGCACAGCTGCGGCCACAGGACTTTGTCGGGCACCGCGAACGGCACCCTGCCCTGGAGGGGGAGAGAAGAAAAGGAAAAAAGGCAGAGTGAGGGAGTAGGAGATATTTACACACACACACACACACACTTAGTCTCAGAGGGGACTGAGAAAGAAAACACAAACAAGAGAGAAAGAGAGGCTGGGGGACAGGGGCAGAGGAGGTGGGCGTGCAGGGATGCAGACCCAGACCAGAGCCTAGAGGAACCAAGGAGACCCCAGTCCCGTGACCTGGAGCCCAGACAGAGTCGAGGACATGTGGAGGGCAGGGCGCTCACACCAGCTGCCCCCTGACCTGTGGTCGGGTCCTGGGGTGGGGGAATACCACTCAGCAGGGGCCCAGGGGTTGAACCTGGGAGATTCTGAGGGCCTGGAGGGGCTGGGGGGGGTGTCCTGCGGGGACTCACTGGCTCAGCAAAGGCATTGTCCCACAGCACTGTGGCGGTAGCATTGTGGTCCTGGCTGCCGTGAACGATGACAACCACAGGAAGGGACAGGGTCTATGGGAGCCCAAGAAACAAGGGGTAAGTATGACCACCCTCTTGCCCTCCACTTGGGGAAGACTCCCAAACCTCATTCCTCAAGCCCCCCCCCAGCATAACCAAAGCAAAAGCAAACAAAAAACACACAGCAGAGTTCTTCTTGGCCCATTGCCTGTATTTTGTGGGCTGGTGCCAGACTATAACCCAGCACACAGGCACCAGCAGAGTGAAATTAGGTTTTCTGAGAGCATCTCAGGGTACCTGGACTGTGCCTGGGTGAGGATTCAAGTCTCTGGCTTTCTCAAGCCTGCCAGAGGCCTGTGGGGGATGGGGGAGCAGCAGGGCCTCACCTTCACCTGGAACACAAGCTCATTGCTGCCGACGCTGAACTGAGACTCAAACAGGACCGTGAACTTCTCCTCTGTCACAGACTCTGCGCCTCGTCGGTCAGCGCGCTTGATCCTCTTTAGCGACTGCAGGGCAGGAGGTCAGAGCGGGATGAGGAGAACGCAGCTGGTTATGGGGACTCAGTTTCCAGCAGAGCCCCCCTCCACGGCCCGGCCCGGTTCTCACCATGTTCCTGAAGTGGGCGGTGAGGGTGCCTGTGGCCTGGTGGTACTCCATCACACAGCAGTTGTTCAAGATCTCTCCACTGCACTCACTGCGAAGGGGAGAGGAAGTCATCTCCACTGGGCAGGGGCAGGGGCCGGGGCCGGGGCCGGGGCCAGGAGCGCGGTCCTGTCCGCACCTCAGGCCGGGGCTTCTCCACCAAGCCCAGCCAGCAGCCCCCGCCCCTCCCCTGAGACCGTTTCTCCTCCACGTGTCGCTGGGCTCACTTTTTCATCAGCCTGGGAGCACCCAAGTGAGGTCTCCAAGAGTGGGGCCTGGTCTCTATCAAAATTCCTTGGGTATGGAGACTGATGTGAGGACCTTTGGCAGCTTCTAGTGCCACTTGAGATAAACGTCATGACCCTGCCCCCCTCCCTGGCCTCACTGAGCTCCTCTCCCCTCACTCAGGACAAGCCAGCCTACTGCCTTGTCTGTTTGTGAACACGCAGTCTTTGTGCTGCCTCGGGACTTCTGTCCTTGCCCTTCCTATGGTCTCGAACACTCTTGACCTCCTTCGGGTCTTGACTCAAATATCTCCTGAGAAAGGCCCTCCTTGACCACTACTCAGACGCTGTGATATTGCTCTGTTTCAATTTTCTGTCTAGAGTCTATAACCTTTTGATACTGCCTGATTTTTAAGGATATATGACTGTCTCCCTCCTCAGCCCAAACATAAGCTCCAAGAGAGTGAGGACCTCTGTTATATTTGTCATCCTATCCCCAGAGCACACGGTGGGCCTCAATGCACATGACCCCGCCTCCCATTCACTCACTCTTCCTTCATTCAATTTGTGGCTGGACTGCCAGATCCCTGGACCCCTGGGTTCTCTAGCCACATATGCCTTCTCTTTGCTCCTTCCTCAGGACAGGCCCACGTCTCTCTGCCTGAAAGTCTTCCCTCTCCGTGCCCTTTCCCTCGATCCTCCTAGTCATCCTGCAGCCTTGGGACTAATTGTCATTCTGCTCCACCCGCTCCATGACCCACTTCCACGTGCCCTATACCTCTCCCTTGTCCCCTGCTAGTCATTAGTCATTTCTCGTGTCTGCTGCTTGCTCTGCTAGTTTAGAGGCTGGACGAGGACAGAGCCAAGTTCTGTGTGGCTTACAGCTGTGTCCCAGTGCTCAGCACAGGTCCTCGGACACCCCAGCAGTGAAATCCCTGTTGACCTACTATGTCCCAGGCATGGCAGGGACAGGGGAGGCTCTAGCAGGAGGTGAACACCAGCACAGAGTGTCCTGGAGAGACACCGGACCACGTGGCAATGCAGGGCAAAGGGCTGCAGAGAGGGCGGCTCTGCTGTCCCCATCACCCAGGACTCCTGCCGTAGAGCAGAGGCTGAGCTTGGGGATAAGCAGGCGGAGGGAGGGCGACGTACTTGCGGGTGTTCTCGTTCTTGAGCAGAGACTTGGCCTGCTGCTCACTGATGATGGTGGCCTTCACCTGGGGCGGGTTCATGTGCACGTTCAGCTTCCCGCCCACCAGCAGGCGCACGGTGGCTGCAAACTTGGTCTGGGTCTTCAGGACCTGAGGGGGCTGCTTCTCGATGATGAACGTGCTGCGGGCACACAAATGACCGGGTGCAGCTTCAGGGGACAGAGCTCTGGTCCCTCCCTCCCCACAGGGAGGCTGCCTCGCAGGGGGCTCAGCAGGAAAAGGAAGGGCACGTGGCACAGCCCCTAATCCCTGGGAGGCCACTGCGAGTCAGGGAAGGTGGTGGGAGGGGAGGAGCAAAATGAACTCAGCAGCTGAAACGGGCTATAGGGGACAAGGGCAGCCCATGCAGTGTCCACGAGAGACACCAGGCAAGGTCAACATCCAGAGGCCATAGCAACAGGGGATGGAGGGGGATGGGATGAGAGTGCGAGACAGAGAGACAGGATTCAAGTGGGAGCTCCCTGTCCACAAAGACCCTGCTGCCCCACCCAGGCCAACTGGGGTGCTGGGCGTGGCCAAGAGGCAGCCATCACCTGGTCACCAGGGCTGAGATGATGTCTGTGATGGTGCCGTTGACCTCAGCCAGCATCTCCTCCACTGGGCCGGGGATGGGCAGCTGCTGGCACAGGTGCTCAGCTCTGCGGATCTGCTGCCGGTTCTGCCAGATGATCTCTGCCAACTTCTCACACCTGCACGGGTGCCCCGAGGCCACCGGGAAGGACAGTGGCTTCACTCCCACATCCCCCAGGCCAGAGGCTGGAAGGTTCCCAGGCTGGCGAGGAGGCCCAGACCCAGCTCCACCCCCAGGAAGCCTTGGCGCCTTAGCCACCTCTCCTGTCCACTGGGCAGAGCAGAGCTGCCCCGCCTTCCAGAAACACATAGGAGGAATGACCCTGACTTGGGTCCAATCAGCCTGAGTGCCACACTGCACATCAGGCCCTGCCCCACTCCCTGGTCCAGTGACTCCCCTCATGGGGAGGTAGCCCAGGATCAGGGCACCGAAGTCCTTATCAAGACCCAGAAGCACCAGTGAAGTAAGACCTGCGCCTGGACAGAAGGAGCCGGCTGCACGTGTAAAGGCGGGAAGCAGAATAGCAGCTGCGGCACCGCTCTGGGCCCTGCCCGCCTCCCCCACACCCATTACCAGGACTGTAGCACGTCCAGGCTGCCCTCGGGGGGCCCTCCGTTCCCGGCCAGCTGCTGCCGCCGCTTCCACTGGATCAGTTCGTCATCCAGAATGATGGTCTGCTGCTTCCGCAGCAGCTGCAGGGTCTTCTGGTGCTTCTCGGCCAGCTCCTGCAGGGCGGTGGGGACAGCAGGCCCTCCTGGGCTCCCAGAGAACAACCCCGCAGGCCCCCTCAGCAGGTGGGGCCCTTCCCCTCTCCCCCACGGCTCTGCCTCGCAGGCGTCTTCAGGAGAGGATCTGGCCTCCTGTTCTCCTCCTGGCTCTCTCCCTCTCTGGGGTCACCAGGACAGCTTGGGATGTCACCTTTCCACCTGGGAGGAGAGGGACACAGAGCCACTCACCACGCGGTACTGCTGCAGCGTCTGGGCCTCGCGCTGCAGCCAGGCCTCCAGGGTCACCTGCTTCTGCTGGAGGGCCGTCTCCCGGCTCAGACGCTCCTGCGGGTTCAGCTGGGCCAGCTGGGCAAACTGAGCTAGAGGAGGGACAGACACCACAACCATGATCTCCCACAGTCCAGCAGGAAGCCGGGCAAGATCCTCCAGGGACACATCTGACCAACGGCGAGTCGGGTTCTACAGCCAAGGGTGCCCAGAGGTGAGTGGGCACCGTTGCGTGGCCCCCCAACTCTGAGCTCCTCTCCAGGAAATGGGGGGACGCAGGCCTGGGGTACAGCTGGGGAGGATCCTGCCCATGGCATCCCTTTCCCCACAGCCGTCCCACCCCACCCAGGGTCCAGCTTGGAGCCACGCTGCCTGGTCCCAAGTGCGCCCTCGCCGTTCACCAGGGGGGAGAACTCGGGCAAAGCCCCTCCCTCTCCTATGCCTCAGTTTCCCCGTGGGTGACACGGGAGAATCCCAGCGTCTGCCTCCGTGCCCGCTGTGAGGTTAAACAAGGGATGACACAGAAAACACTCCAGAAGCTGCCTGGCACGGGTACGCCCCAGGTGAGAGGCAGTCCTTATGCTTAATGGTTACAGGACGGGACTGAAGGGTGGCGGAGACCAGCAGCTTCAGCCCCAACCTCACACGGCAGAGCCTCGTCAGGAAGGCCCCGCTCCGCTGGCTTTGCCCCGACTCCCAGGCGCAGCAGCCTCTCCTCGGGAAGGAGGGGCCTTGTCCTGGTGCTGAAGGTGCCTAACATGCCTGTCCAGGTTGGGCCACTGTGAGCTCAGCTGACCAACCGGGGGAAACAGAGGCGGGGAGAGGGGTCCAAGGCCCACTGGGGACACAAAAGCAGCAAAATGCTCTCAGGAGAGGAGGTAGCTTCTCTCCACACCAGCTGTTAGGAATCTCATCAATGGCAGGAATAAGGCAATGAGGCCTCGCTGACTCTCTTTTCAAAAAATCTGTTATGAAATACTTAAGACACAGGGAAGTAGAAAGGATGATACCAGGAACACCTGTGTGTCAATAATCCAGCTTAAGAAATCAAATATCCCCACAGTCCAAGCACCTGCACACCCTCCCCTGCTTGCAGACCCACCCCTCCCTCCAAAGGTAAACACTATCCTGGATGCTGGGATTCCTACCCCGGCCACTAGCCTTTCTGAACACCCCAGTGTTCTCCCTGGGGCTGAGTCAAGAAGACGTGAGCGTCAGCACATCTTGGTCAAGTTCCTGGCAGGCCTCTGAGGGCCATGTCACACTGACCTCGGCCCTGCCCCCGTGGACGCACACTCTGGGACAGACCAAAGCAGCTCTGGACAGCCAGGAAAGCCCAGAACTGAAGAGAACTGAGAAATCGGTTCCATAAAGACTGCAGGGGGCTGAGCAGGAAGAGTACTGTCCAGGCAAGGAACGCAGCAGAATAACCTGGACGGCCACCTCGGAATCCTGCCACCCGCAGGGAGGAGGTGGTGATCCCGACACCTGGGCCCGGCCTCCCTGTGCAAGCGAACCACTGAGGTCTCTCCTCGCAATTTGCACAAGCTCTGGGAGGGACGCCAGAAAACGTGAGGCAATTGTCTGCTCCACTGGAGGGAGCTGAGAATTCCCTTGCGCAAACAGATCAATAGTCTGCGTTTCTGATGGGTGCACTTGATAAATGAGACTGAGCTGACATTGCACGTTGGATACAAACCCAGCCAGAATCCAAACCCAAACGAACAAATAGGAAACAGAAAACCCAAGGACAGGATCATCAGTACTGTCAACCAGTCACAGGCCTTGGGTAGAAATAACAACTGAAACCTCCTGTTCCCTAATCTAGGAAGAGGACTGTCCATTCTTCGGGTTTATCTGGGATGGATTCAGATGGGAGAAAGATGTGCTAGAATCATCCCCCCAATGTACTCAACACCTGCTATGACTCAGGCAATGTGCTAACCTCTGGATGTAGAAAACACTCATAGGGCAGGGTTTGGAGGAAAGCTTAAATAGTTAAATTAAAATAGACTCTTTAAAATTTTAAAATAAAAAAGGAGGAACAGAGGAACAAACACTGAAAAGGGACAAAGCAAAATAAATATTAAAATGTGGACCTCAATACTTTATATTAATATTACATTAAATATTAATGGACTAAGAATCTCAATTAAAAGCAGAGATTGAGAATAAATACAAAAGCAGGATTCAACTATATGCTGTCTGTATTTCAAATTTTTAAAAGTATGAGTAAAGATATGCTGCTTCAATATAGAATAAGAAAGCTAAAGTAGTTATATTAATATCTGATAAAGTAGATCGAGTCAGAGTGTTATCAGAGATCAAGAAAAATATTCCATAATTAATATGTCAATCAGAAAGTCATTAATCATAAATGTATATGCATCTAATAACAAAGCTTCAAAATATATAAAGCAAATATTTACATAAATAATTGGAGAATTCCACAATATAATAGGAGACATTAATAGCTCTCATCTGATGGAATAATTAAGCAAAAAAAAAGAAAATCAATAAAGACTTATCAGTGGTTCGTAAAATGTGAACCAGGGATCCCTGAAGTGTTCCTAAGACCTTTATAGGTGGTCCACAAAGCCAAAACTATTTTTACAAAGTCATAAGACTTTATTGCCTTTTTTTTCTTTTAATTATTTATAAGGATACAGCAGAGTTTTCTTATTTTTTAATATTTATTTATTATTGTATTACTTATTTTTTTTATTTTGGTGGGGAAGTAATTAGGTTTATTTTTAGAGGAGGTACTGGGGATTGAACCCAGGACCTCATGCATGCTAAGCACTTGAGTTATACACGCCCCTCACAGCAGAGTTTTCTCAATGCTGCAAGATATGTGATATTACAACAGATTGAAAGCCAGATCCAATTATCTCCTATTAAGCCTAACATTAAAGAGATTTGTAAAAATATAAAGCAATGCCACTCTACTCACTGAATTTGGTTTGTAAAACAGATGTTGGTTTCTCAGTTTTGGGATTTTTAAAAAATTTTATTATGTTAATATATTATATCTGTTAACATTAGTGAATTGATTATTGCTAGTTTTAAAATGAAACCACTTCAGAACATACATTCTTTTCAAGTCTACAAAATACATTCACCAAGATAGAGCATATGCTGGGGCATAAAGGAGGTCTCAATAAATTTAAAAGAAAAGATCATACAGAATATGTCTTCAACGACAATGGGATTCAACAATGAAATGAAAATAAAATCAATAATGATATGACATCTAGAAAAAAACCGAATATTTGGAAATTAAACAATATACCTTTAAATAATATACAGGTAGAATAATTACTCAGAAGAGATCCTAGAAAATATTTCAAATTGAACAAGAATGAGTATACAGCATATCCAAAATCATGAGATACAGCTAAAGGACTGCTGAGAGGGAAATTGATGGCTCTGAATATATGTATTAGAAAAGAAAAAAGGTCTAAATCAATGACCTAAGGGTCTACCTTAAGAAGCCAAAAACAAGAGCAAAGGAAAAGGCAGCTTGACACTTCCTGTTCTCACTAGGATGGGGTGGTATAGCTCTGTGGTCAGTTTGGAGTGGAGGAAGATGAGCCATTTCAAGGTACTCCTTTAAGAACTCCTAAAAGTGTACCCGGGCTTAATTCCTTCTAAGTTAATTTTTCTTTCCCCGCACCCTTCTCATGGCAGCCATTGGCAAACTATTGAACTAGGAGACAGGAGAATTTTCCACTGTTAGCCCCTCCTCCCAGCTTTACCTCATATCAGTGAGGCTCAAGGAGGGGCATTCCTGAAATTCCACCTCTCCCCAGCCTGGCTCAATCAGGGGACTAAAGTCATCCCTCTGATTGGGAAACACTTTGTCCATGTTCATTCATTCATTAATTCATTCATTGATATATTCACTGAAGAGTGGTTAATAAAGTATAGAGATTTTCTGACATAGCTCTACGGAAGATCCAGTTCTGCAATTTACAAGCAGCCCAGCCAAGTTACTTGTTCTCTTTGAAACTCAGTTTTACCATCTGCAAAACAGGAATAATATAACCACCTATTTCCTATGGCTGTTGTAAAGACTGAATTGTATAATGCACCGAAAGGATTCAGCCTGGAGCCTGGCCCATGGCAGGGGCTCCATCACTGGGAGCCATTACACCTTGGGTAAGGTTCTGAGGAGCTAGACATGGACCTAGGCCCAACCCTGCAGGCTGCAAGTGGTCTCACTTGGTCCTCCAGACACGCACTGCCCTCCTACGCCCGCCTTACCCTGGATCCTCAGGCTCTCTTGATATTGGATGATAAAGTACTCTTGAGTCTGCTGGAGCTTCTTCAACTCATTCTCTGTGTCCTGCGTGACCAGTCGCAGCTCCTCAAATGTCTGGTTGATCTGAAGGTGTTTCTGGGACATGGCATCAACCAGGATCCCAGCAGAAGAACTACCCTAGAGACAGATCAGGGGAGAGTGTGGGCAGCAGTTAGCTGGGCAGTGAGGATGTGAGAAAACCTCAGGCCTCAGGGAACGTCAATACTACTACTCCAAATCTAGAATAAGAAGGAAGGGGAATTTGAGTCAAAGAGTTGCCAGAATTGAGGTGGATGGCGGAACAGAAGGAGAACTATGTGACCTGGTAGACGGTGGCATCTTCATAAACTATTGTGGGAATTTCTACTGTAGTCCTCCACCAGAGTATCCCACACTGGGTCCATCTGAATTCTCTCAGAGAGACTAGAACCCAACACATCCTAGGAGTTACCTGGGTTTTCCTACTAACAGTGATGACCCCTCATTTCAGTTGTTCACTGACCTGATGCCATGACTGTGCCGGGTGCTGGAGACATAGTGGGGGACAAGGCTGTGTGAACACACATCATCTGTGTCCTCCCTTAAGACCTTCTTGTGACTGAAGGGAGAGCATGAACCTCTCATAGGCGGTGTCCCCAAATGAAGACCCAATGGAGACTCCAAATGCAGTTACTGGGGAGGCTTCACCAGGGCTTTGTGGATCCAGACACTGAACTGGCCCGGTCTGATCTTTTCCTTCAACCAAGTCTTTTGTGCCTTTCCAATTAACCACTCTCAGGATAAAATCCAAACTCCTTCCCATAGCCTCCACTGCCCTTACTGACAGCCTCTGCCTACTCCAACTGCCAGCCCCACTGCTGCCCAAGCACACTAGCTACTTTGTGTTCCTTGAATACACAAGCATGTTCCTGCCTCAGGGCCTTTGCACTTGTTATTCCATCATTCTGGAACATTCTGGTACCAAACCTACCTGTGGCTGGCACCTTTTCAGAGTGACCTTCTCTGACAAACCAATTTAATGTAGCCCTGCTCTTACCAAAATTATCTTGTTTTTGCATCTCCTTCTTTCTTATCTACTTCCCTGCTCTAGGATATGAGCTCCCTAAGGGCTGGGACCTTGTCTATCTTGTGCACCACAAAATCTCCCAAACCCAGAACATCAGAGATGTTCAAGAACAGCTTGATGGCTGGGAGAAGGATGATCTTCCCCACAACCAGGACAACATTGGCATCTTAGGCATGATTTTTAATTGAAGCTGAATCCATTTGTACCTGTACAGATAGCTCTGTCATTGCACCAAGTCAAGGGTTGTACTAGTTGACCCTTGGTGACCTGGCTTCTGCTTCTGCCCGTTCTCTGGTTTTACTGATGGGGATCCCCAGTTGGCTCCCTTCTCCCCAGTAGCACTGACTACTTGCAAGTCTTTGCATGCGGTAGGATGGCCGGTGCCTTCCTACTGTCTCATATACTGCGGTTACTTTTGACTAGAAAACTCATCCTGCCTCCTTCCCTTCTTTCCCCCTTTCCCTTTTTCAGACACCTCTTTCCTCAGGACACCCCCTGCCAGCCTGCCCCAATCTGAGTTGGGTCCTTTTTCCATATATGCCCCCTTAGCACTCAGCTGACCCCTAGAGAATCTATCATCATCGGAATTTCCCCTAGGCAGGGACCAGGACTTATCTGTTTCTCCTGTCTTAGTCCATTGTCAGAAACACAGCAGGACCTCAATTAACATTTACTGAATGAACACTCAAATTCCTGAAATCAGTGTCCACAACAACAAAAAATTAATAAATAGGACTCGTGCTCCAGGCACTATTCTGTGGCCTTTACCTATGGGATATCATTTTATGAAACTCACTTTGCTTTCTTGGAGATGATAGACCATTTGTACCAATGTTCAAGCAGATATCTGATGCCTTTAAGATTTCAGAAATTCAGCCCTCTGCCTCTTTGGGCTGCGCCTCCCTGAGCTTGCCTGGGTTAGTCTTTCTGACACAGACCTTGGCTCCATTCCTCCCCACAGACAGCATCAGAGGGAATTTTTTATTTTGGCCACAGCCCCATGTATTGAATGACAAATCTTTTCCCTGGTGATTTTTAATGCCATCTCTGACAACGATTGAATTTCCAGATGTGTATGTGTGTTTTTAGGGCTTTCTCTTCAGTTTCATTTGTCTTTTTGCCTATCCTTTGTCCACCCAGTATCTGCTGTAATCCTCACAATAGCCCTATCAGGTAGATATTATGACTATCCCCATTTATAATAGAAAAAACAGAGGCTCAGAGAGGTTAAGTAACTTGCTCAAGTCACACAGCTAGTAAGTAGTAGAGCCAGGGACTGAAGCCAGGGGGTCACTCTACATCTACATGTGATACTGCATCTCCCACTGGCCCATGTCCTTTATTTCTTTGGTGCTCTCTCATGCCAGTGTTGATAAGACATAGTTGTGTCTGGAGAGAAAGATGGGTGGAAGGACTTCCCAGCTCCTCTCCCCATATCCATGGGACACTCACATTGTTGGCTTCTCGGACCAGTCTCTGTTCATTGTACAGAATATGGCGGATGCAGCGGACAAGCTCCATGGGGCAGCGGTCATACGTGTTCTGAAAGAATCCAACAGCAGCTACCAGTGGCCAGCCTTGACCATCGCAGTGTCATGCCCATCCATTCCTCTCCTCCAGCCTCTGCCTCAGCTTCCCCTGGGAAGCCTCAGTAACTGTCACCAGAACCCCTAATCTCTCCTTGACTCGATTTCCCCTCCCAGATCTTCACATTTGGTTTGCAGTGTGTCAGAATGCCACAGTTGACAAAGCACTTCCAACCTGCCATCTCCTTTGATGTTTGCATCATAGAAACCCTATGACATAAGCAGAAACTGTTATCCCCATTTGACAGATGAGAAGACTGATGCTCAGAAAGGTTAAGTCCTTGCCCAGAGGCAAACAAGTGAGGGAGCAGATAGATGACTCAATGCTCAAGGGAATCTAATGTCAAGGTCAAGTTACTTTCCACTATAGTCCTGGCCCTGGCTTCCTATTTTGCTTCCTTCTTCCCACCAGGTTTCTCCTGTTTCCTACCTCTTCTGGGATGGACTTTTTATTTCCCTAGCACTCTGGGCCTTATATTTAAGAAGAGTGCAACAAATATTCAAGTGAGTTCCAGTAAATGCTCAACTATGATTACCACCCACACCCCTTTCCTACTTCCACAAAAACTTCCTCTCTCCCCTATACTCCTCCTCACCATGCCCTAACGTGAAGGAGAAGCTACATCTTACATCAAAACCCTTAATTAAAGCCTCCTTTATCCAGATCTTGCCTCCAGGACAACTCTGCTCCTCTCCCACCCCACTTCATTTCTAGAATCTGTTAGTCTTTCCTTTCTCCGACTAAGGAATCTTAACTCAGTCTACCTCCATCTCTTCTGCTTGATCTGCCTAGAATGCAAGTTCACCCATCCCCCTTCTCTGGGGGACAAACACACCCAACCTTCTTGCTTTGTAATAGGCTAAGGGAATCTGACAGGTCTGATTTAGAAAGAGGGGGTGGGGGAAATTGAAGCACTGAAAAGTTGCTAATAAGTTCAGGGTCATACGGTGAGTCAGTGGCCAAACCAGGAAAAAACCCAGGGGTTTTGGTGCTGGAAAGAGAAGGCTGACACTGCTTCCCTGCAGATGGCCCGCAGCCCTCACCCACCTGGAGCTGCGTGGCGTAGTGCCCCAGCTTGATCTTCAGTAAGAACCCATCTTCCCCCACTTGGTGCTCCGCCTTCTTCTGCAGCTCCTGCACCAGGTTCTCCAGGAGCTGGGTGGCCTGGGCTCGGTCCTGGGGATTGTCCAGGTCGATGGCATCCCTTGGGGCACCGCAGGAGAGAGAAGCCTACTGTGGTACCTCCTTGGGCAAGGAGGTCAGGCACCAAGAGTGACATGGAATTTCCAGGATCGTGCCCACAAGACTTGTTCCTGGCAGCTCCACAGGCATCAGAGTGTAGAAACATCCCCTCTCCCCTCCCAGACTCCCATTTCCCTGTTCCCCTTTCCCAGGGACACCACCCCTTCCGCACAGACTGGCACAACATACAGGACCAGAATCACACCAAACCACAGAGGAGACCTGAAGACCCGGGGGCCTGGGTGGCAGGGGCCCGCAGAGGAAAGTGCAGGGCAGGGGCACCTACCACGGCTGGCTCTCTATCCACTGCGCTAAGTAATGCCGGACTTCGATGGGGAAGTGCTGCCCGTACAACACCTGCATCTGGCGCAGCGCATCTCCCTGCAGCTGCTGGGCCTGGATCCAGCCCGCCATGTCCGTTCACCTAGGGCGAGCAGAGAGCTGAAGAGGTGCCTCCTTGGCAGAGGCGAGGGCTGGTCTGCGCCTGGCCCTGCCGTGCCCACCCATCCCTGGACCGCGGTCAGGCCAGGCCCCTCCCCTCCCACAGACACGCTTTCCTGTGCGGGAAGAAAGACGGTGAGGAGGGGAAGGCCGCCCTTCCCTCTAGCAAGGAACCCGCTTGAGGCTTGGGGAGGGGCTCCCGAAAGTCAGGTGCCCTCCCCCTCTTCCTCTCCCTTCTCCCCATCGGGGCTTCCCCAGGGGGGGAACAGCTAGAAACTGAAAGAGAAACTTGATGGCGGAGGCCCATGGGCCCTCTGGGGAGGTCTGCAAGAATCCCCCTACCATGCTTCGACCCCCGAGTCCAATTTCTGAGAAAGAGGGATATTCCAGCCCAAAGTTAGGACAAAACCACTGACAGTTCCCACTGGACGGCTCGGCTACCCCGGGCACGTGGCTGGGGTTGTTAAGTAAGGAGGGCAGAAGAGACAAACGCTCCTTCCCTTGGGCTGCGCCCCTCTCCGCCCCCCCAGCTATGCCCCCAAGGTCTCCCACTGTCCAGTCCGACAGCGCCCCCTGCCCATGCGGGCGAGGATGGCGCCCACCCTTCGTCCCCTCCGTCCATCCATCCACGTTCCGCATCCCTTGTCCCTGCTGCGCGCTGCGCCGAAACTCCCTCTCGGTCCCGGGGACGGTTCCCCGTACCCCGCCGACCGACGGACTCCGGGTCCCGGGGCGCAGGGGCCGGGGCAGCAGTCGAGTGCCCCCTCTCGGCGCACGCCGCCGGGGATGCGCGGCCGGGCCACTCACCTAGTCGTGCCGAGCCGTCCGGCTGTGGGGCCGGCGCTCGCTCCCGGCCCGGGCTCCTGGGGGCGGCGGCGGCGGCGGCGGCGGCGGCGGCGGCTGTTACTACAGGAAGGAGCAGAGAGCAGCGATTTCCTCCTCAAAGGTCAGCTGCCTCTGATAGACCATACACAGCGCGCGAGCTCTCGCCAACACCCCTCCCAGCCTCGGTCGATCCCTCCCTGCCTCCGCCCTCGGTGGCTGGCTCCCCGGCGAGTGCACGGCGGCTGCCGCGGCCGGGCCCCAGGCGGCGAGGCGGGGCGGCGCCGGGCGTGGGGGCTGCCCCGACGGCGGGGTCTCCCGGGAGTCCCAGCCAGCCCTCGCCCGCGGTCCCGCGGAGCTGCCGCGGACCGTGCAGGGCAAGAGGCTCAGGAGCGGCCGGAGGATGGAAGTGGGACGGCTGGGAAATCCCGGGCTCTGGAAATCCCACAGCGCGGCCTCAGTGTTCTCATCTGTCAAAAGGGAGGAGAGAAGGGTTGGACCAGCTGGAGATGCCTTCCAGCCCTGGGGTTTGTCATCTTTTGAGTCTCTAGATTTAAAAAGTTAAACGTGTGCGTGCGTGTGTGTTTATGTGGGTTGGGAACACAGCTTTTGTGATCTCAGAGGCGAAGCTGTAGCCCGGGGAAAGACTGGGGATTCCAGAGAAGCCAGCTCACCATGAGGGCCCCACCTCCCCACCTTCCATTACTCCCACCACCCTGCGCTCACCCGCTGCAGTCGAAACAGGAAAGAACCTTGGCAGTCAAATGTTTCAAACTCGGACATTTTGCACTAAGAAATGGAGTCCAGAGAGAGGAAAGGATTCATCCAGGGTCACACAGTGGGTGCATGGCCTAGTCTGCAGACTATGGTCCATGCATAGTCCTGCCCCTCCATTCACCCCAGCCTAGTCACATCTGAGGCTCGTTCTATCTTCAGAAGGTCCAGGGAGGGCTGTCTTGAATCCTCAGAAGCTCAGGACAACCTATATGCCATGCCAGAACAGGGAACACCCTCCCTGAGCCTTGCCTGGGTCACAGCCCCCTCCCTGAGAGCCCTACTACAGGGCCTGCAGAGTTAGGCAAGTCTGCCTTGGAAGTCTTCCATCCCCTTTACCCAGCTTCCCTCTCTTCTGGGGCCTCCCCTCTGCCTGGCAGCTGGTATTGGAAGCATTAAGGGAGGGGCCAGCCTGGCTGCCCACTCACAGCTGGCTGGGCCAAGACCTCATGTCCTGGGGGAATCATTCTCCTCTCCATCCGTCCCTAATTCCTTCTTGGATATGCCCTTTTCTCTCCATTCCCTCCCCTACTTGACTCCTCTCCCACCCCTATCCTCTTACCACTCACTGCTCCCTCTACTTTCACTCTTTTACGTTACAGAAAACCCAAAGTTTAAAGATGCAGAAGCTGGAATGTCTCCCCACCCGCCCCACACTTCCATGTGTGGTCACAGTCTCTAAGCTGGCAGGATCACGAGGAAAGGAATTGAAAACTGTAAAGGGGTTTGAGAAGGACTGGGGAAACTTTGCTTTAGGGAGGAAGAAGCACAGCGCCTCTGCCTCCCTCCTTCCCCTACTCTGTGCAACGGATTTGGCAGGGGAGGGTCAGACACACAGCTAGGGGGTCACCTGGAATGACAGGCAAGTGTCAGAGCTGAAAACAGCTATAAAGATGATCCTACAAATGGATAAACAGAGGCTGGAGAGGGGAAGTAATCTGACCAGTGTCACGAAGACTATCAGTGGCAGATCCAAACCATTGCCACATAGTAGGTGGGCCCGACTTGGCATTGGAGCCCTCCAGCCTCTCACTGTGAGCAGGTGGCTAAGTCAGTCAGTGGGAGCAGGTTCTTTGGGTTTCTAAGTCCTCTGAGCTACATGTGAAAGGCAGAGGACCACCCATGCCATGCACCTGCATCTGGGCATCTGGAGAGGGTAGGATGGGGGGCTGGCTCCAGAGTGGGGGCCCTGCTTGCCCACTTCCAGGCAGCTGCCTTTCCAGCCTCCTCCCCAGGACCTGCAGGGGCCTACTGCTCCAGCTGTCAGCCCCACCCACAGAATATCTGGCTGGGTTGGGCTGGGCTCGGATAGGGGATGGGTCCTCCTGCATCCTAAAAAGCTAGCATTGGGGTGCCCTCAAACAAAACTGGAGGGATTGGCCTAAAAGGATGTGTCCCAGTCCGTTCAGAGTCCTCACATGCTCCTCCTCCCCTCAACCTTGGGTCCAATGGTGGCAGCTGCTTCCCTGGCCACCTTGAATCTCTCTCCACCTGGTCTCTCTGTGAGGCCCTGAATCCAGGCGTCCTTCATTGACTGTTTCCTCCTCTTGCTTTTTGATTCTCCTCCTTTTGATTCTTTCTCTCTAGGTCTCTGTCTGGTTCTCTGTTTAATTCTGTCTGGGTTTCTCTCCATTTCTTTGTGCCTCTGTTTTGAGATGCAGTGGGTGGGGAGGAGCTTTGGAGCTTTCCCAGAATGGGCAAAGGCCAACCAAGAGAGTGGAGGAGGGAAAGGTGTCAGAGTTGGGTTGGGGGCAGAGGTGACTGTGGTCGTGACTCCGGATAACGCAACTACCCGGAAATGTCAAATTTGGGGTTTCTTTTTGCTTTCAGTCCCCTGGTTTGGTCTCTGTTATTTCCCACCACAAAGCACCCTGGTGGTTTTAGGGGCCTAGACTATAGAGGAGAAAACTGAGGCCTAGGGGATGGGGTCAGGAACATCCAAAATTGCCTAGTGTCTGGACAGAGCTGGGGTCCTAGGTTATGGCCCCTAATGGCCCCTGACCCCCAATTTCAAGTCACAGTATTACATGGGGAATGAGGAAGGATTTTTAAAAAGTCTCACAGGAATACAGTCTTCAAAAGAAGACTGGCCTTATTTTATCAGGAATAATAATAATCCCCAGCCTAGTTTGCAGTTCACAGATTATGCACGTATTCTGAACTGAATCTTGGCAAACTCGTGTACAAACCTGGTTGAACTCTTTGACTCAGTTGTTTCTTGCAACAACTTGTAAGTAGGCAGAGCCAGCACCCTCTCTGATTAGTCCAGAAAAAAGTCCAGTCCACAGCAGTCTAGTCTGGCCAGGAAGTATATAGCTGGCACCAGGATCCAAGCTGTTCAGCTCTGTGGGCAGGGTCTCCTTACAAACTTTCTCAACGTTCCCCAACCTGAGCACACACCGCAGTCTTCACTCTAGCCCATGGTTGTTCTGTGGCACCAAGCGTGGCACCTCCATGGCCATGCCGGTCTCCTGCTGTTGAATGAGGCAGTGTGACCTGTGTGTTACATGGAGGTAGGTTCCAGTTATGCAGGAAGGGAAGATTTATCCCAAGTCCTCTTTCTGGCCCTTGAAGACGAGGTTAGCCATTAAGGAGGCCCTGATGAGGCCCTTACCTTGGGGAGAACGGATTGAGGCCACCTTGACCTAACCATCCCTAGGGGTGGGTGGAGATGGTACAGAGATGCCTTTGTCTCCTCTGCTCCAAGTCTCTTCTTCAAGGAGAGTTCCTGTTGTGTAGGATCCAGAGGGGAGGTGGGGAGTGGTGGGGAGGTGAAGAGCCTTCCCAAGAAAGCTGGAGGCATTCCAGGAAGTATCTCCTTGCCCCAGCAGAGAGGGGACAGCTGAAGCCCATGGGCTGTTACGCATCCTGCTTCTGCTGGGACCATCCACTTCTACTTCTGCTCCCACCCACAAGGCTCCTGGAATGGGGGCCACAGGCCCACACACAGCACATACTACACCCTGGAGACCATTGTCCCTGCCTCTCCCGGAATCGCCTCACCCTGGTACATCCCTGTGGAAATACAGCTGGTTCTTGTCCCTGAAGACGGAGTGGCACCCAGGGATGGTGGGTGTGTGCACGTGGTGAGGGAATCTGTGTGAATGTGGGGGAGGGAAAGGGGTTTCTGGGTCCCCAGGGGGAAGCCTGTCCGCCCTTCCTGCCTCTGTCCCCTGTCCTTTACCATTCTTCAGGGAAGTCAGTTTACAGTGAAGTCACCAAGAGAACACAAAGCCTTCCAGCCTGAGGCAGAGCGACTGTCCCAGGTTTCTGGGAATGGAGTGGGGGCAGGGGGGTGAGTGACCAGTGGATGGAAGGGGGAAAGCCTGTTTTCCTTTGCCCAGCTGCCCTGTCCACCTGCCTTGGGAGAGAAGCTTGCAGGACATGGAAAGGAGGGGGTGCAATGTCTGGGCTGAGTGCACCCTTCCTTCCTAGTCAGGAGGGCAGAGAGGAACCCACCCTTCTCATGGCAGGGGTCGGCTGGGAGCCAGGCGAGTGAGAGGAGAGGTGGGCTGTGGGTACCAGGATCCAAGTGGCCTGGCTCTGTGGGCAGGTCTGGCCGCTGTCCTGAGCAGCCCTAGGTCAGGTCTGGCTCTCATCCTTGTCCACGATGACTACCAGGCCCCTCTTCCCGCTGAGCTAGTTTCTCCTCCTTCCAGGCCAACAAGACATCTTTTGTGTCTTAGCCAACCTGGTATGGCCCTCAAGCCCTCTGGGGGTTGTGTGGGAGAGGGCTCTGCATCTCCTTCCCACCATCCCCCACCACTCAGCCACTTTCCTCTGTTATGACCTGAGGGGGTTCCTTGCTCCCCATCCCTGTTTCCCATTGTTCCCCGGTTGATTGCTTGCCCAAACCCACCTACATCTTCCCTGCCTGCTCCCAGCCTCCAAAATCGGCTCCCCAGCCCCAGGAGCCAGTAGGGGATATGAAGTCAAAATGAAGAATGGGCCAGAGCCCCATCACCTCCTCACTGGCTACTGGCCTGGCCTTCATTTGCACAGCCCCCCCTTCACTGCGTGCTTCCACCGGGCAGTTCTCCCAGTGCACTGGCCTCTCTCAACTCCAAGCCCTTGCCACCTCCATTCCCCATACCTGGAATGCCATCCCTCCCTTGGCTACCTGGTGACGTCCCCCTTATCTTTCATAGGGTTGGTGTGGCATAGAGGAAAACACAAAGGCTTTGGACATTGGACACACAACAGATGGGAAGTCAGGGACAGATCTCCAGAGCTTCAGAATGGAGTTTGTCACAGCAGACGGTTGTATGTGGGGGTGCGTTGTGTGAGTGCCAGGGTTACTTCTGCCAGAGCATGGGTAAGGAAAAGAGCCGAGTTTTGCATTTGAATCTAATTCCAAATCCCAGCTCTGCTAACTTAGCAGCTGTGTGACCTTAGTTAAACTACACTTCTTTGAACTGCAAACCTGGCTCTGCTGTGTGACTCTGAGCACATGAGTCTGCCTCTCTGAGCTGAGCGGCCTCCTTTGTAAAGGAGGACATCAAGACTCACCTCCCAGGATAGCTACAAAGTCTCACTCACAGAGCTGAGCACACATAAGAAGGTGCTCAGGGACCCTGGCCAGCAGAGCTAAATAACTTTCTCCTCTGCACTCCTGTAGCCCCTCCGTCTGTATTGCAGGCTCTAACTAAAGGACTGTGTCCCACTGCTTGGCTCATAATTTTGTTGGAGTAATAAGGGTCCCTAAAACAGCAGAGGGCTTCCCCAAGCTCTGGCAATTCGGGGTTCCCTTGCTCTAGTGCAGACCCCTGTTTCCCTTTCTCACATCCCGACTCACAGCACCCAGAAGACTCTCCTCTGCAGCCCTGCTTTCTGCCTGCTCTGGTCCCACTGACCTGCTTTTCTGTGCTTTGACCTTGCTTTACTGTGGCAGAGGTAGCCTCATCTTTGCCTGGCGCTCAGCTGACTTTTGAGTTCTTAACCCACCCAGCAAGCCAGCAATTTACTGGCTCAGGCCACACTCTGCTCCTTCTCCTGTGTCAGTCCCACCCACTCTAGGTAATACAGCATCGCCCCAGGATGCTGAGTGAAGAGGGCATGATGACCCTGTCCCAGGAGACAGGCAGGGGCCCCTCGGGCTTTCCAGAGAGCCTCCCCTTTAACTCTGGCTGGAAGGAAGCCCAGACAGCTGTGGCACACAGGAGCAAGCCAGGGATTCCTGAGGTAGAGAGAGTTCTGGAGAGGGAAGCCACATGAGTGTGGGTCTCTGGCTGGAGGGGATCATGGTTGTGGTTTCGACTATGTTTCCAGAGAACAGCTTCATGATCTCCCTGTGGCTGGGCAGGGCTGAGGGCGTATGTGAAGCATGGGGGCTGTTCTCTGGGGTAGCCACACACTGGTGCATGCAAGCGAGGGCAGGAGGCAGGGGTCAGTCCCTGGCTGAAAGTAGGTAGGATGCGTGGACAATGGCTGCCCACCAGACTTCTCTCAAGCCTCTTTCTCTCCTGGGTCAGGCTGGGGTGGGCTAAGAGGTGACCCCAACTCTCTGTCCAGTGGAAATGTCTGCACTTGCAGCTGCATCTCTGGGAGCTTTCTGAGTGGGGTCTCTGGAGGATCTTTCTGGATCCTAGCCTCCTGTTCAGTTTCTTTCTTTCGAGGACTCCTTCTGTGTTATGTCTCAGTCTGATGTCCCTTCAACTTAGGGGACTAGGTCCCTGAGACCTGGGAGAACCAGGAGACCCAGGTAGGGTCTCACCTCATCTGAACTGGAAGTAGGGAAGTAGGGAGAGGTGGGTGTTGGATGTTCCTTCCTCCCAGGTGGACAACATTCTTGTTTGGTGGAGGTAGTCACTAGAACATTCCGTTCTTTGCGTCTGTGCACCCAGCTAGCCAGATCTAGCTTGGTGCCTAGTGGTCAGTCAGAGATGTGCTATGAGATGCAAAAATAAAGAGCCGTACCTGCCTCACCCTCCCAGGCAGCCAGGCTAGCATCCTGCCACTGCTGATCAACAGCCAAGAAGCTAGATTGAATTCTAGACCTGACCAGTCCTTGGAAGAGAGGTAGAAATCTTAGCAGTTACTAAAAACAGTAATAGTCAATAGCCCCAGAGTGCTTTACTGCATTCGAAGCACTTTACATGTTAGTACTCACTTAATTCTTACAACAACACTGTGTGGTAGGTCCTATTACTGTCACGATATTACAATGAGGAAATCAAGGCAGAAGACTTGCTCAAGGTCACATGGCTCAAGAAGCTGATGGCGAGTCTGATTTTAGAGTCCATGCTTTTAATTCCTATGCAGTCCTCCTGGTTTCCATTTCTATTCCTAGAGCGTAGGGTTTGTTCCTCAAATATTTGTTGAGTGTCTGCTCTGGGCTGGGCATAGGGTGGGAGGGTTTAAAGGTGAATTGGAGATTGTGTGCCATGGTGGGCAGAGAGACATGTAAACAAGAAATTGTCCTTCAGCATGAGACGTGCCATAATAGGGGCAGAAATGTATAGTTGGGAACAAGGAGGGCAAGGTTCGTACTGCCTGGAGCAAGTGTCACTGAAGGGCAGACATGGAGCAGCAGGAGGACATTCCAGGCAGAGGGAACGGCATGTGTGCAGGTATGAAAGCTTACAAGAAAGAGAAATGTGGTGTGCCCAAATGTCGAAACCTCGTGGACAGTGACTGTCAGAGGGGTTGCCAGAGAGCTCAGGGCTGGTGCTTCCGTCCAGCTTCCTGATCCAGCCTGTCCTCCTGCTCTGGCCTCCAAGCTCCCAGTACCTACTCTGTGCAAAGCACTGTGCCAGGTTTGGCCCAGAGTGTGGGACAAAAGCAATAGCCTGGGTGGGGGAGAAAGACTTTGTGATCAGCTGCAGATACAAAGATCTTTGTGGCTGGTGCTATTCTGGAGGTGAAGGGAAGGCTGCTGGGAAGAGCTAGATGCAAAAGGATTATGGGAGAACGTGGGGACTTGCAGATCTTGGTCATCTCCCTACAGGAAGACTTTCAGACTGTAGGGAAGGGACGCTCTGTGTGTATGTGTGGCGTCCTTCTCCTCCTTTTGCCCCTGCAGCTGGGTCTCTGGAGATCTGACATACCTTGCTTTGGTGCTGGCCCTTGGAGGGTTGCCAGGGAAACCGGTGGCCAGCCCTAAAGATGTAGCCAGAGGAAAGTGGGTGATTCAGGCTGCTTCTCAGACACTGCACCCCCTCCCCATTACATGGAAAAGGCTCTGAGAGACTCTTTCCCTTGGACCCTACAGGGTTGAGAGTGCTTATTTTTCCTTCTCGGGATAGACCAGAGTTCCTCCTGCAGCTCCTCCGGTGGGAGCTAGCAAGATTCCCCAGGGAGGGCAATGGTCCCAGATGCCCCTGTCCCTCATAGGTTCACTCTGCAACAGTGGATGGGGTTACTCGGCGAGGGTCAGTGTAAACTCCTGTGGTGTCCTTTCAGGCTTTAAGCTTGCCTGTACATGTGGTAAGCGTCAGGAGCCCCGGTTGAAACGCCCTCCAGGGAGCAAACCCGGGATAATTATTGATGGGGCAGCGGCGGACTTCTGACCTCCGCCTGGGAGGGCCCGGACTCGGAACGCGGGCCTCAGCCTTGGCGAAGGGAGGTGGGCGGGCCGCAGAGGAGGGCCAATCAACACGACCACAACAGTCCTGCCGCGCCGACCCTACCCAAACAAAGCAGCATGTGCTCGCGCCCCGCGGACCCTGCTGTGGAGCCGAACAGCAAAGCCGCCTCCACTCCACAAAGAGGAGCCGAGCGCGGCGCCCGCCCCCTCCCCCTAGAGCGCGCGGAGAGGGTTCCGGGTCCCTCTAGGGCGGCCGCAGAGGGGAACCGGGGGACCGCGGGGCTCGCGAGCACGCGCCGGGCGGAACCAGGAAGCGGCGCGCGCCGGCGCGGGGCGCGCTCGGGGCTGCGGGCGACGCGCGCGGCCGGGCCTCCGCGCGCGAGTGGCGCGCGCGCCCCCGTGGGTCGCGGCGGGGAGGAGAGTAGGCGGCTGGAGCCGTCACCCGGGGCTGGACCGAGCGCAGGAGACTACGCACGGCGGCCCGGCCAAGGGAGCGAGCGAGCGAGCGGGCGAGCCCGAGAGCGGGCGGGAGGCAGCCGCTGGTGCCCGAGGGGCCGAGCGAGGTAGGAGCTGCGGGGCCAGCCCAGGGTTCGGGGCCCGCGGAGGGAGGCCGGGGAGCCCGCCCGGGCGGGGCCCCGCGCCCTGGCCGCCGCCATCGCTCCCTGGCCGGGAGGGCGGGCGCGGGGGCCGCGCGCTGGATGAGGGGAGCGGCGGGGCGGCGAGGGCTGGGGGCGCGGGAGGGGCGTCCTTAGGAGGCAGCGGCGGGGCGGAAGGGATAGAGGGCAGAGACGGTGCGTGCGCGTGTCTCGGGGTGGGCGTGCGGGGGACCCCGGCGCCTACCCCCGAGAGCCAAGGGGCCGCCATCGCCCCCCTCCCACCTTCGTGGTGCAGTTCCAAATAGCCCGCTCCGGCTTCTCGCTTTTTCTCTCTCTTTTTTTTTTTTTCCAGAAGAGGTATCTGCGACTCCTGGGGGTGGGATGAGCCCAGGGGTGTGCGGTGGGGTGGGGGTATTAGCCAAGCTTCAAGGAACAGCACCTTATAAGGAATCTAGACAACAAATAACGAACGTTTCGATCAGGCTCTGAGGTGCAAGATCCCTCATCAGGACCCGCCAGGCCCGGGCGAGTGCGTGTGGCGGTGGGATGCAGCGCGTTCTTTTTTTCCAGCCAGGGATAAAGAGTTAAAAAGTGACCCTGGTGTTGTGGGTAGATACGCAGAGTCGGAAGGGGGGAGTCGTTGTGTCACCAGAGATGGTCTGAGGCTTAAGGAATCTGGCAAGATGATCAGGCGAATCAAGGAGAAAAGAACTTGTGTGGAGCAAGAGGCGTTTGCAGACACTTGTAGCCAGCAGTGATGGAAAAGGCAAAGAAGGAAAACAAGCGCCAGCTTTTAGGAAGAGGGCATTAGTGAGAAACACAAGAATTTTAAAGGCAAAAAGAAATCGCGAGCTTCTCTTTCCTAAAGAGCCATGCCAGGTCTTTTTCTTCTTGTTCCCTATGATCCTGGCATACTGATGTATCAAATAAACAGTGCTCAAAGTGGGTCATAGAATGTTAGCTAGAAAGGCCCCCGGTGGCAATGCTGTATTCTTCTGTTGTACAAATGAGGAAACTGAGGCCAGATAAGTGGAGTGAGTGGCCTGCTCCGTTCACACAGCTGTTCGGTACTTCAGGAACTGAAATGTCGGTCTGAGGACTCAGATCAGTGCTCTTCCCAAAGCACAGTAAAGTGAGAGATCTTTGCTTAAATACAGTTCCATAAATTGTCTCTGTAATGTCCTCGGGGAATGCCCCTTGAAAGGGCTAGTGTGTCACCAAATTGTTAAACTGAGCGTAGCTCCTTTTTGCAGTCTTCAAATGGTGTTCATCATCCTATAGTACCTTAGGTTTCCAAAGTGGTTGATTAGCCGCCTGGGCCATAATAAGCTTTCAGCTGTTAAGTATATTATCTAAAATAATTTTGTTATCGTTCAATTAAGATAATAGATCCTTGCCTCTTTCGTCAATATTTTTCTGTTATTGTGCATTTGTTTATATTATGTTGATTATGTTGTTTATATTCATTGGCAGTAGTTCTTAGAAAAGGTTGTGTTTTACTTATTGTGCATTTCATATTCTTCTAATTTCATTTCATCACACTATGAACGTTAGATCAATTCTGATAATTTCAAATGGTGGAATTCTGTTGATTGACTTTATTTCAAGGCTTCGGGGTTTTTGTTTGTTTTGGTACCGATTTCTATTTCATGGAAGATCACTGTTAGAATTGAAAATGTAAATGGGAGAAGGGGCTACCAATTTTAAGAAAAATTTATTATGTGACAATTTGTGACGTCGGTCATGTTTAATCAAAACAGCACCACACCTTTTGGTGTCTAGTAGATTTGTTTTGTGTAGCCCTTGGAAGATGAAAATTTCAAACACCTGGTTGAGACACAGGGAGGGAATGGAGAGATCCTTTTTTGAAAAAGCAAAGCATCAGAAAAAAACAAAAGTTGATTTCTATCACCAGCAGTTTGGTTATTGCATAACTTGGAGCTAAACTGCACAAAACCTTTGCTGTATCCCCAGCTAAATAAATTACCCCACCTTCTCACTAGTCAGGATTCACATTTTTTGCCCACAGGATATTAATGTGGATAGTGTTAAGAAATTTAAAGTGGATATGTTTCTTAAATGGGGACTTCATGGTATATATGATAGAAGGGGGAAAAAGTGCTCTCACTGTTTGGAGTATTACAACATAAATATTTTAGTCAGCACTTCCTATTATGTCCCAACTTCTCATTTCATCTACATTTTCTTGCAATTGATTTTTAAAAATTTCATTTACATATGCAAAAGCCACATCAAGACTAGTAAAAGGTGTCATTTGTTGCTCTTTGGGTACTTAGGTCAATTTATTTCAAGTTTATGAAGTTATATTCAAATTATTTCAGGTTATACCCAAATTATTTGTGATTTGTGTTAAGTTGAATTTACACATGTTCTTGTGGTGATTCATTTGGCTTGTTTTTGCGTAGGTAGGTGATACAGGTAGTCTCATTATAAAAGGAAGATGTAATAAATAGGTAAATAATATGCTGAAGATTAGGTTGCAGGTTGAAGGTGGAATCAAAGGAAGCTTAACTCTTCTAGTGCCCTGCAAACATGTGTGTATCTCACAGACTATTCACAGATTTCTGGTTGTTCTGATGACCAGTGATTCTCTTTCCCCCTTCTATTAGAATATAGATCACCACGTTATTCCTACAAAAGAAAGCAAAAAGCCTGTTTTTTTTAAAAATTAATTTGTTTTGAGCATTTGTAACATTCTTTTCAAAAGTTATCTGAAAGTTCTAGGTTACTGAGCTCTTCAGAGGAATATCCTTTTTGCTGCATAATAGAGTATCAAAATACTTTGACTCTGACACTTCTTAATGAAAATAATGTTTAAAAGTTTGTTCTAAAGTATCACTGTCCCCAATTCTGTGTGGTGTTTAAAGGAAAAGATTTTTCTTTAAATCTGAGCTTTGTTAATAGAACCGTTCTAAAATCAGAAGTATTTTTTTCCCCTGCATTGTTGGAGACATAACAGTTTTATGCTTATTTCTGGGAATTAGAAAGTCAAATTTAACAATCTAGTTTCCATTGATCAGACAGTTTTTGGTACATTTAAATTGTGAGCATCACAGTGATTAATATTTTTTTCCTTTGAAAATTGCATTCTCTTAATTGTTGTGTCCTTGTTTTAAGTAGACTGTTGACACCTGGATGTTTTGTTTTTTTTTTTTAATTAGTGAGGATCCTTTACTACTAAAAAACCTAAGCCAGTTTGGAGAAGATTTTATGTATCTAAATCTATGCTATTTTTACTAATCAAAGAGAGGAATAATTTACACTTGTTAGACTTTTAGTTGGTTGAACAAGACCCTCACTTTTGGTGGTTTCAGGGTTTTAAATGACGTTTTATTACTTTTGTTAGTTTTGGTCACACCCATGACTTCCTTGGAAGGTATCTTTGAGGTTGGTTTCCTTTTTTTTTTAATGGTAATATTGGGGTGGGGGTGCTTCCTGTTTGTATTTTCAAAATTAGGTCCACATGTTAACCTTCTCATAGTGTCACATTTTAATTTTAAATGTATAAAGACAAGCGTCGGATGCCATGTGGTTTGTCTTTGACCCACTGTACTGCGTCATGACAGCTTTACTGAGCTCAGCCTGACTACCCAATTGGAAAGGCAAGACATTCCTGAATCTTCCCAGCTGTATTCAAGGTTTAGCTGCCTTGGAAGGAATCTTAACAACTATAACAACAGAGGTGCAATTAACAGAAAAATGGGGCTGCTGCTTTCTGTTTTCCTCCCAGGTGCCTAGAAAATGCACAGCACTGAGTGAAAACGTCTTTTACGGAGCCTTGAATGTTAGAGCTTTCAAGAGGGTTTGCCATAGGTTCATATGATACAAAGCCATCTATTAAATAGTGACTAAAGTGGGTTTTCTGACTTCATCTGAAAGCCATACAGAATATCATGGAGGACATAAGAACAAGGAGAAATTTAGGGTATGGTGGTAGTAGAACTTTGGAGGAATCATCCTCAGCCATAAAACTCTTCCTTGATCTTCCTGGATAATTTTTACGTGGTAGGTCGCTTTTCGTATAAATGTTGGTGTATGAGTTATGGGGAGCTTTGTGGAGAAGTAATTCTTGAAAGGGATACGTATAGTATTGTTGCAGTGATTGAAGCAAGTGGCCTTTTCTTGGCCTTCAACTAACTGTATTCTAAGAAGTGTAATGGCTAAACAGACTCCTAATTAAATTGGCGTTTCAAACACGTTCGCAGTTTAGAGGCAGTTTCTCTCTCCTAGGTTTTCTTTTGGATCACATCACTAACGGCAGTACTGCGTTAGTGTGTTGCGCAGTTATGCATAATGCAAGTTAATACATAGAGTTAATAAATAGAGTACCTTGACCTCCTGTTTTTGCTCCCATAGTCAAGAAGAGAGAAGTTATAATTAGTCACATACTAGATATTTTCTTCATTAGTTTTATTCATTCATTTCCCATGTATTATAGTACTGTTAAGATGAAAAATACATATATTGATTGATAAAGAACATTTATCTTTTGGAAGCTAGCTTGCAAAAATCTACTCTAATGTTCATTTTCCATTTATTCTTCCATTGCCTTTGGTGCTCTGATTAACTCTAAACATTTTTCTGTTATGTAGAGAAATACCTCCATGTTCCCTGCACTGCTAGATTTTTGAGGTGCTTATGCTGACTCATTTTTTAAATTATACTAAGATACAGAGCATGGTTTGAGAACAGTAATGAGATTCTCAGAAAATATGAAAACTTTCCTTTCTGACTAGTTAGAGAAAGGTTGGGGAAGACAAGGGGAAATACATCAATGAGCCAATCAATTATTGTTATTTGTTGGGATTAATTTGGTGACTAATATTTTCAATGCCCATCAGGCTAGTAAAAGTGACTTTGGCTTTACCTTGCAATGATAACAAGACAAACCCAAGTGTTTTCTAATACTGCTTGTTTTTTCCTATGAGGGGATTTTTTTGCATATGGGAAATCAAACCAAAGTTACCAGTAACGGCCACATCCATGATTTGTATAAAAAATAATGATTTACCACTCTGGGCTGTAGCTCTACTTTCCATGGGCTCATCTGGGAAGGTGTACTAATTATTTATATAATAATTATTATGCCATCTTTGAAAAAGTGATCACAATATTAATTTAAAAGTACTTCAGATTATGCCCCAAACCTAAAAGTAGAAAGATAATAAAAGTAATACCTAACATTGTCCACTTAGACTGTGCCAAGCTGACACTGTTTATAAGCTCTTGCCATGGTTTAATTTATGATCCTCAGAGGGGTGAGTGTTATCCTCAGATGAAAGATGAAGAAATGGCCACAGAGAAGTGAAGTAATTTGTCCAAGGTCACATTGCTGGTAGTGGCAGGGCTGGACCCAGACTCAGGCCAAGCTGATTCCAGAGGCTGCATTCTTAACCATTGCAACCGCAAAGGAGAGCAGGCATCTGCCACTTTGCAATGCGACATTTGGTTTCCTTGAGGCTTACATTTCTTTGTTTGTGTTCCAAAATGGACTCTTGTTTTTAGTAGAAATTTTTAAATGTATACTTGGATTTTTTTTGAGTTTATGAAGGGGACGATAGGGTTTTCCTAACCAACATGTATATTCCTGATGGAAATTATATTAAAGCAAAGGAAGTCTTAATTTTAACTCTTAGGTTGTCCTTTGTTGTTCTTCCACTAGCTTTACCTTTTACATCACAGGAGAAGAGCTATAAGCTGTCTCTTAGGCTTCTGTTTACAAACAAGAGGACCTTTTGTGCTGGTGTGGTATGAGACATGCCACGTTTGTTGACTGAGAATGTCAGTATCCAGCTCATTTTATTTACAACTTTATTTTGAAGGGATTTATGGTCCTGTTCTTGTTTCAGTGAAGCTTTTTAGAGTTAGTAGTTGTGATTTCTGAGATAGAGGACTTAAGAATTTCAATTTGGGGGGATAAGTTTTAAAGCAGCTGGACTTACTGTGTGTTTAGAGCTGCGCAAAGGCCATTAGAAACTAGTCTCAGAAATGTATTCCTTTTTGTGTGTTTATTTTCTCTTAGCACTTTTCCTTAGAGGTATGTTGTGAAGTAAAATCTTGGAGACAGAATTCACAATCCTAAAGTGTAATGATCTGAATTTGAGAGATTAAGTCAGTGATGAGAAAAACTTCAGTTCCCTGAGCAGAGAGTATGAACTTGTTCAAATAAACAGAGGATGTTAGCTTCCAGAATTGTCAAACTGTCACCTTTGACCAGAGTTGAATTTTCTTTGAATGTTGACAGAAATTACAATGTCAGTGGAAAAAGCTTAATGTGAAGTATCTATAACTCAGAATTTCCTTATGTTTGTGTCTGTGAGATCCTACAATTAAAGCTGTGGGGTTTTTTTTCTTTCTGTCTGATGAGTTTTAAAAGCCTTCAGTGGGGTTTTCCAGTCTTTAGGTGAGAGTCAGTTAGAAAGTTTGTGAAAAACTATTTTGTGTTGTCTAAAATTCAGAGCCTATAGCGTGTAGCAAATCACTATTTTATGTAAAGAATGGGATCTAAAAAAAATCCAACCTGAGGGAAATATTTTAAATAAACTAAATTTACAGATATCATTGTAGCATATAGAAAAAGAAACTATTGAGCACTTAATCTATTAAAGTACCAAAAATTGGATTTTATCAGCTTCATACTATAGCATTCTACAATATAATACAGAATTCTACGATTCATGATTTGAACTAGGTAAAACGGCCTTTCAGAAGTAGTGCTACTTCTGTTTTTCCTTTTGTTTCGTGTTTCTATAAATCTTTTGGTCATCTTTTAGGCTTGAAAAAAGTAGCAGACTAGGGACCTACAAGAAATATATTGCTCTTTATAAAATGAAACAGTTCACCTTGTGTATTTATGTTTTAGGGTTTGTGATCTGTTTCTGATAAAAAGTAAGAGAGAATAACAGTGAAAATTGGACACTAGAGCTTTACTCCAAAAGGTATGGAAGGTCTAATATATAGGGATGCAATGCAAGTATCCCTTCTTTTTTTTTGTTATTATTTCAATTGTGTGATAATCTGTGGAAACCCTGAATGTGGGCATATTTTAAAGATGAGTTTATCTTGAGATGAGTTTAAATATCAAGTAAAAATACCAAATTTATTGTAATGTGAATAGAGATTGGCCTTCCTCCTTAACTGTTGAAGGTATCAAAGCAAAATAGAAAATATTTGGCTTCCTGAATGACATGGCTACAGTGAACATGCTGAGTTGGTGATGAAGCATGATCCTTTGATTTTGCAATACCAGAGCAAAGCACATAATTTTAAAGGAATGGGTCCTTAAGATAACTTATTACCTTAAGCACACATTTTAAATTTTGTCCCAGAAATGTGACATCATCAAAATTTATGGTTTTGAACTTTTATTACACAAGTGTAAGAGGTCTAGCTGGGACAGAACTTAACACTACTTCCCAGTTATACTGGTAAATTTGAACAGCACAAATATAAAAACAGTGACTTTTATGAAATAACTCATAAGAGAAATACATATATGTGTGTGTGTGTGTATAAATATAAATACATATACACATATTAAAACTTCTTTATGCCAAAAATGCTAGAAATCAAAGATAAATGACAAAATAAGAAAAATATTTTAAACATATATGACAAAAAGTTATGGGTTAATATTCTTACTACATAAAGAATATATAGAATAATGAGAAAAAGGTGGTTCTCCCAATGGGAAAAAGAGCAAAAGAAGAAATACAAATGGCCAATAATCATATACAATTATGTTCAACTTCACTAGAAATCAAGAGATGTAAATTAAAACAGTAACATAATTTTCCTGAGTAACAGATTTACAAAGCCTAAAGATATTAAAACCAAAAAACGAAGTTGCTTAAGAATGTATGGAAGCTTTACACTTATTGGTCAGAATGTAAATTGGTACTTTTTTGAAGGACAGTTTGATATATATGTTGAAAACCTTAGAAGTATGCATACCCTTTGACCTAACAATTCCATATGGATGACATAATCTGAAATACGTTCAAAGATTTGTATACAAGGTTGTTCCTCATAGTCTTCCATAAAATAGAAATAAATTCAAAACAACTTCGGTGCTCAGCATTAGAGGATTAATGAACTAAATTGAGGAATAACTATATAATGGAATATTATTAAGCCATTTCAAATCATTATAAAACAATAATGACTTAGGTAAACTTCACTGTTATATGTTTGTAGTGGCAATATATTTTTAAATGAAAAAGCAAATTACAGTCACATACAGTTGGGCTTGAAAAAAGTATAGGCACTGACAAAAGATTTCATCTGGGTTGTGGGATTCTGGGTGTATGTGTGTGCACATTCTAATATCTTCTCATTTTTCTATAATAAATAATGAACAAGAAATACTTTTGTAATCAAGAAATTATTTTTAATGAATAAGTAAACAAAGTGTGAAAGATATATAATGGAATATTATTCAGCCATTAAAAGAAGGAAATCCTGCCATTTGTGACATGTCTAAACCTTGAGGGCATTATGCTCAGTGAAATCTGTCAGACAGAAAAAGAAAATACTGTATGACCTCAGTTGCATGTGGAATCTAAAAAAACTCAGCTCCTAAAAACAGCAGATTGGTGGTTGCCAGGGGAGGAGGAGGGTGGGGAAATGGATGAAGGTGGTCAAAGGGTACAAATTTCCAGTTATGAGTAAGTTCTAGAGATGTAATTTACAGGATGGTGATTGTAGTTAACAATACTATATTGTATATTTTACGTTACTAAGAGAGTAGATCTTAAAAAAGTCCTCACCAAACACACACAAATTGTAACTATGTGAGTTGATGGATGTGTTGACTAACCTTATTGTGGTAATCATTTTGCAATATATACTTATATCAAATCGTTCCATCTGTATCTTAAACTTACACAATGTTATATGTCAATTATATCTCAACAAAGCTGGAGAAAAAGTTATTTTTTAAATGGCTTTTGCACATTAATTTATCTTAGAGTGAGAAACCTATTTTTGTTTTCAGTTAGTGTTTCCTTTTTAGGAGCAGAAAAGCAAGGAGCTTGTGATGTTTGTGTTAAATATTAGGCATGGTATACTCATTCATTACGGTTATATGACATCTTTTGTTGATGAACGATATAAAATCATTCTAATTGTATTTAATGTTTTCAGAGTTAAAATAATTGAACTTGAGGACTGATTTATTTCCTATTCTTGATGGAATGCTCCATATTTCTATCTGTAAGCTGATAGAGAATTATACTGCTTATAAATATAATAAAGAAATTATAGTATTTTACCTGTGTATGTACTTTGTTAGGTTACCATTCATTTCACATTGAAGGGGTGGGTTTGTTTTTTCCAACTTTTGAAAATATATGGTATGGTTAAACTTCTTGCAACCCTGAACATTGTATTATTTCGGTGTATTTTCTGCATTTGCTTTTATACTGCTTTCTCTTTCATGATGATACCTACAAAAGTTGCTAGGTTTATGGATTTCTTTTCCATTAGTCATGCTTAATGACTTCTTTGTGTTTATTATGATATTCATTTGGGAATATCTGGTAAAGGAAATCTCTGGCGAAAGACACTTTCTTTTGGGTATGTGTCATTGCTAATGCAAGAGACTTGTGTTCTGCCTTAATTAAATTACATTAAATATTTCTTTGTAACTAGATGTAGTGTTTAAAAGCATTGTAATATTTTAACAAGTTAAGGAAGAAAAATGAAAATAAATTACAAGTTTATGTTTTAGGAGAATTGTGAACAGAGCTATGTAGGTCTTACCAGTTTGCACCAAATAAAATTACAGTCTTAAAAAAATACATATGTTTGAGCCCAGCAGAACACCTACATATTTAATGTAAAACTCAGCTCAGTAAAAATCTACCTTAACTTAGATTCTGCCTTGTAACTTATTGTAATGGAATTTCCTATAGCAGAGTTTTATTTTAAATCAGGTTTGGAAATACTATAACATAAAAGAAATCCTATAGTTACCTTTTGGTGTTTTTTTTAAACCTAAATCGATAGGTAGTTAATTTAAATTCATGAAGATAATAATTATTTTTTTAAGATAATTATTTTTGTGTGTTAAAGATAAAACTATAAATTGCCCAATATGCCTTCATAAATAAATTCTGTTGACTTTTAGATTCTTTTTTACTTATCACTTCTTACCTCCTCTGCATCCTGAAAATGTGATAATCTCATTTAATCCAAAATTATCTTTTCCTTTGGTTTCAGTTCATTTATAGTTGCAGATTTTCCCTGTAATCTATTTTATCATTATAATATTATTGTGACCAGTTAGAATAATCCCCTTTCTTCTCTTATGTATCTGAGTCATTTTCACCAAACCATGAGATATTTTTTTAAATTATGTAAATTGGGACCTCAAATTTAGCATAATGTATTTCATAATATGGCACCAGTAAATTAATATTTTAAAATTAAAATATAAAATGATTGCTTTCTTCATTTAGAACTAGTTACTTGATCGTGTTCTAGTCTTCATTTGATTTTGAGAACTTGGCAGTCCTCACAAAGAGAAGTCTTTTTCTAAGTCCATAAATCTTAACGTTATCACCTTAAAGGAGCTAAAATGTATGTAAGATTAAAATGACTAAAAAAAATTACTTCTTTCAAAAGTTAACATTGTAATTTTGGTTAAAACTCTCTAATCCACTTTTTGTCTCTTAGCTGCTAGAGGGCTTTTTGGGATTGTGTGTGTGTGTATGTGTATTTAAAAATGCTTCCAAAGTGAGTGAAGAAATTTATTCCAAAATTTTACAGTAATTGGGCTACCAATCAAGGTAAGACTTAGTAAGTACAAAGTAAATATTTACTGACCAGTGAGCTAATGTGCTGTACAATCACATATGCTTTTTAAGGCAGTTATACAACAACTCGATCTGTTAAACTATATACACCAGTGGTTCTTAATCATGTGTGGACTAGGAGACCTTTTGAGGCTCTATTAAAACCACTGACTCTCTTCCCAGCAAGGTATACATACGCATAAAATTTCGCATAGATTTCAAGAGGTTTGTGGACTCACATTACAAGCTCCTACTGTAGTAGACAACCAGCTCTTCATTAACACGGATAATGGAGGTGGAGGAATATAGAGAAGAAATAACAATCCAGATTTATTATTCAACCCTTTAGTCTTGTTATCTGGGGGCTCAGGAGGGACTTGTTTCCCCTAGGAACTAATAAATATCAGCCTGCTTCAACATTTTTAAGGTCTGTATTCCGTTGTCTAACTCCACCATAATTTAGTTAATCCATTAATAATTGATATTTAGGTTGTTTCCAGTTTTTCACTTTATAAACAACATGGTGGTGCAGATCCTTAAGGTGAGTAGATTTTTTCACATTTAGTGGACCATCTCCTTAATGTTAAGTTCTAGAAGTGGTGTTGCTGAATCGTTTGCACATTCAGTGCCAGACTACCCTCCAAAGAGACTATCTCAGTTGACATGCCCACGAAGAAGTAATGTATGAAGGGGTTGGCCATTTTCCCACGTCTTCCATTGCTAAGTGTTGGCAACCTTTCTGTCTTTGCTAGTTGCTCAGAATTGTTTGTGTTTCTTTGATTTCTAGCAGTGTTGGACAGTGCCTCACATGTTTGCTGACCATTTTGTTTCCTTTTTGTGATTTGCCTCTTTATATAATTACCCTGTTTTTCTATTATAGGTGTTTGAGTTTTCCCAGAGATCTTTCTGTCTTACATATTACAAGTAATTTCCTCCCAATTTTTTCTTTTCTTTTCTTTCTTTTTTTTTTTTTTTTGGCTTTTAACTTTGTATGGTATTTTTTGCAGTATAAAAATCTTAAATTTTTAGGTAATCTAATTTAATAGCTGTTTCTTCTGTTATCTGGCTATTAAGACATACTTAGAAAAATCATCCCTACCCAAAGATTATAAAATTTTCATTTGTTTTTTCTCTTAGAATATTTTATGAGTGTTTGTTTGTTTTTGCTTTAAGTCTCTCAGTCCATCTAGAATCTATTTCTGTGTAAGAAGTGAGGTGGAAATGTAACTTGATTTGTTTTCCTGAAAATAACAATATTATGTGTTGATCACGCACTGTGCCAAGCACTGAGCTAAATGTTTCACATATATTAACAATTTCAACCTAAATCAATTCCAAATGGCTAGCCAGTTGTCAAAAAAAAAAAAAAAATCCACCATTTCGCACCAGCTCCCCCTTTTCCTCATTGATATAAAAGTCCATCTTAATATGTAAGTCCTCATATATGTTCAGATTGCTTCTTATCTATTCTGTTCCAGAGATCAGTATGCTCTGAATATACTACATTGTTTTAATTATTGGACATTTTGTTAGGATCACTAAAATTTTTTCAGAGAACAAGAGAGGTGAGAATTCACATGGACTTCCTTTGAAGTATTTGTTAGGGTAGATTTTTAATATAACTCAAAATGAGTTTCACATTCCTTGAACAAGAGGTGGATAATCACCAATAATTCCATTAAAGAATCTCTAGATTTAGGATTTAGTCTTAAATATATCTTTCTATAGAGATTATGTAATAGAACAGTAATTTTTAAAAACAATGCTTTGTACATCTTTAACTCAAATAGTGTAATTTCATTTTAACATTTAAGTAAGTATAGTAAAACTGTATTTTGAAAAATTTTTAATTTAAAAACTTAGAATTGCTTTCAAATTTTTCCTCCTAAGCAAAACCTAGAAGGAAAGTTATAATTGTTATAGATAAGACATATACGAGCTAGAAAACTGTAAATAAAAGTTATATAGGAATATGTGAAATATTTATGTTATAGACAAGCAACTTGTCAAGTATAAATATAAGTGTAATTTTCAAGAAGTCATCTTTAAAAAAATTAAAATGAAATAGGTAAAATTAGTTTTAATAATGTTTTCTTTAACCCAGTACATCCAAAATATTACCATTTCAACATGTAATCAACATAAAAACTATTAAGGAAATATTTTACATTCCTTTTTTGGTACTGAGTATTCAAAATCTGATGTGTATTTTACACATACAGCACATCTCAATTTAGATGCAAAATTTTACCAGAAATACATGCAGTGTTCAGATTTCATAAAACTTTTAGTTGATCAAGTAGAGTCACATATTCAGGTTGTTCCAGACTTGAAAGGTTTCCAATAACCAAATTGAGCATCAAGTTTTAAGTTTAAAGTTCATTAAAATTAAATGAAATAAAAATTTAGATCCTCAGTCACACTATCAGCATTTCAAAAGCCCAGTGATAAATAGCACATGTGGCTAGTAGCTATCATATTGAATGGTACAGTTACAGGCCTTTTAAACAAATAAAATAAAATATAGTCTGTCTCCTGCTTTTAACATCTAGTTTACAAATAACTCAAATACAAATAGGGTCTCTTGCCCTCTGGGAACTGAAGTCATTGTTCTACAAGGAAGCAGAAGCTACTCTCACCTAAAAGAAGGTGATACCCCTAAAGCTTCCCAGCAGACCCCAACCCCAGACATACACAGATGCACTCCCTTTTTTGGGAAACTGCCGCACTGATGCCTGGCTGAAGTATCCACATCCTTGGAGGCCCTTTCTCTTGTTGGCAGTAGAGGAGCTGTTTGTGCTGTGCAGGAGCTGGGATGGGGGTAGGGGGGTTACTTGTTACTAGTGATATCCCTGACTAGACATTTCTAAGATCTTTTCCTTCAGAAACACAATTATAAAGGGTAATTAGGTTTTGTAGGATTGTGGATCCACCTGCGTTTTTTGGGTTTACCTAGGAATTTCTCATTTCTTTATAACTTTGTTTCTATGGGGAAATGGCTCCATGTTCCAAACAACACATGTGCAAATGAATTTTGGAATATGATTCCATTTGTAAGGTGACTAGAAGGAGATACCGGGAAGAGGTTGGGGGTTGCCTGTTGTTTTCATTATAGAAAGGTGCAAGGGTGTGAGTATTGAACTTTGATCTGTCAGCCTAAATTGTCTCCTGTCACCTGTATGACCTTGCTCGTGACTCTGGAACTAAAGCAACCCATGCTGTTTTAGGTAGAACTCAACTATCAAAATCACTTTTAAGCAGGGTTTGTTACTTGTTTTGCTTCAGAGAGTGTGTGTGTGTGTGTGTGTGTGTGTGTGTGTGTGTGTGTGTGTGTGTGTGTGTTGGTGGTGTTTTTGAAACTGAGTTTGCCTGGAAAAGAATTGTATTCCTCTTCTGATCTTAGCTACCTTTCATTTTCATGGTATACATAAGGTTGATACTTGAAATTTGAGATCCATAGATGAAATTTTTCCTTTCAAACGAGGTTTTCCCCCCTAATATTAGTTTAACCTTAGGAGATACCTCACAGAGGAGAGTGATTTTTAGTTGTCATCCCAAGGCGATGGTAACTCCAGTTATATGTGGAAGACTAACAGTTTCTGAAGCCTTCCTGGATGGAGAGACTCTGGGATGCAGGCAGTGCCCCTCATCCCTCCATTCACCAGGCCTCCTGCTTATTTTATCTTAATGGTCTTTTTGGATCTCTGATTCTAGAAGGAGCCTTGGAAGAAATGGGTAGAACTCATGTGCTGCTCTGAATATTGGCTGACATCTGAGCCAAGCCAGTTGGCTTTTTAATGTTAAATAAAACACTTTTACTCCCATGTGGGCTTTAGGAAACCCTTTATTTTAATATGGTGTCCATATTAATTAATTATAACCAAAGGCATCCTTATATAATTTATTGACTGTAAATTACTCCTCAATAAAATCAAGGGTTATTTCCATAAAGGAAAAATCCCTTTTTTCCCAAATATAATATGACAACCTATTTTAGAATATTTAAAATATTTCCTTAATGGTGAAAACTTAAGAGCATATACAAAAACTGTTAGGCTCCAAGGGGAATCTGACTCTTTTGTCTTAAAATTCATTATATTTATTATATTGAACAAAAGATTGTTGTGTTGAATTGAGAAACAGGTGGGGCATTTTCAAATATTTCAAAATATTTTTGTTATACCTAGGTTTTCACTGTGATGGTATTTGCTATTTTAGTAGAATTTGACATTTATTTTATTCAATGGGAAAAAGAAGAAACTAAATGTTTGCAAGCCACATACCGCCTTGCACTGCTATGCATCTGTGGGTAGAAACCTGAGTCCTATTGTGAATTCTAAACTCCACGCTCTGTATTTTTAGTACTTTCTGGAGATTGAATCTGTACATCATCTCTGAGAGATAAATGATTTGATTTGATTGTGGCAAGCACGAAAGTTGTCCTCTATATAGAACTGTGTCTCCCGGGAAAAAGCTGGACTAATACCGTACTGAAATGACCTTAACGGTGGAATCCTGGATTAGACCCACGTTACTTTGCACGTACTACACCTCCATAAAGATGATCACCTTCCTCCAGGGGTGAACAGATGTCCTGGCTTTGTCAGAAATTGCTTTCACATTGCCAAGCCTTTCACAAAACCCAGTCATCACCCTTGTTAGTCTGACTTTGTTGAGATGCTTTTAAAACTTGTTTCCAAATATCGGTTTGAATGCACATACTTTGCTGTTTACTTGTAAGGTTCTGCAGTAGTCACGTATGGTGTCCTCCAACAGAAATAAAAAGAAGAAAATTAAATCAGTATCCTCAGTACTGAGAACAGAACCTGGCCTGTAACAGGTGCTCAATAAGTATTTGTTAAATGACTGCTTACTGTTTCTACAAGACAGTTGGTCTGCTTATTTTTGTTTATGGCAGGCAGATCCTCATCTGTGATGATAAACATTGCTTGATGTAGAAGGTACCTTAATTCCATCTATTCCCTTTCAGTCTCAATGGAGAGAGAGAATGTATCCAGAGACTGCTTTAACCCTCAGAAGGGCTGCAAGTATGCCTTTTGCTGTAGAAGAAGGAAAAGAGAGGGGAAAGCCAATTCTATTTCCTTTGGATTTCAGAGTTAGAAGAAATTTGAGTTCACTAGGCAAAAGCTGGCTCCCCCCGACACACATTAAAAAAAAATTGTGCTTTTGTGTGTGTGTATTATCATTGTAACCAGTTTAAGTGTACAGCTCAGTGGCATTAAGTGTATTTACTTGTCTTACAACTATCACTCATCCATCTCCAGAACTTTTTCATCATCCCAGTTCGAAACTGTACCCATTAAACAATAACTCCCCATCCTACCCTCCCATGGACTCTGGCAACCACCATTCTTTCTCTGTATTTAAGTTTGACCACTCTAGGTACCTCATAAAAGTGAAATCATATAATATTTGTCCTTTTGTGTTTGGCTTTTTCTTTTCTTTTTAATATGGCCCCTTTGCTTGGAGACTTGATCGTTTTTCTTTCCCCTGCTTTTAGTTTTAGTATCTAGACCTAGCAAGTAATGGATACACAATAAGTGTCCAGAGACAAGTTAATTCAACAGCTTGTTGCACGCCACTAGGGGGTTATTAAAGCCTTGAAAATGTGATTCTTAATCTGTATGTCTGTAGGCTTATCTCCTCCAAGTCTTGCTGATAAACCCGCACTGACGGTAATATCAGAGATTAGTCTTCCTCCATGTTTCATAAAGCAAATTGTTCTTCTTATAGCCTGATTATGAACTGGAAAATTACTGGTACATTGTTGTGATTGTTTATAGAGGCATTAAGACAAACTCTCCATGAGAACAATAGCTGCATGAGAGAGTTTGATTGCAGCTTCATTAAGAAATTACTCTCTTCTATTCATTTCTCTGTTTTTCTATTCTCATTGTATCTTTCTCCCTCCCTTTCTGTACCTTCCCTTCCAGCCTGTCCATCCCTCCTTCCATCCCTTTCTTCCTTTCTTTTTCATCCTCATTTTCTTGAGTAGTTACTACAGAGACAAACTGGTCCTGTGGTCCAAATATAAGTAAAATAGTTACGGCTCTCATTCATACCTCATATCTCATACTAGTCTGCCTGGAGGGGCGGGGGGGAGTAAGAGAACTAAATCCTTATTTTTTTTTTGTAAAGGACAGACAGTAACCTGTTGAGGAAAAAGAGAAATATGCTGGGATATCTAATTGATAAAGAAACAAAGAGGAAAAGAGAGGGAGCACCTTGGAGAATGATTTTAAAAGTAACCTGTGCAATTGAGATTTCAAGCGGGATCTTAAACTATGGACTATTTTAGAGCCTCTTAAACAGAATGTTGAACATAGGGTTTGTTCTTCCACTGTATTCCCTGGTCAGTGACACCAGGCAAATCACTTCTGCCTTCCCTGATTCCATTTTCTCAACCTGTAAAATGGAGGGTCACAATTAGTTTCAGAACCACAGAAGTTTGAGCCAAAGCCATGAGAATATGAAAGGCATTTCTAAATTCAATTTTTATGATGTCTGCAAATTCAGGTGTTAGTATGCCAGAGACAGAAGTACAGACAGTGATAAATTACTCAAAACCAAGATTGGCTCCTTTTTGAGAGATGGAAGTGGTTGTGATGGAATCCAGTAGCCTCAGGGATTTTTGAATTTCAGAATGTTAGGAGAATCTTTGAGTCCTTCCTGTTTAAATATGAATGGACATATATTGCAATAATTGGCTTGCCTCCACTTCTCCCAGATAGAGATCACCAGTATTCATAAAGTTTACTGGTCACAAATAGATTCTTTTGAGGGGGGCATAATTAGATTTTTATTTAGTTATTTACTTACTTATTTACTTATTTTTATGGAGGTACTGGGGATTGAACCCAGGACCTTCTGCATGTTAAGCATGTGCTCTACCATTGAGCTGTACCCTCCCCCCCCAAAATAGATTCTTACATTTCCCGTTCCTTGCCATAGGGCCCTCTTTCAGTTCAATATGCTTTTATTGGCACTTACTTTGGTTTTCTTTACAGCAGCAGCTGCTAATTAGTGACAGCTTTTGAGCAAGCAGCTTGTCATTTTTGGCAGGAGTAGGGGGCCATCCATAGCAATTCAAGACTGTATTTTCATTTGCTAAATTTACTTTGCTACATGGAAATACATCTTGAATAAAAAATTGTCTGTAGTCAGAGATGGCTGTCTTTCCTGAAATATCTTCCTAAGCTGGCATTTGGTCCTGTAGTTGAAGAACTCTCAGGAGACAAAGCATAGGTTCAGTGTCTACCAGACCGATGCCATCAGTCCTGAGTTGTCCTTCTGATGTTAATCTACATTGTGGGTGTAGACCCTCAGCATCTTGTTTTGGCACAGTAATAAATCTTTCTGGATTGTACTTGGTAGTGTGCATGGTAACCAAAGGAGTGAATTGTTGACATAACGTTGTGCTTTCTGTTTATACTCAGCTTCTTTCTTGAGACATAATTAAGGGAAAGAAACAGTTTAGTTCGTATAAAGAAGCAGCTTTCTTTGGAATTTCAGCTCATAGTAGCATCATCACATTTTGTGTAATTCTGCTCTTTGAAATTGCTGCAAGGAGGTGTTAGCTCTGTTTTACAACCTTGTGATGTTTATGGAATGGTACAACGTGTGATTACATTTGCCTTGATTAACACCAATGATGAGTCAAAACCTCCGTCACAGTTTCTATAAAGTGTGATTCAGTCCCATTATTCCTATAATAAGGATTCAAGTTAATGACCTCCCTAGTGTTAAAAATAACATCTTGAAGAAGAGAGCTGACCTACCATTCATTTCCCCCAATTTAGGTTCTTTTTGTAACACGGAGTTCTACCAAAATTATATTTAACACTCAGTTGTTGAATATCTACCATGTACCAAGTGCTACATTGAGGAAATTGCAACGAATGAGACATGGTTCCTGCTGTAGGATAATGTAGTCTAGTAGTTGAACAGCAGATAACTCAAAACTGCTTTAGTTCTTATGCCCAGAGTGTAGGGTAAATACTAATTCTAGAGATGTAAAGCATTCCATCTTTTTAAAATGAGATAATCAAAATGTAAGTATCATATTTTTTTTTATAGCTAAAGGTTTTAGAGATTGTGTGAGACACCTTTCATAGGCGTATAGAATTGCCAGCTGTCCCTGTCCCACAGTGTCCCATGACATGCCGCACAACGGTTAAATTCAGATGCTGTCTTCCACATCAGAGTAACTACCTCTTAGTGGTAAACCCAAATGGTCTCCTAACATTCAACTGATATTTAACATGGTTATTTCTGCATGTCATATTAGTGTTTACCAGTTATTGCAGGAATTTATCATTTACATCTTGTCTCTAACTTCACATGCACATCAGCATTAGATAACTTGATCCTTAATTATTGGTATCCTGTGAACAGTTAACTGAGATAACTGACTTCAGTATCTTGTACTATCCTAAGCACTAGAATATTGCACAAGTCGTTTTCTCGCTTGTATTAATGATATTCTCCCTTTCATGAGAAAGATTTTCTGCCAGCAGAAAACCCAAATTTAGGATACTTCCCTAGTAAATATTGGTGATAGACAGTAACGTATCTAATGGAAACCCAATAAGGAATTTGGGAACAAATAAAACAAACGTAACCACTCTGTTTCTTACAGGAAATGTCACAGTGTTAATTCTGACCACAAGTAGTCAGGATCTAGGTTTCTGACCTCAGTGTCACTGGAAAGTTACCCACCCCCAGAAGGGTTCTCGTTATTCTCCGCCCACTCCCTTTTATAATCTAAAGCTTTTAGCTGATTTCTGATTGATTTAGAGGAGTGAAGGTGAACCACCAAACCCCTAATATGGCTTCCTCTGGTCACGTTTGAAGGTTTGTCATCTTGATGTTCTCTGACCTTTAGGGAAAAGAGTCCCATTTAAAACGTTTTTGGATTGTCAAATAATTTTTTTGTATTTATTTGTGAGTTGCACTTTGTTTATTCACCTTGTAACTTTTATCACAAAGCAATCTTAAACCACAGGTGTCATGGTCAGAGGAAGACTCATTTGGTTAGGAGAGGTTTTTAGTAAGAAAAGCTCTGGGGTTGAGAGCATGAGCCCAGGAGGTGGACAGCCTAGCGTTAATCTCAGCTTCTTCACTTACTTGCTGCAGGACTTTGGGCAAATTTTCTAACTCTTAAGCCTATTTCCTCTTGTATAGAATGGGAATAGTAATCATACTGCCTCATGGGCTGTCATGAGGATTAAATGAGGATGAATATAAAGTGCACACAACAGCACATGCGGTGCTAAGGGCCCCTTGAATGTTTATTATTACTACTGTTACTGTCATTACCATTACTCTCCTTTCTCATGCTAATTCCTTTGCTGTTATTTCAAGTTTGGTGATTAAGTACAGGAAAGTCTTGTAAATTGAATAGTTGGTTTTGTTTCCAATGTGAAACAGTTTGTAGTGTGGGTAGCAGCAGTTAATGTAGCATATATAACAAACTAATAAGTTCCTCCTTGAACCCCAAACTGTCTTCATTTCAAAGGAGATATTCTCAGAGTGGGGTTGCATGCTCTCCATCATCAAAGCCTAGGATCTTTAGAACAAGAGCATGTCTCACAAAAAGCCTTGTGTCTCTGTTGCCACCACAACCTGAAACTAACGAGTTAGAAACCACATAGAGCTCTATGACGGGCTGGAGGAGCCCTTCTGAAGGACCCATCACATTTTCTTGTAAGTTGCATGTAGGTAGCTAAGCCAGGAACTGATCTGGTTGAGAAAACTTAAGTCTTCATTTTTCTTTCCTCCTTCTCTTTTATACTCAAAGGATCTGATTTTCTTGCCTCTGGGAAGACTGAATGCATAGGTGCTCACTTAATTTAAAGAAGTCTTTGTGAGAATGCTATATTGTCTCTTTGAGGGTGAGAAGTCTTTAATATTGTTCTATTACTGTTCAGGATTACTACCTAAAGAAGATTTAAAATCATATTTTCTGTCCTCTTCCCCTTTTTGTTTTTAGTTATACAATTTAGACCTAGCCAGTGCCTTAGCATGTTGGACAACTTATTTGACTTTAGTTTGAGAAGAGGAAAGCGAAAGATTTATTTTTGTATCAGTTAACTAGGGACCTTATATGTTGCCACATTTACTATAGCCAAAATGCCATTTTATTTTTAGGTGGAGACTGCTGGAGCACTAGTAAAAGCCTAGGGTGGCTTCAGTCCTGTCCTTTTCCTCATGTTTTAAGTCCACATTAAATCTGGTAGTTCTTAACAGTTCCACTGCTGTTTAAATGGTATAGCTCCATGTGATCTTATTGTCTTTAATTTAGTCAAGTGAGACACTGCATTGGATAGGTTTTGGGTCTCACATTTGTTTTGTTTTTCTTTGGAGCTTTACTGGAAACCAAATGCTATTGCGTACTAGCTACAGAAGCAGGAGGGGAAGTTGGCAAGAATTAACTGCTTTCTGTTTGGTCTGTCTGAGGCAGCTGACCTTTTGGAAGGAAATCGCTGCTCTTTGCTTCTTCCTGTAACAGTGCAGCCTGTGAAAGAACACATACACAGAAGGCTTCTGCCGTAATCCTGGCTGATGTCTTGGGGCATAAGCTGTTAGTTGAGAGGTGGGGGGCTGTCAGTGCATTTGTTGTGTGTTGGAGGAACATGTACTGAAGTTCATGGAACTAAGTTGTGTGTAGATATCCCAGTAGAAAAATAGTGAGAGAATATCTATTTCCAGAGAAAGTAGTTTGTTTTAGCAAAAGTAATTGTAGTTTATTGCCGTCTCAGTGTTAATGCTATGGGCAGTTATTCTGTGTGCAGTTTTAATTAATCTTTTTTTTTTTTTGAGTGAAGGTAGATTTATTCAGAGAGATACTTTGAAAGGCAAGAGAAAGGCCGTGAGGTATGGGGGTTGGGTGCTCAGATTAAAAGTAGGTACACACTCCATAGACAGAGTGCGGGCCAGGCCATCTCTGAAGAGGGAGAGAGAGGGGCGGCCTAATTAATCTTAATGTTGTTGACTGTCCTGATACCGGTACTGTTTCTTATACTAGATCATCTTTTTTCCTGAAAGGCCAAACATTTTTATTTTGTAAGATATGAGCTCTTATTTAAATGTCATTTCACCTCAGAATTAGACTTACTAACTTCTTATTACACCTGCTACCCATTGGAAAGGACCCACCTTTCCTGCTGGACTTGTTTTACTTCGACACAGTGAGGATTGTACCCCACACGTTTACATTTTCTTCAGAAAGCTGCAAGTGGGCTTCAAAATTGGAGCATCCTCCAGTGAGCAGGCAAAGGAACTACCTGATGAGACATTTCTCTCATAAAATAAGAGATTTTAGTTTTCCATTATTTTAACCAAAATGTATTTAGGTTCATGTTTGTTTTTGCTTTTTGAAAGGACTTATACTCAAGTAACTGTAAGCAAAAATGAAGTTAATTATGATTTGGTGAATATAGAGAACACAGCTACCTGAAAAGGGGGCAAAATACCATATTCTTCTGCATTATCTTGGGTTCAGTGGATAGGTGCGCTTTCCAGTGTATTGCCGGCCTCTCTCCTAGATATACTGCTAATAGTAAAAGATTGTTGGGTGAGCGTTAGTGTTGATGTACATAAACAATGTAGAGAGGCACCTCGGGAAAATGATCTGGGGTTTTCCTCAGCAGGGTGGCCCTGCAGAGCTGCTTTTCTGTTCTTGGTACCTGGCGTGATCTGTTCAACCTTCCTGAGATAGTGAAAAATCCCAAAGGGAGTGCAAACCTTGCTTTGGCTTTAGGTGTAGGTTCTTGGCACAAAGTAAGTTGACATCTGGAAAACCAGATTTCCCCCCAGTTCAGCTGGCCTTTGAGTAGGAGCAGAGTTAGGAACCAAATGGTTAAGGCTTACTGGGAGCTGATCTTGTAACTGTAGCCTTCTAGAGGCCTTGAATTGCTATCCTTGAACTATCAAGGGCCTTCAGCTAGGCCAGTTGTGTCCAGTTGTGTCATTAGGGGTAAGGGAAATATAGTTTAAAAAAAGGAATTATTGCACTGCTGGGAGTGGTTTTCTGTGTATTTCATTCTGTTTACAATTGGTTGCAGGGACCGTTGCTTAGTCATGTCAAAGATGAAAAACAGCCAGACGTGAATCTAAGTATATATTATTTCTTGTCTTGAAATACGACTTTCTCAAATATTCTTTTTTATTTTCCATGGTTTTTTTTTTTTCAGAAATCACAATTAAACCTCCTAAATTCAAACTCTGCTACCTCTGAGATCACTCACGTTCAACCTGGTCTACTTCTAGTTTACTTTTTAAAAAATTTTGATATTCTGAACTTTTTGATATGAACATTTTCAAACACTCACAAAATAAGTGCAAATAATATGCAATGAATTTCCATAGATTTATCACTCAAGTTCAAAAATTACCAAAATTTTGTTATTCCTTTTTCATATTCTTCCACATAAACACTTTTTGTTTCTTCTGGACTTCAAAAAAATTCTTGAAAAAATATTTTTATGCTGTTTATTTTTATAATGGAGAAAGGTTTATTAAATAAAAGAATAATATGAAGTTATTGAGTACAAGGCATTTTAAAGGATTTAAGTAAAATATAAATAGATGTCAAAATTACAAATTAATCTTAGTTATTAATAGTCTTGAACCATTACTTGAGATCACTTATTAAGTTGCTGTATATTTGAAAATGACAGAATTACATTTAAAAAAATATTTGTAACTATTTCATGCCTGACTTAAATAAAGACTACCTAATTTGTAAGAGAATGCCATAACCTGGATACTGTCATGTTGGGAAATACTTCTTCCTGTGTCTTTTGCATGTCCCTTCATGCTTGATTCCTGTGGGATAATGGGTAGTACCAGTTGCCCATGATTATTAAATTTATATTTCAAGCTTTACATTTTAAACAAAATTTAATGAATCAGAAAACTTTACCAAAAAATTGTACCAAAATTTCACCTAAATATAACAGCTGTTTATAGTTCTCTTTGACCTTTCTCTGATGTGAGTCCTCTAGCATACATATTGTATACACTTTCCATTTAATATTCTTTTATTTACACTTTAAAAAAGTATCTATGACTTTATATTTCAGCATAACCTTTATATTGCATTTAAGTTGTTATACAGTATTCCATCAGATTAATGTGTTACAGGGGAGGGAGGGTATAGCTCAAGCAGTATAGTGCATGCTTAGCATGCACGAGGTGCTGGGTTCAATCTCCAGTACCTCCTCCAAATATAAATAAATAAACCCAATTACCTCCCCATCATAAAAAAAGAGAAAAAAATCATTAAAAACAAGATTAATATGTTATAGTTTGCCTTCCTACACTGTGGTGGGAATGTAAATTGGTGTACCACTGTGGAGAACAGTATGGAGGTTCCTTAAACAACTAAAAATAGAGTTACCATATGCTCCAGCAATCCCACTCCTGGCCATGTATCTGGAGGAAATGCTAATTCAAAATAATACACACACCCCAATTTTCATAAGCAGCACTGTTTGCAATAACCAAGACATGGAAGCAGCCTAAATGTCCATCAACAGATGAATGGATAAAGAAGTTGTGGTGTGTACACACACACACACAATGGAATACTACTCAGCCATAAAAAGAATGAAATAATGCCATTTGCAGCAACATAGATGGACTTAGAGATTATCATATTAAGTGAAGTAAGTCAGAGAAAGACAAATATCATATGATACCACTTATATGTGGAATCTAAAAATAGTAATACAAGTGAACTTATTTACAAACTGGAAATAGACTCACAGATATAGAAAATAAACAGTGGTTACCAAAGGGGAAGGGGAGTGGGGGGGATGTAAATTAGGAGTTTGGGATTAACATATACACACTGCTGTCTAAGTAATGGTTGTTCCTGGAAATTGACCTAGTGCAAGGTGCACTCTTCAAAGCAAACTGTGCTAAGTGGAAACTCAATACTGTAATTCTCAGTGGTAAGAGGGAGGCTGTGAACTTTAATGAGGAAAATATTGGGAACATATGTAGATTTATTAGTAAATGGTGTTAAAAAAAAAAACTTCAGAGCAGTAAGGAAGGGATTATCTTTCATCTAAATGGTAAAGAAACTTGGTATATTGTAGTAGCTTAGGAATTTCTATTTCCTGATCTAAAGGATTCGACCTTTTCAAGAGATGCATTCTAAGATGAGTTGGTCTTGATTAACAGTATAAAATGAGTACAGATATAAACCTTCATGAGAAATTCTGAGGCTAACATGGGGCTACATGGCATTTTTCATTCATTTCAAATCATTTTTACTTTCCATAATGCAGGTCATTGTGGGCTGTAGTAAATATTTTTCATTATCTGGAAAATGTTATTGATGTAGCTTCTTCTCAAATGGGTTGTTCAAATTGCTTAATAGATTTCAACACAGAGATAATGGTAACGCACATGCATTCAAGCTGCAAGCCAGTGTGGTGTGAGGGGGCCCTTCTCCCTCCTTCCCCTTTCCTCCCTCCCTCCTCTTCCCAGAGTAATATGTAATGATTTGGCTGTGACGTAAAGATTTATGACTGATTGTCTTCCCAGAATATTATCATCCCTATGTTGCCTGGCAAATTTTTCCTTGTTTGTTTCTTTGTGAGCCAAGTACCTTTATTCTTTCTGTTCTCTTCCCATCTGTTTAATAATCTGATTTTGTTAGAGAATTGCCTTCCTGATTGCTTATAAAGTAGTATTTAGTTTTTGTTTAGTTTTTTTTTTTTTAGAGCAGATGGCTCTGGTATTGACCTACTTCTAGATGGGATAGTTTTACTCTACCCTTCTTACTTGATGTTAGGCCTATTTTAATATGAACAAGGTCTTAATCCTTTATTGCTGGTATTAATTTTCTGTTCCTCCAAGTTCCTACCACTAGGTAATCACCACCACCGAATACGTGTATTGGCAGTAAAGTAGTCAGCACTACCAGGGAACTTCCTCTTTATATTCTATCCAGAGTCCTTTAGTCATTAAAAGGTGTTGATATGGTCAACAGTTTGGAATCCTGGTTCCTTGCCTTATAATTTTCAGATCAGAAGCAATGTTTATATATCTTCTGTTTCATCTGCCAGCTAGCCCAAGCCTTTGCCCAAATCAGAGCCTACTATTGCTATTGAGTTTCTTATTCATTTTGTTTCAAGTTATAAAATATAAGAAACATGCAGAAAAGTACAAAAAATAATATGACAAACTACTACCACAAGTCCTCAAGACAAAGGCAGCATGGTGCAATGGCATGGTGCAATGGTTGAGTACAGACTAGGGCCAGATGCTCGGATCCAGCCCACATGGTACCCTCAGCAGTGTGGGGCCTGCAGCAAATATTTCACTCCCAAAAGAAACTCATACCCATTCAAAGTCACAGCCAATTAAAAAAAAAAGTCACTGCCCATCCCCACAGCCCTTGGCAACCACTGATATACTTTGTCTCTATGGGTTTGCCTACCCTGGGCATTTCATATAAATGGAATTTGCAATATGTGGCCTTTAATATCCAGCTTCTTTCACTTAGCATCATGTTTTTAAGGTTTATTCATGTTGTATCAGTATTCGTGCCTTTTATGGCTGAATAATATTCCATTTTATCTTTTATTTTTCTATTCATACCCATATTATCCGTTCATCTGTTGATGGACGTTTGGGTTGTTTCTACTTTTTGGCTATCATGAATAATGCTACTATGAACATTTATGTACAAGTTTCTATGGACTTATGCTTTCAGTTCTTTTAGGCATCTACCTGGGTGTGGAACTGCTGGATCATATGGTAACTCCGTGTTTAACCTTTTGAAGAACCTCCAGATGGTTTCCAAAGTTGTTACACCATTTTACAATCCTATTTAATTTGCTGAGCCTCAATTTCTTCATCTATAAAGTGGGAATAATAATAGGGCTTATGTCCTAGGGTTTATGTGGGAGTTGATTTATTAAAGCACTCATCGTTATAAATAAAATAGTGTAAGTGTTCAGTAAATGATAGTGAATGACATTAAATAATAAATCTGGATGGTGGATAAAAATACTAATAAATGTTATTTTAATTCATTTTTCATTCTTATTTCTGGAATTTATTGATTAGATGAATCAAAGTATTCATACTTAATTATTCAGATATGTCCTTGGAAGGAATAGGGAAAGGCACGGCTCCCTGCTGGCCTAGGCTTCTCTGCCGGAAAAGCACATCTAGGTGGATGTTCTTTCCTAGAGTTTAGTGTTCTTATGGCAGCCTTGCTCTCCTTACACTGCCCTTCACAATCCTTAATGCTCTCCTCGGAAGTGAGGGAACAGTTCTCCCAGGGCCTTACCACCACTCTCCATCAGTTCTCATCTGTGGAAGTCCTGGTGCCAGTGAAATTAAATAAGAAATAGGAATACCATCTTTTAAAAGAAAGGTAAAGTTTATACAGCAAGACATGGGTTAAGGAGAAAGTTTGATAGCAAGAGCTCTTTGTGGAGGACAGACTTTGGAAAGGTTGCTTATTTTTTTTTTAACATTTTTTATTGATTTATAATCATTTTACAATGTTGTGTCAAATTCCAGTGTTCAGCACAATCTTTCAGTCATTCATGGACATATACACACTCATTGTCACATTTTTTTTCTCTGTGATTTATCGAAAGGTTGCTTATTGAAGTGAGTTAACAGTGCAAGTGGGGAAAAGGAAGCCACCTTTGGAAGTTTAAGTTTGTAAGAGTTAGAGTAATATTAAGCACTTATTATGAGCCAGACACTGTTTTAAGCTTTTACACATATTAACTCATTCTTACAACAACCCCCTGAGAGACTTAAGAATTATTTTTATTCCCATTTTACAAATAAGGAAACTGAGGCACAGAGAGGTTTAAGAGATTAAATCTTTTGTAGAACTCTCTTTTGCTGAGTTTGCCATTATCTCCAAAACTTGAAGTGCATTTTAGAGACTTTGGCCCTGGGATGGGATGAAGAATAAGAAAAAAATGCTTTAAATTATACACATGAATCCAGCAAACCAAATCCCTGCACACATTTAAAACCCCCCACTCCCATCCTGGGCTAGAATTCATCCTCACAGTTGGCAGATATGCTTTGGGAACCTTCTCTTGCCATGTCCTCTACTTCTCCTCCCTGACAGTTTAGCTATGGCATGACCTCGGCAGCAGTGTTCTAGAAGTCTTCAGAGAGAGTGGATTAAAAAAAAAAAACCCAAAGGTTTATATTTTACTTTTAAAAGGGAAAGCATCTAATTAAAAGGTACTAATTATTAGAACAAAATTATCCCTAAATCCTATCCACTCATATCACTTAATTGTGTTAAGAGATATTCATTTCTATGGTTTTTAATAAGCCTGTAACGTTATGAGCTATTAGACTTTGAAACCCTTTTTCTCAAGTGCCTGAGGGTCTGCTTCATTTGGAACTCCTATGATAGATCCAGATATATGAGGTCAATGTAGATACCTTATGCTTTCAGAAAGTACCAGATTCTACATCCAAGGTTGTTTTGGTTTGTTTGGAATGCTTATGAACAGTAAGAGTGCAACCAAGCAAAGCTCAAATAGTTCTCATCTTTGGCTAAAAATAAGATTGTGAATCCATTTCCCAGTCTTTAGAGAAGCCCCTGTGATGATTTACCAAAGGTACAAACCACTTCCCTTGTCAGAACATCATGCATTGAAGATGGAGTTGCCTGTAAATAAGCAGAAGAGAGAGTACTGAGGACAGAGGTGCATTCACTGCATACGTGGGGTAGCCTTCGTGGGCTGGATAAGTGCTAGCGAGCAAGGACAGGTATCAACTTATACCAGGCGTAGGCTTAGGCTAATAATGAATGTATGACTTGTGTGAAGTTTTGACATGTATGAAGAAAAGTACTACTTAGAAGGATTCTAAGTTTTATTGATACAGTTGAGGGGAGGAAGTAGCTTTTTTCTAAACTGCATATTTTAAATCGTTACATGATAATCTCTAAAATCATCTCATATTCCATGTGTGTGTAACTCTTAGTTAAAAAATAAAATAAAAATGACTGTACTATTTAGCGTACTTTTGTTTTACATTTTTGCAGGGGGGAGGGAGATTAGGCTTATTTATTTATTTATTTGTTTATTTTTGGAGGAGGTACTGGGGATTGAACCCAGGACCTTGTGCATGTTAAATATGCTCTCTATCACTTGAGCTATACCCTCCCCTCTTATTTTACATTTTTGACTGGCGGTAAGCAAAATCAACTTTCCAGCTCTATCAAAGCATTTATTTGTAGTGAAAGTAGATTGTATTTGTCAAAATAAGGTGGTTACCACCTTATTTGCCAGCTATTATCTTTCAAATGGCATTTTAGAAAATAACTATTATTACATGTTCATATTTAGAACCATAAAAATATTCTGAAAAATTCTGAGAGCTCAGCATTCCACTCTTTGATAGAAACTAGGAACTAATATAAAACTTGACAAAATAGTGTGATATTTATGTCGTACCCCTATGTGGCATATCACCATAGTATTTCTTTCTTAAAACGATAATAGATTACTGGAATATGCTCAGCCAGCAGGACATATGAGATACTTACCAAATATTTGATATGTATTTATTCACGTAGCAAATGTTTATTGACTACTCACATGGCAAGCCACCATTGTATGCACTAGGGACAAGTGGTGAACAGACATGCTCCCTCACTTAACTAGTCTTGGAGTTCAGTGGAAGACAGACAGAAACAAATGAACAAAAACTAAAAGGGAAAATTACAAATTGGGCCATATGTTACTAAGGAACAGATAGGCCATTGTTAATACAGACATCCAAGTCCTAAAACCTGTTTCATTTTCCTGACTTGGTATTTCATCTGATATCTTGTTCCATAAGATTTTGAGAAGACCTGATAGATTTGACCAAATTGTCTATATACATTTATTTCTTCAACAACAGTAAATTTACTGAATGCTTATGTGCCAGGCACAGTTCTAGGCCCAAGAGAAAGAGCAACAAACAAAACAAAGCCATTGTGTTTGTGGTGGTTTCACCCCGGTGGGAATTCAGTTAACAAATATATGATAAATGTCAGGAAGTGATAAATGATACCAAGAAAAATAAAGCAGACTGAGAGGACGGAGAGTGAAAGGAATACTATTTTATTTGGATAGACTGAGGAGTCTCTGAGGAGATAAACGTTTTCCCACAATTTTCCTTCTTTTGCCTCTTGGGTCAATTCAGTTAATGAACGCAGGATGCAAGATGATTTTTGTATCTATTGGTACTACTCACGTGTTCATTAAGAGAGCTATGGCAAGGTCCTTCTTCTTTCCATTTCCTTACCACTTAAAGAGATTAATACCTGAATTCTTTTCTTCATTCCTTTATCATTCTTGCCTGTATTAAACACCTAAGCACGTTCATCCATTCCCAATACATCCCTTTACCTTTTGTCTGAAAAACGTGCTTTGGTATCTGTTCCAATTTTATGGCTCTTGGGATATGAATCATCTGATTAAAAATCATGTTATACAATTAAATGTCTTCCAGATGTTTGATTGTGTTGTGGGATTACTTCTGGGGAGAGCTCTTTTATCTAAGTCTTTCTCCTGGTAAACTCTCAGACAATGAAATTTGATGTCTTGGGTGATCTTACAGTGATCCCAGCCTTAATGTTCAAAAGCCCTAAATAAAATTGTACACTGCTCAAGTGTTCTATAGCATAGCACAAATCTAAAATAGGTAACTGGCACCCACCCTGCACGTCATTGTTGGCTAACTAACTTGTCCCATAAATAGCTCTGTGTTATGCGATCGGACAACTACGACTCAGAGAAGGGATTTTTGTTTCCTAACACACTTGTGTGGTCTCTGGTATTCAACAAAATCAAGGTGTGATTCACCGGACCTTAACTATGACACAGTTCTTGGGAGACTTGTGCAAATCAGTAGCCAAATCGTTTTGGACAGGATTCAAGATAGACCTGTCTTATACCAAATTCCACATTATGAATCAGTGTTAGAGCACGATTCAGTTTTAGTGTACATGAAAGTAATGTTGATGTCCCAATGTGGCTAATCCCGGAGAGTTTTAGCCAAATGAATTAAAAACTCTCTGGTGAGCCTGAGAAAGCATTACGGTAGTTGTATAAAATTGTTTTTCTGAAATCAAGGGTGTGTTTTTAAAAACTACCCACTATTGGAATATAATGGTTCTTCTTTCTAAGTCTTAGCTGCAGTGTATTGTTTTTATGTCTGAAAGATTTTTAAATGCTATAATTTTAACAGAACATTGCTTCATAAGTTCCTTATTGGTAACTCAGAAGGTGAACCTTGGGGTTATTTTTCCAGATAAATCTGTGCCCTTTATGTGCAGATCATTACTGCTTAGGTAAACAGTGATAATACATAGGGTTCAATCCATGCTTTAGATATTTTCACTTTTCTTTTTACTGGGTCTTTTTCAGAATGGCAATGTATTTATTGCATTTCTTAAAAGTCAGAATACCAAATCTAAAACAAGTGATTTTTTTTTTTATTTCCGGTGCTACTTCTTTGTCATTACTGTTGAAATGCTGCTTACTGTTGCTTCATGTTGGAACAAAAGAAAAGAAAGAATATGTCTATATCAAAGCTATAGGCAGTTCTTCCCTGAATCCTGGATTTGTACTTTTGCTTGTGGGACTTCAATATATTTTACAGCCAGAACTTCATAGACCCAGTTATATACCCAGTTACATCGCCATTTCAGTGGCCACGTTGAATGGCTACGTTTTGAAAACATTTTAAGGCTAAAATTCAATTCAGGAGTACTGATCTTTCGTCTACTGAAAGGGCTTAAATGCCTTTATCTCTGGCCTTTATTACTGAATATTTACTCTGGTGAATTTAAAAGGGGAAGGGGGGAAAAAAACACCCAAACCACTGATTGTTTATTTAATAGATTATAAACCATGGCTGTGTGGATACAAGCCCAGCAGCTCCAAGGAGATGCCCTTCATCAGATGCAAGCTTTGTATGGTCAGCATTTCCCCATCGAAGTGCGGCATTATTTATCTCAGTGGATTGAAAGCCAAGCTTGGTAAGTGAACAAAGTTTTTTCCATCATATTTTGTGAAGCACAAGTATATTGAAGTTTGATTGGAAAGATGACATAATGAAGACTCTGTAAGTTGTACACTTAAGAAAGAAAATTATCTGACCCATGAAAAGATATTTAACCCCATCTTAAATTTTAGGAGGGTGGAATAACTGTTGAGGTTTTTGAAAATAAGATTTGCTTCCTTTAATAGTAAATTCTGGCTGAAAGTATTAGAGTGCTGCTAATAAAGAACAGTTAACAGATATGTTCTGAGTGCCGAGCAGTGTTGTAGGTAGTAGAGTTCATATGAAAACATTGAGGCTCTTGTCCACAAAGAATTTAGTGCTTGATGATGCAGGTAAGGTATGGGTGTGCATAAAATGTAATAAAGTGTATCGTTAACAGACTAAACAACAGACACTTTGGTGCTTTCATATGTATATGTAATATATATATTATATATATATTATATATATATTATATATATATACGTGATATATATATGTATATGCAAAGACTAAAGGACAGTACAAGGTAGGGGAGGGGATAGCTTAGTGGTAGAGTACGTGTTTAGCATGAACAAAGTCCTGGGTTCAATCCCTAGAACTGCCATTAAAAAATAAATAAACCTAATTCCCCTACCTCAGAAAAAAAAAAAAGCACACCAAAATGTTAACAATAATTATGTCTTGGTGGTAGATTTAACAGGCATTTTATTTTTCTTGTTTCCCAAATTACTGTTTATATACCCAAGGGGAAAATTGTTTTTAAATTCTTTTAGATTCAGTACAGTGCAGTAGATTGACAACAGAGCTTTTTAATCAACAACATTCTTGCACACCAGGGCCTAGGCACCAGTTGGTTGGTTACCAGTCTCCAGCTGATCTGACATATTCGTCAGATACTTTAGGCCTCCACATCGAGGCCAGGAAAGTGGGGGTCCTCTTTGACAGAGCCCCGGAGAAAACCTTTATGCTGCTGTTTGAGGAGAGCTGTATGCCTGTCAGTAATGTTGTCTTGGGATAATTGCCATCGTTAGTAGCAGATTTCTGTTCAAACACTGGAGAGCACCAAAGGAAGGCAATTTTCTAGGCAATTAAAAAAACTCAGCCTCATGTAATTAAGTGAGAAAAAAAAAGGAGCTAAATTTGAGCATGTCAGCTGTACCTTGTTTAGTGCTTTTCCATTTCCTTTTCATTTTCTTTTGTATTTCACAGATTTGGAAAGTTCAGAAAAACATTAGTAGGAAGTTTCTGTTGATCCACAATTTCATGTAGTAGATTTCCCATGCAGTCTTCTTACTGAACGAATGTTGAAAGACTTGATAATAAGGAAAACCTGAATTTTATTTAGTTTTGGTTTTCTTAAGAATATAAATATTTTAATTAAAATATCTTCAGTTCTTCATGTTTAAGCTTGGAAGATTTTTTTGTTTGTCTGTTTTAGTAGAGAATTAAATTTTCAAGTACAAGAACCAGTAGTGCTTGGTTTCCATGAGTTTTGCTCAGAGACTGGCTCTTCTTAAGAGTGGGTTTTTCCGACCAGGAACGTTATTGCCAGTCAAAACTGAGGTGCAGGGCTGCCTTCATTCTTTCCAGGCTTTTATTTAGACATATTTTATTTAGTACATAGTACATGGATATTTAGAGCTTGGTTTTCTATACTGCCTTCTCCAAAGTGCAGATTTGAGCATATTATTTGATGATATGAATTATCAATGGTTTGGTATACCTGTTTGTGCCTGTTTGAAATTAGTTGCTTACTGACTTCATGGGTATTTTAGAGATGATGAGCTTCTTAGCTACTACCAGATCTCTTGTTTGGCTCCAGACCCACCAGCAGTGATGAATGTTATTTCAATCTGACAGCTGTTTGGTTTCTTCAGTGAGCTGAGTTAAGTAATTTAGTACTGCCCAATAGCAATTGTTGCCTAAGTTGTTTTTAAAAAGCAAGAGAGAGTTAGGGAGTGGAGGGAAGAGTGGGGCAAGGGAGGGAGGGAGGGAGGGAGACCATCCAACCCCTGACACCAGTTAAATGGCTTTTAATTAATATGAAGTTCATAGAGTGGCTTCTCCGGTTCATGTAAGCATTACTTATATGTCCCAAATCCACAACAAGTGATGTAAATGTCTAACTTGTCTAAATACTTGTGGGCATCTTCTGTCTTAATATCCCATTTCCAGGGTTCCTTAGAAATAACAATAAATGTTGTTTCACTTGTCTTTCTTAAGAAACATTCTGTGTGAAGTTAGCAACACATAGAACTAGTTGAGGCTGGAAAAAACATGTAGCACATTCTTGACCCTGTGCCCCCTTACACCCTTGAGGGGGTAACTATAAATAGGAAATTATCAGAGTCCTTATTTCCTTCAGAGTACACAAAGCACTTTCCTTTTCCCTTCATTCCTAGAAGCAGATAGTATAAGCACCAGCGCAAGTCAGTCGGAGAAAGGAGAAAGGCCAGTACATTGCAAAGAAAGAGGAAAAGAAAAATATACTGTCGATTCCATTAAGGTAATTAGTGCATTAGGAATAGGTTAATGTAGGTATCTAGTCAATCCAAATCAGAATGTTTCTGAAAATTTGCAGTGAGCGTTATAAAGAAATCACTTTAGCCGAAGAAAAAGTGTGATGCTTTGAGGCTGCATTTATACAGGTTTGTGTGTGTGTATGCATACATATGTATGTAATTTTTTTCCCCCAGGGACTCAATAGATCTTGATAATCCACAGGAGAACATTAAGGCCACCCAGCTCCTGGAGGGCCTGGTGCAGGAGCTGCAGAAGAAGGCAGAGCACCAAGTGGGGGAAGATGGGTTCTTACTGAAGATCAAGCTGGGGCACTACGCCACGCAGCTCCAGGTGGGTGTGGGCTCCCGGCCGCGCAGCCCCAGGTGGGCGTGGGTTCAGGGCCACGCTTCATTCACTTTCCTACAGGGTCGTTTCCTTCATTCAGTTCTGCCAGTAGAGATTTTCTTTCCCTTTTTCAACCCAGCGTCGTTGAGTCACATGTGACATGTATGAAGTTCTTAATTATTTGGTTTTGTGGTTGTAGCTGCCTTTTTAAAACTTTTTCTTTGCAAGTAATTTCAGATTTATAGACAGTTGCAAGATTGATTCAAAACAACCCCTATATATGCTCAAAGTCACCTGTTGTTAACATTTGCTTCATCACGTTCTACACACACACTTTTTCATCACTTGAGAGTAAATTGCATACATCATGTCCCTTTGCCCCTAAGCACTTCAGTTTGTATTTTCTAAGGATGAGAATCTTCTCTTATGTGTTATAGTACAGTTATCAACCTCAGGAAATTGAACATCAATACATCACTTTAAGGTAATCTTATATCTATATTTCCATTTTGTCAACTGACAATGCCCTTTAGGGCATTTTCCCCTCCAGTCCAGGATCCAGGTCAAGATCACATATTGCATCTAGTTATTATGTCTCATTAGTCTCCTTTAATACAGAATTATTTGTCAACTTTCCTTCATTTCATTACATTGACATTTTAAAATAGTTCAGCTCCTCTGTTTTTTAAAGATAAAATGAACCTTATTTGGGGTTTTATGACGTTTCCTCGTGATTAGATTCAGGTTACAAGTCGCTGATCAGAATTCTCAATAAGTAATGTGTCCGTCTCAAGGTTTCACATCGAGAGACGTGCAATGTCCAACTTACCATCATTGGTGCTAGTAGTTTTTTGATTGCCCAGTCAAGGTAGTGTCCAGTTTCTCCTCTAATATAGCCTTTTTGAAATTTATCCTGTTTCCAAGCATGGCACCCTTACTTTAGGGAAATTAAGAGGCAAGAAATAAAATAATTTTACCTTCTTGCTGCAGTTGGGTTTCCCACAATGTGGCATTGGAGGAGCAGCTTTTCTCATGATTACAGCATTGTGTCTCCAGGAGTCTCCTTCGTCATAAGATCTGGCCCCTGCTCTGAGGTAAGGTTCGATCCCATAGCATGGAATGAAACAGAGTAATGTCTGCTGTTGGATTCTTTCAGAACACCTATGACCGCTGCCCCATGGAGCTTGTCCGCTGCATCCGCCATATCCTGTACAATGAACAGAGGCTGGTCCGAGAAGCCAACAATGTGAGTGTCCTGTCAGTATGAGGAGAGAAACTGGGAAGTCCTTTCTTGACCAGCTCTTTCTGGACCCAGCTTTGGCAGGATGACTCAGTGTACAATATTGGTGTCACTATAAACAGAGCATTGTCCTAAGGGGCACAGAGGAAATAGAGATTGGTCTCTGATGTTAACTGATCAGTAACTTGCTGAGGTCACAGCCACAAAACCATGTGAACTAGTGCGAAATAATTTAACCCCAATGTCTGAGGAGAGACATGTTTCTGTTCAGGTGAGGCTACTTAGGAATAACTTCTGCTCACCCTCCCTCTCAACCAGATATTGAAGGAAAGGATCAGACCGGGCCAGTTCAGTGTCTGGATCCACAAAGCCCTTGTTGAAGCTTCCCCTGTAACTGCATTTGGAATCTCCAGTGGGGTCTTCATTTGGGGACACTGCCTGTGAGAGGTTCATCCTCTCCCCTCTGTCACAAGGTCTTGAGGGAGGACAGATGATGTGTGTTCACACAGCCTTGTCCCCCACTGTGTCCTCAGCACCCGGCACAGACGTGGTATCCGATCAGTGAACGACTAAAATGAGGGGCCATCATCGTTAGTAGGAAAACCCAGGTAACTCCTAGGATATGTTGGGTTCTAGTCTCTCCAGAGAGAATTCAGGTGGACCCGGAGTGGGATACTCTGGTGGAAGCCAGAACTGTGATAGAAGTTGCTACAATGTTTTATGAAGGTGCCACCGTCTGCTGGGTCACCTGTTGCTCCTCTTTTCTCATAATACTGCAACCCTCACAAATAACATTTTCAATTCTCTGCCTCAAAGTTTAGCTTGTGGCATCTCAACCCAGTTACAGGTGTGAGCATCAGCTCTCCCTTGGGACTAAGGCCCAAGGCTTTCTCCCATCCTCGCCACCAGCTCACCGCTGCCTGATCTGTCTCCAGGGTACTTCTCCGGCTGGAAGTCTCGCTGATACCATGTCCCAGAAACACCTTCAGATCAACCAGACATTTGAGGAGCTGCGACTGGTCACGCAGGACACAGAGAGTGAGTTGAAGAAGCTACAGCAGACTCAAGAGTACTTCATCATCCAATATCAAGAGAGCCTGAGGATCCAGGGTAAGGTGGGCGTAGGAGGGCAGTGCGTGTCTGGAGGATGAGAGGGAGGACTAGAAAGAAGCTGGTTGGATAGGAAGAGAACCAGTCCTCCACTCAAGAGGCATTTACCTCTCTCTGGAGTAGCAGAGAATCATTTGCATTGAAGACAGTGCTGGGAGGTTGAGGCTTTGGAAGGGAAGAAGACAGGTGCTTGTCCTTGGAGAACATGGTGTCCCACCTGGGCTTCCCACACCCGGGGAGCTCCTGGTCTGGGGGAAAGCATTTCCTCTTGCAGGAAGGAGCGCACAGACTAAGCAGACAGTATCAGACAGCACTTTGTATATGGCAGGCATTTTATAAATACTGCTTAGTTGAAATATTAACCTTTCTAAGCAGGGACAATGTAAGGGCCAGGGGGCTGTGTTTCACAACTTTTTATATTGTTCTGTGCAGAGAGACTGTCTTGGGGCAGAGCACTCAGCCATTACAAAGGTTCCCCTTCGCGGTATAAATCCTACAGGTACTTAGGTACAGAGAACTTCAGAATCAGTCTTAAGGATATTGAGCCCCAGCAGTGCCCCCTGTTGACCTTACAGAGTCTGGCAGTGTGACTTTAATACAGGCCTGCCTGGGAGACACTACAGGTTCAGTTCTAGGCCACCACAGTAAAGCGAATATTGCAGTAAAGCTAGTCATGAATTTCGGGGTTTCCCAGTACATATAAAAGTTACGTTTACACTACACTGTAGTCTGTTAAATATACAATAGCGTTATGTCTTAAAAAAAACCATGTACCTGTCTTAATTAAACAATACTTTATTGCTAAAAAATGGGCTAGCCATCATCTGAGCTGCCAGCAAGTTGTAGTAGTAACATTGAACATCACTGATCACAAGTCACTATAATAAATATAATAATAATGGAAAAGGTTGAAATATTGTGAGAATTATCAATATGTGAAAAAGAGACAAGAGGTGCTGGAAAAAAGGGACTGAGCGACTTGCTTGACACAGGGTTGCTGCAAGCCTTCAATCTGTAAAAAAAAAAAAAGGCAATATTTGCAAAGTGAAATATATTGAAGCACAGTAGAGGAGCCAGATATATCTGTAGTCTCTGCTCCCTGCTTGCATGCCCAACTCAAAACCTCAGAGAAGCCTTTGCTTAACCAACCAGCCACACAAATACACAAGCCTATACATACCATGTGCTCCTCTAGTACCGTGCATGAGGGCTTGACTTTAGAACTACATTGATATTATTAATTAACTCTGTCTTTCACCCTAGAATATAAATTCTTTGAGAAGGAACTGTGTCTCTTATTTCTGTACTCTGAGACTAGCACGTTACCTGAGTCATAGCAGGTGTTGAGTAAATTGGGGGGATGATTCTAGCACGTCTTTCTCCCATCTGAATCCACCCAAGATTGACCTAAGAGAAAGGAAAGCCCTCTTCCTAGATTAGGGAACAGAAGGTTTCAGTTGTTATTTCTACCCAAGGCCTGTGACTGGTTGACAGTACTGATGATCCTGTCCTTGGGTTTTCTGTTTCCTATTTGCGCGTTTGGGTTTGGATTCTGGCTGGGTTTGTATCCAACGTGCAATGTCAGCTCAGTCTCATTTATCAAGTGCACCCATCAGAAACGCAGACTATTGATCTGTTTGAGCAAGGGAAGTCTCAGCTCCCTCCAGTGGAGCAGACAATTGCCTCACGTTTTCTGGCGTCCCTCCCAGAGCTTGTGCAAATTGCGAGGAGAGACCTCAGTGGTTCGCTTGCATAGGGAGGCTGGGCCTGGGTGTCGGGATCACCACCTCCTCCCTGCGGGTGGCAGGATTCCGAGGTGGCCGTCCAGGTTATTCTGCTGCGTTCCTTGCCTGGACAGTACTCTTCCTGCTCAGCCCCCTGCAGTCTTTATGGAACCGATTTCTCAGTTCTCTTCAGTTCTGGGCTTTCCTGGCTGTCCAGAGCTGCTTTGGCCTGTCCCAGAGTGTGCGTCCACGGGGGCGGGGCCGAGGTCAGTGTGACATGGCCCTCAGAGGCCTGCCAGGAACTTGACCAAGACGTGCTGACGCTCACGTCTTCTTGACTCAGCCCCAGGGAGAACACTGGGGTGTTCAGAAAGGCTAGTGGCCGGGGTAGGAATCCCAGCATCCAGGATAGTGTTTACCTTTGGAGGGAGGGGTGGGTCTGCAAGCAGGGGAGGGTGTACAGGTGCTTGGACTGTGGGGATATTTGATTTCTTAAGCTGGATTATTGACACACAGGTGTTCCTGGTATCATCCTTTCTACTTCCCTGTGTCTTAAGTATTTCATAACAGATTTTTTGAAAAGGGAGTCAGCGAGGCCTCATTGCCTTATTCCTGCCATTGATGAGATTCCTAACAGCTGGTGTGGAGAGAAGCTACCTCCTCTCCTGAGAGCATTTTGCTGCTTTTGTGTCCCCAGTGGGCCTTGGACCCCTCTCCCCGCCTCTGTTTCCCCCGGTTGGTCAGCTGAGCTCACAGTGGCCCAACCTGGACAGGCATGTTAGGCACCTTCAGCACCAGGACAGGCCCCTCCTTCCCGAGGAGAGGCTGCTGCGCCCGGGAGTCGGGGCAAAGCCAGCGGAGCGGGGCCTTCCTGACGAGGCTCTGCCGTGTGAGGTTGGGGCTGAAGCTGCTGGTCTCCGCCACCCTTCAGTCCCGTCCTGTAACCATTAAGCATAAGGACTGCCTCTCACCTGGGGCGTACCCGTGCCAGGCAGCTTCTGGAGTGTTTTCTGTGTCATCCCTTGTTTAACCTCACAGTGGGCACGGAGGCAGACGCTGGGATTCTCCCGTGTCACCCACGGGGAAACTGAGGCATAGGAGAGGGAGGGGCTTTGCCCGAGTTCTCCCCCCTGGTGAACGGCGAGGGCGCACTTGGGACCAGGCAGCGTGGCTCCAAGCTGGACCCTGGGTGGGGTGGGACGGCTGTGGGGAAAGGGATGCCATGGGCAGGATCCTCCCCAGCTGTACCCCAGGCCTGCGTCCCCCCATTTCCTGGAGAGGAGCTCAGAGTTGGGGGGCCACGCAACGGTGCCCACTCACCTCTGGGCACCCTTGGCTGTAGAACCCGACTCGCCGTTGGTCAGATGTGTCCCTGGAGGGTCTTGCCCGGCTTCCTGCTGGACTGTGGGAGATCATGGTTGTGGTGTCTGTCCCTCCTCTAGCTCAGTTTGCCCAGCTGGCCCAGCTGAACCCGCAGGAGCGTCTGAGCCGGGAGACGGCCCTCCAGCAGAAGCAGGTGACCCTGGAGGCCTGGCTGCAGCGCGAGGCCCAGACGCTGCAGCAGTACCGCGTGGTGAGTGGCTCTGTGTCCCTCTCCTCCCAGGTGGAAAGGTGACATCCCAAGCTGTCCTGGTGACCCCAGAGAGGGAGAGAGCCAGGAGGAGAACAGGAGGCCAGATCCTCTCCTGAAGACGCCTGCGAGGCAGAGCCGTGGGGGAGAGGGGAAGGGCCCCACCTGCTGAGGGGGCCTGCGGGGTTGTTTTCTGGGAGCCCAGGAGGGCCTGCTGTCCCCACCGCCCTGCAGGAGCTGGCCGAGAAGCACCAGAAGACCCTGCAGCTGCTGCGGAAGCAGCAGACCATCATTCTGGATGACGAACTGATCCAGTGGAAGCGGCGGCAGCAGCTGGCCGGGAACGGAGGGCCCCCCGAGGGCAGCCTGGACGTGCTACAGTCCTGGTAATGGGTGTGGGGGAGGCGGGCAGGGCCCAGAGCGGTGCCGCAGCTGCTATTCTGCTTCCCGCCTTTACACGTGCAGCCGGCTCCTTCTGTCCAGGCGCAGGTCTTACTTCACTGGTGCTTCTGGGTCTTGATAAGGACTTTGGTGCCCTGATCCTGGGCTACCTCCCCATGAGGGGAGTCACTGAACCGGGAAGTGGGGCAGGGCCTGATGTGCAGTGTGGCACTCAGGCTGATTGGACCCAAGTCAGGGTCATTCCTCCTGTGTGTTTCTGGAAGGCGGGGCAGCTCTGCTCTGCCCAGTGGACAGGAGAGGTGGCTAAGGCGCCAAGGCTTCCTGGGGGTGGAGCTGGGTCTGGGCCTCCTCCCCAGCCTGGGAACCTTCCAGCCTCTGGCCTGGGGGATGTGGGAGTGAAGCCACTGTCCTTCCCGGTGGCCTCGGGGCACCCGTGCAGGTGTGAGAAGTTGGCAGAGATCATCTGGCAGAACCGGCAGCAGATCCGCAGAGCTGAGCACCTGTGCCAGCAGCTGCCCATCCCCGGCCCAGTGGAGGAGATGCTGGCTGAGGTCAACGGCACCATCACAGACATCATCTCAGCCCTGGTGACCAGGTGATGGCTGCCTCTTGGCCACGCCCAGCACCCCAGTTGGCCTGGGTGGGGCAGCAGGGGCTTTGTGGACGGGGAGCTCCCACTTGAATCCTGTTTCTCTCTGTCTCGCACTCTCATCCCATCCCCCTCCATCCCCTGTTGCTATGGCCTCTGGATGTTGACCTTGCCTGGTGTCTCTCGTGGACACTGCATGGGCTGCCCTTGTCCCCTACAGCCCGTTTCAGCTGCTGAGTTCATTTCGCTGCCTCCCCTCCCACCACCTTCCCTGACTTGCAGTGGCCTCCCAGGGATTGGGGGCTGTGCCACGTGCCCTTCCTTTTCCTGCTGAGCCCCCTGCGAGGCAGCCTCCCTGTGGGGAGGGAGGGACCAGAGCTCTGTCCCCTGAAGCTGCGCCCGGTCATTTGTGTGCCCGCAGCACGTTCATCATCGAGAAGCAGCCCCCTCAGGTCCTGAAGACCCAGACCAAGTTTGCAGCCACCGTGCGCCTGCTGGTGGGCGGGAAGCTGAACGTGCACATGAACCCCCCCCAGGTGAAGGCCACCATCATCAGTGAGCAGCAGGCCAAGTCTCTGCTCAAGAACGAGAACACCCGCAAGTACGTCGCCCTTCCTCCGCCTGCCCGTCCCCTGTTGTCCTCGAAATGGGAGGGATGCGATCCCATCTCCTAAGCAGTTTCTAGACCTGGCTGTTCCTGTGTAGGAACCCGTTAGCCCTCTGGCCTCTTCAGCTCTCAGAGAAGGAATCAGGGAGGTTCTTCTGTGCAGAAATTACGATTTTGTTTCAGTTAGTAGATGTGTATCTAAAAATCTTCTTGTATGTTTTATGTGGCTTACATTTCCTCTAAATGACATAAGTTTTTAACCATCTTGTTTATTTCCTCCTACCCCAAATATATCTTTTACCTCACGTTTGCTGAGGCCCCATATGGATTTAGTGTCCAATCTCTCTGATTTGCAGTGATTACAGCGGAGAGATCTTGAACAACTGCTGTGTGATGGAGTACCACCAGGCCACAGGCACCCTCAGCGCCCACTTCAGGAACATGGTGAGCGTGGGAGAAGAGGAAGGACGAATCTCCCCTAGTTGTTCGAGGGCTTTATCCTCTTGATTTTCTCCATTGTAGTCCCTGAAACGGATTAAGAGGTCTGACCGTCGTGGAGCAGAGTCAGTGACAGAAGAAAAATTTACAATCTTGTTTGAATCACAGTTCAGTGTTGGTGGAAATGAGCTGGTTTTTCAAGTCAAGGTATGTGTGTACTTTATATCCCAAAAGAAGAATTGTTTTGATCACATAGTATCTTCTTTGGATGATTGGTGAACAGAAGTGAAGAGATGGGTTCCTTACATTTGTTTTCAAATCGTATAAATCCTTCACCTTCTACTAAAGATTTCCATAGAGAGGACTCTGTGTCTTAGATTCTCATAAGACTTGAAAATAATAATGAAATGAAATAGTTGGAGATATAGGTAGAAATGAACCAAGAGAAATATCACTCAGGATGGATTTGAATAACAGTTGTAGTAAGTTTCAGACATTTGTTACTTGCTGTTTTTTCCCCAAAAATGTCTCTTTACTCTTCCCGTTTTCTCTCTTGTTCCCCATGTAACTTTGAGAAACTTACTCCATCCTTCAGAAATAGCTAAGAAATATCTAAATCTCTAAATGTCACACAGAAATCTCTGTTTCAAAATATCTAAAATGTCAAAGACCGTGCCAGTATGAGAAGTCTTGTTATTCCTGGAGCCGTTCCTATGCTGTATTCGAGGGTGATGGTTTCGGAAACTTGAAGAGAGAAGAACATGTTGTGATAGAAAAACAAGAAGAGAAGGGCCAAGCGCCATGGGTGCTCAGCCCTGCTCCTATGTCTTTTCTAGACCCTGTCCCTCCCGGTGGTGGTGATTGTTCACGGCAGCCAGGACAACAACGCGACGGCCACCGTCCTCTGGGACAATGCTTTTGCAGAGCCCGTGAGTGGATTGCTTAAGGCTGCGGGTCTCAGGATCTTGATACTGGTGTCATGAATCTCTTTCCATCTCTATCCTCCCCCAAAGCATAGAAAGACCGCTGTTGTTCTCCTTAGTGGGAGGCAGAGTGCAGAGTATGTGGAAAGTAGAATGAGCAGGGGCTTGATGTTTGGCCAAGGTTTCAATTCAGGCTCCGCCATTTCCTCACTCTGTGACCACAGGAAATTCACTTGACCTCTCTGAGCTAAGTTTCCCGTAAGTGTCTGCAGCACAGGGAGAATAACGCTCCAGAGTGTTGTTTGGAAGATTAATTTACGTAACATACAAAGTGCTTGTCACATAGACAATACTCCGTGAATATTATCTTAAATCTCGGGTGAAACCATGAATGGGATTTGGGGCTCAGGTTTTTTATAGAGGTTATACCTCTGAAGAGGTTACTTTAGCTTAGAAGTTGCTTCTTGTCACCTTCCCTTCAATGAATGAGGGTGACATTTAATGTCTTTTCCAAATTTTGGATTCTGCGATTCACCCCAGGGCTCATGAAGAATGAGATGTTTTGTCTAAAGAAACAAATATGATTCTGTGGATTTATGTACCCGAATGCTACCTGAATACCACTAGTGTGCTGCTTGATCGTTTTCAGAACATTTCAGTAGGCAGAGTTCCACATGTTGCCTATTTCCAGTAGAGGCTAGTCCACAGAAGCATGATGAAAGGTTATGCTTGTTATTTGGAACCTAAAAGTATGTTCTTCTCTAATGGGAAGGGTCCAACTTACCATTCTCAACAGCCCTTTTTAGAGAACAGTATCTTTGCGGCAGAAGTGTGATTTTTAGCAGAAATATATCATGCTTGTGCCACAAACCCTGAATTTGAGACCCCTTTTAAAAAAAATCTGCCTCTGTCCTGATAAACCTTGTGGATAGGATTGCCATGTCTGCTCTCATTTCCCTCCCTGCGTGTCCACAGATCTCACTCCCCGTGTAACTCTGGCATCTCTTGTGACATGTCATTTGCTAAAGTATCTAAATAAATAAGCATTTTTAACATTTTCACTTATGTAAATGATTAGTGTACATTTTATGCTGTTTTCAAATAAGCACATACTTGTGGGAATTTATTCTGCAGAAGTATTTGCATTGGTGTCAAATGACATAAATACATTGCAGCATTGTTTGTAGTAACCAAAGACTGGAGGCTGGTACTTAAATCTCTGGGAGTCTGATTAAATATATTATTGTTCCTCCATATACTGCAGGATATTTAGCAGCCACAAAAGAAGATGGAAGCATTTCTTTAGGTGCTGATGTGAGGCTTCCTGGATAAAGTAATAAGTGAAACAAAGGGAGGTGCAGAACATGTGGATTTTATATTTTCAAAAAGGAGAAATTATACATACTTGCTGGCATGCATAGAATATCTCTGGCGGTCTACACAACAGGGGAGGCCATGCTTTAGGGCAAGGAACTGGATTGCTGGTGGACAGGGATAGGGAAGCGACTTCACTGTATACCCTTCTGTGCTTTTCAAATTTTATATCATCTGAAGGAATTCCCTATTCCAAGAAAAATGGGGGGCAGAGGGCGTAATTAGGTTTATTTATTATTAGTAGTTTTTATTTAACAGAGGTACTGAGGATCGACCCCAGGCCTTATGCATGCTAAGCATCCGATCTACCACTGAGCTATACTCTCCCCACAAAAAAAATTTTTTTTGTAATATTTAATATGAAGTATGCTGGCTGAGTGGGATGAAAAACAGTTTATGATAAGTTTATATTCTAACCTGCTTCTCATTAAGTGGTCAACTCACAGTTTTCACTTTCATACTGTGTTTCACTTTGAGCTGTAAGGGCAGAAGGGGTCAAGGGCAAGGATGATACTTGTACACACACGTATGAAATCGCACACACACACACACACACTCTCTCTCTCTCTCTCTCCCCCCCCCCCCTCTCCCCAGAGAACCAGTCTTTTAGATTTCTACTCCCTTGGAGTTTACAGGGTCAGACCCAGACCTTGGTTTGTTTTCATGGCTGTTAGAACGTGGGGTGGGACTGTACGTACAGCAGCTCATTTATGGAGCACTGCACATAGCACGAGGCTGTCTTCTAAATTGTGTGTGAAGACGGCAGAACAGAACCTTCCAAGTTTCACAGAACTGTGCACCCAAAGAAAGCTTGAATTTATCCTCAGGCTCAGCCAGACAAGTGTTTGTAACTCCATCCAGCCATCAGTGTTTTCCTTCTGCAGGTTGAGGGAATAAATCACGCAGCTGTTTTCTCCTAAGGTTCTGGCTTCTCTCCCCCTCCAGGGCAGGGTGCCGTTCGCGGTGCCCGACAAAGTCCTGTGGCCGCAGCTGTGCGAGGCGCTCAACATGAAATTCAAGGCCGAAGTGCAGAGCAACCGGGGCCTGACCAAGGAGAACCTCGTGTTCCTGGCGCAGAAGCTGTTCAACAGCAGCAGCAGCCACCTCGAGGACTACAACGGCATGTCCGTGTCCTGGTCCCAGTTCAACAGGGTGAGGGACAGGCACGCGCTCCCTGCGGTTAGAACAGCCCCTCCAAACCAGATCCCTCAGGGGCCCCCGGGCCGCAGCCCTCATGTCTCTAATCCAGCGTGCCCATGGTGATAGGAAGCTTCTGGGTAGATGGACAACCACACGCATTTTTATGTAGAAAATAAGGTCTTTGAATATGTAAGTGAATTGGGCTTTGTGTGCAGCTAGTGCATTTTCTTCCTTCGTAAAGGAACAGAACAAAGCAAGCAGTAGTGTAACTTGTGGGAAGTAAAGCATTTGTGGTGATCGGAGCTCCATGGCTCTATCCCCTCGACTCTGATGTTCCCTGATGTATAATGCAAAGTCAGGCTCCCGCAGGACCTCAGCCCACCAAGGGGGATGCTGAGGATGGAGACTTCCTTTAGCATCTGGTAATTCAGGTGTCTCCTGTCACATCTTTGATTTGATTTGATTAATTTTTTTGTGAGGGGAAGGTCATTAGATTTATTTTTAATGCAGGTACTAGGAATTGAACCCAAGACCTCATGCATGCTAAGCACACACTTTACCACTGAGCTGTACTTTTCCACCCCCGATCTTTGATTTTAAATTTAACTTTTGTTTCTTACACTCCCACCATGATGTGAAGTGTTTTTAAGTGCCCTAATTCAGCAATCTCATAGTCCCTGAATCTAATTCTTAAGTGTTTGTGTGCTAACCAGCCAGCTAACGGGTTTTCTAGTAGAAAGAGGAGGTTTGACAGGGGAAGCCGGAGACCTGGGTGGTCTGTCTGTGCCATTGCAATAAGGCTGCTGCCTTCCAGTCGAATCAGGTGACTGCGTTTTGCTGATAATTATTGGTAACATCTGTATGATGGAGTGTTCTCTGTGGCTTCACAGTGTGATCTAATCCAGCTCAGATTTACAAATCACCTGGGCATCTTGTTAAGGTACAGCCTTGACTACAGCAGGTCTGAGAGGGGGCCTGAAATTCTGCATTTCTCAGAAGCGCCCCTGGACCACGGACCACACAGCAAACCAGCAGGACTAGTCAAGTCAGCCCAGGTTCAGGGGAAAGTGTCTGTAACAGGGGTCCACTGGGTGTTGGTAATTGCTGTGTGGTATATTTCTGTCTTCTGTCTTTTTCTCTGTATTCTGTGGGGGTTTTTGGGGGGAGGGTGGAGTTGTAGGACCATTTGGTCAAACTCAGGCCGACATGTATATTTGTATGCTTCTGACAGTGTAGATGTTGTTTTCCATTTAATTTTTCCAGTTAAAGTACCTAGGGAATATCCCAAGTGTTACTTGGTTCATTGTTGTATCTCCAACCAGGAGAATTTACCAGGACGGAATTACACCTTCTGGCAGTGGTTTGATGGTGTGATGGAAGTGTTAAAAAAACATCTCAAGCCTCATTGGAATGATGGGTGAGAATTGTCACTTCTTAAGTCAGCAGTAGGGTAGGAAGATCTTCCTTCCAGCGTTAAAATATCACACTCTGCTTCTGCTCCTTCGGCCTTTGTGATCCAGGGCTATTTTGGGTTTCGTGAACAAGCAACAGGCCCACGACCTGCTCATTAACAAGCCAGACGGGACCTTCCTGCTGAGGTTCAGCGACTCTGAAATTGGTGGCATCACCATTGCTTGGAAGTTTGATTCTCGTGAGTGCCCCTCCCTTTTCAAGACGTAGCTTTGTTCTCATTAGCTGCTTTTGTTGCAGAATTACTTTAACAAACAAGCTATTGAATACTGACTATTTGTTGGGGCCAATACTAATTATGGGAAGCACAGAGGTATAACCATGACACAGCTGCAGCCTGTGTAAAATCTTACTATGGGAAACACAGCTACTAATTTTGAGAAACACAAATGTATAGCCTGACATGACTACCTGTAATGCAGTAGCCTGTCCAGAATCTCAGCCGCCTGCCTTTTGAAATGTTTGCCTTCTTACTACTCAACTTTGAGCTTATTTCTGTAAAGAATTACTTTGTTATCTGAAGTCACTAGAGTGGAAATAATGCAAAATTTTAATTATTCCTTTATCCTCATGTAAGGATATTGCCACCAATCATTTCTATCCAAGAATGTTAGTTCTTTCCTCTGGCCCTCACAGTAAGATAGGAGTAGCTTGCTGATTTTTTATGACTTCAAGACTTTAATAGCTTTTAGTAACTCTCACGCATCCTCTAGCTAGGGACACATTTTCTGTCTCTCTTATGTACTTTTGTACAGGTAATCAGGGACTGGAGTCAGTGGAAGGTTTCTTCTAGAGAAGGACAGAGTACTGTGTGAACTTGAAAGTACCTGAGATCATTTGGTCGCTAGGGAAGTGATGGATGCATTACCTGCTTATCTACCCAGGGCTTTTAAAACCTACTTAATCTACAACCTGTGGTGGTTTTTAAATGGAGATTTTTACTGGGACAATTTTAGTGGAGGGTTGTGTTTGTAGTAAATTTAGGTTTTAAGACTTCCTGTTCAGAAATCATATTTAGACTATGATTACTCTGTTTGTTGATCTAGAGGAAAGAATGTTTTGGAATCTGATGCCTTTTACCACCAGAGACTTCTCCATCCGGTCCCTGGCCGACCGCTTGGGGGACCTAAGTTACCTTATCTACGTGTTTCCTGATCGTCCAAAAGATGAAGTGTACTCCAAATATTACACCCCAGTTCCCTGCGAGCCTGCCACTGGTAACAATGTTCGCATTCTGATTTGGTTTTGTTGTGATGTTGGTTCTGTTTGAGGTGTGTATGTGTCTGGCTGGCTGGCATGAAAATCTACACAATTAACACTGACTCGTTGCTGCGTGAGCTTTATCCCGGGCAGATGTAAATCCTGGGCTATATTCTTCAGTCATCCAAAAAACACACTGTGCTACCAGTCCCAGATATCAAACTGAAGGAAACGCATTGCTTTTAATACAAGCTTAGATCAAACAAAATTAGGAAGGTAAAATTTTGTTTTCAAAACAGAGGTGGTTTTATTGTGTTCTGAGCATAAAAATATTATGAATTTATTATGAAATGTCCAGAAAAGGGTATAAAGAAAATAGATATCACCCAGCATCTCTCATCTCATCAATGTGAATGTTCTTTTAATCAAATCAGGGACATATTCTGCATTCATTCAGTCACCAGATGCTTATTAAGTACTTTCTGTGTGGAAGTTACACTCTAATAGCAGAAGGAAGGCAGTAAACAGGTAAACAATTAAATATCCTATTTGGTGATGAGTGTTATGAAAACAAATAAAATAAAAGGATAGAGAAGTGACAGGAGGAGGGAAGAGTGGCACTTCACTAGCGTGGTCCAGGAAGGTTTCCCTGGGGAGGTGACATCAAAACAGACCTGAATGCAGTGAGGAACCAGACACAGATGTAGAGAGAAAACATTCCAGGCTGAGAGAACAAGAGCCAAAACCCTGAGGAGGGAGTAAGGTTGGTGTGTTCAGCAACCCTCACGAGGACCTGGGAGGCTGGAGCTAGAGGAGCTGGGAGAACGTGGTGGGAGGTGAGGGCAGAACAGTAGGAGGGACCAGATCATGTCAGGTTTGGGTCCTACCGTACATTATCATTTGTGACCTGATTATTTTTTTCACTTAAAAATATATCAAAGGCCGAGTCACAGGTTAGTGAATGTAATCTTACAACATCATTTGAATAATTGCATAGAATTCCATCATGTGATAATTCTATGTCAGTTATTTACGATACTTAAAATTAAGGTTTTTCAGTTTTTTGTTATGGTTAATGTTGAGATAACCTGACATGTGCATCTTGTTCAATGATTTCCTTAGGATAAATTCCTTAAGTAGAGTTTGTATCAAGGGGTATGTACTTTTCAAGCATCTTGACGGATCTTTCCAGAACTTCCCCCCAGAAAATGGGATCCGTTTCCACTCTCACAGATGTCTGCTTGAGCGTCTGCTTCATCGTCCTGCCAGTCACAGATTCTCGTCATCAGGTTCACGTTTTGCCAGTCTGCTTGGCATAAAAATAGCATCTTAGTCCTTATTTTCATTTCTTTGATTCTAGGTAAGGTCAAAACATCTTTTCATATAACGATGATAATAGCAACAATAAATAGATTAATAATAATAGCAGCTAACATTTGCTGAATGCTTGCTTACATGTGTGCCAGGCACTTTTTTGAGCAATTTCACTTAGTTTCTCATTTAATCCTCAAAACAAGTCTGTGAAGAAGGGACTGTTTCCATCCCCATTTTGCATTTAAGGCACAGAGAAGTGAAGTAGTTTGCCAGAGGTCTCCCAGCAAGGAGGAGGCCAGCCAGGGATTGAGCTCAAACAGTCCAGCCTGTATTTCTCAACCTCCACATTATTGGCCTTTTTTTTTTGTTTGTTTGTTTTTGTTTTTTTTTCATGTTCCTTGCCTATTTTTCTTTTGCAGTTGCTTTTTTTCTTAGTAACATGCAAGTTTTTTTGTATAGTAAATAACCCCTTTATTATATAGAGTAGATATTTTTCTCAATGTGTCATTGGTCTTTTAATGTTTAGATTTTGTTTTGCTAAAGTGCAAAGGCTTGTAGTTTGCATATGGCCCAATTGATCAGCATTTTTCCTTTATAGATTCTGTCTTTTGTATCATGCCTTCCCACCTGGTAATATTTCTAGGTTGGGAAATAAGCCAAAATATTTTTAGATTTATACGGTGTTTTTACTTGTTTTGTTTTGGGGGGGAGGTAATTTTATTTGTTTATATATTAGTGGAGGCACTGGGAATTGAACCCAGTATCCTGTGCATCCTAAGCATGCACTCTACCACTGAGTTATACCCTCCCCCATCTCTGTGGTGTTTGAATTAAACCTGCTACTGCTCCTTTTTGTTAGCATAGCTAATCTAGATTTTTCAATCCTATTTTTACAGAGTTTCTTTGTTTTTTATCTTTTCTACCATTCTGTAAAATTCTCTGTAGACTATAAAGCACAAAAAGCATGAGATACTGTGAAGAGGCAGCTCTTGACATTTGAAGTCCCAGGAGAAATAGGTTAGGGTAACAAGGAATGTGTGAACCACGGAGCAGTTCACCCTCTTGGGCTGAGTCACCCTGACCCTCGTGAAATCTTCATTATCTGACATAGAATTCTGCTTACCCCCTTACTCACACACTCGGGAAACAAGCCTTCATTCCCGACTTCAGACTGTCACATTCCTCCTGC